>NC_062573.1:88214906-88814906 GCF_022837055.1 Prionailurus viverrinus
TCCTCCTATGCCAACCTCCACACTCTCTCTTCCCCTTCCACAAGATTATTGCAGAGGAGGCTAAGGCCCTAGAAAATGATGAGACACAAAATGAAGGAGCCTGGGCCCCTGAGTGAGCAGAGTTTTTTCCCGTAAGCAAGAAAAAAACGTATTTCGGAGCTGTTTGTTATATCTGTTCGTTCATCCTAATACAACATTTTTATGATCCCCATCCAGAGGATCTTCTCTTCATTTTATTTATTTATTTACTTATTTATTTAGAGAGTGTGCAAGGCGGGGAGAGGGGCAGAGAGAGAGAAGAGAGAGAGAGAGAATCTTAAGCAGACTCCACACTCAGCACAGAGCCTGACACGGGGCTTGTTCCCAGAACCCTGGGATCATGACCTGAGCTGAAATCAACAGTCGTAGGCTCGGGGCGTCTGGGGGCGCTCAGTCGGTGAAGCGTCTGACTTCAGCTCGGGTCATGATCTCGCGGTCCGTGGGTTCGAGCCCCACGTCAGGCTCTGTACTGACAACTCAGAGCCTGGAGCCTGCTTCCGATTCTGTGTCTCCTTCGCTCTCTGTCCCTCCCCCACTTGCCCTCTGTCTCTCTCTTTCTCTCAAAAGTAAATATACAGTTAAAAAATTAAAAAAAAAAAAAAAAAAAAGAGTCCGAGGCTCAATCGACTGGGCCACCCAGGGCCCCTTCTGTTCCATCTTAAATTTCCTTTAACATAGCAAGCTTCTCCACTGCCTTCAGCCCGGAACCCCCAGGGCTGGAGAGTATCCACCGCTGGCCCGGGGCCTCGTGCTCCCTTGAACTCCAGGCATCTTCTGCAGGACCCTGATTCACCGCCCATGCGGGCTTCGCCCCTCGCCCTCAGGCCCCTCCACCCCAGCCTCGCTCATTTCACGATGTCTCTACAGGGCCCGGATGCTTCCCTGCTGAATTTCCTCAGGCCCAGCAGAAGACGAGCATGCGGCGGGGGGGGGGGGGGGGGGGGGGGGGGGGATGTCCTTCTGCAAGGCCACCGTGGTCTTTGCAGTTCCACAGTGTGGAAGGCCTGAGAGAGATTCCAGAGGGACTGGCTGGACTCCGCCCATGGCTCCTTTCCTAAATGGACGGTGGCAAGGTTCCAGGAAGGTGGAGGCAGGAATCTGGGCCCATTTCCCAAGCACAAAGTGCACCCCCAGCCCACCCCCCCCGCCCCTTGGTCCCTACATGCTGGGAGACTGAGAGACAGGTCTGGGCCCGTTACATCCCCACTGCGGGCACCCCTTTCCACCGAGTGAGAGGACTGGCCCCATCTTTTCCGTACTTCAGAGGACCCGCCTCCAAACTACCTCCGCCCTTGGTTACTTTTCTCATCAACAGAGCAGCTTTAATCCCGGGGACAGGACGAATGCCACACGATCGCCATTTACAGATGAGGAAGCTGATGTTCCGTGAGCCACCTGAGCCACCGGCCCAGCCGGCCCCAGGACTGATGGCCAAAGCCTGGCAGGGGGGCTGGCCAGGCAGGCATACTATAGTAGCTGGGGCAGCCCAGCGGGGGGAGATGAAGCTGAAGCTTCGGGAAAGAGGAGGAAGTTGACCCGCGGCCCCCCCCCCCCCCCCCCCCCCCCCCCCCGCAAGGGGGCAGCTCCCACGCCTGCCTGCGCTCTGGTGCCTCTCCCCTGCTTCACTCCTTTCCTGGGGTCCTTGCCCTCGGCCCACGCCGCCAGCCAGTTTGACCCCACCCTGGAGCTCGTGTCCTCTCCCTCTCTGGCTCCCACCATCATTAGCCTGGCTAACGTGGGCCCTGGCTGCTCGGTTTCTCGGGAGCAGACCCAGCGAGCGACCGCTTCTCCGAGGTTGTGTGCTCACTTTGCAAAACAGCAGAAATTTATAGCCCAAGTAATTGATCACGGTGCCGCTGCCTCCCTTCCGTCTCTCTCGGGCTCCTAATTCCCTTCTCCCACTCTCCTTTCTCTTTTTTCTCAGCGTGCCATCTGTGGTGTCAGAGAAAAGGAAGCCAAGGTGGGGGGCGGGGGGCGGATTCTAGTCCCAGTTCTGCCAATTATGAGTCACATGAACCTCAGTTTCCCCATCCGCACAACAGAGACGCTAATAATACCTGTTCACGAGCGCGCTGGCCCCCCCCCCCCCCCCCCCGCACGCCAGGGCCGTGGGGAGCACCCTACAGTGTGACTCCACCCCCAGAGCAATCCTGTGAGGTAGGGGTGGCACTGGGCACCCCCCCCCCCCACTTCCCGATGGGGATGCTGGGACCCAGAGAGCTTGGGGCATTCACTCAGGGCTCACAGGGCTGCTAAATGGCAGCCCTGGGGTTTGAACTTGAGTGATGTGCCCCGAAGCTCTAACCATTAGGCTCCACTGCCTCCCCTCCCCACAGACCAATCAGAGCAGAGGTGATCTTCACCAGGCCCCCTGACCCCTGTGTCACGGCACCCTGAGGCTAACTAGGGGGAAGGAAGGGAGGCCCCCGGGGCGAGGAAGTGCTCAGCAAACTGTAGAGTGCCAGGACAGGGAAGGAAACATCACAATCCTTTCCACCCCTCTGTAGCACTGGCTACTCTCTTGGAGCAGGGCCCCTGTCTGTGAGGGAGACTCTGGGACCTAAGAACTGGCCTGGCCTGGCCTTCAGATTCCTTCTCTCCTTCCAGAGACCCCCTGTGAACAGGAGCCTCCTGCTGGCCGGCCTACAATTGCCAGCCTCCTGGTGTTTTCAGGGAGGTCCACAGAACCTTCCAGAAAGACCCCACAAATAGATTCTGAAGAGCACTGCACTTGCCCTGCAGGTGGCCGAGGAGGCACGCGGGCCTAGGACAGGGGGCCCAGGTCCCCCCCCCCCACCCCCCCTGCCTGAGCCCTGTCTGGAAAGCCCCCCGCGCTGACTCCCATTCCAGTGCTCCCCGGGCTGGCAGCCACTCCTGCCCCCTACTTCTGTTCAGTTCTGGGGAAAAGCCTTTCCAGGGGGCTTGAGCTTGTCTCTTCTCTTCCACTCCCCTCTTTCTGGCTGTGTCTCTGCCTCCCTGCTAGCCCCCAGCCCGTGGGGAAGGACTTGCTTTCTTCCGTGCAAGGCCACAGGCCAAGTGCAGCGCCTCTCCTGCCCACCCCCGCCCCAGCCTCCGAGGGCGCCTGTGCGCCCAGCACCCGGCCTCCTCCCTTCCCCACCGCAGCCCGGGGTCCGCCGCTGGGGGGTTAGCCGGTGTGTTTTGTTCCCCCCTTTCTGGAAGGACAGGAGGCTCCAGCCCCTGCGGCTTCCTGCTCCCGCCCGGCTGGCGGACATGAGAGCCGGCTGCAGAGCTGGGAGCCAGGCAGCAGCACACAGAACAAACAGAATTTTTTTTTTGCAACTAGAGGGGGAAGCACAGAGCTAAAAATAAAACGAAAAGATCAGTATCTGTCAGTCTGACAGCTGATTGGCTGCTCGGAGATGCATATAATTACCAGCAACTGGCGCTGGGTAGGCAAAGCCGGGAGAAACTGCTCAGATGAGGTTAGGATTTAACCTTTAAATTCTGGAGCCACCGGAAGCTGAGGGGAGGACGGCGGGCGTCGGTGCTAATGAGGCTGGGGGGTGGCGGGGGGGGGGGGGGGGGCCGCCGAATCCGGGGTAGGTCCCCGGGGCTCCTCCGGAAGGCCCTGGGAGCCCTCCGCCCTGGCTGCCTCCTCCATCAGACCGGGAGTGCATCTGATTGGGCGGCCTGGAGGCAGTGGTCCTTCTCCCCGCCCAGCTGGGGGTGGTGTTTTTCCGGGAAGCCGGGGTCTCGCTCCGGAGTGAGTGAGGGGGCTGCCTAGGGCCCTGGGCCCCTCCCGGACTGGCCTGTTGAGGCCCACCCCATCCCCACCCACATTCCTCAGCCTTTCCCTCCGGGGTGTCGGTTTCTGCCTTGCCCTCCGGGCTCCCCTCCGTCCTACCCCACCGCCCACCCCACGCCCGCACCTGGCTGTTTCCTGCCCCACCTGGGGACGCCTCCGGACACTTCAGGCTTTTCCTAGATCCCCCGAGATAGACCAAAAAAAAAAAAAAAAAGGCTAGACTGGAGGCCTGTTGTGATGTCACTAAGCCTCAGTTTCTTCACCAGTGAAATGGGGGTGATGATAACAGGCCCACCGGCCCCTCGGGAGCGTGGCTCTCCCAGAGCTGATGGTGGAAGTTACAGTGGGAGAGAACTTCTTTCTGCTCCTGGAACCCCCTTCCTTCCTCTCCCTCCAGCCCTTCCCTCCTGTGCCCTTCCTGTGGGAAGTCCTCCTGGGCACCCCAGTAGGTCATCTTGTGACAGCCCAGTAGGTCATCTTGTGGCTCACCTGGGGGTCTCACCTTATGCTCAGGCCCCGATGGTCTGGGAGCCCTGTGAGGGCCAGAAGCTCACCTCTTGCTGGGGCCCGGCCCAGGGCCCCTTGGGAAGGGAGACACACAGACCCCTGATGTGGGACCTGCCCTGGGGCCCTGGAAGCCACCTTGGGCCACGTTGCCCAGGCCTATGGCAATCAGCGGCCTGTGTTGGTGGGGGGCCATCTCTCGCCTGTATCAGCAGGCCCCGAGTTCCCTGGAGAACACCTGGTCCTGCCCTCTGAGGTGACACCCAGGGGGACACTGCCTCTGTGCAGGAGGAGGGGAAGGAGAATGCCACCTGATGCCGCGGTCCTAGCCCTTGGTGGCCCCTCCTCAGAAAGTTCCAGAGTTTGCCTGCCCAGCCCTGGGTTTATCCTGTGCTCCGTGGGTTGGGCGGGGTTGGGGGGATAGGTTCCGGGCGTTGAGCTGCCTGAGTGCCAAGACCTGGAAAGCCCAGACTAACCGACAGGAGACCCTTTCCAGAGCTCCTGACTGGGGTGGGTAGGCTGCAAAGGGCAGGGTGGGGGAGGGCAGAAGAAGGAATCCTAACAGTTGGCATTCCTACTTCCCAGCCTGGCTGTGTCTGCCCATCCGGAGCCCTTGAAGGCATTGTCTGGCCCCCACAACGACTCCTTGAAAGCAGTACACTTTTTATTTACACTTTGCAGATGAGGAAACTGAGGTCATCGGAGCGGTTAAGCAACCCAGGGCAGAGCCTGGATGCGCCCAGAGCCCCGTCTCCTGAGGCCGAATGAAAGGGAGGTGCAGAGACATGAGATGTTGCTGCAGCAATTGAGCCCTTCCGGGCGGGTACCTTGGCCCCGAGAGTCTTGAGGATGCTTTTGTGTGTGGTGTTGCCTAGCAATTCCCCCCTTTGGTGTCTCTGTGAGAGATCAGGAAGATCTGAACTGCTTTTCGGTGATGTGGGATGTCAGAGTGGTGTTTGAACCGGCCGCTGCGTTGAGACTGGACCCCGAGGCTGCCGGGTTTTATTCGGGTTACAGTGATAATAAAAGCCACCCGAGCAAGCAGCGTGGGTTTCTACCGACTGAATGCTCGGCCTGTGCTCGACGCAGGGTTCAGCCTTGCCTTGGATGCATACTCTGAGCCCTCGCCACTGGCCGCGGATAAACATTATTCTCGTCCCCGTGTTATTTCTGTATAGCTGATCTCTGAATCCGTCTGTACGTTCGCTGTTTCCTCTGTCAGGCAGGGGTCTCTTCCACTGATTGCCAAGCCCCCGGCACCCAGCCCTAGCTCCACAAGATGCAGCGGGACAGCAAAGCTTTGCTGGACTCATTTCAGATGAAGAGACCGAAGGTCAGAGTGGTCCTACAGCTCGCCAGGAGGGACCCCACCCCACCCCACCCCCCCCCCCCCGCCGCCGCCAGGTCTCCGTAGCTTCAGAGCCCAGATGCTAATCACCACCTCACACCGCTGCTTGAGAGATCCTGTCTGAGATTCTCCCCAGGAAAGCTACAGAACACAAATCCTCCCACCCCTGCCCTCCACCGAGGGTTCGCGGGTCTTTTTAAAAATTTTTAAGTAGGCTCCATGCCTAACGTGGGGCTTGAACCCACGACCCCAAGACCAAGAAAGAGCCTCACGCTCTACCGACTGAGCCAGCCAGGCGCCCCTGTTCTCAGGTCTTATACTGAAACATGTGAACCTTCTAAACGGAACCTGCCCCTTCCCCACCTTTTCCTTGCTTCCTGGGGAATCGGATGAAGGTTGGCCAGAGTTAGCTCAGTGTTAGAGAAGTTGTACTCTTTCCAGAGTTGCGGTTGTGTGTGTGTGTGTGTGTGCGCGTGGCCTGATTCAAACTTCCCTTCTTTGTCATATTGGTCCCCCCTCAGAGAAATCTTTGAAGTGGAAATGACCTTACTATATGATTATTGGCCAGGTTAAGTCATATGTGCAGTTGGTCGCTGTTGCTTATCTCTTCGACGGGGCCCCTGGTTCTGGAGGATGTAAACAACCATCTCAGGGAGCCAGAGGTTGTAAACTCGAGATGCTGATATTGAAGAGTTTGACTCTACCACTGAATGACCTTGGGAGCCTCTGACCTCTTTGAGCCTTGGCTTCCTCATCTGTGGAATGGGGACATGCATATATCGATCTTAATGCCTGGCTGTAGGTGGGGAGAAAGAGGTCAAGCTTTTCTCTCTCTCTTTTTTTTTTTAAAGATTTTTTAAAATGTTTATTTATTTTGGGGAGAGAGAGAGAGAGAGGGAGACACAGAATCGGAAGCAGGTTCCAGGCTCCGAGCTGTCAGCACAGGGCCCGTCGCGGGGCTCAAACGCACAAACCGCGAGATCATGACCTGAGCTGAAGTTGGACGCTTAACCGACTGAGCCACCGAGGCGCCCTCAAGCTTTTTATGTTAAAAAAAAAACATTTGGGGGGCACCTCGGTGGCTCAGTCGGTTAAGCGTCAGACTCTTGATTTCGGCTCAGGTCATGATCTCGTGGTTCGTGGGACCGAGCCCCGCGCTGTCAGTCACATGGGGCCTGCTTGGGATTCTCTCTCTCTCTCTCTCTCTCTCTCAAAATAAATAAATAAATGAGCTTAAACATCATTTAAAAACTAACATGTTCCACGAATAACATACAGTTTTTATCCCTATACTTTATGAAACGTTGGCTTGAGAAAAATCTGTCTGAACGCCAAACAGCCTCCGAGCACCTGCTGCGTGCCCAGCACTGCATTGGGCCCTTGGAAGACTGGGTGGTGTTCCCCCACTCGAGGGCGTGTCCTGCGCCCTAGGCACGAGTGAAACTCTTCGCCTGCTCAGGCCCCCCGCCCCCCAACGCAACCCCACAAGGTGGCTGTGACCCGGATCGCCATTTCCTGGGTGAGCAAAATGAAGCGATGACCCCGAGGTAGTCGCTGCCCTGGAAGAGCTACATCTCCTGGGACAGACCAGGGAAACACCTGGAGTACCAGGGGGCACCCAAGGCCGTGTAACTGACCCCGCCTATAAAGAACCACTGGAAAGACCTCCCTGGGACCTTGCTTTAAAAAGTCCCCCTTGTTGGTAGGTCGGTATCAGAATTCTAAGCCCTTTGCTGTGGCTGCTGGCGGAGGGCACGTGTTTTCGATCTCACAACGGACTGCTCTTGAGTTGGCTTGGCCTTCGCTGTGGTGTTCTAGTCCGTGGTGTGGCCCTTGGGGGCTGCCCCTGCACCCCGGTACGGGCGGGGGCCGGCAGCGGGTGGGTGGGGAAGCACTTGCTTCATTAAAAAAAAATTTTTTTTTAATGTTTATTTTTGAGACAGACAGAGCGTGAGCAGGGGAAGGGCAGAGGGAGAGGGAGACACGGAATCCGAAACAGGCTCCGGGCTCCGAGCTGTCAGCACAGAGCCCGACGCGGGGCTCGAACTCACAGACCGTGGGATCATGACCTGAGCTGAAGTCGGATGCTCAACTGACTGAGCCACCCAGGTGCCCCTGCTTCGTTTTAAAGAAAATATCAGAAAGCAGGTGCCGCCGCTGAAAAATAATTGAGACAAATGCCCTTCCTTCCGTAACTCAAATTTCGAAGCTAATTCCTCTCTACGTTCCCGCCAGAAAAGTCCCTCCTGCTGTTAGGCGCCCCAAGGCCCGTGTGTTTCTCCAACAAGCAAAGCGCTTTTGTTCAGTGATAGAAGCTTTCGTATTTTAGGTTAATCAAGGGCAACGGTGATGCCCGTTCGGCTCCCATCATCCCCTCGAGAGTCTGACCGAGCCCAGTGGGTTGGCAGAATCCCACCCAAAGCCAAGGACACGGGCTGGTGCATGTACCACGTGGTGGCCTGGCCCTCAGGAAAGACGCAGCAACCATGGGAAATTTCAAGAGGCTGTAAACAGCACGGAGCCCCGCCCAGTTTGTGAGGCCCTCCAGGGACCCCAGGTTGGGAACCGTGGGGCTAAGGCACTCTTGAACAATCCTGGCAGCCGCTCCCAGTTCCTCATCAAGGGATCCTCCTGCCTCAGGGTGTCCCCGAAGAGCTCGGTGGCCGTTGAGACACGCTGACTACGGTCATGGCTGTGTGACCTTGGGTAGATGGTTTTCCCTCTCTGAACTTCTGGGTGGCCCTGCCTCCCTCCTGGGTTGTGAGTGCTCCGTAGGGCCTGGGTGTCTTTGCTGTTGCTGCTACCTCTTGTTCAGGTCCCCATGCCCTGACCGTGTCACTGGATGTCTGCGACGCAGAGGGGGTGCAAAGGTGCAGAACCCCTGCAAGCAGCCATCTGTGATGGGACAGAGAGCCTGGAAGGGGAGCGAGGAGGCCCGATATCTGAGTGCGTCCCCGCTTTAACGTGCCCCCAGAGCACCTGGAGATCTCGTCCAAGTGGAGAGTTGATGCAGCGGGCCTGGGCAGGGGCACCCAGGTGACGCAGCCGCAGGTACCACTCCCTGGCCCGAGGAGGAAAGCAGGCCACGTTGTATCTGGAAGCAAGGGTTCCAGAAAGGCCTGAGAGCCCAGAATGGCCAGGACGGGAAAGACGAGGCAACATGAGGGTAAAATTATGTTTTCACCAGAAGAAAAGATTTCTGCCTCCTAGCGCAGAGAAAGATCTCTGTTCCCACCCCCACGCAGCCCCAGGGGCCCGAAAGAATGCGGTTTTCTGAGTGCAGCTTCCCTCGCCGAAGGGGGTGGATTCGCTCTTAAAAAGTTGCCTGTAAAATGAATTTTTCTGTATCAAATGCTATTTTCCAGTGGTCGTGTTTTAAGACCATGGTAGCGTTCCCACTGAGAAATATCTAACGCTGAGGCATTGGCCTGGAGGATGCGGCCAACGCGAGGGGTGGAGAGTTCATGGGTGCGGCCCTCCCCACCGCCATGGATTGTTGGGGGGGGGGGGCTACAGAACTCACAAGAGCTCGAACTGCAGAATTTGGGAACCAAAACCTGAATCCTAAATGGTCCCCTAATGGTCTGAGGTTCACGCCCAAGGGCCCTGACCAATATCGCCGAATGTAAGATTGGCTGGACCAGAGAGACCCAGAGCAAACCAGCCCCTCAACTGGAAAAGGAGCCCGGAGGGGCTGTCTGTCCTGAAGGGCTGGCCACCTTGTCTTTGTGTGGAAGGCCGTAGGCCACACCCTATCAGGCTGGGAGTGTTTTTTCTACTGGGCACAATCGGTTTTTTTTTTTTTAACGTTTATTTATTTTTGAGACAGAGAGAGACAGAGCATGAACGGGGGAGAATCAGAGAGAGGGAGACACAGAATCCGAAGCAGGCTCCGGGCTCCGAGCTGTCAGCACAGAGCCCGACGCGGGGCTCGAACTCACGGACCGTGAGATCGTGACCTGAGCCGAAGTCGGCCGCTTAACCGACTGAGCCACCCAGGCGCCCCCGGGCACAATCGTTTAATATACTCAAGGAGCTTGCTGCTGTGACCATTTGGCTGTGTCTCCCAAAGAGTGTTCTGGGGGCTCTGAAGCCAGCGTTCCACAAAGCCTCCTGAGACAAGCAGGGTTAAGAGAAGGCTAGGTTTCCTCGCCCAAGGTGGGTGGCAGGGGGTGGGGGGGCGTGGCCCGGGGGTTCTGCTTGGATATGCCAAGGAACGCTGTGATTCTCGAATAAGAGACTCAAGTCAGTCAGGCCACATCGGACAGAAAAACTGTGCTTTTCATCCTATTCTGGGATCAGTATTGCACAGAACACACTTCAGGAACCAAGTCAATGAAAGGCTCTCGTAACTGAAAGGCTCTGTTGCTCAATTAGTTCCCTGCTGCTGCATGAGAAATCACCCCAAATTTAGCGGCTTGAAACAATAAGCATCAATCTCAAGGTTTCTGTGGGTAAGGGCGGGGAGGGCTGCGTCATCCGATGGCTTGACCGGGGCGGACGGTGGACTCCAAAATGGCGCACTCATCGGGCTGGTGAGGCGGTGCCGGCTGTTGGCCAGGAGACCTCAGTTCCTTGCCCCAGGGACTTCTCTGGAGGGTCCTTCTCTGGACCTAACCTTGGGCCATTTCTGCAGCATCCTATTGGTCCCGCGGGGCAGCCGTATTCACCGCGGCGGGGCCTACAGAAATGTGAACACCAGGGGGCGCCTGGGTGGCTCAGTCGGTTGAGCGTTGGACTTCGGCTCAGGTCACGATCTCGCGGTCCGTGAGTTCGAGCCCCGCGTCAGGCTCTGGGCTGATGGCTCGGAGCCTGGAGCCCGCTTCGGATTCTGTGTCTCCCTCTCTCTCTGCCCCTCCCCCGTCCACACTCTGTCTGTCTCTCGCTCTCTCAAAAATAAAATAAAACATTAAAAAAAAAAAAGTGGGGCGCCTGGGTGGCGCAGTCGGTTGAGCGTCCGACTTCAGCCAGGTCGCGATCTCGCGGTCCGGGAGTTCACGATCTCGCGAGATCTCGAGTGATCTCGCGTGAGTTCGAGCCCCGCGTCGGGCTCCGGGCTGACGGCTCGGAGCCTGGAGCCTGTTTCCGATTCTGTGTCTCCCTCTCTCTCTGCCCCTCGCCCGTTCGTGCTCTGCCTCTCTGTGTCCCAAAAATAAATAAAAACGTTGAAGAAAAAAGAAATTAAAAAATAATAATAATTGAAAAAAAAAGAAAAGCAACGTGAACACCGGGAGGTAGGAATCGTCTGGAGGTCATCTCGCAAGTTGACGGCCCAGTAACCAATCACTGCGGTATGGGAGGGTAACTTGCCTCATTCGCACAGCTGGGTTCTTGCCATTGAGTGTCAGTTAGGAACTCTGACTAGTGACCCGCTAACCTATGATATAAGGGAAGAGGACGAGAACAGGGAACGAAAGGAACCGTAATGACCCAGCCCCATTTATCGAGCGCTCCCCCCGTGCCGGGTGCCTCTCGGGCATCATGGCGCCAGGCGATCCTTGTCCCCAACCAGTGGGTTCCAGCAATGTTTCCAAGCTAGGCCACCCCTTCCTATGAAACGCACAAAATGAGATTATTTTGTGATGAGGGCGATAACAGCACAAGTAGGTCTGCCTTCTAGAAGTTCAGAGACCAAGTCGGTGACCCCGGGTGAACCCATGTGGAGAAGGCCGGAGAGTGAACTTCGGAGGCATAAATGCCAAAGATAAACAGATAATAAATGGCTGAGATAAAATATTTATTTCGCGTACGCGGACAAGACGCGGGATCGGGGTGAGCGGGGGTGGGGGTGGGGGTGGGGGTCTTGGGTTTACCGGAGCCTCGTTGCTGTGAGAAGTGATCACATCCCCAGGCTGGGAGGCAGTGAGGCCTAGTGTTCAGGAGCGGGTTCCCTGGGGGTCTGAGACACCCGCACCCCCCAGGCCTGCCCATTTGCGGTTAGCTGTGCGACCCCAGGCAGGTGACCCCACGGTCCTCAGTTTCCCGTCTGCAAAATGGGGTGGTCATGGCGGGCACCTCCAGCTGCGATGATTCAGGGGGACGATCCCTGACCCAACACGAGGGCTCGGGGATGCTTTAATCCGTGACAAAGCGGACGGCAGCCCGCCATGGCGGTGGCACCCCAGGTTCAAGGAACCCTCGCAGAAGTGTCATTTGCCTGGGAGGAGCCTTGCTCCGTGACCACGAGTGGACCCGCAGCCACAAAATAAACATCCGCTGTCGCTCGGGCCCCCTGCAGGGGTGACCCCAGAGGGCTGGAAGGAACCCAGCCCCTCCTTCCGCTTGGAGCATGTGCAGGCATGGAGCCTGCCCGGCCCCTTCCTGTCCTGTTGGGGCATGATTTTAACAGAGGGAGCATCCTGGGTATGTTCCGCAGCCCCCCCCCCCCCATAAGTCTCAACCCACCGAGCAGGTCTTGGGGAGCTCTGGCTAAATCTGCTGTCCCTGCAAATGGACCAGGTATGTATGGGCTCAGAAACGGAATGCGGGCGCTGGTCCCCGACCTGCCAGCCTGCGTCTCTGCTGATGGAGGGTTTGAATGGCAGGTGCTAAATGCAGGTCTTTGGGTCAGGCTGGCCTGGGAGCCCTTGGCTCTATCCCTTGAGGCTGTGTGACTCTGGGCAAGTGCCTCAGCCTCTCTGGGCCTCCGTTCCCCCATCCTTACAACCCCGGATGGACTCACCTGCTGGCCCTCAGTCCGTCCTGAGGAGCCTGGGGCCAGCCAGGAAGACACAGAGATCGCCCGGGTGTGCGTGGGGCAAGTCCAAGGACCCCCCTCTCCTGTCCAATCAGGGCAACTCTGTTTCCATCTCCTGGGTATGTCGGTGTTCTGGGTAATACTTCATTAAAACGAAAGAGAAGGAGAGGGAGAGAAGAAAATGTGTCCACAGTGGAAACAATACGGTCTAGAAGTTTCCTACCAGCTTACGTTGTCCTCTAGCTCATTCCTTCAAGCTCCAAGGGCGCGGAGGAGCAGACACGAGCTGGGTTTAGTGACTGCCAGTGTCCAAACGGTTCTTGGTTTTCTGGGCTTGGGGGGGGTCTCCTCTGTGGGTGCCAAGGTCACAGGCAGGCTGGGCAGGCTGGCCTCCTCCCTGAACACGTGCGCTGCCACACCTGCCCCCAGGGGAAGCTGTCCCGGGGTCTGTTTCTTCACCTGTGCAGGGAGGAGGCCATGGGCCTGAATGATCTCTCAGCCCCTCTTAATGTCAGCGCGCTGACTGCTGGATTTATGGAGCTCCAGCTGTCTGCAGAGTGGGGTCTGGAGCAGAGGAGGAGCCGGCCTGAGCCCGCTGCCTCCGGCCGGCCTGACGACCGCAAGGCTCAGAGTGGCCACCCGGGCCCCAGGAGAATCCAGTGCCAGGCCCGGCTGCCAGGCTGCCATTTGAAATGTCTCCTGTTGGTGGCACTTTGGCGTGGTTCAGGTGTTCTGGGCTTAGACTGTATCTGGTCTGTGAAAACATGCGAGCTCCCTCTCTCTGTTAAGGTTCTGTTTTTCACTCGAGGAAATCCTAGTGCCTAGAGTTGGATCTGACTGTGGCGTTCCCCTGGTGGAACCATCCATGGCTCCTCACTGCCCTCGGAAGACAGTCTGAGCCTGGGAGTGGCCCCAAGGCCTTCTGGAGCCTGGTGCAGGCCAAGCCCTCCCACCTGAGGACTCTCCACCCCTCACCCTCTCTCCTTCAGACACACAGACTGGAACATGCCGACCTCTCCCTCTCTCTTCTCTCTGGAGCCTCGCGTTGCTACCTAGAACACTCCTCTTTTCATGGCTCCCTAAATGTCACTTCCTTCAGGAAGCCCTCCCTGCCTAATTGAGCACTTTAGTTCGCGCTCAGGCTCACCCTGTACTTCTCCTTTGTAGCGCTCATCACGGCAATGATCTAAAAAACTCCTCTTTATCCGATAACCCCTCTCCACACACACACACACACACACACACACACACACACAATGGAACGTGGGCTCCGTGAGGACCTCCCTGTCCAATTACCCAGGCCCAGCCTCTCGGGAGAGCTCTGGAAATGTCTGCAGAGTGAATCCATGACGGGAGACTGCAGGGGCCCGACATACAGCCTGTTGACTCAGGCCAGTCGCCTGGGGCCGGCTATCCACCTGACCCGGTCACTCAGAACCTGGGAACCCCGCTGGCCACCCAGCTCTATCCTCGCGCCCCCGAAGGCTCTGCCTGGAAGGACGGAAGGGGTTAAGCGTTCCTGGCGGCCTCGTGCTGTGTCTGCGGCAGTTCCCCCTGGGGGGGGGGGGGCAGCAGCCTCCGAGGTTGGTGAGGAATGTTTGCAATGCAGAGCTGGGAGGGAGGGCCGGCTGCTGGAAGTGGAGGCGGCAGGGCCAGGCTCCCCAGTTGAGCAATCGCCCGGGCCCAGCCGGTTCCTGTAACTCCTGCCCCTCCCGCCTTTTCCCGCCCTGCCGGCTTCCTCCCCCCCTGCCTGCCCGGCCTGTACCCTGGAGCCTGCAGAAGGCACTGAGGCCCAGAGAGCTTGGAGGCCAGAGGTGAAAGGGAGGGACCTCCAAGGGGAGACAGAGGAGTACAGTCAGCTCAGCCACCTTGGCCCAGAGAGGGCAGGGCCTTTGCCCAAGGTCACACAGGGAGGCACCGCCCACCCGAGTGGGAAGCTCTCCCCACTGAAGGCAAAGGCCCCCCTCCCCCAGCCCTGGCTGGGCTCTTCGCTCAAGCCCCAGGGGCTCAGAGAGGATGTTGGCTCTCAGGGGGCTGGGCGCACCCCTCCCCTCCCCACCTCCCTGGTGCTGCCCACTGCTTAGCCTGTCCCGGGGCCGCTGGTCACCTCCACCCGTCACCTCCAGGAGTGCGGCGTGAACGGATGGAGGACAAACTTGAGCTGGTTCTCGAAAGCCCCCTTTTCCTTCCTTATTCCAGTCCCCTTCAAGGAAGGACCTTCACGGTACCGCCCAGGCACCAAATGAATTTCTTTCTCCGCAGGCACACCCGCCTTCTCCAGGAGAGCAGCATTCCCTGACACCCCAGAATGAGCTCCGTCCGTCCCCTGACAGTACTGACCAGTGCCGTCTGGGGTCTGGGGAGGCCCCTCCACGGTCACTCGGAGCCCATTGGAATCTCCGGCTCCCCCTGTCTCAAGCCTCCTGGTGGTGGCACCTCTTAACAGAGCCTCAGTTTCCGTATCTGTAAAGTGGAATTAAGGGAGGGGGTGGGTGGAACAGGCTGCAGTCTGTTTCTGCTAAGGCTCTGGGCCCCTTGCCTTTCGCGGTGCTAGGGACAGTCGTCCGGGGCTTGCTCAGGGTAATACTGGGACCCCGCATCTCTGGAGGGCGGGGTAGGTGACCCGAGTGAGCTAGACGTTCCTCTGAGAATCACACACCCCATTTGCAGGTAAGGGAGCAGCGCCTCGCCGGGCCACGCAGGCGTAGGGAGGGAGTTTAAAGCCAGGGAGGAACTTTAGCACCCACCGGGCAGGGGGAGACGCCCCGCCAAAGGGTCACAGCCCACGGGGTGAGGGGAGCTCAGAGTGGCCGAGCCTCTTGCTTTTGGGGCGCACAGCCGGCCCGGCCAAGGGCCCGCCGCCGCCCCGGCTGACGGCGGCTCCGCGTCCCCGCTCCCTGTCCGCGGTGCACCGAGGCCGTGGCCGGGAAGGACCCCCGCAGCCGGCTGGGCTCCCGCGGACAGATGGACAGATGACGGCCGCCCCCTCCCAAGGCCCGCGGGCTGCCTGGCTTCGCCACCTCCTCCCGAGCAGGTTTCCTTTAAGAAACCAGAAGATTGATTTCCTGGCAGGCTCTGCGCCGAGGAGCCCGTCCAAATGGTTTGCATGTCTGCATTTTTTACTGCTCCGTTTAATATGTATGCAAATGCCGGCCGGCTGCGCCCGCCGCGGCCGCACAGTCACACGCGGCGCCCCATTAAAGCGGCCGTCCGGGCGCGCGCCTCCTTCCAGGCGACGGGCTCGGGCCCTGATAGATGGGGTGCGGGGACGGAGACAGATGACGGGCTTTGTAATTTCTTTTTCTCTTTTTCTGGGGGTGGGGGGGGCGGCTCAGACTGGAAACGGCAGAGGAGATTTAAATATATGCAAAATTGTTTGGGGGGGTGGGGGGGGCGGTGGGTAGAAACCTGAACGGGGGAGAGAATTCAGCGTTTCCTCCGTAGGAGTCGGGCTGGAGGCTGGAGGGGGGAGCCAGAGCCCCCACAGTCACCTTCTGGCGGAGAGAGCGGCTTTGCTCCTGATAAGCAGGCACGGTGTCCTACGGGAAGCGCTGCTTCAGCCGCAGTGAAAAGGAAAATGCTGGTTATTTTCAGCCTGGCTTCACCTGGGGGGCGTGGGGGTGGGGGTGGGGGTGGGGGGGAGGCACTGGCGGGAGGTATTCCCATCCCACCCCCACTTTCTTTTCTGGGGCGTCCAGAGCCTATCACGTTATCGTGAGAGGGAGACACTGGCCCCATGGGGTAGGTCACACCCATTGTACAGATGGGGAAACTGAGGCTTGCTGGAGAGAAGCCCCTTGGGAAGGATTGCAGAGTGACTGTCGTGGGGGGGGGCGGATTGGGAATACTAGAGCCGCGTTCTTGACCCCCGCAGCCCTCAGCCATCTCTTGCTCTGTGGAGTTTGCCCCCCCCACCATGGAATCTGCCTCCCTCCCCATCCACCCACGCTCTCTACCCCCCTCCACCCGGCCCCAGCCTCCTACCTGCCCCCCACCTGCCTGGTAAGTCAAGATCGCCCCTGAGCGAGCCTGAACACTGAGCCCCAATGTTTCAAAATATCGTTGAAGCCTAAAAGTCAAGGGGTGACGTTGAAAAGCCTCTTTCTGAATTTCCCAGGGTTTCAGGCGATCTGGCAGCTGGGGGGCAGCCTGGAGGATCATGGGAGCACAGAAACGGTTCACAGAGGGGGCGGCGGCCTCGAGAGAGGGCCGTTCTGGAGCGGACGACAGACAGACCGACAGAAATTTACCCTTGGGTGCGTGTGAACACGCAGTGCGTTTGTGCACCGTGTCCGGCAGTCGTTATGAACGTGTCTGCGTTTACGTGCATGCCGGCGTTTGCCGGTGCAAGGGTGGGGCTGCGTGTGTCCGTGCTCATGAGTGTGCGTGTCCATGTGACAGCGGCTGAGAACTCTTGTCCTCCGGCTGGCAAGCTGCAGGGGTGCGAATTTCCCTGCGGGTTTCCTCCTCCTTGTGGGCGGGCCTCATTCGCCCGGGGCCTCACCACGGAGCCCAACCAGGCAATGACCCCAGGTCCCAAGTCTTCCCTTGACTCACCTCCGCCTCAGGATCGTCCACCCTTCTTCCACACCTCCTCGAGATGGGCGTCACTTTCCCGAGCTGGCCCCAACCTCAGTCACCACTGTGGTGCCCGCGGTGATTATTGCCTGAAAGCTGTCTGCATCACGGAGTCAAGAAAGTTCTTTCGTTGAGGGCATGTTTTTCAAAGCTCTTTCTTCTTCTTCTTCTTCTTCTTCTTCTTCTTCTTCTTCTTCTTCGTTTCTTTCTTTCTTTCTTCTGAGGGAGAGAGACAGAGCATGAGGTGGGGAGGAGCAGAGAGAGAGGGAGACGCAGAATCGGGCTCTGAGCCGTCAGCCCAGAGCCCCACGCGGGGCTTGAACCCATGAATTGCGAGATCGTGCCCTGCGCCGAAGTCAGACGCTCAACCCACTGAGCCACCCGGGCGCCCCCATTGAGGGCATTTTGAATGCACATCAACATTGCTCCTGTCTGAGTACCTCCTGGGGCGGGGGAAGGGGGGCGACTTCTGAGGCATCCCCTAAAGCCGGCCTGAAGCCTAGAGAGGCAAGGGTGCTGAGCCTGGGCCAAGGGGGAGCCTTGACCTCCCCTAGAAGGAATTCCTGTGTTTGTGCAATCGCTTGCTGAGTTCCTCCTCCTGCTCCAGGAGGGCAGGACCCGGGTCTTCGCGAGGAGTCCCCTCAAACCGTCCAGCACCCGGTAGCGGCCGTCGGACAGTAGCTGTTGAAATAGACAAGTGTGATGGACGAGTCGGCGAGTGCATGCATTCTGGCAACCCTAGGCCTCCCGCCCCGTGGCCCCCTTGGGGTGTGCGCCCTCACTCCCCAGCTGGCTGGGGGGAGGCTGCTGTGTGTGGACCAGCTGAGTCAGGCCCTCACCCTGGGCCACGGGCCACCGTGGCTGTCGCTGATCTTGCTGACGGGGCTGAAAATGCATCGCACCTCCCTCTGCAGCCCGCCATTACTCATGGTTGGCGTTTATCCCCAAGCAAGGGATGACCCCGCGGAGCAGCCCGGAGCCTCCCACGTGTTCTGAGGCAGGGGTGGCCGGAGGCTGGACTCCGAGGAGGCACAGCAGGACTTGTGAGCAGCTGCTCCGAGTGCCGTGACCATATTTTTCTGAGCTGAGAAATGAGGACACAGGATGTAGTGGAGGGTTTTCTCAGATTTGTCTCATCAGAGGTATGCAAGTTAAAGCTTATTTAGCTATGAAGATAAGGGAGTGTCTTTGCTGAAAAGAACCCGGGTTTCCCAAATCAGGGAGATTCGGGAAATTCATAAGTCAATTTGACTAATCTTTTGGGGGCACCTGGGTCAAGCCTGTCCTTGGTGTTTGCACTACAGCAACGAGCAAAAACAGGCATGATCCTGGCCTCGTGGAACTCGTGTGGGGTGGCTGAGAGTCTGCAAATGCTCGCACGGTTCAGTACCGTGAGCATATGTGAGAATTGCTATGGGGGGGGGGGGGCGGCAAGGGTTCCCGAGTGGAGGAGCTTGGGGTGTCCTGGAAGGCTCCTCTGAAGAATTAATGTTTGAGGGGAAACAGAGCCTCTTAAGGCGAACTGTTGAAGGGATGGGAGTGGGGTGGGGTGGGGAAAGCACATTTCAGGCAGGAAGGAGGGCATGTGCAAAGGGCCTGTGGCAGAAAGGAGTGCTGGGAGTCTGAGGGACAGGAGGGCAGCCCAGTGACCGGGATGTGATGAGCGATGGGAAGAGGAAGTTGGAGGTGTCGGCAGGGGCCAGGCCGGGCCGCGCCCACCAGTCCACGAGCGTGGGGTACGTCCTCCTGCTGGTCGCGGGCAGCCATGGACGGTTTGACACAGGTGTGACCTCACCATTCCGTGTGGAATGTTGTGATACCGAGGATGATGACGATGCTGGTAATTCTCGAAAGTCTTTAGTGAGTGCTTACTATGCGCCAAGCACCGGTCGAGCCATTTTACAGATGAGAAAGTGAGGGCTTGAGGGGGAGGGGGAATGGTTTATCTAAGATCACGCAGCTGGTGAATGGCCAAGCCGGAAATCAGACTGACTCTGTCTGGCTCCGAAGGCCCTTGCTGTTGTCCCACACCCAAAGCTGCCCCCATCTGGATGCAGAAGGCCAAGGGACATGCAGATGACACCCGCCCCCTCCTTGCCTCATGCCTTGCTGTGGTGTTGCCTCCACTCTGCTCTGTGTCCCGGGCCTGGGGACTCTGGGTCACAGAGTCAGGCGGGGCTGGAAAGGCCCAGCTCAGCTCAGTTCCCATTGGGCCTGGCGGCGGGGGCGGGGGTGGGGGTGGGGGGAAGCGGGCGTAAGTAGAGGTTGCGACATCAGAGACTGACGGTTCTGGAGAAGTTGGGACCCCGGGGTGGGGGTAAGGGCCTCCGCCCAAGCCCGTTCCCTGGGGCGCAGGTCACACTACCGTCCCGGGAGCAGAGCCTCACTCACCTGTTTGAGGGCTAAGGACTTTGAGACGTGGCGTCACTATCCCCGGGGAGCAGGGCATCACCCCAGGCGCCCGCTTTCTCCCGTGGAAGCAGGTCCGGATGATTGCCACACTACAGACTTACCAGTGGCATTTTAAACATTCTTCTTCTTCTTCCTTTTTTTTTTTTTTTTTTTGCATGTAAAAAATTCTTCCTCCCCCAGTGATCGTCGGAGACAGGAAAATCGAAAGCGGCATGAGATACCGCTCCACAGACAGTAACAAGTGCTGGTGAGGATGTGGAGAAATTGGAACCTTGGGCACCATTTGTGGGGACGTAAAATGGTGCAGCCCCTGTGGAAGAGCAGGATGGCGTTTCTTCAAAAAATTAAAAATAGAATTACCATATGATCCAGCATTTCCACGTCTGGGCATATACCCAAAAGAATCGCAAGCAGGGTCTCAAACTGATACATGTACACCCATGTTCCCTGCGGTGTTATTCACAATAGCCCAAAGGCAGAAACGACACAAGTGTATCCATCGACGGTGGGAGGGACAAACAGCACGAGGGCTATGCGTACAATGGAATATCATTCAGCCTTAAAAAGGAAGGCAGTTTGGACACAGGCTTCGCCGTGGATGAGCCTGGAGGACATGGTGCGGAGGGAAATAAACCAGGCACCAAAGGACGAATACTGTATGATTCCACTCACACCGGGGACTTGGAAGGGGCAAATTCATAGAGACAGAAAGGAGAATGGTGGGTGCCAATGCCTGAGGGGAGGGGAAGTGGGGAGTGTGTGTTTAATGGGTACGGGGTTTAGCAAGGTAACAAGAGTTCTGGGGATGGATGGTGGTGATGGGGGCACACGGTGCTGGATGGACTTAATACTCCCAGGCTGCACACTTAAAAATGGCTAAGATCGAAAATTAACAAGACAAAACAAAACAAAACAAAACAAAAACAGCCCCGCCCCCCTGTTATTCTAAGTTCTCTCAAGTTGTCAGTGCGGGCTTTCTTTTTAGTTACGTTTATAAGAAATAAACTAGGGGTTGGGGCGCCTGGGTGGCGCAGTCGGTTAAGTGTCCGACTTCAGCCAGGTCACGATCTCGCGGTCCGGGAGTTGGAGCCCCGCATCAGGCTCTGGGCTGATGGCTCGGAGCCTGGAGCCTGTTTCCGATTCTGTGTCTCCCTCTCTCTCTGCCCCTCCCCCGTTCATGCTCTGTCTCTCTCTGTCCCAAAAATAAATAAACGTTGAAAAAAAAAATTTTAAAAAGAAATAAACTAGGGGCGCCTGGGTGGCTCAGTCGGTTGAGCGTCTTGACCCTTGGTTTTGGCTCAGGTCATGGTCTCCCGGTTTGTGAGTTCGAGCCCTGCATCGGGCTCTGCGCGGACAGCATGGAGCCTGCTTGCGATTCTCTGTCTCCCTCTTTCTCTGCCATGTGCGCTCTCTCTCTCTCAAAAATAAATAAAAACTTTTAAAAAAGAGAAATAAATGAAGATATCGGATGGGGGTTGTATTAGAGCAGTTAAGAATCACAGATTTCTGGTGTTCTTGGGCGGGCAAGTGACTTCACCTCTCTGAACCTCATTTTTCCTCATGGGGAACTGGGGATGATGATGGTGCCTCCCCCCTGGGGCCACCGAGGACTCCATGATGTCCCCGAGGTGGTCGGCCCAGAGGCCGGTGTTCAGTGAGTGCTCAGCACCCAGCCGCCCTTAGGGCTGGCAAGATGTTCCTCAGGCCCCTGGGGTTTGGGAATACGAACAGCACAGGCCCTCCACAGTCAGTGGAGACAAGACCCCTTGCCACACCATGCACATGGGGACATTGAGGTCCGGAGGGGTCAAGGGACTTGTCTAAAGTCTGTCGGCATCCCTTGAACCGGAATGCGGTTTTCCAAATCTGTATCGGTTAGCGAGGCTAGGTTCTGCTGCAGTAACAAATAGGCCTCACGTCAAAGTGTCTCAGCACAACAAAAGTTTGTTTTGCAGCCAGCGAGGTGTGCTGGGAGCTCAAGTGATTCTCCGGGGCCATTGCCCCTCCAGGGATCCAGGCTGCCTCTGTTTTGTGGTACCTCCACGTCCGGGTCACTGAGGCAGGGGAAACAGCAACACATCTCTTCCTCCCAGAGTTCCTTGGCCATCGCCGGTCACATGGCTTCACCCGGTGCAAGGCGGGGGGGGGGGGGGGCAGTCCCGAGAAGGAGAGAATTGGCCGTGGGTGAGTATCCCAGCGGGATGGAAACCAGTGGAGTGCATGCTCGTGGTAAACTGAGTCAAAGAGAAAAGGGTTTAAAGCTGGAATAGTTCCTCTTCCTGCCTGAGTACCCCCCCCCACCCCCGCCCCGTTCCTGGGGCAACCATGGTTATCCTGTGGATTCTGACGTTGCAAGCAGGGTGTGTATGAATCAGGTGCCCCTCTTGAAATACAAATGAAGGCTTGTTCTTTTTCACTCCTTGGAGGAACAGGCAGGTATGTGTCACAGCCTCTTGCCCTCCCATCGGGCAGTGCCTTCACATTTATATAATCAGTGTCCCCGGATGGGTGTCGAGGAGGTTTCTAAAGTTCTATTATCAACAGTGATGCAATGAATTTCCTGTGCGTTTTCCCTTGTCACCCGTGTGAGTGTTTCTGTGGTAGAAATTCTAAAAATGGAATCTCTAGGTCAAAGGGCGGTGCATGGAGCAGGCTGACAGCTAGCTCTCTAGAAGCAGGTGCTGTTTCCGGGGTCAGGAGGCGCTTTTAAGAAGAGGTGCTAATGGAGTGAGTTCCAGGGACCAGGGGGAGTTCTCTGCCCCCAGGGGGCTTCCAGATGGGACACTGAGGAGGGGAAAGCCGGAAGAGGGCACGGCCTTTCTCTGTCTTGACTCTGTGATCGGGGATCCCAATTCTCATACTGGGTGCTCGGCCAGGTCCATTTTACAGATGGCGAACACTGAGGTCTAGAGAGGTTGGGTCACTTGCCCACAGCTGCCTGCTGAGCAGCATTTGGGCCACGGTCCCAGCCGGGGCTGAGTCCTCTTGGTTCGGAGATTCAAGCTGGAGACCTCACGGATGCTTTCTTTACCGGCTCCTCTCAAAGACACTTAGGTCCGCCAAGAGCTTTCTCTGGGGCAGTTTCTGAAACTCGTCTTCCCTTCCTCGGGGATTCCCAGGGTCTGGGTCTTTGGCTCCTCGGCTGCAGAACAGTCAGCCTGTTACTTTTTTCCTTCGTGATTTTCTTACCCGTTTCGTCCCATTGCAAGAGGGTGTGGGTCTTAGAAAGTTTGCTCTTGTGTCTTAAATTTTCTTTCCTTTTTGGGTAACGTCGCTGTTGTTTCTGGAAGAAAAAAACCAGTATACCCTTCCGGTAAAATAAATTCACGCAACACTGACAACTATGAGCAGAGTCAAAATCACCAACACTCCCCACCCAGAGATGACCACGGTTAACAGCTAATCGGCGCTAATGACCTCCCCACCTCCAAAGAGGGTGCCATCCCTGGTCCCTCACCTTCCAGACGCCAAGAGGCTGAGACCCAGCCCGCTGTGTGTCTTTCACTGATGGAAAGGCAAGTTGTTCTCTCTCTACTTTGTTCCGTTTCCCACTCCAACCCACCGTTGGCAACATTGACTTTTTCTTTTTTTTCTCTAAAAAAATTTTTTTTAATGTTTACTTATTTTTGAGAGAGAGAGAGAGAGAGACAGAGCACGAGCGAGGGAGGAACAGAGAGAGAAGGAGACACAGAATTCAAAGCAGGCTCTAGGCTCTGAGCTGTCAGCACAGAGCCCGATGCGGGGCTTGAACTCATGAGCCGTGAGATCACCACCTGAGCGGAAGTCGGATAATTAACCGACTGAGCCACCCAGGCGCCCCCCAACATTGACTTTTTCTAGGTGCAAAGCAGGCCCCAGCTTGGGCCTGGGGGCTCCTATGTGTCAGGGGCTCTCTGGCAAGGTAGAGGGTGGGTCACTCCCAGGCTGTTTTCATCAGACCTCCCTCTTAGGACGACCTTCACCTCTTGGTTCGGAGCCCTAGGGGAGGAGCCCTAGGGAGGAAGGGGCCCAGCTCAGGACTGGCCTTATTTCTCTGGGAGGAGCCATGATGTGGGGACAGCAGATTGTGGTGGCTCTAGAACCCAGTCTGATACAGATGTGAGGGGGAGAGAGATTGGGGCGAACAGGTAGGTGCATGGGGACCTGAGCAGCTATGCTTCGGGGCCTCTTGGAGGCACAAGGGCTCTGGCACTTGGAGAAAAACATCCATCGAGGAGTGGCAGATGTGGCTGTCACCCCCCGGTGGGGGCAGCAGGCACCCCTGGCTGAGGGGTGAGTATGTGGAGGTCAAGGCAGCTTTGCCCGGGACCATGGTTGTCTCCAACAGCAACTCCTCAGACCTGTTCATTAGCCCCTGTGACTGAACACCATGACCTCGTACGGCGTTCTGGGCCCTGTGCGTCCTCAGAGAGGCCTCCGGATGTTGAAGCCATGGTTTGGGTTTTGTCTGCTTACCCTTCGGGTGGTGGATTGGGGAGCGCGAGGTTACATAAGCGGGGGGACTTCAGGAAGCCATGATTCCCTGTTCCAAAGGGCTCCTAATTATTTACAGCAGTGGGTTTCAAAACTGGCTTTGTACCCCCACTTTCCAGTCTCAGCCTCGTGCTTTTATTCCCTTCTCAAAACAGATCTTACCCAACAGATCCATACTGAACGAAGAAGGGACAGGGGTTGAGAGGCCACCGAGCCGGTCCTCCTCTTTGCCCCCACCCCCCATGGCCCCTAGGGTCCGTGAAAGGCTTGAAAATTACTGCTGTAGATCGGCGAGGGTGTCACCGGCCACCGAAGTGGCGGATAGATATCCAGAACGGGGTCATTTTCCCAAAGCATTTCTCACTGTGCTTCGGTAAAAAAGACCACGGAAGGCAGAGAAACTCTTTAGATGACAGGCAGCTGTTTCTGAGGGTCGTGTAGGGCCTGAGGTCACTGGACTGGGGCAGGCTGGGCAACTGTGACCCCCAAGGGCCCACCTCCCCTCCAGGCCGCACCCACATGGTGTAGGACGTCCCTGTGGGAAGCACAGAGAGCCGGGTGAAGACACCCCTGTTCATGGCCAAAGCCAGACGCAGCCAGAACCCCCCGTCAGCCACTGTCCAGCTGCCTGACCTAGAGCAAGTCCCAGCTCCGGGCCTCGGCTTCCCCATCTGTAAAATGGGGCCCTGGGTGAGAAGGGCATGGGGGGATGAAAGGGGCCTCGGGGCCCTGAGCACAGCTCCTGGTAAGTACCGGATCTTAGCACTCGTCACCAAGCAGTAGTGAGGGTCCCAAGCACGCGAAGGGCTGGAAGGAAGCCGGAACCCTCACCCGGGGAGGGGTGAAAGGACTGGGCTAAGGTCAAACAGCAGGGTCAGGATTCGGGACCCAATGCCCGGGCCTCCATGCCCAGAGCGGAGGCCACCTTCCACCCGCAACATCGCATGGGGAGAAACTGCAGATTCCCTCAAACGCTAACCTCAGACTTCCGGGCTGGTCGCAGCGGGAGGGGAGACGCCGAACCGATCCCAGCACCCAGAGAAGTTCCTGCCTCTCCTGCTGCACTTTATTGTGGGCGACCAAGAGGCTGCATGCCCAGGGGGCATCCCTGGCCCGGTGTACAGATGAGGAAATCGAGGCACTCTGCTCAAGGCGACATACTGGACAGGGACTGGGGCACACTGTGACGGACGGCCCGGATTGCTTTTCCCCACCCCTTGCCTGAGTTTTAGGAACTGGCGTCACACCTTCATGACCTGTGCCCCATGCAACCTTCGTGTCTCCCAAGCTGTGGGGATTCCTCAGAAGGGCCTGGAAAGCCTCCAGACTCCGGGACAGATCTGAGAGTGGTTTCAGCCCCAGAGAGCAAGAAAGGAAGGCAGTCCCTGGCACCATTGTACAGAGGGGGGAAAGCGAGGCTCGGCCAGCTGAGGGGTTGGTCAAGGTGTGTGTCGGGGCGGGGGCGGGCAGCAGGGTGGCCTTTGGCTCCAGCCGGGGCCCTCCTGGGACAGCAGGCGCTCTGGGCTCAGCTCCCACCGCACCGCCCCCAACTCCAGTGTCCCCGGTCCTCTGGAGGAAGATTTCCGTGGTCCCGGTTGGGGGTGCCAGACTGCCAGTGACGAGTGTTTTTTTAATCCCGGCCCCGCTGACTTCGACGATTATTCTTATTTAAGGCAGGGACGAAACGCCAGAGCATGGCAGCCGGTCACCTCCGGGCGGCGGCCCCTCCTCGCCTGCCTCGGGTGCTCGGCTCCTGCCGGAGCAGGAAAGGGAGGGGGGGAGACGGGAAGCAGGGGGAGGAAAGGCGGGGAGGAGAGGGGGCCAGGGGAGGAGGGGGAGGAGGAGGGGAATGGGTGGGGGAGGACACGACAGGGTAGGAGGAGGTAGGAGAGGGAGGCGGGAAGGGGAAAGGGGGGTAGGAGTGGGGCGAAGAGGGAGGAGGGGGGCAGAAAAGGTTAGGAAGGAGAGGACGGGGAGGGGGAGGGGAGGAAGAACTCAGAAAGGACCCCCCCCCCCTTTGGCAGCTCCCCAAGCTGATAGGAGGAGGGAGGGAGGTACACAAATGAATAATTTACTACAGAAATGCAACAAGAATTTAGAAACTCTCAATTTATAAATATTTATTTTCACAAGTTCGCCCCCTCCCGGCGCTCTCCCCCTTGCTGGCTCTGGTCTTTTCTTTGGGGGGGGGGCTCCACCTCCCCCACGTCTCCCCCTCGATCTCTCTCCCTCCCTGTCTCTGCGCGTGGCTGTGACAGCCTCTCCCAGTCTCGCCCTCTCGGCCTCTGGGGCGGGGGTGGGGGCGGGGGGGGGGGCGCGTCTCTCCTTTCTCCACCTCCCTTCTCTCTGCTGCCCGGGTCTGTCTCTCTCTGTGTCTCTGTCTTCTCACTGTCTCTGGGCGCGTAGGTGTCTCCCCCACTCCGGGACCCCAGCCCCCGCCCGCCCCTCCCAGGGCAGGAGGCCTCGGGGTCCGCTGGAGCCTTTATGGGGGGGGGGGGAACCCTTTGAAGGCTCCGAGGGGAGAGGTCGTTTCCCCGGCAACCGGCCGCCGATTGGCGGAGCCGCGACGGATTAACAGGCCCACTCCGGCCGGGCGGGGGCGGGGAACGGCGGGAGCCACGCCCTGGACACGCCCCCGCCACGCCCCCCGCCCGGCTGAGGTTTGGGGGGCACCTGCGGTGGGATTTCGGAGACCCCGTGGTGGCCGGGCGATGGGGGAGGAAGGGGGCTTCCCGGGAGGCTGGCGGGGATGCGGTCAATCAGCAAACCAATCAGTCAATCAATCGGTGGGGTAATCAGACCCGCAGAGCACAAGGTAAGAGCTGAGGGTGTGGAATGAGGTAGAGAGGAGTTCTAATCCCCCTCGACCCGGGCCGCTTCCTGGCAGTGAGTCCCTGAGCAAGTAAGACCCTGCCCGCCTCGCCAGCCTCCCCTGTGTGCACTGGGGCTCCAACAGCACCTGCCCACCCCCTCTGCCGGTCCCAAGGGCCCTGAGAGGAGGGCGCCTGGCGGGCACAGAGGCACCTGCGGGAGGCCCCGGGGGGAGGTCACTGGCCATTTAACAAGCTCACCAAAATTTCCTTCCGTGGGCATGCTTTTCTGTGAGCCGGGGCCTGGACTGGAGGTGCTCCCGCCCTTGATAGTTCCGGGACTCGGCGTCCGACCCAGAACCGGTCTTGGGTCTGTGATGCATCACCTGCTCCCTTCACCTCTCCTCCTTGCCCGCCCCTCTCCTCCAACTGTGGGGAAACTGAGCCCCGGAGGGGCCAGACGGATGGCACGGTTGCCTAGACCCAGGAATGGGATGCCAGCCCCTTCCCCGCGAGCTATTTCTGAGCCTGACACATAAGCTCCAGAGAGCTGGGGAGAGGGAAGCACGTTCGTTAATAATGGAGGAAACCTCAGGCAGCGTCCTCAGGGTCACCGGCTGGAAGGGTCTCTCGACACACACTCGGGCTCCCTGCAACTTAAAACCAAGTGTGTTACTTCATATGCGAAGTCTGGCTTATGGGTTTGAGCACACCCCTCTTGCAGGCACCAGCCAAGGGGCTGCCAGAACATTCCCCCCAGGAGGGAAGGGCGAGTCCCGGAGAAGGTGGCTGTTTATAATTGCAGCGGCCCCTTTAAGCCCCATTGCCAGGGCCTGCTGCTCTGTTTGAAGCTGGGAGCTCTAATCTGGCTACAGCTATCCTTCCAAATCAGGGTCCTGGGGTCGCTCCAGTGGCAGGGAAAGGCGTGGCCTGCAGAGCTCTCCCAGGGCTGGGGACAGCTGCAGGGCCACCCCCTCCCTCTTCCCAGCCCCCCATGCTGGGCAAGTGCCCGTGTATACACACACACACACACACACACACACACCCCTCTCTGTGCAACGAACATAGAAACTCATCCTCCCTCCCCAACACTCCCGCGTGGACCGAGCCGTGTGTCTGAGGCCTGCGGGCCCCTAACCCAAGGCCTGGCCTGCCCATCCCGGCCACTCTGCAGGAAGGAATTCTCCAGAACCCCGTGGCCCTCTTCAAAGCTTCTAGACTCTTCGCCGCAAAGCCTCAGAGCCCCAGGCCCCCTCAAGTGTATTTAGAACCCAGACTCACCCAGGAACTGACCGGAAGGAAGGGTGGAAATGTGGTGGTGAGTGGCGGTCAGGGGTTGAAGGAAGGGAGTTGGTCTGGACGCCCAGTGGGGCCCAGGGTTCTCCATGCCGGGGCTCGTCCTTGGCGGAAGTGTTCGCGCTCCCATCTTACAGGTGGGGAAGGTGAGGCTGGGAGACATAACACACCCAAGATCCCCTGGCTCTACCAAGAGGAGAGGCCGGGCTTTGAGCCAAGTTTCTGGGACCCACACACCTCACTAGCCTCAGACCTCCCGTCTGGACCACGGGAGGGCTAAGCCGCACCTGCCCGGGCGCTGGCCCTCCATGCTGGTCACGTTTACACTTGCAGGCTGAGCCATTTGAACACGTCCTGCCATCTTTCCCCTAATGCCGGTTTGGGTTTCCCCCAAAGCCCCTGCGGGTGCGGGACAGCTAGTATCTCTGGCACGCTACAGGTGCCCCGAGCTGGCTGGCTGACTGCGTCTAGAGGGAAGAAAGGAGAAAAGAGCCTGGCGGGGAGGACCCCCCGGTCAGGCTGTGCCCTCCACGGTGAGTGGGGCCCACGGAGGAGCCGGACGTCAGGCGGTGGAGTAACTTCATCTCAGGTGGCTCCGGGTGCAGGGAGGGCGCGAGAGATTTCAGAGGAGTCAGAGAGGACGTGTCCCTGAGACTCAGAGCCCCCCTGCCCCCGTGTCAGACAAGGGGCAGGGTAGGGAGCCGAGGCCTAGGATCCAGTTCCAGAGTGAGCTGTGTGACCTCGGCCAAAGCCCTCTACCTCTCTGGGCCTCAGTAAAAATTAGAAGATCCTTCCAACTAGACTAGCGGAGGATTCTCTGAATCTTTCCTTCTCCACCAAACCCCTCTTGGGCACCAGTGACTTGACAAAGGCTGCGTGTGCTGGGGTGCGGTGGGGGCAGTGAGCCGTGGGCTACGGGGGACCCACTCTGCCGGGGGTTGAGGGCCTGGCCTCAGGGGAGCCAGAGTGCAATGACCCTCCCCCAGCGCTAGGCCCTGAGCCAGCGGAGGGATGGAGCAGCTAATCGCTCGTCTCGGCCACCATTTACAGCCCGGGCCACGGGCGTTACCCCCGTTCCTGGCTTTCTCTGCACAACGGCCTCATGGCAGCTGTTAGCATTAATCCCCCCAGTTTGCATGTGAGAAGCTGGGGCCCAGAGAGGCAGGCGCCCATCTGAGTTCATACCGCTGGCAAGCGTGAGCCCGGGCAGATCCCAACCTTGGGACATCGCAACCGCCTTGACCGTTACTAGAAAAGTCTTCAAAGCGGAGGCCTCTTAGGAGCTGAGTCCAGAAGGGTCTTCCCAAGTGGCGAAGGAGGCCGAGGACATTCCAGGTGGCGGGCCCACCCTGAGCCAGGACAGGGTGAAGGAGGAGAGCGTCTGAATGCGGTTCGGCCTGAAGGTCTGGCCGTGGGGTGGCGGGCGGTGAGGGTGGACAGGACGCCCCTGTCCCCGCGGAGTGGCTCGGCAGGACACTCCTCCAGTTGTCCCCTGCTGTGTGGCGAACCGCCTGTGGACACGCTGGCTTGGAACGGTAGCTTCCTAGGCTCGTGATGCTGGGGTTGGCGGGGCTCAGCGGGGAGGTTCTTGCTTGGGGGTGTCTCCTGCGGCTGCAGTCGGAGGGCAGCTGGGGCTGGAATCATCGAAAGGCTCCACTGCGCCGGGCGCCCAAGGTGGCCTCATCTTGCTGTCTCCTATGCCCTTCCCGGCGGCCTAGACGGATTTCTCCTATGCCCTTCCCGGCGGCCTAGGCGGATTTCTCATGTCAAAGCTCAAGGCTCTGTGAGGCGGGAGGTGAAGCTGCCGGGCCAGTTAAGGAACTGCTTCCAGCATCGCTTTGGCCTTGGCCGGCCTCTATGGGTGAGAGCAGTTCCGGGGCCCAGCCAGAGAGAAGGGCGGGGAGAATGGGCCCCACCCACCTCTTCGTGATGGGAGTGCAAAGAATTTGTGGCCATGTTTAACCTGCCCCACACGCTAATACATATCTCACGGGAAAAGTGGAAATCAGTAGCTAAATACATTGTGGGAAAGGCTGGACGAAGCAAAGTCGGGTAGGGTTCTGTCCTGCGGGACTTGTCAGAGCCTTCACGTGCTACTGTGGGCGCCCGTCTCCGATATAGGGAAGGAGAGAGCGTAGAAGTTCCCAGCCAGTTTTGGTGCGATGGCCAAGGGGATCCCATCCTGGGTGGGAGACACTCAGCCTGGGAGGCTCGGGCCCTGAGGCTCCTGCCGAGCACCTTACTTGGGGCAACGGGGCCCTGGAACTTCCAGATCCGGCCTCCAGAGTACCATGCGTGGATGTGATGAGGTGAAGCTGGGTCCGTCTCTGGCTGCTGCCACCCTCCTGGGACACCTGCCAGCCGGAGCCACCTCCCACAGCCGTCTGGGCCAGGTCGCACCAGCTCAGAGGACCAGAGCCTCAGATTGCCCAGCCTCTCTCTTCTCTCTTGGCCCCGAGAAAGGGGCTTCCTCCCTTGGGCCTCCTGGCTCTCCCCTCCATGGGGGCCTGCAGGGGCGGGGGGCGGGCATGGGAAGGAGCCACGATGCCTGACTGTGACCTTGCCCCAGTCTCCACCCAAGGCTGAGCTCCCATTTCCAGCTTGCCCGAGTGGGGTGACAAAAGCCCCTGTCACCAGTTGTGTGCGAGGACACCTCTCCAGGCGCTGGACTTTACTGGATGTCTACTGGGGAGGCAGACCCCGTACCCTGCAAGTTTGAGGCCCCAGCTCATGTCATTCTCTCTGGGCCTCAGTGTCCTCATCTGTGAAATGGGGATGTGATGATACCGACTGCATCAAGTTCAATGAGGGGCGCCTGGGTGGCTCAGTCGGTTGAGCGCCTGACTTCAGCTCAGGTCACGATCTCGCGGTCCGTGAGTTCGAGCCCCGCGTCGGGCTCTGGGCTGATGGCTCAGAGCCTGGAGCCTGCTTCCCATTCTGTGTCTCCCTCTCTCTCTGCCCCTCCCCCGTTCATGCTCTGTCTCTCTCTGTCTCAAAAATGAATAAATGTTAAAAAAAAAAAAAAGAGAGAGAGAGAGAGAGAGAGAGAGATGGAGACCCAGCCCAGAGGTCTCACCCGCAAAGGCCTGTGTGTACCCAGGTCCTGGCCGCCGGCTGAGTGGGACCCGGTGGGCGGGGCCACGGTTTGGGCTGCGTCTGCTGGGCACAGTGCCTGTGGGACCTGTGCGGTGTGGGCTGTCTGCAGTCCTTCCCAGGGAGCAGGGAGGCTCTGTCAAGGGAGCATCACTATCTGGTTCGTCCCTCCACTGGCTCCCCCACCCCCCCAATCCCCCCCCCCCCGCCGCCCTCCGCTGGCTGCTTCCCCTCCCTCTCTTGGTCCCTGTCCAGGGCCAGCTGCCTCCACCGCTCCAGGAGGTCAGGCCCCACACTCGCTGTCCCTGGGCAGAGGCAGAAAGGGGAGGGCTGGCTCCCGGGGGGGAGTGGGAGTCACAAACCACTGCCCCCCTTCGACCCTCCCGCCCTGGCCTGGACCAGCAAAGCTGCCCTAGGGACAGTCTCCGAGCCCCTCAGATGGATCCCGTCACCCTCCAGCTTGGGCACGAGACACCAGGCCTCAGTTTCCCCCTCTTGATGACCCCAGTGATGTTCCCGCCTTGGGTAGCTGAGGGGGAGGTGCTCCCTGCCTCCACGGCTGAAGGCGGCTCCAACACGGTTTGGGCTGGCGCCTTCCGCCCCATCACGGATTCCAGCCAGAGCCCCCTGGGTGGGGTCGGGGGGACAGGAGCCACAGGGACAGGGCTCAGGTTGTCCCGGCAGCCAAAGTTGGGGTGTGGGACACAGAACACCCTGGAGAGGCGGGGGGGCCTGGGCGCCTCTTCTTTACCAGCCCGTCCGTGCTGCCCACAGTGGGTCCCCACACTTCACAGTCTGTCCTGGAAGCTGTCGCCTGCTGGCTGCTCCCAGACAGCTGGCTTCCTCTCCTCCACTTTGAAGTTACACAGGCTTGGGTTGCCACCCCGGCTGTGCCGCCCCGTGACGCCGGGCCTCAGTTCTCCCATCTGGAGAACGGGGAGAATGCCAGCAAGGCCCGCCTTGGGCTGTAGCAAGGATTAAGTGAAGCGTGTTTTCGCGTCCTCGGAAACGCTGCGCGTTACCCAGCGCGGCCTGTCGTCACCCCGAGCCTGCGGCTGGTTCTCCTCACTGCAGCCCTCTGCACCAAGCTGTTCACGACCCGAATCACTTCATCTTCCCTCGGGAACACTCACTGGCTCCCCAGTACCTCTCCTGGGACTTAAAACTCCGGCTCATTTTCAGAGCTCTCCGTCACTTGTCTTTCCGGATTCCCTGGTGCGGCTGCCCTGACGAGTGGCCCCAAAGGGCCTTCGAGGAGGAAGAGGTTTCCTCCCAGCTGGCCCCCCAACTCCCTGCTCCCCAAATGTCCCCCACAGAGAGCTGGGTGACCCAGGGCAGGTTACTCACCTCCCAGAAGTGCTACTTCCCTGGGCGGCAAAAGGGCGTTAACATTGTCACCAGACCAGGTGATGGTCCCCTCCCAGGGGTTGCAGGGGTGGGAGGGGGGGGGAGCAGGGGGACACCGGGTGTATCAGGCACGTGCTGAGCGCTTGAGGAAGGCTGCCCGAGCCTCGCGGCCTGCTTGGTCCAGCCCACAGCCCTCCACGCAGACTGTGGATCCAGGCCAGAATCCTTCCGGATCCTCGTCTTCTCAGAATTCCCGCTGAATATTACCCCGATTGTGTTGTAGGGAAGGCAAGAGAACATTTGTTCTTTTTGGGGGGGGGGGGAAGCATTTTTCTCCATTTACAAAAGTAATACATGTTCACTGCGGATAATTTTGAAATTAAGATGAACCAAAAAGAAAATTTTAAAATTATCTGTAATTCATCACCCATCCAGAGAAGTACTCTGGGCGCGTGAGCTTCCGGTCTCCGGGCTTGGCAGTGAACGTGGAGCTCGGGCTGAGCTTCGGGCCTGGGAAGGGAATCACAGGACGTACTCCGCTTTGCAACCCGGTTCTTCCATTCACCGGCAGGACCCGAGTTTCTGCACCACCCAGAGCCCCTGCCCCACCGGTACTCGGGGCGTGTTTCCTAGCAGCTGTTCGAAGGGTGGGATCTCAGCCCCAATCCCCAGAACATGCCTTTCCCCAGGATTCCCAGGGGGTTCCTCGGCACAGCACGGTTTGGGAAGCAGTCCCAAAGCCCCCTTTCTGAAAGCGGCCCCTTGCCCCATGGCAGGGATACGCTCACCCTTCTAAGCCAGGCCTGTATTAGGGAACGCAGAGGTGGGTTCCGAGTTGTGATGTCATAAACAACACCACAATAAATACATCTTGAAGAGCTAAAGCCCGGGGTACATGGTGGATTTTATATTCCAGGTGCTCCCCTGAGCTCTGCTCCCTACCCCCCACCCGCCCCGCCCCATTGGCTCCCCTTCTCCCTGGAACATTCTGGTGGGGTAGGGACCATCGGCATCCTTGTTCTGCAGATGAACAAGTGGAGACTTGGGGGCAAGGGTGACAACACCGTCCCACGTGTCACAAACAGCAGTCAAGCCGGGGCCCAACCTGGCCTGGCTGGGGCCTTTGGGCCACGCCCGTCCTCCTGGCCCTTGCCGTAGGTGATGGTCCCCTCCCAGGGGTTGTGGGGGGAGAGGGGGACACGACATCCGGAATGTAGGCTCCTGTGTGCGCAGTGTGGGTCTCATGCCCGCCCCAGGCTGGGGCGCACAAGCAGCTTCCAGACGGCCCTGTCCCTTGCCCAGTGGGACCAGTTTGCCCTGGTGACAGATGAGGCGTGACAGTGCCACGGGGCCACGCTTGGCTGGGCTGGATAGGGCAGCTGTGGGAACCTCCGGGGGATGGTGGGCGAGGCTTGGGGGGGGTGGCGGATAGGAAATGGCAGCGGAGCAAGAGGGGCTCGGGCCAGAAGAGAGGAGGGGCTGGGAAGGACAACAGCAGGGGACCTTCCGCTTCCCGGTGGTGCCTGTGGGCAGGAAGCTCAGCCATGTGAGCGCGAATCCTTTTGGGGGAAACCCTTGGCGGGGAACAGAATGCCGTGATGGCAGCAGATTCTATTAAAAGCAATTCTCATTACTGTACCATTAATTATTAATAGGACCGGGCAAATAAAGGGTGGGAAAACCCAGCTGGGCCTGACTCAAGTCTTGCCTCTGAAGCAAATGGCTTTTGGTTCGCGTCCAGGAGACCCAGCCACGAACGGGCCTGTTGGAAAAGTAATGACAAGTCTGAGGCTGCCACGGTGGGACGGGCATCCCTTCTATCTGCTTCAAAAAGATAAAGCAGAGGGGGCGCCCGGGTAGCTCAGTCGGCTAAGCGTCCGGCTCCCGATTTCGGCTCAGGTCATGAGGTCACGGTCCGTGAGTTCGAGCCCCGCGCCGGGCTCCATGCTGACAGTGTAGAGCCACTGCTCGGGATTCTCCCTCTCTCTCCCTCTCTCCCTGCCCCTTCCCTCCTCTCTCTCCCAAAAGAAATAAAAGGCTGTTCAGCCTCTCAAGCGATCCGCAGAGGAATCCTCTCCATGTAGCAACAGAAACCACGTGTGAGCATGGCCAAGGGACAGTGCCAGGTGTGGACTGAGGAGACTCCGAGAGGGAGAGATTTTGCCCCTCTTTCCTGCCCCCACCCCACCTTATGTTCCCCGAACTCCTAGCTACCCTTCAAAGCCTAGTTCGGGTGGCCTCTCCTCCAGGCAGCCCTACCGAGTCCTAGATGTGCTAATCACCAAGGGTCCAGACGTCCTACCCTCGTGAGGCTGCCCGTCTGGCAAGGGTCCAGTGAGGTCATTAATCAAATAACCATCACGAACCATGATAACAAATGGACACCATGCTCTAAGTCAGGAAGATAGGGCACCTGGGTGGCTCAGTCGGTTAAGCGACTGACTTCGGCTCAGGTCATGATCTCACGGGTCATGAGTTCGAGCCCCGCGTCGGGCCCTGTGCTGACAGCTCAGAGCCTGGAGCCTGTTTCAGATTCTGTGTCTCCCTCTCTCTCTGGCCCTCCCCCGTTCACGCTCTCTCTCTCTTTCAAAAATAAAGAAGCATTGAAAAAAATATTAAAAAATAAAATAAAATAAATCAGGAAGATGGAAACCATTGTACGAGGGTTGGAACCGGATGATTCCATCTTTCTCTCCCCCAGAGCTACTTGGTACCTGGAGCAAATTAGGTGCTCAATAAATGTGTTTGATTTCACAGACTGCTGATCTGGGGGCACAAGAATGAGGCCTCCGAGATGGGAAGACTGCTGGGGAGGTCAGCTTTGCCAAGCAGACGGAGGAAGGGGTTAGGGCCCGGGCCCTTCCCTAGCTCCTGTGGTTTGCAAAACTCTCCTGGATTATTGGCCGATTTATCCTGACATCCACCACGAAGCCAAGCGGTGAAGGCACTTTTCTGGAAATAAACAAATGCAAATGAACGGGTGAGTCTCGGCTTCACACACACACACACACACACACACACACAATCTGTGGACTTCCATATAAAACGGCATCTAACCAGAACCCTCCTGATACAGCCGTTCTTAGACGAAGGCAGAGAGAAAGACAGAACCTCACTCAGTGTAAGGGACAGTGCCAGAATCTGGGAGGAGCCATACCGATGACAATGGTGGGGACGGTGCCGGAGAGAAACCTCAGGCCGCAGAGACCAGGCACAAACGTTAGAAGCTGCACAGACCTCCTCCATCATTTGCCCCTGCTCAGAGACCTGGGGTCTGTGCCAGTCTGAAAGCTGGACTGTTGTCCCTCTCCCATAGATGCTTCTGGAGTAACGTCCCCTGGTCTTTCAGAGAAGGTGGGCAGGACAGACGGCTTTCATCGTGCGGGGTATCCTGGGAAGCAAATGTGATGAATGTGGGGGGGGGGGCGCGGGGGAGCAGCAGGAAACCCCCTGGCAGCGGCGTAGGCTGGGACTTCTGCTTATGTCAGCCGTTCGGAATATCCGAGAACCAGATAGCGGGGCAGGAGCAGACGCCGCCTTCGCTCAGCAGAACTGCCGTTGGCAGAAACCTGCAGGAAACGGGGAAATGGCTCGAGCAAAGCCCAGACCCAACACTGGGAAGGCGAGTTAGCCATCACAACGAGGGAGGAGAACAGGAGCCAAGGCAGTGCCTACCCCCGTCTGCGTAGCATCTCAGAGCGAGGCTTAACGTTGGCTCTATTCGAGGGGACAACGCAGAAGAGAAAAGCCCCCCCAACGAGGGGTAGTGGGGAAAAAACACGTGCAGAACACGGAGAAGGGGGTCGGCGTTCTGAAACACGGAAGGGTCGACAGAGGTTTCCTGAAGGAAGCAGAAGAGAACGGTCAGGAAATAGGGAGGCAACTTTAAGGGAAAGACGGGCCTCGCCAGATAGGAGCAGGAGACCTCGGGCAGCCCCGAAGAATGTGAAAAGGCAGCACAGGGCAGGAGAAGGGACGCGGATGCTGTAGTGCGTTGAACTGCGGTTGGGGAAAGCTATGTCCAAGTTCCAGCCCTTGGTAACCGGGAATGGGACCTCATCCGGGAAGGGGTCTTTGCAGATATAAGTAACAATCCCAAGATGAGATCACTGAGGATTAACTGGTGGGCCCTAAATCCAATGATAAGTGTCCATATAAGAAGAGAAAACACAGAGAGAAAGCCAGAAGCGGGAGGAGGAGGCCATGTGGAAACTCAAGAGATGGGAGTGGTGTGGCTACAAGCCAAGGAACACCAAGGCTTTCTGGAAGCTTCTGGAAACTAGGAGAGGGGCCCTGGGACAGATTCACCCTCAGAAACTCCCGAAGGAACCACCCCTACCAGCATCTCGATTTCAGACTTCCGGCCTCCAGAGCTGCAAGAGAACGGATTTCTGCGGTTGTAAGCCACCCAGTCACGGTAATCGGAACAGCGGCCTTAGGAGGCGGATACAGACGGGGTGAGGGAGGACCCCAAGGAAGGGAAAAAGCCTAGAAGCAGAATTCAAATCCACACCGGAGGCAGTAAAAAGCAGAAACTGTAATGCAGAAAAGCAGGGCCCGAGAGGCCCACCTAGAGACACTTCCTAAAATAGTGCGACAGCAGTCAAAGGCCGAAAGCAAAGCATGAGAAGTTCGTGGGAACGAGGAGGCAGCGAACACATCACTGGGGTTCTTGAAGAAGAGGCCAGAATAGGAACCCCTTAGAATATAACGAATGGAAACTCACCTGTGCTTTCACACGAAACAAAAAGATCTGACCGTGCAGATCGGAAAGGTTCACTGCATTCTGGGGAAAATAAATAGCGACTCCTATAGGGACACATTCTGGAAACCGGTGTGACTTATGCATAGGGATAACACTGTGCGTGACCCCGGGAAGGAAAGAATAAACCCAGGCTGGGTTACATTGTGTCATGCTGAATGCTGAGTGAAGAGGGACCCGTGTTTGCGAGGTTTAGCGGAAATACTGAAGCATTTATTACGGAAAAGATATGCTCCCATCAGCTGGGAGCCTAAGAATGGATAACCCCGTGGCTTGAAAAGTCTGAGCAGTGCCACTGAAACCGATTAGAAAGCAGCAAGTCGCAAGAATTGTTGTAAATATCATTTCCAGACTGAATGCAAATGTCAAAAATTATTGTTAAACGACAAATCACGGAATGGAAAATAATAACGGAACCATCTGGAGATGAAGCTTTAGGTCACATCAACGTGGATCCAAGGCAGACAGCCACCTTCCAGACATCCTAAATAGGAGTTCACCGGCCGCCCTGTCCAGTTGGGTTCAGACGGTCTGGCGGCTACAAATGAGGCTTCTTCAAGGTAAAGGTAACTTCCTAGCACAATTAGAAACAAAACATCTACGCACCAAAGTCTGCAGAACACGAAAGCCAGCATTCAGAATGGGTAAAACAAAATGCAGGAAAGAAAAGGAAGCAGCCGTAAGGAGGGACGAATAAGGCTGAGAACAGCTTTCTCACGGGTGGGCGTGAGCCCCGCAGGGTCAATGATAACAATGAATGTAAATGCGTGACGTTTTCCTAGTAAAATACCAGAGACTCTCAGATTGGTTGAAACAAAAACAGATGGAAAGCCAACTGTACAGTGGTTACCAGCAATAAGCTTAAAAGCAAGGGACATGAAAAGGTGAAAAATAAAAGACTGGGGCAAAGGTATTCAAGGCAAGTTCAAGTCAAACGAGAGGAACAGTAATATTTATATCAGATAAAGAATCACAGGCAGGGGCGCGTGGGTGGCTCCGTCGGTTGAGCCTCCGACTTCGGCTCGGGTCATGATCTCGCGGTCTGTGGGTTCGAGCCCGGGTCGGGCTCTGTGCTGACGGCTCGGAGCCCGGAGCCTGTTTGGATTCTGTGTCTCCCTCTCTCTCTGCCCCTCCCCCACTTGCGCGCGCGCGCGCGCGCGTGCGCGCTCTCTCTCAAAAAATAAATAAACATTAAAAGAAAAAAGAATCACAGGCAAAAATCAGGACGTGAGACAGAGGGTCATTTGTATTGATAAAGAGTACAAGTCAGAATCAAATACAAGATCTGGTTTATGTCCCCTACAGCATTAGATCCAACCGGGAGAACAATAACTTAGACACACAGAGAGGGACAAACAAAAACAACGACAAAGATATGTCTGTCTTTGACATATTTAAATCGCACCCCACCCCCCTCAACACATTCGTGTGGGATTGGAAGAATATAATTAACAAGGTTGACTTAATAACTGAACTCTGTACCTTGCAAATAAAAGATACTCATTTATTTGCCAGACTCCATCAAACATTTATGAAAATTGATCATATATGAGGCCATAAAGAAAAACTCAATATAATCCCCAAAGCAGATATGGTGAAAGCCTCACGGTTTGACCACTGGGCAATTAAGCTGGAAATTATTAACCAAAGTTTTTAAATTAAAAAGCCAGCCGTCTGAAAATTAAAAACCACTTTTGTAAATAACGCTACATAGAACCCTCCATGACAAACTAGTTTAAAAAAAAAAAAAAACACTGCACATAGCATGTATCTAAGCATATGGGAAGGTGGTTAAAATGTTATAAGGAGGAAAATTCATAGCTCAATATCGTGAGTTCCTGAAAGAAGAAAGGGTGGGAGTCAATACAAATAAAAAGCAGAGTTTCATAAATTAGGAAAGAGAAAACCACTAGAAATGAAAGATAAATCTACGACTTGTTCTTTTTGAAAGTCTAATAAATCAGGTAAACTTCCAGCAGATCCAAAGATAATAAGCAGAGGGAAATGGATGTACAAAAGGAATGAAAATATTTTAAAAGTCAAATTATATTAAGGAAAGCCTTACGATAATAAATTTGAAAATATGAATACGCAGATATTTTTATAGGAAAATATGTAGAACCAAACCCAATCCAACAAGTAGAAGAAAGCCGCAACATCTCTTACTAGAGAGTAAATTGAAAGGGTAAGAGAAGAGCTACCTCCCAGAGAAGGGTTGGGTCTTAACGCTTTTCCAACTATTCACAGATGTCAGATATTCCGTTTCGGGGCACAGGAAAGACAGAAAGTGTCCCCCAGCTCTCTTAAGAATGTAGAACCCTACAACGAAGAGTGGGCAGAAAACTACAGAGCAGTCTTGCTTAGGAATAGGATAGAAATCCCAAACAAAATGGCAGCAGATAACTCCGGGCGACACTGTGTGCAAGAAACAGGAAAGGGAGAGATTGGTTGTAAGCGCGCAGAGACTTCGTGGAATTGAAGGGTAACGCGGGCAGCCGGGCTCCAATGGGGACACGAGTCGTCAGGGGCCGTGAACGCGTGACTTCACCGTTCTCTCTTCGCCAGCCTCCTGGGCTGCTCATCCCACGGCCAAGACCTCATGGCTTTTCAAGTCGACTTTTAGGGTCCCCGGGATAACATCAGCAACGAAAGGATGCTTTCTTAATGGGTTTATGGTGACATCTACAATGCTTGCCCATCTTTCCAGTCTGCCTTCCGGGCTGGGATTGCACTTTCCAGTGGGCTGAGGCAGGGCCATGTGCTGAAGCGATGGGTGTCATTTCCAGGCAGAGGCCCTTAATTGCTGGTACAGAACTCTCCGATTCTCTTTCTCTTGCCGCAGCAAGCATGTGAGCATCTGACGAGGTGCTGAGCCAATCTCAGCTGTAACTGAGAGAGAGAGTTGCCTGGATCTGCGGCTGACTTAACACGAACGAGAAATAAATCCCTCTCAAACCATGAGATTGTGGCATTTTTTGTTGTTGTTGTTATCGCAGCCTAATCTGACTTGTCCTGACCAATTCGATGGCCAAGGATGTCTGCCTCATGCCAAGAGACGACAGCACGCTTAACCGCAAAGTACCAGGAGCATTCTTAGCAATGGCCAGAATAAGGCAAGGATGCTTCACGCTCCAAAGCTTCCAGACAATGCAATAAGACACGAAACATAAATTAAAGAACGGTAACTAAAAAGGAGACAAAATTATCCTTATCTGTGGATCGTGTAATACTCGAAAACCCTCGGGGAGCAGACAGTCCTACCAATTGTTATTAAATAACAACAAATAACCCTACAAGAGTGGTCAGTTATAAAAGAAAAACACAAAAATCAATAGCGTTCTCCCCTCCTCCTCTTTTTTGCTTCCTGTTGAAGTGATCGTGTTTTCTTTATGTCCCTTTTCCCTGTACCGGTTTGAGAGTTATACATTCCACTGCTGCCTGTTAGAGGCTATCTATAAATTTCTATCACGCCTAACTGACTTAACACAATCTAAATCAATATTCTCTACCCCCCGTCCTCGACGGCGGAGGTCTTGGAGCGATTGAACTCCAATCGTACCTTCCAATCGCCATGTACGATTGCCTGTATTTTGGTCCGATCATGTTTCGAGTCTACATTTGTCATTATTATTCGTGATATTAAGTAAAGCTCTGGGTTAAGTAAAGTTTCTCAGTCTTTGTCTGAACTGTATTTCACTCTTAGTCTTGAAAGGTAGTTTCGCTGAACGACAGCTTGACTTGGCAAATTTGTTCTTTCGCCATTAACACCCAAAAGGGAATTGGGCAAAGGACGTGAATCCGTAAGAAAATAAGAAATACAAATGACCAACAAAAGCATCTGAAAATTCGCTCCTCTCCGATAACAGCGAAAGAAGGGCACTTTAAAATAAGGTATTTGTTTTGACCCTGTTAAATTGGCCAAACGTTTCAAAAAGATGAGAAGGTCCTGTGTGGTAAGAGGAAAAGCAATTCTACACGATCGGTAGTTGGTTGAATGGTAGCTTCCCGAAAAGGTATGAGTGTGTCCTAATCCCCAGAACCGGGAATGTTATCTTCCTTGGAAAAAGGGTCTTTGCCAATGTAATTAAGTGAAAGATCCCGAGATGAGGTGATCATGCTGGAGTAGAGGACAGTGTCCTTGTAAGAGACACATGGAGAGAAGACAGACCAGAAGGGCAGGATGGGGCAGGAAGGACCCTCCCCTGGAGTCCTCAACGGGGAGCAAGGCTCTGCCTACTGACACCTGATTTTGAACTTCTAGCCCCCAGAACTGTGGGGGAGAGGGCAGACAGAATACACTTCTGTTATTCTAAGCCAAGTTGGTGGCAATTTGTTACCCTAGGAAACTCACCCAGAGAGTGGCCAGGAGGTTTCTGGAGGGCAGTTGGGCGAATGTAGAACATACTGGTCCTGAAACGTGTATAACTTTCCTCCTAGAAATTAGTCAGAATTAATAACGGCGGATTTGTTGAGGATTTCTTGGCAAGGATATTCATCGAAGCCTCTTCTTCTTTTTTTTTTTTAATCTTTATTTTTGAGAGAGAGACAGAGAGACAGAGGGAGAGAGAGACAGAGCGTGAGCGGTGGGGGGGCAGAGAGAGAGAGGGAGACACAGAATCCGAAGCAGACTCCAGGCTCCAGGCTCCCAGCCGTCAGCCAGCACAGAGCCCGACGCAGGGCTCGAACTCACGAACCGCGAGATCATGACCCGAGCTGAAGTCAAACACTTAACCACCTGAGCCACCCAGGCGCCCCTCATCGAGGCCCCTTCTGGTGAAAACCTGCAGTTGGAACACAGCCCAGTCTGGCAAACATAGGAAGTGCACGCGAGGTGCAGAGAAAAAAGGCTGGAAGGATTTACTACGTGCGTTAAACAGGGAAGCTACCTCTGGGGAGGGATTTGCTGGTTTTTATTTTCTACGACGGATACGTGGAGCTTTTGTAATCGGGACCAAGTATCACAAAACAGAACCACGCCACCCCTGCCCGTGCTGGCCACGCCCGCCCCCGGAGTCCGTTCTGGGAGATGGGGAACGGCGCCCCAGCGGGTGGGACCCCGGGCGCCTGACTGCCCCCCTGCCCTTGGCCTTCTCCCCAGCGCCGCCCTCCGTACCTTCCCTGCACCCGCTCTTCTGCGGGCATCGATTTTTCCATCCTTCAGAGAAGCGCCTGAGGGAAAGGAAAGAGCTTCTTTGGATCAATGAGCAGAGCCCTGCAGCCAGGGTCAGGGGGGGTCCGCGGGCCTCGCACTTGTCACTGCCGGGGACTTGAGGGGGGGCTCCACCGAGGCGGGGGAGGGTGCGACCAGCCAGGCTGCGCAACGTGGCCAAGTGTGTGTGTGTGGAGGGGGATGGGGCGCAAAAGCGCGCAGGGTAGGGTGCGGGGGTCCTGCTGCCACACTCGGGGCACAGGTTGATCCTTGCCTAGAGGAAGGGTAGCGGCCCAAGCCCCCTCTGTGAAGCATTCCCCTCGCAGCTCAGTGAGGAAGGCGCTGGCACGCGCCCATTGCCCAGATAGGGAAACTGAGGGATGCATTTGTGAGAAGGAGAGAGGGAGGGAGGGAGAGGCTGGGGGAAGAGGGGATTAGGCAGAGGGAAGGAGAGAGGGGGAGGGGAGGAAGATGGGGAGAGTTAGGGTGTCACTTGTGGCCCCTCCCCTGATCTCCCCTCCTTCCCCTAGCTGGGTGCTGAGGGCCCCACCCTTGGGAGCTCCCATGGCGGGACGGGAGTCAGTGTGGGGCCCTCCTGGGCCTGAGGCTGGCCGGCCCGGTTCAGCACACCCCCACCCCTGCCTTCAGGCCGGCCAGGGGGACAGTCGGGTCGGGACTGTGGGTCCTCTCTGGGTCCTCTCAGCTGGGGCTGCAGGGACCACCCTCCCCTCCCCACCCCGTCCCCGCCCCCGGCCAGGCACCGAAAATGGCTCAACATATGCTCGTCGCATGAATGAATGCACCATGATAATTGCTAAGGAGAGAGATGGGCAGATGGTCTGTTCTGAGGTTCCGCGAGCATGTGGCGTGTTCGCGCCCGTGCGCATGTGCATTTGCGTGCACACGTGCACGGCTGTGCGTGCGCGTGTGTGCATCGTGCGGGCCGTGCCTGGATGTGTGCGTCATGCGTGTGTGTGCAGGTCCCGGGGGGGGGGGGGGGGGGGGCGCTGCCTGGGCGCGTGCCGGTGCGCGTGCGCCACGTGTGCACGAGCGTGTGCGCGCCACTTCCTGCTCAGGGGCGGAGGGGTCCGCGCGTCCTCCTCTCACGTCTGCCCTCTCTCCCGGGCCTGCAGGCTGCCTTCCGGCCCCTGGCTTTCCGCGACCTCCCAGCCCCGTCCCCGCCTCCCCAGCCCCGCCAAGCCACCCCCCCCCCCCCCCCAAAGACTCCAGCCCCAGCCGGGCTTCGGTTCGGACATTCCAGCCCGCCACCCTCAGGGCCCAGACTTTTCCCCGGAGCCTGAATCCGACTCAAGGGCGCGTCAAGCGCGCCATCCTGGACGGATGCCTCTGCCTCTCTCGGTCTTCCTGTCTGTAAAGTGGGCACGGAGCTCACAGACACACCCAAAGGGCGAGGCCAGCACCTCCTACGTGCTGAGTGCGCACCAGATGTCGCCCACCACCGTGGTGCTTCCAGCCTCAGTGATGGTGACGACCGTCCTGGGGGGGGGTGGGGGGGGGGCCCGGGGTGATCCAGAGGACACGGGGTTACGGAGGTTCTGTAAGCCAAAGCGGCATCCTGGCCGGGGTTGGATGACTGCGGGCCCTCCAGAAAATGCCGCGGCCGAAGGAAGGAGTCAGGGGTGTGATGAGCAGTGTGTTCAGTCCAGGTGCTGATCCCGGAGCCGCTTCTCTGGCCCGCTGTGGTCAGGGCGTTCACTCTTCCAGTGCAGTTGTCCTTGACCTCTCCACGGCAGTTGCCTGCGAGGTATGCATTTGAAATCAGACCCAAACTCCTCTCTGTGGCCTGCACCGTACCTCCCTCCCTGCCCCCGCTCTGCTCCAGCCACAGGGCTGGCCGTCTTCCCTTCTTCTTACACACCAGGCATGTTCCTGCCTCAGGGCCTTTGCATCTGCTGCTTGCCCCCAGATCGTCTTATGGCCGGTCCCCCGCTTGTCCTTCAGCTCAGAGGCACCCTCATCAGACAGGCCCTTGCTATCTATGCTCTCTCAAGAATTCCTGGGTCACTCACCGTCACAGCACTGAACCATAGCTAAAATTATCTTAACGCTTTGGTTTACAGGGCTCTCCGTGTCTTAAGCAGCCGTGGAAGGTACTCAGTAAGGATCCGTAGGAAGGCAGGGAGGAGAGGGGCGGTGGACCTTGACCTGGCTGCCCCGATTCCAATCCTCACGTCCCATTCATTTAGCGCTTACTGGATGCAAGGACCCAAATTCTAGCGAGCTCGGTGACCTGGGAGAGCTAGCTCCGTCTCTCAGACCCCCAGTTGCTCCAACTTTAGGATGAGAGGCAGCCCCAAGTCTCCGAGGGATCCTCACCTTCATTTCGATGGCTTGGGATCTCAGGCGTTCTGGCACCTGGCAGCCTGCAGACCCCCGGGGTCGGCAGCGCCCTGAGCCCGCCCTGCCCCCCACATCCCTGTGGATGCAGGGGATACCTTCTCAGTCCCTCAGTCACCTCCTCTGAGATGCCCCCTGGCTCAGGCCTTTTCTGGAGCTCGAGAGCTCTCACCACACAGCACAGTTTGATTGTTTACTTCTCTTTCTCGCGTCAGGCTGGCACCAGGTAATGTCTCTCCGCATCCTAGTTGAGTGGGGCACAAGGTCTGGGATGGGCCTTCCAACTCGCACCAATGCGCCCACCACCGGGAAGGAGCCACGCCCTTCCCCGTGTCTCCAGAAGCTTTGGGGCTGTTCACAACCCACCGAGAGCATCAAATTTCAGCACCCCTCACAATACTATCCGTGGCTTCTACCTGATGTTTGCGCAGAAGGCCCTACTCATGAGTCTCGGCAGCCAGTGCCTTTTTTTTTGTTCAGGCAGGGCCTGGTTTCTGTATTTCGGCTGCGAGGGTCCCGGGGGTGCCGCTGCAGGCCGCAGGGGGTGCGACAATGGCAGAAGACTGCGTGGGCCACCGGCTTCTCGGTCTTCCCGCTTCCCACCCAGGCCCCAGGGGCAGAAAACGATCCACACCCGCCAGAAACCTGACTGTGCGGCCGAGCTGGAAAAGCTGGTTCTGGGAAGGAAGGGATGGGGGAGGGGGCCTTCCGAGGCCCCGGGGCCGCTGCCGGGGAGCTCTTCCATCCGCAGGTGGCCGTGGGCCTCCCAGGAGGTTCCTTCTCTGGGAGACGCCTCTTGCCAAGGCCACCTGAGCAACGACCAACGACCGACGCAGGGTCGTTGGTGCTGCTGGGAGCCGCTGGGAAGGGACAGGTCGTGCAGACGCACCGGGAGAGGAGGGGCCGAGGGACCCAAAGGGCGCCAAGGTTAAACCCCAGGCTGGGCAGCACGACCCACCGGGCCAGGCGCCAGGGGCCAGGGGCCGGGGCCGAAGAGGCGGGGGCGGGCAGGAACCGGGGGAAGCGGCAGCCTCGTCGCCGCAGGGCCTGGGAGACAGACGCCCGCGAGCCTAGTGACAGCCCGCGGGGGGCCGCCGATCACGCGCCCTGCAGCCGGGAGCGCGCCGCGTGTGCCGCCCGGGCGTGCCCGCCTCGCCGCACCCGCAGCAATTCCCGGGCTGTCTGTGCATGTCTTTTTCTTTCACTAGAGGTTGCTCACTTTCACTTCTTGGTTCCTTTCGGCTCCTCCGCCGGCTCCGGGAGCGCGCGTGCGCGTGAGTGTGTCCCCACCCCCGCCCCCGCGCGCGTGTGTGTCCGCGCGCGCCCCCTCGCTCCCGCCCATCGCGCAGGGCCTGCGGGAACGGCGCTCGGGGGGGTCCCCGAAACCCTGGCGTCAGGCGCGACACTGCCCAGCCACCCTGCGCCCTGGAGGAACCTAAGATCCGGTGCTCCCTGCCTGTAACTTCGCCCCGATGACACCCTCGCTTGCCACCCCCCCCCCCCCCCCCCAGGCCGCGTGGCTCCGGGAGATGTGGGTCCCGGGTGACAGGAGAAAAGGCCCATGAGCAGGGATACCCTCTCCGCCTCCTCCTCCTTCTCTGTTTTTTGGGTCATTGAGAAAACAAGTCCCCCTCACTCCCCAAGTAGGAAACCGAGGCCAGGTTGGATGGAGCCTTGCTCCGTTGAGCCCGAAGCCACATCCTGTGCAGGCCCCAGCCTTTGGCTTGAGAAAGTAAGATTTGGCTGAAGCCGAGAAGGACCTCTTCCACTTCCCCTCAGGCCACAGCCTCCTTACAGGTGTTTTGGTGCCTCCCGTTCCTGGGTCCCACCTCAGGGCCTTTGCACAGGCTCTGGGCTCCAGTGGGCCAGAGACCTCTGTTCCTCACTAAGTTAGGGACCTTGGGGAAATTACTTAACCTTTCTGAACCTCCATTTCCTGGCCTGTAAAATGGGCTCACAATAGGATATTTGAGGGTTCAAGGTAATGATCAATGTAGCACATGAAATGGGGCACTTGGGGCACATGGGTGGACGCAGGGCCGATGTGGGGATTGGGCAGAAGCTTCCCCCGCCTAGGGTCCCTCCCCTCACTCCTTCGAGGGGCCTTTTCAGCCCCACCTCCCTGGTCCCTGTCCCAACCCCTGCTGTGGCAGGAGGCACCTGCAGGAGGCAATAGAAAGGGGACCAGGTCGGGGCTCCTGGGGGGCTCCGTCGGTTGAGCGTCCGACTTCGGCTCAGGTCATGATCTCCCGGTTCGTGGGTTTGAGCCCCGCATCCGGCTCTGTGCTGACAGCTCGGAGCCTGGAGCCTGCTTCTGATTCTGTGTCTCCCTCCCTCTCGGTCTCTCTGCCTTCCACCTGCTCACGCTATGTCTCCCTCTCCCCACCCCCTCAAAAATAAATAAACATTGAAAAAAAAATTTTTTTAATGAAAGAAAGAAAAGAACAGAAGAAAGAAAGAAAGAAAGAAAGAAAGAAAGAAAGAAAGAAAGAGGAAGGAAAGAAGGAAGGAGGAAGGAGGGAGGGAAGGAGGAAGAAAGAAAGAAAGAAAGAAAGAAAGAAAGAAAGAAAGAAAAAAGGGAAGGAAGGGAGGAAGGAGGGAAGGGGACCAGGTCTGGAGGCATGAGAACAAAGCAGACCGTGGGCGGGATTCCATTCTGAGCAGTGAAAGCCTCCGATGGACGCGTGTTGTTGCTGTGATTTATATCCACCCTCAGAGCCTTGACTCGGGCTTGAGGAATCAACTTGTCAACTGGATCCGAGGGGTCCCTGCCACCTTGCTAATAGGAGGTGGCTGCAAGGCTGCTTCCAACAAACGTACGGCTTGACTTGATGGTTTCTGCCACTCACAGCTGGCCTGACTCATCAGTTCTAACGGTGGGGGTATTTGAGGCGCTGCGACAGCCCCCGAGGGGAGGATTTGGGCAGAGCCGGTGAGCAGGGCCTTGGCCGTGGGCTGCTGTGTGTGACCTTTCTCAGCCCCGCCACCTGGCCCCCAACCTTGACTTTCCTTCACCCCACTTTCTCCCTCCTGAGCACCAGCCCCCGAAAGTCCCCACGGGGGGGCTCCAAAGAGGCCCCCTATGCCCCACGTCCAAACCCTCCCTCTCCCCCCAGTTCCCTCTTCTCTTGCTGACACCTTCACCCACCCAATTCTTTAAGCCACAAGCTCAGAGCCAACTTGGTTGCTCCAGGTGGAAATACTAACATTGACTTTGCAGCAAGCTATTGTGAAAACTGTGGACGATATAAAGCACGTACAGTAGAGAATGAGAAACCTCGCTCGTGATTTGCCCCCCCCCCCGAAATAGCTACTGTCCGCATTTGGTGAGTTTCTGTAGCTGTTTGAACTCTCTTAGATACGACAGATAGAAAATCCCATCAAAATCGGAGTTGTGGGCCCGTGTGATAGAACAATGCAGAGGCGGTGGTGGGTTTCAGGCATGATTTGATCCAGGCGCCCACGACGGTGAGGCTCTGGGTTGGCTTCTTCCCTGCCGTTCTCTTCTCTCTGCCCTTCTCATGGTGTCGGCTGGTGTGGGGTAGCCGCAGCAGTGGCTGCCGGGGTCCCGGATGCTGTCCTCATGCTGCACCGACAGAGTGCAGGTGACATCAGTTCGTTCTTGGGCTCCTGAGGGCGAGTGAGGAATCCTGTTTCCTGGAGTTGGTCTGACCCAGCCTGGAGGGGGTCAAGGACCTCCATCGTCCTGGAGGAGATGGGCCTGGACTGATCTTAAAGAACCATGGAGAAGCGGAGAAAACAAAGTGCCCTCTTACGTCTGCTGAATCCCGATGCTCAGAACAGTTAAGCCATGGGATTGAAGGGGCCGAAACAGCCCACAGGGTGAACAATGGGTCACCAAGTCCAGTCCCGCTTTGCAGGCGGGTCTGGACCAGAGCCCCAGGCTCTGTGGCCTCAGGCACGCCGGCCCCGCTTCCCTGAGCCTCAGCGCGGCGCTCACTGTAAGCTGAAGGCGGTAACCAGCCTGTGGGGGGATGAAGAGGGCTCGGGTCCAGCCCGCACGTACACTCCGTAAACATGACTTCGCTCATACTCTTGCTGTGGCTGACTTTGCGATCACTGCCACTTTGGTAGACCCCTTAGCCCAGTGCCTGGCAGGTGCTCGGGAGATCTGAGCTGGCGCCCCCATCAATCACCCCCAGCTCCCTGGGGGCTGCTTGTCCAAGCTCTGTCCTTGCGGGGAGAACAGAAGCTGAGAAGGAAACATGGGGGTTCTGGGCCCACATGGACGTCTGTATAGGTTGTTCACTGTGCAATCATGCTACGAGGGGGCAAGTGGAGCTGTAATTCGGCCGGTCCCCCACTTGCAAAACTGAGGGCTTGGGCACAGGCTGCGTTCTAGCTCATTCAAAGAAGCTATAAAGGAGGGCTGTGGCCTGTGTGGGTTGCTGGAAGAAATTATCTGAGAACTTGAGGACCTCCATAGTCTTTTTTTTTTTTTTAATTTTTTTTTTCAACGTTTATTTATTTTTGGGACAGAGAGAGACAGAGCATGAACGGGGGAGGGGCAGAGAGAGAGGGAGACACAGAATCGGAAACAGGCTCCAGGCTCTGAGCCATCACATCAGCCCAGAGCCTGACGCGGGGCTCGAACTCCCGGACCGCGAGATGGTGTCCTGGCTGAAGTCGGACGCTTCACCGACTGCGCCACCCAGGCGCCCCAGTCTTTTTTTTTTTTTAATTGCATTTTTATTGGCTTCCTTTTGGGCCCAGTTATAGGGATTTTATCATGAGCATGAATTTGTGCAAGTCCTACCACAAACAGGATACAAAACAGTTCTGTCACCCCCAAAAAGCTCGTGTTCCTTTTATTGCTAAGCAATGGTCCATGGTATGGATACACTAATTTGTTTACCCATTCACCCATCGAAGGACATTTGGAGGTTTCCAGTTTGGGGCCGTCACAAATACCGCTGTCGTGAGCATTCACGCCTCTGTGTCCGTGAACACACGTGCCTTTGCATGGACCTGAGTGTTCATGGGACTCCATGGGACGCGCGCCCAGGAGTAGAACAGTTGCATCAAAAGGCAAAGATACGATTGACTTTTCAAGAACCCGCCAAACTGTTTTCCAGAGTGGCCGTACCATCGTGCATTCCCATCTGCAGGGCTTCAGATGCTCTGCGGGCTCCTTGGCCCTGGATACTGTCAGCACGTTTTGTGTAGCAATCCTAGTGAGTGTGGAGTGGTAGCTCCCTGCGGTGTGGACTCTCACGCCCCCGATGGCTAACGAGGTTGAATGTCTTTTCGGGTGTTGATTTGTCATCTGTCTATCTCCTCTGATGAAGTGTCTGTTCAAGTCTTTTGCCCATTTCTAAGTTGGGTCGCTTTTGAACGGTTGAGTTTCTGCAGTTCTTTATGATTTCCGGGTACAAGTCCCCTGTTTGATGTGTGATTTGCAAGTATTTTCTCGCAATCTACAATTGGTCTATCCATTCTTTTAACAGTGTCTTTTGCGGAGTGAAAGTTTAAAAATTTTTGATGAAGTAAAATTTATCAATTTTTTTTAATTTTACAGATTAGGCTTTATTATTATGATGATTACATTTTATTTATTTTTGATAGACAGAGAGACGGAGCACAAGTGGGGGAGGGGCAGAGAGAGAGGGAGACGCAGAATCCGAAGCAGGCTCCGGGCTCCGAGCTGCCAGCACAGAGCCCGACGTGGGGCTCGATGACACAGAAGCAGTGAGATTTGCAAGCACGAACGGTGAGTCAAGGGAGAACCTTCGGTGGCCACACCTGACCTGTCCAGGGTTGGAGGATGGGAGTGAGGGAACCGGCACGCGTCACACGTGAACTCTACAGTTGAGTATTCCACTCAATGCTTTCTTTGCATTGCCTCATTTATTCCTAAAACCGGTCCACGAACTTTTAGAAGGGGGGGGGTGTTTTTATGCCCACCCAGCGGGTAAGGAAATTGAAGTCAGAGAGGTTAAGAAACTTGCCGAAGGTCGCACACTAAATGGGGGAGCGAGTTTGGAACCTAGGGTGTCCACCTCTACTGGAGACAGGCAGGGGACAGTCGGGCCCAGACTCGGGGCTATTGATCTGTCACCTGGTTATGAGACTTTGGTTATGAGACTTCGGGAGAGATCGGAGGCCTCCAATCTCCCGAGAGCCTCAGCTCAGTCCCCCTCAAGAGGATGCCTCCTACTGGATAGTTCTTGTTCTGGGGAACTCCCCAGACCTGTCCCCAACAGTCGGGAGCCATCGGGGCCGATGATGACAGATGCCTCCATGCGTCACGCCCCGCCTGGGCTGATACGCGTCCATCTTTGGCCCTGACCTTGGGGCCCCGGCTCCCGTGACTGGTCCTTGCGGCCTGTTGACCTTCTCCGTGCTCCTGGTACATTCGCACCCCCACACCTTTGCCCGGGCTGCGACTCCCCACCTGGGATGCCCCCTCAACTTCTTCCTCGTTCAGATGTGACCGCTGTTTCAGCCTCCAGCTCAAGTCATGCCTTCCGCAGCAGCTCCTACAAGCTCCCAAATACAGTCTAGCCCCACGTGGCCTGAAAAGCTGCCGTTTGGCGACCTAGCCTTCCAGAGACACATGGGCTTTCCGGCGGAGCCTTCTAGATGCTCCCAGGGACGCATCTAGAGCAGTCTGGGCCCCAAATGGGTTGTGAGCACGCTGAGGGCAGGGGCTGAATTTCAATGCCCTCTCTGCTTGGCACAGGGAAGACTGGCTGGGAGCCCACGGCTTAGGGTCTAACAGCCCCATCTCCGCCACTTTCTCGCCGTGTGACTCAGCGTCTGGCAGGCCGCAAGCGCTCGGTCCGTGGGAAGCATGGCTGCTGTTGTTTTCATGGCTATTATTTTTATTCCCAAGATGCTTTCCGGAGCAGCAGCGTAACCAGGTATGACAGGGGAGCGGGTCTGCTGTTCTCCGGAGGGAAGCGAGGCCGCCCACAGCAGTAAGCCTCCCCTCCTGCCCACCCCCACGCCGGAAGCCGGGCCTGGAACACGGGCACCACGCAGGGCTGGTGGCCTGCGGCTCCGTGCAGCTCGCCCTAGCCTCCCCTGCAGGGCTGCAGGCTTGGGCGGGGGAGTGGGGGAGATTTTAATGTCCCCCCCCCCCCACCCCGCTGCCGACCTTCTCCTTTAGGCCCCTGCCCACCGTTTCCTGTGCCTGGAATGTTCTTCTCCCGCTTATCTCCTGGAGGGGGGACTCTTTTCCTCCGTCAAAACCTGATTTAAAAAAAAATTTTTTTTAATGTTTATTATTTTTGAGAGCGAGACAGAGAGCAAGCAGGAAAGGGGCAGAGAGAGGCGGAGACACAGAATCGGAAGCAGGCTCCAGGCTCTGAGCGGTCAACACAGAGCCCGACGCGGGGCTCAAACCCGCAGACCGCGAGATCGTGACCTGAGCTGAAGGCAGACGCTTCACCGACCCAGCCACCCGGGTGCCCCTCTCAAGACCTGATTTAGATTCCATGATTCCTAAGGGTCCCTCTGTGCCCTCAGCCCTTCTCTGGTTACGTGCACTCTGCTTTGTCATAATTATTTTGTTCAGATGCTTTCTTGGGAAGCAGGTTATAAGCTTCCCCATGATGGTTTTCGAGTCAGAAAATGCGGCTTTGCCTCTGGCTCCCGTGCTTACCAGGGGCCTGAACTTGGGTGTTGCCCACCCACCTCTCTGAGAACGTTCCATCACTGATAAGCTGGGGGGCTCAAATATTACCCTCTGCGCTGGGTGGCCTTGAAGTTTAAAAGAGATCGCGCGCGGGGCGGGGGGGGGGGGGGCCTAGCACGGAGCATGGGTGGCTTAGAATTAACGCTCCGTTATTTTGACCTCTTTCCTTCTGGCGGCCGAGCTGTGTGAGACCAGGGGGAGCGTCTCCTCACTTTTGGACCCTTGGGGGTCCGGGAGGGAACCTCTCTCCCAGAGTGGACCCCAAGAGGACAGGTTTGTGGGTAGCTCAGGGCTCTGCTGCTCTGCCCTGTCCCTGCCAACTGTCCCCGCTCTGAGTGCCATTGTTTACCTTGCGTGGGGGGGGGGGGGGGAAGGGCCTCCTGTCCCACTGGGGGCCTCCAGTTGAAGTGAGAAAGCCAGCGGGGGCCCACAGGGTGAGAGAAGCCGGGGGGGGGGCACACACCCAGCCCCAGCCGCTCTGGCTGGCGTGTGTTTGAGGGTGTCTGTCCCCCACCCCCCGGTTCCCTGGGGGCCTGCCCGGTGTGGGGGAAGGAGGGCAGGGTGCCCGGGAGGCAAGAGGACAGGCCCCAGCTGCAGAGCTCGAGCGAGGATCTCTTGATCTCTCGGCTGCACCAAGAGGCGGAGGCAGCCAGGGCCCTGGAGATCGTCTCCATGACAACCGCTGCCACTCACTCCCATCTCGGATGTAAATTAGTTACAATTTTATTAGTGTGCAGAATTTCAAGAGGCCGGATCCTGCTTTGGAAGGGAAAAGGATGGGGCGGGTGGGGGGGGGGAGAGTTTCCAAATGCTTCCTAGTCCCGCAAGGACCCCCCCCAAGCTCCAAGGTGGGTCCCTGCAGGGTGAACTGGGCCACGTGCCCTCATTGGTCTGTCTGTCAGCTGGGCCTGGGCTGGGGAGGCAGCCCGCGTCTGGACAGGAGGGCCGCACGGGCCCGGCAGTGTGCCCGGTGCCCTCCCCGCCTGGTCTGGCCTCCTCCACGGTTGACAGGGAGGCGGCTGAGGTCCCCGGGGGTCATTAGCCGGCTCAGGGCCGCCTGGCTTGGCCTCTTTGCTCAGCGGCCTCCCACGGTGGCCCAGAGGTCACATCGAGACACTGCTGGGCACCAGGGGCCGGGAGTCCGGGTGTCTGAGCAAACGCGGGGCCCTCGGTGCCCGAAGTCGGCGTGTGGCTGCGGCACACGCGTCTGGGCGGTGGCCGAGTCCCGGCCTCCTGGTATTTGATGCTCTGAATCCTGTGTGCGCGCACACACCTTTCTTTTCCCCCGAGGAGGCCAAAAAAAAAAAGGGGGGGGGGACAGATTTGTCTTTTCCTAAGGCTGTTGTTAAAATTAGTTGTGCCCCCCAAGGCGCATCCGAGTGCGTGTGCCCCCGAAGTGGCGCTGCTCCCGTCACCGCAGAGAGTGGGGCCCGACGACACGGCGGGCCCGCCCGGGAGCAGGGGAGCTGCTTTCAAGGGGGAGCTCCTCCGACAATCTCGCCCTCACTCAGTCAGTAACCAGGGCACGGCCCCACCCCTCCCTGCACCTCAGTTTCCCCAGGCGTACCATGGGCTGGAATATTCCTTTAGGGTCTATTTTGTATTTTTCCTTTTTCTTTCCCTGAGAGAGAGACAGAGAGAGCAAGCAGGGGAGGAACAGAGAGAGAGAGAGACAGACAGAATCCCAAGAAGGCTCTATGCTGTCAGCACAGAGCCCAACACGTGGGGCTCACACTCACGAACCCTGAGATCCTGACCCGAGCTAAAACCAAGAGTTGGACGCTTAACCAACTGAGCCACCAAGGTTCTCCTTCTCTAATTTAGTCGGTGTGTGTGTGTGTGTGTGTGTGTGTGTGTAACAGTCCTAGAAGTGCTTCCAGAGTTGGGAATCTGACAGCCCAAACCTCCTCCAAGTAGAAGGGAGCACAGGGGCGCCTGGGGGGCTCAGTCGGTTGAGCGTCCGACTTCGGCTCAGGTCATGATCTCACAGTCCGTGAGTTCGAGCCCCGCCTTGGGCTCTGGGCCGACAGCTCAGAGCCTGGAGCCTGCTTCCGATTCTGGGTCTCCCTCTCTCTCTGCCCCTCCCCCACTCATGCTGTCTCTCTCTCTCTCTCTCTCTCTCTCTCTCTCTCTGTCAAAAATAAATAAACATTAAAAAAAAAAAAAAAGAAGGGAGCACAGAGCTCTCTCCTCCTCAGAGAGGGAGCCTGCCATTGTGGCCCGCCTGGCCCGTCAGGGACGGAGAAGCACCAGCCAGGCCACAGGTCCGTCCTCCCGAGGTCCAGCGGGCATAAGTGCGAGAGATGATGGGACCAGGGTCTACGGGGGGGGGGGGGGCACCCTACTACCCTGGACAGGTCTCCCCGTCCCGTCCACGTAACTGGCGATCTTTGGTTCGATTGTGGCCAAGAGGCGGGGCAGACCCCGTGGCAAACAGGCCCTGGGCGACCGTGTCCCCGAAACAGGCCATTTCGGATAACCCACTGATGCCACGGCGAGGGCGCAGCCCCTTTTCCGGTTCTGTGCTGCCTGATTCTGCCCGATTCTGAGGTCCCTGTGACGGCGAGGCTCTCTCTGAGCTTCATCGGAGCTCAGTTTGTGGCACCAGGTGAGTGGAAGTTTCCCTACAAAGCCCTCCCACCCGCCCCCGACCCTCGCACCCCCCCCACACCCCCACGTGGAGTTAGAGGACTGCAGAGGGAGGGAGGCGGCAGCTCGCCTGCCTCCTCCGGCCCCCATATTACAACTTGCCGCATTTTGTGGCCCGAGGGCTGAGAATTCGAACCGGCGAGAGCAGGGATGGGCCCGCCCACCCACTACCAGTCATGTGTCTTACTAATCATGCCACACACCGGAAAACTTAATTAAATGGATGCTCGGTGTATGATTTCAACTAGTTTGGAAGTAGGGGGAAATCAAACAAACAGCCACGCGGCCCCTGCCGGCCGCCTGTCACCTTGGTCGAAGCCCCGCTGGGCCCTGGGTGCTGGGGACTGGGGCACTTGTCTGGTTCTCCTGCTCCGCTGTGCGGCTCCTTCCCTCTGGCCCCCAGAGGAGGCTCCGGCTGTCCCAGTCTCGCGCGCGCGCGCGCACACACACACACACTCACGCATGCACACACGCGCACACACGCGCACACAGCTGGAGCTGCGGGAGGGAGCGAGGCAGTCAAAGGAGACAGGGAAGGAGGGAAAACCCTAAGAATCAGGGGCTGCGTTACACGGCGAGCAAGACAGCCGGATAAAAATGTAAGGAAAGGCCAGATATATACCACTTAAATATAACTGAAGTCCAGCAGCCTGCCGTCCTGGTAATTCATTTTCGGCTCTCTCTCGGACCCTCTGTCTCTTCCTCCTCCTTCCTGTTCCTCTTCAAGTCACATCAGTGCTCTGTGTGCCGTGGGCGACGGCCCCCAGCTGCAGGTGGCCGCTGTCCCACTGCCCCCCTCCCCCAGCACAGGGCAGCCACCAAGGAGGGGACCTGGAAGGTACAGACAAGGACCAGGGGAGCAGAAAGAGCTCGAGCCGGTGCCCAATCCCCCCCCCCCCTGCCCCCACCGGGCAAGCAGGAGTGGGTGGGAAGCCTGGGCGTCCTCTTTTATCCCAGGGCAGGGTTTGGGACCATGCGCTCTTGTCAGTGAGGCAAATGCGGAGAAACCAGAAGAGGCATGTGACGTGGGTGACGGGGAGACGCTGAAGCCATTTGCTCACCAGACAGAAGCAGGCCACTTAAGGGGGGCTGACCACGGGCCACGTGCAGCGGCGCATGGGAGACAGGCACCCCTGGGTGGGGGGCCCGGGGTCCAGTGGGGGAGACGGGAAGGGAACGAGATGCCGTGGAGAGTGGGGATGCCACGGGACCCAAGAGCGCGTCCCTTGTGCGCTCCGATGGCCGGCAGCGTCGCCTCCAGCTCCCTTGCCGTGGTCCCACGAGGCAGTCACCGCCCTCCCCGTGTGCATATGGGGAAACTGAGGCCCAGACCGGTAAGTCACCGCCCGAGGCCCCCCGCTGGTAAACATGGCAGCCGGAGGCTCTGCTGAGGAACTGGGGAAGGCAGCAGAGTGAGGGTGGTCAGGATGGGCATTTCTGGGGAGCGCGGGCTGTGTTTGCTCTGGGCTCTCGCCAGGCTCTCTATGCAGACATCTCATCAAAACCTCTTTGGGGCGCCTGGGTGGCTCAGTCGGTGAAGCGTCCGACTTCTGCTCGGGTCATGATCTCGCGGTTCGTTGGGTTCGAGCCCCGCGTCGGGCTCTGTGCTGACAGCTCGGAGCCTGGAGCCTGCTTCGGATTCTGTGTCTCCCCCTCTCTCTCCCCCTCCCCTGCTCATGCTCTGTCTCTATCTCTCAAGAATAAATAAACTTAAAAAAAAAAAAGACATCATGGTGGCCCATTTTTGAGATTAGGAGACTGAGGAGCACAGAAGGTAGGGGACAGGGCTGAGTTCCCGTGGCCGGGGAGAGCGGCTTGGGGCTCAGACCGCATCTGCCTGCTCTACTCCCCTGGCCCACCCTGTCGCCCTGTCCCCACAAGGCCGCAGGACCGTTCCTAGCACCCCGGTGGCAGCTCAGGATGAACCAAGGTTAGCGAATTCCGGAAAAGAGGCTTTGTCTAGCAGAGGGGTGAGGCGGTTCCCCCAGTGGTCCCCAGCCCAGCAAGGCCCGGCGGCGTCTGTCCCAGTGAGGGCACACCTGCCCACGGGGGCCGCTCTGCCGGAGGCGGTGTGCTGGGAGTGTGCTAAATGCGTCACGCACAGGGATGAGACCCCCAGGCTACTAAGGAATCCAGGAGACGTAGGATTTGCTTCACACAACTCCCGGGCCCTGGGTCCCTTGGGGGTCCCTGCCTCCCCATCCACTGGCCCTCAGTGACGCTGGCCCAGGAGCTGCCGGACAGCCCTGTGTATCCGTGCGGCTTGGGGTCAGCTGGGCCTGGGTTTGAATCCTGTTCTGCCATTTACCACTCTCGGACTAGTGACCTCACTGTCTCTCAGCCTCAGTTTCCTTCTTGGGGGCCACGCTCCTGGATTTTTACCCAGCCGTATCCTCCCTCACTCAGGTTTTGGTGCTCACCACAGAGAAGGTGCTCCATGGATGTTATTGAATGAATGAGTGAATCTGTCCAATGGGGACAAAATGGGTCCCTCCCTCTCTAGAATGTTCTGGAGACCAGATGGCAAGGCTTAGCTGGGGCGGGGCTCCAGGCCCTGGTTCCATCACTAGAAGGTCTTTTTCAAGGAGCCAGACCAGGCCCGTTCTTCCAGGGACCAAAGAAGGGGTGCTCCCAGAAGCAGGCTGGGGTCAGGCCCAGGCGCTCAACCCAGACCCCCAGAGCCAAGCTCCCCAGGACCCAGGGCAAAGGACAGGGCAGAGATCGGGTGCCTTTGGTCCCTCGGCCTGTGCCCCAGAGCCCCGGGGTCATTCCACTTCCTGGGCTTCCCTCCCTCCTCTCTCCCTCCCTCTCTCCTTCCCTCCCTCAACCTCCCCTTCCACCCCTAACCCCTGCCCTTCAGAGCTCTGCGTCCTAGGTGTCCCTCTTTCTCCGATCTCTCTGCAATCCCCGCCTCTCCCCTGTGCTCTGCTTCCCACCTCACCCCGTCCGTCCCCGGGGAGGGGCAGCTGGAGGTGGCGATTCGCAACTCCCAAAGCAGCCGGCTCCCTGCGCGCCTGCACATCTGGGTCATTAGGACACTCTGGAAGACCGGGGCTGCCTGAGCCCAGACCTGCAGCCCCGCTCTCCTGCTTCCTCCCCGGCCTCTCCCTCCTCCCCCTCCTCCTCCCTCCTTCCTCCATCCTCCCGCCCCCTCCTCCCCCTGTCACCCTCCTCTCCACTCCAGCCAGTATTTTTAGCTCGCTGCTGTGCATTAGTGTGCAGGGGCGCTCCTGGTAAAGCCTGGATGAGGTTTTATCTGTTGTGACAGCCCCAAGGGCAGCTGGCAGACTTTTTCCCTCTTAAGTTTGGAGCGCTCTCCCTCTCCCTGGGGTCAGAGCCGCAGCTGGATGAGGGGCAGGGTCTCGGCCTGGTTTGGAGCCCTCCTTCCCCCTCCCTGCGCCTCCCCCCTCCTCTCCCCTCCTCGGCCTCAGGGCCTTTGTCTCCGGAAGATGGGCTGCGGGAGCCAGAACTGCCTCTAGCTTCTGCTCCCTCCTCTTCTCATTATTCCTTTCCTTGGGCTGCTTCCCTCAAGGTTCCAACCCTTCTCCCTTGCCCCTCTCCTTCCCTGCCTCCTGCTTTCTCTCCTCTCCCCTCACCCCTCTTCCTGGCCTTTAGCGAAAGGGGAGAAATCCGGGTGGATGACGGGGACCCCAGCCTCCTTCCCGTCCCTGAATCCTTCCGCCCTTGGACAACAGTTGGGGTGAGGGGGAGAGGGACTGGGAAAGGATGCTGGGGCTTAGGGGGTTCCTGGAGTCCCCGTCTCCAAGGTTAACCATCAGTGGGGCCCATCTGGACGCCCATGCCTTTCCGGGACTCCCTAGGGACCAACCTGACCCCCCCCCCTCCCCCCCCCGCCCAGTGCGACGCCCTGTGCCCAGCCCATGGAGGGGGTCCAGCCTGCAGAGTCCTCCTGATCCGGGTGGTCCGGGTCCCTCAAGGCATTCTCAACTCTCGTCCCTTCCCCCTTCAATTTGGCACAGACCTAAACGTACCTTTGTGGATGACCATTTTGGATAAGCGAACCACTGTCCTCAGCATTTGACCGTTTGCACATCTCTCTCTGTTCATGGTCACTGCGGCTGGGCACCGCAGACCCCATCTTTTTCTTTTCTTTCTTTTTTTTTTAATGTTTATTTATTTATTTTGAGAGAGAGAGAGAGAGAGCGCGCGCGCGCGCGCACTAGCAGGGGAGGGGGAGAGAGAGAGAGAGAAAAAGAGACAATGAGAATCCCAAGCAGGCGAAGCTGGATGCGGGGCTCGATCCCACAAACCACGAGATCATGACCTGAGCCGAGATCAAGAGTCGGACGCCCAACAAACCGAGCCACCGAGATGCTCCTTCAGACCCTATTCTGTCACCCCACGCTGCGGGGGAGGCACACGGGTTCAGACAGGCCAGGCCCCTTGGCCCCTTGGGCACGGACACCCTGCCAGCTCTGAGCAGCCCCCAGCACCCCTGCAGCCCCTGAGCACTCAGGTCCACACCGAGCGCTGCACCTTTCCAGAGCCTCGGAGGCCCAGAGAGGCAAAGTCCCCGCCCAAGGTCACACAGCCCAGGCTGGTGCAAGGAGATTGGGGCTCAACAGTGGGGAGCTTGAAGCCCTGAGAGACCTCACTGTGTTCCTCCCTGCTGGGGGTCCTAGGGCCAGTCCTCTCCCAGGCCAGTTGGGGGGGGGTGGCGGCTGAGGGAGCCACCTTTGGCCACCTGCCTCCCCACAACCCCCCGGGGCTGACTCAGGATGTTAGGTGGGAGAAAGAGCTGGCCTTGTCCACCTGGGCCCCCTGAGACCGCCCCCCCAGCCTCAGCCCCCAGCCCCCCTCTCAGGGCCCCCAGCTGTACTCTGGGCACCTGCTCCTCCTCCCCTCCCCCTCCTCTTCCTCTTCTCTCTCTTCTCCTTTGCCTTTCCTCTCTCTTTTCTGCTCCTTGGAGCTCTGCCTTCAGGATCCTCCTTCCCCAGCCGGCCCCTCCGGACGTCCTGCTTCCCTCTGTGGTCTCCCCCTCCCTGTGAGGTTCTCTCCCCAGTGGGTCTCCGTGTTGGTATTTCGAGCTTTCTTTTTCTTTCTTGTGTCTCTCTTCTCTCTCTCTTTCCCATCCTCGGCCTCTCCCATCCTGCTGTTATCTGCTCACCCTACCCACCCTAACACACACACACACACACACACACACACACACACAGGCATGCTCACTGCAGCAGTGATGGAGGTGAGGGTCACACCCCCCCAGGAGGACCCCCGTACCTCTTCCCTGGGTCCCCCCGCCCCTGGAGGCACCTCCAGGTTCAGCCTAAGCTAAGGCCAGGGTTGCGTGGGGTTCTAGGCTGGGTAGTGTCCCAGGGTTCAGCAGCTGCATTTTCCAAGGCTCTGGGGCAAGGAGCAACCCTGAGCGGCCCAAAGCTTCTGGAGGGCCCGTATCCCCAGAGTGCCCTCCCAGCGGTCACTGTACTGCAGGGACCCGCAATCGAGGGCAGCCCCGAGGGCAGGGGAGTCAGGTCCAGGCTGGGGCAGCACAGATCGTAACAGTGAAATGATGCGAGGAGACAGAAGCCAGGCTGGCCATCGGGCCTGCAAGGTGACCACCAGGGAGGCCAGGGACGCGTCTGTTCCTCTGTGCCCTGCGGCCACCTAGGCACGCTGGGGGATGGGGACGTGGGTGTGGTGAGGCCTGCCGCTCACCTAACTCTCCTGTTCTCCTAGGTTCACGGGAGCCTGGGCCCTGGAGTCCGACCATCCTGAGTTCGAATCTCACCCGCTCACTAGTTGTACAAAATTGGGGGTAACTGACTCCCTCCCCCTGGACTCTCCCTTTCTTGGCCTGTGACATGGGGATAACGCAGCTGCCCTCCCTGAGGACTGTTGTAAGAACCCAACGGGGCCCTCCGTGTAAGGCACCTGCCGGGACCGCCCCCGTTTCTCCACCAGTGCACCAACATAGGCTGGGTGGCGTCGGTCCTGACTCGGAGTCCTGGTCTACCACTGGTGGCGCCTCGCTTTCCACTTCTGTAAAAGGCGGCGAATGGCCGTAACCCCTCAGGGGTGTTGGCAACACTGAGATCATCTGGGAATAATTAGCCCAGCTAGGGCCGAGGGTTTAAATGGGAGTGGTTGGTCCTCGAAGGCCGGAGGTAGTCCAGCCTGGGAATGGAATAGTCTGGAACCTTCCGGCACAGTTATGGAGTCAGTCCTGGGTTTAAGGACTGGGGAAGTGCTGGGGCGGGCGGGGGACGGTGTTCCTCACCCTTTTTGGGTCTGGGCCATCCCTCTGGGGTCATGGTCTGCACACACACACACACACACACACACGTTTCAGCTTTAGCAGTCATCGCTTCCTCGATGTCCCGCTTGGAGTCCCAGGACCGCTTGCGCCGTGAGGCCAGCGCCCCTCCCCTCCTGCTTGGGTTGACTTCCCCTCTTCCCTTGCCTCTGGACCAGCCGGCCTCGTCTCAGCCCCCTGGCTGGACCTCACCAGCTCCCACCCTTGGGAGGACTGCTTCCCCTCTCCGGGCCTCAGTTTCCTCATCGGAAAAATGGGGTTGCTAGTAGAATCCGCCTCTTGGGGGTTGGTGTGGATTAAGCCGGGGAGTGAGAGCTCTCAGGGCGTACTACAGGAGCATCCAACGGGCTTTTCAGAGACGGCAACGCCTGATTCCCCACCACACCCCCACGGCTCCCTTGGGCTCAGGAAACGGTACCTCCCACTGTTCATGATGACACAGCCATCCTTGATTCTTCTGTCTTCCACACCCACGGCCCATCCTTTGGCAAATCCTGGTGGCTTTTCTCAACATACACCCTACATCCAGCCGTTTTTATCTCCCTGGCGCTGCTGTCCCTGACCAGGCCACCGCGACCATCTGAGATTCTTTAAGCACACAAGGCAGCCCTCGGCTGGCTCGCTCTCGCCCGCCCCTCCCCGCCTCCATTGACTTCGGGCGGATGCAGAAAAGCCGTGAGGTTTCAAGGTGACCTGTGCACTCTGCTCCCCCACCTCAGGACAGCAGGATGAGCCACCCCAGGGCCTTTGCACTTGCTGCTTCCCCCAGCTGTGGACCTCTCCCGGGGCTCACTCCGTCACTGCACCAGGTCCACGGTCACCCCCTCACCTCAGTGACTCCAGTCCTTCGGTTCTTCCTAGCCCAGCCCCTCACCCTGCTTTCCTTTCCTCTCTACCTTGCCGTACTCCCTGGATCCTGGTATGGGCCTGTGTCTTTGCTCTTCGTCTCTCTCTTCCCTAGAACGTGAGCAGCGCAAATGTGGGAGCCCGGTCCTGCTGTCCACTGTCTCCGGGCGCGCAGGAGAGTACCTGGCCTGAGCGTGCGCTCACCGATCATCACAACCGGACGCGGGAACGCACGAGAGCTACGGTCATGATCAGTCCCGCTCCCCCGAAAGCTAGAGAAAGAGAGGCTGAGAAGGGAGGTGGGGTCGTCGTGTCGGGTAAGGAAAACACCAGCGGCCTCGCCCTGCCCGTCTTCTGCCAGAGACCGGCTGGCTTTCTAGGGTGGGGGCTTGCTCAGCCTATGCTATGGGCTCGCCGAAGAAAGGCCAGGCCAGCCTGACTCTGCTCTTCTGCCCAGCCTGTGACACAGCTTCCTGGAGCCACCAAGGGTCTGGTGGAGAAAGATCACATTCAAACAGGGGGCCACCCACCTGTCTTCTGTCCACTGCGCCCCGGGCAGAGAGGGAAGGGAGGGGGCTGGCTCTTCTTTAAAACAGCCCCAGCCCTGCAAGCCTGGTCCCTGCCCTCAGGGGGGGTTTCCGCAGTTGGGGAGGCGGGGCCTTGGCTGTGAATAAACATAGCAGGTCTGTGAGAGGGAGGAGGCAGAGGCGCCAAGCTGAGCCCCTCCTTCCTCGCCCTTCGCCCTCCGCTCACCGGGACATCCTCCTGGCCTGAGGCGGCCCCAGAAGATAACTGTCAGCAACGGGGCCCATTCTAAATATCCGGTCCAACCCAAGGTCAACCGTGAAAGGGTCTGCTGGAGGCCTCACAGCTTCCACAGCCTGGGCGATCCCAGGCGCCCCTGGGATCATCTTTTGTATCTCCCTGCTCCCCCAGCGGGGCATTCCCACCCGGCACCTCACTGCACGAACAGATTCCTGGTCTTCTGAACTGGCCGCTGCTCCCCACACAGCTCCTGCAGAATTGGAGGGTCGGGGCCTGAGGCCTAGTACCTTCACCCATCTGTCACCACCGCCCTCTCCATCATCACCACTGGTACAGGCTGAGTTGTGTCTCTGTACCTGAGAATGGGACCTTATTTGGAGATAGGGACTTTAACAGACATGAGCGAGGTTAAGATGAGGCCGTTGGGGAGGGCGCCCGGGGGGCCCAGTCGGTGAAGCGTCCGGCTTCCGGCTCAGGTCATGATCTCACGGTTCGTGGGTTCGAGCCCCGCGTCGGGCTCTGGGCTGACAGCTCAGAGCCTGAACCCGCCCCCTTAAAAATAAACATTAAGAAAAAAAAAAAAAGAGGAGGTCGTTAGGGCGGGCCCTAATCCAGTATGACTGGTGTCCTTATAAAAAGGGGCAGTGTAGACCCAGAGGCAGTGACACCCAGAAGGCAGACGCCGCCACGCAGACCCAGAGAGAGCACCCTGTGAGGACAAGGGACTGGAGGTTGAGAACGGTGCATGCGGTAGCCAATGCCCACCTGAGGCACCGGAAGCCCAGCGAGAGGCCTGGAACGTTCCTTCTCTGGCACCTCCAGAGGGAGCACGGCCCTGCTGACATCTCATTCTGGAATCCTGGTCTCCAGACCTACGAGGCAACACATGTCAGTTGTTTGGAGCCACAGAGTTTGCGGCCCCGGGAAATGAGCACAGCCGCCCCCCCCCCCCATCACCAGCGTCCCCGTCACCGCTCCCACAGCCACCACCCCGGCATCACAGCCAGCATCACAGCCAGCATCACCGCCGTATGGGCTTCCTGTGGCTGCAGAACTAATGGCCACACACTTGGTGGCTGACAAGACTAATCTCAGAGTTCCGGAAGCCAGAAGGCCCAAATCAACGTGCCAGCGGCACCGTGTCCCGTCGCGAGACTCAGGGAAGAATCCTTCCTCGTTTCTTCCAGTTTCCGGTGGCTCCAGGCCTTGCCCTCTCTGCCCCTCAGTTGGCCTTCCCCCCTTTGGTGTCGACCCTGCCTTCTCTTCTGTCTCATATAAGGACACTCGCGATGGCACTGAGGCCCCACCTGGGGAGTCGGGGATGCGCTCACGTCCCTATCCTTAAGTTCATTACATCTGCAGAGACCGTTTTTCCAACTCAGGTCACATTCACAGGTTCCAGGGATTAGGATGTGGACCCATCTTTGCCGGGTGGGGGCTTTTAAGACAACCCAGGGCTGGTACAGTCATTTACTTACGTTTTTTAATGTTTATTTATTTTTGAGAGAGAGAGAGAGAGCGCGGGCAGGGGAGGGGCAGAGAGAGAGGGAGACAGAAGATCCGAAGCAGGCTCCACGCTGACGGCAGCGAGCCCGATGTGGGGCTCGAACTCACAAACCACGAGATCATGACCTGAGCCGAAGTCGGACGCTTAACCCACGGAGCCACCCAGGTGCCCCCCAGCTCCTGAACTTCTGATCACACAGGGGATTCCACAGAAGAATCAGAGTAGGGCAATGCACACCGAATGGAAGGCAAGGCACCTGGGTCCTGGCTCTAACCAATGGTCAGGTCTCCTTCCCTCTCTGGGCCTCAGTTTGCCCACCTGTAAGATAGGGAAGCAGGAGTGGTTGGTCTGCATCATCTCCAACGTCCTCCTAGTTCTGGACGGCGCTGGCTGTCATCTGTCGTTTCAGTCCTATTCAAACACTGCCCAGGGGCAGGACTTTCACATCAGCTAAACTCCAAACCTGCTCCCAGAGATGAGTTTTGCTTGGAAGGCCAGCCCATGGGGAGGAGTGGAGGGCGGTCCTGCCTTCCCCTGTCACAGCGCTGGCAGCAAAGGACTGGGGACGGACTGGGGGTGGGGTATTCTCTTTTCTGGGAGCCCGACTTCTGATTCATGCGCTCAAGGGAGGACTCCTGCAGCTCCAAACTGGTGGACGCTGGGACAGAGCTGAAGAGAACTTTATCTTGCCGTGGCGCCCCAGACCCACAGGTCTTAGTGGGGAACTGGCTTGTCGCTTTAGACTCCAGACGGCCTGGAGAGGCGATCCTGGGCCTGGGGGAGCGCTGGTTGATCATCTGAGGCCAAGAGACCAAGAGGGGCTGCAGTGACCAAATCCACCAAATCCCAAGCCTCGTGTCCTTGGAACGGGGGTCGGGGAGGGGAGGTGGTGGGGGAAACCACCACAAAACAGGCTGGGACGGCAGGGGGATGGGGGGGGGGTTCTGAAAATTCAGTTTCCAAAACTCGCTCTGTTCATTAGGAGTCGTTTGTTTATAAGTATAAACATTTTTCAAATCCGTTTTTTATCTTTAGAACGTGAACTCCAGAGGCCTTTTTCCTCTGGCTTCTGTCTGGACCAGCAATTGTTTGCAACTCAGCTAATACTGTTCAAGAGTGGGGAGCTGAGTTAGGGACAGAACTGCAAACTTTAATTAGCAGGATGAGATTAGCATCCCAGCAGGGGCTTGCGGGCGGGGGGCATCCTCCAGGCCCATCAGATCCCAACGGACAGACGGCCCGCACCTTCCACAACCCCCCCACCCCCAGCTGAAGGCTCCAGTGGGGTGAGCAGGAGCCTGGCCAGCCAGAGCTTAGACCCGCCGGGTTAATCTTCCCTTACTGGGCCTCCAGCTGAGCCTCGCCCTATTCCAAGGCTTCCAGTCCAGCCACTGGCTTTCCTTCACCAGCCTCTGCCGGGTTTTGTCCCTGCAAGGGTCTAAGCAGAATAAAAAAAAAAAAAAAAAAAGAAACCCGGCTGTGTGACCTTGGGGCAGTCGCTCACCCTCTCACGGTAGAGAATCTAAGCGGGGAGGTGGGGAGGTTTGCTGGAAGCCAAGCCCCAGCGGGGAGGGGGGTGGAGGAATTCGACCCTCCTCCCCGCAAACCCAGGGCTCACACGCCACCAACCTGCCCTCGCTGGGTTCAGGCAATGCTGAAGAATTTTCTGGTCTTTTTTCTGGTTTAGTTTTAAGTGCTTCCAACGGCAGCGGAGCTGTTCCACCACAGTCCCCAGGAAATTGGTCCACGTAGGACGGAGCCTTCCCGGGAATGAAGTCATCTGTTCCTTTTTTTATTTTTTGTTGCCTCTCTCCTTCAGCACGAGTCCCCGGCCTCTGCAGTCTCTCCCCGCGCGCGCACGCACACGCGCCGCGGCGGGGGTCGGCCGGGGCTGGCTGGAGGGGTGGGGGGGGGAAGGGGCGAGCGGCAGGCCCCCCGGGGGGCCGCGTCCGCCCGGGGAGAGGTGGGGGGGGGCCCTCGCCAGCCCCCGCCTCCCGCTCCCACCCGCGACTTCCCCGGGCCCGCCCGAAAGGTGAGCTCCCGGGAGGCCGCCCGCGCTCGGGCGCGGCCAGCTCGGCAAACAATAACAGTAAATAACGCTCCCTTGTCAACGTAATAAAAACGGAAACGGTTACAATGTTTTTTAATAAGCGTCCCCCATCAATCTGCCGCCCTCCCCACCCCCCCTCCCTCCCGAGCCGCGGGCACCGGCGGAGAGGGGCGGGGAGCAGGGGAAGGATGGGGCGCCGGGGCGCGCTGGACGGACCGGGGTGCCGGAGGAGGACGCCGCCGGGGTGGGGTGGGGTGGGGTGGGGGGTGGAGAGCGGCAGCGCAGCGAGTGAGAGACGAGGGGGCGCGGGCGGCCGGGGTCACGCGCGCCAGCCGAGCCGGGAAGCGGCCGCGGTGAGTAACACCGTTGCCATGGCGACGTGGCCGCGAGGAACAGGAAGCGGCAGAAATAGCAGCCGCCGCAGCCCACGCCGCCCGGCCCCTCCCCCCCGCGAGCCCGTTGCCACGGAGACCGGCTCGAGCGAGGCTGCGCGGGCGGCCGCGGCCTCCTGCGCCCCGGCCCGCGCATGCGCCCCGGGGCCTGCCCCGCGCGGGCGTCGCGGCGGTACCCGCCGCAACCCCGGTGCCGTCCGGACCCCAAACCTGCCAGGCTGCGCGCTAGGGTCGGGGGGGGGGGGGGTGTGGAGGGAAGAAAAAAAAAAAAAGCAAAACTGTCGCCCGCTTTGGGGAGGCAGCCCCGCCTTTGTTCCTGGCCGATTCGTTGGTTTCCCGGGCGCCGGAGGTGGGAGCCGAGGGAGGTGGCCGGGGCGCATCAGTCACCGTCCCCACTGTGTTCTCAGCCGGGCCTCCGAAGGGAGCCCGGGCCTGGGGCGGTCCGGCCAGGCCCACGTGCTGACCTCCCCGCGGGGGTGAGGGACCCCCCCCCCTTGTGTTTTCCGGTCTTTTTTGCACACCCTCCCCCAGATTCTACCTGGCAGCAAGCACCGAGGGAGAAATGAAATCCCGCCAAACTCCGGGCTCCCTCTCCATTCCCTGGTCGACAGAGAACTAGGAAACAGTCCACCCCCTCCCCTTCAAGGAAGTTGAGGGAAACCTAAATGTTTCATAAACAAAAGCACTCTCCAACAACTTGTTTATGTGAACGCCTGGCTGCAGCCTTGCATGGCTAAGGCTGGGGGTGTGTGTGTGTGTGTGTTGGGGCAGACGCACGATCATCTCTGAGGCTGTTTGTGGAGGATTTTTTTCTTTCCACATTTTGTTTGGTTTGTTTTGAATAAGGGTCAGAGGTCTGGGTTTCTGCTGGGAAGGGGGAAGGGTCACCTCAATTGGACAGGCCAGGGGGGTCCCAGGAGGACAGGTCACAGGGCCTGCAGAGCTGGGGCAGAGGCCATGAGCCAAAGCCTCCCATCTGGCAGGGCCCGTCCCCCTTCTCTCCCTGTCCCTAGCCAGCCTGGTCCCCAAGGTGGCCTTGTGCTGGCTGAGGGGTTCTGGCCACTTGGCCTCCAAAGAGCTAAGGAGAGAGTGAGGGGCGTTGGGTGACATTCCTTCCTCCCTCCTCCCTCCTCCTTTCTCCATGTGGGCGAGGGGCCCCCAGCCCCGAAGAGGAAGCTTCTGTCTGATGTCCAGTAGACTTCAGGTCCGCCATGGCCGACTTGGCATCATAATTAGCCCTCTCCTTCTTTTAGGAGGAAATGAAGACACAGAAGGAGGCTGGGAGCAGAGAGAGAAAACTCCACCGCTGTCCAGAGGGCAGTAGCTTGTGCTGAGACCCAGGGCTTCAGAAGCAGGCTGTTCTGGTGGTGAATCCCAGCTCGGGCCCCACTGAAGCTTGAGCGTCTGGATGCTAGGGACCGTACAGTGCCCACCTCCCAGGTTGTGATGATTCCTCGAAGTGATTCCTAAAAGCTTTTAGAGCAACTCGCACAGAGTAGGTACTCAGAACAGGACAGCTATTATTGACGGGAGCTGGTCTGCTGCTCTCCCTAGTGTGACCCAGGATCGCCACGTAGGAGCCCTGAGACTCTGGGCTTGGCTCTCTATCCCACGGCAGGTGCATCTTTTTTTTTTCTTCAATTTTTGAGAGAGAGAGAGTGCAGAGAGCAGCGAGCGAGAGAGAGAGACACACACACACAGAATCCAAAGCAGGCTCCAGGCTCTGAGCTGTCAGCACAGAGCCCAACGCGGGGCTCGAACTCACGGACTGCAAGATCATGCCCTGAGCATGAGTCAGACGCTCAACGGGCTGAGCCACCCAGGCACCCCGCGGGGCAGGTCCATCTTTGTCACAGGCTGTGCCACCAACCCGCTGTGCAGCCTGAGGCAAGTCACTTACCTTTGGGGGCCTCGGCTTTCCCCTCTGGCAAATGGAACAATAATCAGGACAAGCACTGGTTGTGAGTTCCTCTGTGCCAGGCACCCCACCGAGGTCTGTACGTTTTCGTATCCGATTTAGCCTTCCAAACAGCCCCCTCGAGTGCAATCGTGCTGATCCTGATCTCGCAGAGTTCCTCAGACAGGCGAAGCTACTTGCTGGGGGTCACAAGGCTGGAACGTGGCAGGGAACACGGGGTGGTCAGGTCCTGGGCCGTCATGCACCCCGGAAAGCAAGCATCATGTTTGTGTTACTGTCACTCTATGCTTACTACTTGTTCCCTGACCTTTCTCGTGGCTCAGACCACAGCCCTTCCTCCGCATTCGCATCCTTGGGCTCAGCCATTCGGGACTCTTCTGAAACTGGCAGGGACCCAGCTCTCTGTGAAAGAGCCCCTCAGGGGTACACGGGTGGGAGGGAGGGGGCGCTGGGCGAGCCAGGTGGGCCCCACACGGTCTCTGCTGTCAACCTGGCAGTGCACAGAGTCCCCCCCCCCCTTGTCCCTTCCTGCCGCTCACGCTAAAGGGTTGGGGTCCCTAACACCCCCAGGTGGACGTGTTCCATCCAGATGGTGCGGTTAATTGCGCTGGAAACTGTAAATCTCTGTTATTATCCCAGACCTCCGGGTGCTCTGCTGGGCTGTCACCTCAAGGCACTGGAGGTGGAAGAGGCGCCCCTCCAGCCCCACCCACCCGGCCCAGGCTTTGTTCCTGCTGTAGCCAGGGAGGAAATCACCCAGTTGTGACGTCCACTGCCTACATTTGAATCCTGGCCCCATCACTTCCCGGCTGTGTGGCGGTGTGACTTCATCTCCCTGTTAGTCTCAGTTTGCTCGGCCACAAATTGGGGGGGGGGGTGGGTTACAGCGCCTGCCTATCGTCAGGGTCAGGTGCGCTGCCCTGCGGGGCTCCAGAGGGTCCCCGGGATATTACCGGTTCTAGTGAGTGTTGACTCTGTGAGGAGTGACGTAATGCGTTGGCTCCATAAACTCTCAGACAAGCACATCGGTAGCCCGTTTTGCAGGAGAGGAAGCTGCAACTCAGAGAAGGGAAGTGAGTGGCCCAAGGCCACACAGCCAATTAGGAGAGGAACTAGGATTTAAAGCAGGCAGACCTGTGTGGCTCTAAAGTCCTCTCTGTAACCCTAAGGTCCTAGCCTTCCCCACTGGAGCCCTCCTGGGGCTCTCAACCGAGGCCTGCAGTGACAGCATCATTAGCCCTGCCCAGGGCCGGCTTCTATAACTCAGCTTGGGAAGATCTGGGTTAATAGGTCCTTAATAAAGCCAGCAGAGGCGTCTGTGTCTTTCCGGGGCAGGGGCCAAGGGGCCAGGCACAGCAGATGCGTTCTAATGAAAATGCTGGGGAGCGGGGGAAGGGGCCGTGGGTTGACCTCCCTGCTCATGTCTCAGAGTGCAATCCACTATTACTCCCTGCCTGAGTCACTGGAGGCCTTCCAGTGCAGAGGACAGTCACCCATCGCTCCATCCATCCATCCATCCATCCTCCCATCCCTCACTCACTGATTCACTCACTTCCTCCCTCCCTCCCTCCCTCCCTTCCATTCGTCCAATGTTTACTTAGCACTCATTTTAAGCCAAACCTTACCTCAAAGGGTCCCTCCCTCCAAGGGCTTTGCATTCTTAAAAAAAAAAAAAAAGGCACTCAATAAACAGCTCACCATGCCCTACAGGATGCCAGGAGAGAGGACATCTTGGGACCTCTGAGACGGGGCTGTGCAAACCTACCTCAGCCAGGCTTTCTAGGTGACCCCCCCCCCCGAGCTGGCCAACATGTACAAAGAAGGGGGTGCCCTGTGGTCTCCCCTATTCTGCGATTCTAACATTTCAAGTAGGGTGAGGAAACTCCTCATCAAATCGTTGCCACCCTAGTGCCCAGGGTCTGCCCTCAACACCCACCATATCCCCCACCGAGGCCCAGGTCCATTCCCAACTGGCCCAGATGGTAAACAACAAGCTGAGACGTGGTCAGGGGCAGAGCGCTGGGCCGGCAGGTGGGATGGGGCCTCGCTGTGTCATGTGCCGTGTGGCTCTGGGGACCTGACCTCCTTTAGCGCGGCTGAAATGCCCTGGGGGACTCGGGAAACCTCAGCTGTCAGGACATTACTATTCTCGTTCTTGTCATGTTGTTACTACAGGGGAAACGGCTTTGGGAGGCGGCATTCATTCAGTGGATGTTTGTTCCCTCCCTGCCTCCCTCAACAAATGTTTATTACTGTGACCTGTGCTCTGTGCTGGGCCCCAGGCCAAGGACGAGATCAGACTAGGTCCTAAAGTCTGGGGAGGGTGGTGAATGGGAATCACCTTGATCACCCGGAAGGCGGTGTTGAGAAGGATGCCGAGGCTGCATCTGGGCCGCCAAAGAGAGTGCTGTGATCAATTAGTAATGTCTGCCACTCTCGCAGGGAGGGGAGCGGCAGCCAATGCGTTTGCCAGTCTTAACTCTGAAAAACAGGAAGGACCTCAGAGCGGTGACCCTCTTGAACTTGGGCTGCCTGAACTTGGGCAAGACACTGACCTACTGCCTGCCTCATCTTACTACCTTGTGAGGCAGGGATGCTGATGTGGCAGAAGGAGCTGCAGCCGGAGGGCCCGGGCTTCCTGGTTTAATCCCCCCTGCCCTGGCCTTACGGGAGGACTAGAAGTGATCCGCCCCTGTGAGAAAACGCACAGCGCTCGTAAACATGTCGGGAGGAGGGGGGAGACGGGGAGGAAAGACCGGGATCTTGGAGCCGCAGCAGGAGCACGGGAAAGCCAGGTCCCCAGCTGCTCTGCGGACTGTTCCATGTCTGGGCCTCAGCTTCTCCATCTGTACAATGGGGTGGTTGGGGAATGGAATGCCGAGGGGTCTCCCACAACTGATGTCTTGTGATGTCAGCACTGCCGAGGCAGCTGGAGGCTGGGGGAGGAGGTGAGAAAGGGGCGTGGGGCTATGACAGCACCCCAAAGGGAAGCCACCTCTGCCGACTTCTGAGGGTTGTTTAGCCCCATTGCGAGGTCACATCCCAGGCATACCCCCCCCCCCCCGCCCGCTGCCCTAGATGCTATCCCAGAGCCAGGCAGGCAAGAGGGAAGAGAGTGGGCAACACAGGGGGCCCCAGGAAGGGTTAAAGGGGCCGAGAGCCCTGACCAGTGGGAGTCTGGGCTCTGCAGAGGCCCTGGCAGTGACGGCCCCCAGCCCAAGGGCCGGAACTTAGGGACAGTGGGCTGTGGAAGAAGATTCCGGCCAAACCTTGGTGTTTGGCAGCAAACACCAGAAGGAGATCAAGGGAAGCCTGCCTGGAATGGCCAGTGGACCCTGAAAACAGACCTCCCAGGACTCCACGAACCTGACTCAGGGGCTCGGGGCACTGAGACGGTGCTACCCACCTCCCTTAAAAATTCCCCGTGGCTCCCGGTTGCCCTTAAGAGGAAGTCCGAACTCCTGACTCTGGGTGAGAGTTAGAGCCTGAGTCTGCGTGCCGTCCTGGCCACTGTCAGCCATGTGACCGCCAAGAGTACACCTGACCTCCCTGGGCCTCAGTTTCTTCATCCATCAATGGGGACAATAACAAGACCCATCTAATGGGAGTGTTGGCAGATTCAGTGAGCCTCAGTGCCCGAGACAGGCTTAGCAAGGTGCTGGACACGCTATAACTGTTCAGTAGGCAGGTGGTTACTGTTATGTTTCTAACCGGGCCCCCCCCCCCCCCCCCCCGCCCAGAAAACCTCGTCCTCTCATGGCACCGGGCCTTTGCTTGTGCTGTGCCCTCGGCCCGGAATAGGCCATCCTCTCCTCGCCCCTCTCAGACCCCGGTCAGTCGTGGCTCTGGGAACCACCCTCTTGTCGAGTCGCTCCGCGAGCTCTGTGCCCCTGGAATTCTGTGCACACAGGGCCGAGTGGCAGCCGTGGTGGTGTGGCGTCCTTATTCACCTCCTGTCCGAGTTGGCTGCTTCAGGGAGACGTCTCAGGCACGGGCGCATTGGCCGATCCGTGTTCTTGTCCTCGGTGCCCAGCACGGTGCCTGTCGCACAGTAGGTGTTCCTTGGGGCGGGCTGGATGATGGGAGCGTCCTTCCCCAAGCGGTGAGCGCGCCCGGCAGACAGCAGGCCCTCCCGCCCCTGCTCTCCTTCCTTATCAAGGAGAAACAGGACGCCTCGGTGCTTCTCTGATGATTCCCGAGGGAGAAGCTTCTGTGAAATGCTGGAGTTTCTAAGTTAGAGCTCAGCAGGAGGGGGGGGTATGGGGGCTCCACGGATGGTCAGAGGGCCCCTCCCCCCGCCCACCAGCTGCTGCCCCCAGACCCCTCCCCACCACCCACCACACTTCTCCCAGCCCCTCCCCTGCCTACCTCCCCTGCCTTCTATTCCCAGCTTCGGGCAGAGTGCTGATCTCTGATCTCGGGGATTGGGTGAGAAACAGAGAGCAGGGAGGGGGTAGGTGGGCCACAGGTTCCCAGATCCTACAGGAGCTGCTCGGGTCAATGAGGATGTCCCTGTCACAGCCTTGCGAGCAGTCTGCAGTGTGGGGGCAGCCGGGGGTCACCCCGGTCTGCAGTCTGGGGGCCCCCCTTGTCCCCACGGCTCTCGCTGTGTCCCTGTCTGGCCACTAGGCCTCTTCTTGGTGCGCCAGGTCTCCCTGTCCTGGCAGAGGGACGGCTATGGCCACCGTCTGGCTGGATGCTGTGCTCCCAGCCACCTGCCCCAGACTGAGGGTCCCTGCAGGGCGCCCCAGTTGAACAGAGTCCAGGGGAGTATTGGGTTCAGCCCTTTCATTTGGCAGATGAGAAAGCTGAGGCCCCACCGGAGGGAACGGGGCGGGTTCAAGGTCATGCGGTAAACCCAGTGTTCTTTTCTATAGCTCGCTGCTCTGCCAGGAGAGGAGACCCGTAGACCTTGGCTCTGATCTGGAGGAAATGGGAACATTTGGACCTTAAGACAGCAGATGGCCATGGCTACGCTGTGGGCAGGCTGTGTGGCCTTGGGCACGTTACCTAACCTCTCTGAGCCTCGTGCCCCGGTGAGGATTCAGCACAGTGACCACTGTACCATGCCCAGCAGACCTCCTGGCATGTCCAGGAGCTTTCTCACGATGAGGGAGCAGGCAAGGGTCGCCGTGAACAAACGCAACCAATGAAATGTGATCTTCTTGGGACGAGGCCATTCCCCTGCCCTCTGGGAGGCTTTGGCATCGTGTTTGTCTTAACAGCCAGGACATTGACCAATTTCTTAATAAGGGGCTTTACAGAGGCTCCATATTGGGGGTGGATGGTGCGTCGGGGGGATTTGCTGACCAAGCAAGAGTGGTCCCCAAAGCCCAAGAGGGGACCTGGGGCACTGTAGAACTCTGGCCTTCCTGGCTGCAAGCCTCCCTTCCAGGGTGGGGGAGGGCGAGAGGGACTAGTGGGGGACTGAAGGTGAGGGGCGCCCATGGGGCACCCGGGTGGCTCAGTGGGTTAAGCGTCTGACTTCGGCTCAGGTCGTGATCTCGCGGTTCTTGAGTTCGAGTCCCGCGTTGGGCTCTGTGCTGACAGCTCAGAGCCCAGAGCCTGCTTCGGATTCTGTGCCTCCCTCTCTCTCTCTCTGCCCCTCCCCTGCTCGCGGTCTGTCTCTCTCTCCTTCTCAAGAATAAATAAATATTTTTTTTTAATTTTTTTTTTCAACGTTTTTTAATTTATTTTTGGGACAGAGAGAGACAGAGCATGAACGGGGGAGGGGCAGAGAGAGAGGGAGACACAGAATCAGAAACAGGCTCCAGGCTCTGAGCCGTCAGCCCAGAGCCTGACGCGGGGCTCGAACTCCGGGACCGCGAGATCGTGACCTGGCTGAAGTCGGACGCTTAACCGACTGCGCCACCCAGGCGCCCCATAAATATTTTTAAAAATTAAAAAAAACGTGAGAGGCGCCCTGCCTGTGGGTTCAGTCAGGCAGTGGGCTAAGTCAGCCTGTGGTGGGAGGAGAGGACTCTGGGCCAGGGGACCCACAGGGGACCAGGGTCAGGGGTCTGACAGCCTCGAATTCTGCCTTTGACCTTGGTCTGTTGGGGTCCTGGGAATAGATCCGGTAGGGATTTCTGATAGGACGAAGTTCCTTTTCTTGGATCTGGTAGCATCACCCAGGCTCCCCGAGCATGTGGGGCACGTCCAATGTGCCATCTGGACTGGCCACCCCTGAGGGCAGGTGCTGAGTCTGTATACTCAGCTTTAAAAAAAAAAATTGTTTAATGTTTATTTATTTTTGAGAGAGAGAGAGAGAGAGAGAGAGAGAGAGAGCCGGTGGGGGAGGGGCAGAGAGAGAGGGAGACCCAGAATCCGAAGCAGGCTCCAGGCTCCGAGCTGTCGGCACAGAGCCCGACGTGGGGCTCGAACTCACAGACCAGCAAGATCATGACCTGAGCCGAAGTCGGATGCTTAACCGACTGAGCCACCGGGGCGCCCCTGTGTGCTCAGCTTAGTACCCCGAACCAGGCACAAGGTAGGTGCCCAATGTCTGTTAAATGAGCGAGCGAGCGAGTGAATGATGGAGTCAGAGCTGAAAAACAACCGGTGACACCTCGTCAAGGACTGTCCCCCACTCACCCGCTCCCCTTCCGCGTGGGAGCGTCTTCATGATTTTATACCCGAAAGTCCTGGTCGGGGGTGGGGGGGGGGGGAGCCTCTCACCCTGACCGTCTAACTCACCCTCAGGGAGTGGCCTCACCCCTTCCCGTTTCCTAGCGGTCTGACCCGGGAGTAGGTGCGCCCACCAGGTCCGTTTGGGTGATGAGGAGGAGGCTTACTTCTTCTCCGGGCTGGATCCCAGAAGGGGCTGTGCTGGGTGGCCTCCCAGGGGCCCAGCCTCCAGGCACCAGCTCTGGTGGCCTCCCTGAAGGCCTCTCTAGGGATCCGCTGCAGCCACACCGAGCTGGAGAAAATGAAGCCTTCGTCTCCCCCCCCCCCCCCAGAAAACCCACCCCCGTGCCTCCTTCTGGCCCAGGGTCCGCTGAACCACCCAGTCCAGAAACCTCCGGGGGCTCCTCAGCCCCTCTGCCTGGACTCCGACCCACCGTGTTCCCCATCGATTGATTTAAAACCATTAGACGATGCTTTCTGTGAGCCAGGAACTGTCCTAAGCACTTTAGAGGTATTTATCCTCAGTGTGAAGTAGGTGCCGTTATGGCCCCATTTTCCGGACCAGAAAACGGAGGCATAGAGGACACGGGACCGGCCCACCTCCCGTCAGGCTTTCGCTGCTGACTTCTGGGGTGGGGAAGTTCATTTTTTGCAGGCTTCTCGTCAGGCTTTCGCTGCTGACTTCTGGGGTGGGGAAGTTCATTTTTTGCAGGCTTCTTAGGTATTTCCTGCGTCCCAGTCGCCGGGCGCCGTCCAGCCCCCGTGGCTTTGTGCCCACGGGTTCCCTCCCCCCAGGCGCTGGCATGATGGGTGGGGGTGGGGCAGATGGCACCACGGTGGTCCCTGGTACACTAGAGGCAGCAAGGCCAGGGCCCCTGGATCTGCCGTATGCGACAGTGTGGTCCTGGGCACGTGGCTTCGCGACTCTTCACCACCCTTCTGAGGATGGGGGGCACAAAACGATTCTTCCAGAGATTGTAACAAGGAGTAAACCAGCCAATCCGCGTCGAGGGCCCCGCAGGGTGGCCAGCGTGCAACTTCTGGTCACTAAAAATCATATCCTCTCCTTTTTCTCCTCCACCTGTCCTTCAAAGCCCGGTTTCCCCAGAAGCCTCTGCCCCCTTTCCAGGGCAGAGTCCCCAGTTACAGGTGTCCCCAGAGCAATTTCTGTGTGTGTCACTCAGCCTTGGTCATGTGCGCTCTGGCCCCCGGCCCCTCAGAGCCCCGGGCAGAGGCGAGACGAGGCCGCTGGGGGAGGCAGGGACTCTGCTTGGAATAGAGCTGGCCTGGGCTCATTCCCTGGTGAGATAAACATTTATTGAGCACCTATTGTGAGCCAGGCACTGAGGACGAGGCGGGCAGCCTCAGGGAGCCCCACCAGGGGGGTGAGGGAGAGGCAGACGAGCCTACTGGCCACCTGAGCTCAGTGGCTGTTGGGACTGGGATCAGCGGAGGTAGGGGACTGACCCAGGAGCCTTTGGGAAGAAGTGACATGCAAACCCTGAGCGTGGAGGGAGGCGTGTGGGCGGGGCGCCTTCCAGGCACAGGGGTTGTGAGGCAGGGGTGGCCCTCAGGAGGCAGTGGGTCACTGTCACGGTCACGGGGCGGGCCTCATGTCCTCATTCTCTAGGCGGACGCCCAGAGTCCCTCTGGGTGCTAATGCTGACAGAGGTGAACAAAGAGAGATGGTCCTCAACACCATCCCCATTACAAACCAGTGCCAGAGACAGAGCAAATATCCACCAAGTAATCAAATAAATAAACGAGATCGTCGCGGAGGGGAAGAGGGAACGAAGCCACCAAAGCGGGAAGGTGGGGAGATACAGCCAGAGCCACAGCAGCGGCAGTCGGGAGCTGGGACTTTCTCCCGAGGGTGGTGGGAGCCGCGGGGGCCCGGGGCAGGAAGCGGCCTGAGTGGACGGGCCCTTCTTCATGACCCCTGGGGACATGACGGAGTGGGAGGAAAGACCCCAGGCGGGGCTGGTGGCCGTGGGACTGAGAGAAGAGAACGATCTGGAAAGGGAAGGGACAGGCGTGATGCTTACAGCTGGGGGGCGGGGTGGGGATGAGTCTGACCCCCAATTTCTGGACCAGGCCTTGGGACGACGATGATGCCCTTTGCCGGCGTGGAGAGCCTAGGGACGCTGATGAGTTCGGCTCTGAGCTTGTCCGGGGGCAGGGGCAGGAGACGGTCTTCGTGGGAAGCATCCAAGACCAGGGCAGAGGTCAAGGGTGCGGGAGAGCAGCCCACGGGTCCCGCCAGATTCTGCCTCTCTCAAAGGAAGATCTGTGCCCTTTATCGCTTCTGGTGTTTCTGACTCCTCCCAGAGCGTCTGCGACATAAAACACTCTAGAATCTTGAAGACTTTTCCTCTGGGTTTGCAAAGTCCTTCAAAGCGTGCGTTTTTGCTCCCACGTTCCTTCTGCTGACGCATGGGTCAAAGGCTCCGATCAGGGAAGGAGAGGGGGGATCTCTCCTGACCCAGTTGGAAGTGATGCTTGGGGTGGAGAAGGTGGGGTCTTGAGCCATGGCCCTCGTGGGTGCAGGGGGGGCAGGAGGAACCTGGTTATTCTCGGTGAGGGGCGTTCCTTACCTCCTTGGGGTGGGAGCTCTGTCGGTTTGGCCCTACCCCTGGGGCTGGGCAGGGACCCAGCTGCGCTCTGTCGCCTGATGGAGAAAGGTGCATGTGTGTGTGCGTGTGTGTGTGTGTGTGTGTGTGTGTGTGAGTGAGAGAGAGAGAGACAGAGCGCCCGCCTGAAACCTAATTGTCCGCTGTCTAATCCGTCAGCTGGAGGACAGCTTGCCAGCCCCTCCCTGGCAGGCTGATAAATGCCGACCGAGGCCCCCCTGCGCCCGAGCTGCCTTAATTGGTATCAGGACGTGCCTGGACTCCACCCTCCCGGCCCCTGCCTTCCTCCCCTCCAGCCTGCAGGCCTCCACCCTGCAGGGCTCACTCGCCGCCCAGCCCCGGGAGGAGCCCCAATGAGAAGGGCCCCATTGATGTGGGACCTACTGTGTGCCCAGCCCACACTGACGGGGCCCTCTGCCCGCCCTCGCCCGCCCTCACGCAGCCCTCCGAGCCGCTGCGGGAATCACCGGCCTTGCCTGTCTGCCTGCACCCACAGGACCTAGTTCCTGAGCCCACCGCGTGCCCGGCTCCCCGAGGCTGGACGCTGGGGACGCACCACAGGCGAGATGTCATTCCCAGACAATTGGCCCGGTAGGGCCAGAGTTAACCCTCTGCCCGTTTGGGGAAGTTCAGAGAGGTTCGGCAACCCACCCGAGATCGCACAGCCTAGAAAAGGAGGCAGAGAGGGCCGGGTTGCCTTCCCAACAATCACACGGTTGGTTCGCAGTGTCGTGGGAGTCTGAATCCCTAGGTGTTCGAGTCAGAAGCTCAGATGCCTGGGGGGGCGGGGGGGGGGGGGAGTGGGGGATGGGCACTGAGGAAGGCACCTGTTGGGATGAGCACTGGGTGTTGTATGGAAACCAATCTGACGGTAAATTATCTTTAATATAAAAAAATTAAAAAATTAAAATAAAATAAATTAAAAAGTCATCACTGTGAAAAAAAGAAAAAAGGAAAAGAAAAAGACACTCAGTTGCCTCCCCTGCTCAGGTCATGATCCTGGGGTCCTGGGATCCAGCCCTGCATCAGGCTCTGTGCTGAACATGGAAACCTGCTTGGATTTCTCTCTCTCTCTCCCCCTCTGCCCCTCTCCTGGGTTCATTCTCTCTCTCTCTCTCTCTCTCTCTCTCTCTCTCTCTCAGGGGCGCCTGGGTGGCTCAGTCGGTTAGGCGGCCGACTTCGGCTCAGGTCCTGATCTCACGGTCTATGGGTTCGAGCCCCATGTCCGGCTCTGTGCCGACAGCTCGGAGCCCGGAGCCTGCCTCGGATTCTGTGTCTCCCTCTCTCTCTGCCCCTCCCCTGCCTTTTCTCTGTCTCTTTCTTAAATAATAAACATTAAGAAAGATCTTTTTTAATTAAAAAAAAAACCCAAATGTGTTAAGAATTTGAAGATGGTGACCATAGACCGTTAAACCAAGCTGGGTCCCCGAGCCCCTGGTAGGTTGCTCTCCCACGAAGCCAGCCCTGCTGCTGGGGGACCCCGCAGGGACAGTCAGACCAGTGATCCACGCCCTGATCCTGACCTGGCCCCCATCCCTTGGCTGGGATCCTGAAATGAAGAAAGGGCCTGCAAACCTAAAGTTCTTTTGTAAGATAATGGTAAATTCATGTGGAAGCAACACCTGACCTCCATTGACAGGAAGCTATTTATAGTTTTATTTATTCCCCTTGATGTGAACATTTGTACACAAATGTTGGAAAGCAGCTCTGTGCTAGAAAGGGGACTCACCGACAAGACCCGGGGAGATGTGAGGTCAAGCAACAGAGCAGTTTTCTTTTGCTTTTTTTTTTTTCTGTTAAAGATTTTATTTTTAAGGCATCTCTCCACCCAACACGGGGCTCGAACCCACAACCCCAAGATCAAGAGTCGCACGCTCCACCAACTGAGCCAGCCAGCAGGGCGGTTTCCTTAAAAAGAGAAAAGAGCTTTATTGATTACACCTGTAATATACGCGCATCACCATAAGAAAATTAACACAAAAGAAGAAAGTGTCAACAACCTGAAATCTACCCCCTCCAGAGTAACTAGTGTGACTACCCTCCCTTCCAGATTTTTCTAGAGATATCCTTTTTTTTTCCCCCAGATAGGGGCTTCACCACCTAGTGTTTTGCAACCTGCGTTTCCCCCCCCCCCCCCCCCCCCGTCACTGAACTACTAGTAGGCTGTGGCCCTCTTTCCACACCTGCATCATGGTTTTTCAGGGAGATAGGGGAGCCCACGGTAAACACGTTCCGTAAGCAGCTCAAACAATCCCCTTATCGGACGCTTGTTTGATTGCGGGGTTTTCATTAATGTGTCCATCCCCGAGATGGCATCCTTGTACACACACCGGCCTATTTTAAAAAAAAAAAAATTTTTTTTAATGTTTATTTATTTTTGAGACAGAGGGAGACAGAGCGCGGGTGGGGGAGGGGCAGGGAGAGAGGGAGGCACAGAATCCGAAGCAGGCTCCGGGCTCCGAGCTGTCGGGGCAGAGCCCGACGCGGGGCTCGAACCCACAGACCGTGAGATCGTGACCTGAGCCGAAGTCGGCCGCTTAACGGACTGAGCCACCCAGGCGCCCCTACACCAGCCTATTTCTTTAGGTCAGGTCCGCAGATGTGGAACCTCTGAGTCCTCGCGAGGTGGGGACATCTATCACATTGTAGATGCTGCCAGATAACCAACACCATATTCCCTGCCCCCTCCCCCCCCCCCTGCCCCCGCCGTCTCTCCCAAAGTGTCACTCTCTGATTATTAGGAAGAGGGACCCATTCAGGCCAGGCAGAGGCTCCTGCCAGGGCCCCAAGCCCTGCAGGGAAGCCAGGGAGCCAGGAGGGGTGCCCCATCAGCACGGCCATCGGGGTCCTTTGGCTACCTTTGAATGGCTGTCTCTCCTGGCCTCTCCCCTGCACTCACTGTCCCCAGCCCTCATGGAGGCCCACTGGCTGCCACCCCCAGCGGGCCTCTGGTTCTCTCAGATGGGGATAAAGGCTGGACCCCAGGCCCCATCATACCCTAATCACTTGAGCTGTCTCCTGATTTGCATGTCCTTAAGGCGCCTTGATTAATAGCCCTTCCTAGGATCTTCTCTGCTCCAACCACGAGGGCTCTGATTGCAAAGTGGCCTCAACTCCTTTAAAAATAAGATAAATCCTCCCTAACGCAAGTGGAGCCCATGTTTCCCTGAACAACAAGAGATCGGGAGGTGCCTCTCAGGAGCATGGAAACGCTGGAAACTTCGGGAAGGAATCAGGCCATTTCTCCACCGACAGGCCAAAGCCTTTTCTCTGCACTGACAGGACCTCCCACGGCCCTTGCGGGGGGAGTAGACGACACCTTCCCTGTTACAGAAAGGAAACAGGCCCAGAAAGGGCAAGCTATCTGCCCCAGGTCACCTAGCCAAGGAGTTTTCGGCTCCGCCAGGATTTGAACTCAACACTGTCTGATGCCAGCCAGACCTTAGCGGGCACTCTTGGCTGCCTGGTTAAAAGCGGGCTGGGCCAGGTGCTGGGGCTGGCGGAGGAGGGTGCGCGCTGGAAGAGGGACCCCAAGAAAAGAACCAAATACCCCTCTGCTGTTGCGCACTTGCTATGGTTTCACGCCTGGCTGGGGGGGGGGGGGGGCATTGGGACGGGGTGGGCGGGGTCTCGGTACCAGTCGTGGGACCTTTCTGGCAGGAGGCAGAGACCTGGGGGCACGCCCGCAGGGGGTACCTGTACATTTCCCGTGCATTTCCTGTGCGCGGGCTTGTCCTCACAGCAATCTGGCCCATTTCCCCGCGAGATCCGATCCGGGCACACAGCCCGGGAATTCTGCTCGCTCTCTGCTGCCTGGAGCGCTCTCCCGGGGTCCGTGTGGGCAGGCTGGTCCCCGGGGCGGCAGGGCACGGCGACCTGGCTAGACTCTGCCCAGCCCTCCCCTTGGCCACTGAACAAGGCCCTCTCATGCCTGCGGCCCCTCTTCCTGCTCCGCGCCGGGGCAGGGCCTCGGGAGCAGCCAGGTTTAAAATGCTGTGAGTGTAGCGAGCACAGCGCTGGCCTTTTATCTCCTTGGTTGAGCAGTTTCTCAACCCGCTGCTTCCCCATCCCTCTCCCCGGGGTCGTCTCTCTTCTGCCGGGCGGGGCGTCGGGGCCTCCTGGGCGTTTTGCAGGGCCCGGGGGAGTTGGGGGGCCTGGGGTCTATGAGTTCCTGCTATCTCTGGCCGGCTCAGGGTTTGCTGGGCTGGGTGTGGCTGTCCCCGGCGGGGACCCGCCGAGCCACTGGGCCTTGGAGGCCCGCACACATGCCCTCGCTGGTCCCCCGCCCCCAACACGGTGTGCTCCCGGCTACACCATCCTGGGGAGCTGTAGCAAGCTGTCCCCACTCCTTTGGAGACACCTCCACGGGGTGGCGAGCGGGGAGCAGGAGGCACAGGGCAGGCTGAGGACGTTCTCCAGGGCCAGGCCCTTGGGGACCCAAGTGCAGGCACCCTGAACGATGGCATCTGGCCCAACCCCCACCACCGCCCCCCCCCCCCCTGCTGCTACTGGCTCCCAGCAGGGGTAGCCCCTCCTCTCTCCTCTTCTTCTCCCAGCTGGGCCTGGGTGTATGGGGGAGTTGAGGGATTCTTGGGCACATTCCCAAAGCTTTTGGGTTTCAGCAACCAATACAATTTACAAAGAAAACTTGGAGGATTGATGGGGTGATGCCAGTTTTCAATTTTGCCAGGGAAGGATGTTAATGAGAACAGACAAAACAAAGAAACACACACATTAAAAAAATCTCATCACCAGGGCGCCTGGCTGGCTCGGTCGGGTAGGGCGGGCAACTCTGGATCTCAGGGTCATGAGTTCGAGCTCCGTGTTGGGTGTAGGGATTTCAGATAAATAAACTTTATACATCCTACCCTCAACTATCATTTCAGTTCATGAAATAAATTCTTCTTTTTTTTTTTTTTCACTTACATTTATTTATTTATTTTTGAGAGACAGAGCACAAGTGGGGGAGGGGCAGAGAGAGAAGGAGACACAGAATCCGAAGCAGGTTCCAGGCTCCGAGCTGTCAGCACAGGGCCCGACGCGGGGCTCGAACCCACAAACTGTGAGATCATGACCTGAGCCGAAGTCGGATGACCAACCGACTGAGCCACCCAGGCGCCCTGAAATAAATTATGTTTTAAAACCCCAAAGGTACGAAGGACATAATCTTAGGATGAAAGAACGTCCTCCCCCCCAAAGGAGCATTTGGAAACTTCACAAATGTTTCTTATGCTTTAAGACCTAGGACAGATTTGGGGCACCTGGGTGGCCCAGTCTGTTAAGCGTCTGACTTTGGCTCAGGTCATGCTCTCACGGTTCATGAGTTTGAGCCCTGCATCAGGCTCTGTGCTGACAGCCTGGAGCCTGGATCCTGCTTTGGATTCTGTGTCTCCCTCCCTTCCCCCCCCCCCCTTCAAAAATAAATAAACATTAAAACTCTTTTTTTGAAAGACCTAGGATAGGTTTACCATAGCCAAACACCCAGCACTGGTCCCTGATGTGATACTTGGGAATATCTCATGGTCCCAAGATGGCTGCTCCACCTCTGGCCATCGCGTCCACATTCCAGGCAGGAGGAAGGAGGCAGCGTGAAGTATATTTTCCTTGAAACCTTTGCCTTTTAACTCAGGCAGGGAAACCCTCCCTAGGATCTTCCACCTTCTTTTCATTTGCAAGAACTGGGTCACATGCCCACCCATAGCTACAAGGGAGACTGACAAATTGAGTATTCTAATTTTCCGGACTCTATGGTGGAGGAAGGCCAGAAGGAAGAGGGCTGAAATGAGCATTTGCCTACGTAGTTTTCATTTCATTTTATCCCTCCCTCAAGTCTGTGTGGACTCTTAGGACTGCCTGTGACCTCCAGGTCCTTGAGCTGCAGCGGGCAAAGCCCAGGTCAGCCTGCAATCCCAGGTTCCTTCATTGATCCAGACCAGTCCCTAATTCAGGGACACCAGCGTCGTTCCTGCCTGTTTTGGGGTCTCTGGATTGAAGAGCACCCCAAAACAAAGCCTATTTTCAGAGCAAGACGCCCAGATAGAGTTGCCACATAAAACCTAGGACACCTGGGGGTGCCTGGGTGGCTCCGTTGGTTAAACGTCTGACTCTTGGTTTCAGCTCAGGTCACGATCTCACGGTTCATGAGTCTGAGTCTCGTGTCGGGCTCTGTGCTGACTGTGTGGAGCCTGCTCGGGCTTCTCTCTCTCTCTCCCTCTCTCCCTGTCCCTCTCCTGCTCATGCTCTCACTCAAAATAAACTGACTCTGGGGGAGACCTTGGGCAGCTCACTTCCCCATCGGAACCTCAGCTTGTCTTCATCCATAAAACGGGTATGTTTGCCGGGAGGATTCCACTGGGCGAGCATACCGAGCACAGGGCTGGGCTCCGTTGCTACTCTCTGTAAACTGTCTACCCCGCCTGTCTCCCGGGGAGGCACCAGCCTCAAGGGGTGTGGGCAGGGGAGGGTGTGCAGGGGTGCCTCACTTTTTTTTTTTAAAGAGGATATCTTTTCTAGGTCAGCTCTACACCCAACATGGGGCTCGAACTCACAACCCCAAGATCCAGAGTCACATGCCCCACTGACTGAGCCAGCCAGGTGCCCCTCGGGGTGCCTTACTTTCGCAGAGCAGACCTGGGAACCAGCCTCACGCTCCATGGATCTTCTTCCCCTGCCGCCCCAGAGCTGGGTGTGGTTTCAGAAGTCCCCATCGGTGCCCCTGCGGGGCTGTGCCCACCTTCTGCTTTGCTGGGAGCTGGTACGACCTGGCCAGCGGGCACCGGGAGGGAGACCTTGCTTGGACACCTCACGTCAGTTGTCTCGGCTCCCCACGAATGACTGCTGGGGGGGGGGTGGAGCCCCTCTCCCTGGCACCTGGGCATACCTGCTCACCAGGCTATCGGCACGGTCTAGACTGCGGGGGAGCAGGCCATCAGCCAGAAAGCCAGAGAGTCACTCGGGGTTGTCTGTGGGCAGGGATGGCGCTCACAGAATCGGGGGGGGGGGGCTTTCTGTCCCACCCCCACGCCCCTCAGACCTGATGGTGAGCCCTGACTGTCCCTCTTTCCAGCTGTGCGACGCCCCGTCGGACCCCATCTTTCAGCTCTGTGAAAGGGAGGGGTTACGGCCTCCTCCTGGACCACCCCCCACCCCCCCACCCCGCTCTGCCCGGCACCTGCTGGGTGCACAGCCCCAGTGGCCGTGGGGAGGCCTGTCCTGTACAAGCCCCTCGTTTTCCAGATGGGGAATGCACCCCCCCCACCTCCCGAGAGAGAGCCACCCAGAGGTGGTCTGGCCCCGCGGCAGCCAGAACTCCAGGCAGCAGGGCCTCTGGGGACCCCACAGCAGTGCTCGCAGATTCTGAGCAGGAAGGAGGAAGAGGAGGCAGCTGGAGCCACGGGGGGCGGGGCGGGGTCGGGAGGGAGGGCAGAGGAGAGAGCAGTCAAGGAGGGGGGGGCGTCCCCCGGCACTCAAGGCCACGCGAAGCCCGCAGCCCCTGCAAACTCAGACCCCGGAGGAAGCCTCTGCGGGGGAGGGGGGGGCTACCCCTCCCCTGCGCCTTCCCCCCACCCCCTTCCCCAGCTTTGCGGCTCCACCGGGAAAACAGGCAGACACCTCCGGGCTAGGAGCGTGCGTGTGCCTTGTGCTGTGTGCACAGGTCCGTGCGTACGTGCCTTTGTGCACATGTGCGCGTGTTTCGTGTGCATTCGTGCGTGTGTGCGTACACGTGCGTGTGCGCGCGGGCGCGGGTGCCTTTGCGCACACGCGCGCGTCTGTGCTGGTGTGTGTGTGTGTGTGTGTGCGCCCGTGTGCACGTGTGCGCGCCCGTGCGCGGTGTGCAGGCGCGAGGAGGGGGGCCGCCGAGGCTCGGGAGGGGATTTTAAGCTGCTTTCGCGCTGCCGGCGTGAGCGCTCCTGATAAACAGCCCGAGAGCCCCGAGCAGGAGCGCTGGCGGCGGCGGGAGGCTGCGTATCAGAGCTCCTGGCAGGCTCGCAAAAAGCTGTCCCCGGCCCTGCGAGCCGCTCTATCAGCCCACGGAGGGAGGGCGGGGGAGGAGGGAGGGAGGCAGGGAGGGAGGGAAAAAGTATTTGCTTCAGCCCTTAATCACGGAATTTGAAATCCCAGCGAGTCGGTGCCATTTATTTTCAGAGGCTGTCAAGGCTGGTTTCAGCATTTAAAAGAAAGGAGGATAAAAAATATTTGCATTTCTCTCTCCCTCTCGCCTGCCGGCTCGCTGGGCTCTCTCTCCTTCTCTCCCCCTCGCTCCTCCGCGGCCCGCAGCCGAGCCGGGGCTGTGTGTCGGGGAAGGAATGGCCGAGAATTTTCAGGGCGCTGTGCGCGGTGGTGGGGTGGGTGGGGCCCTAGTCGGAGGAGAGGGTGTCGGCTTGATGCTGGGGGGGGGGGGGTGTCTCTGGGGTGGTGGGGGTGGAAGTGGAGAGCCGGGGTGAGCCAGAGCTGCTGGATTGGGGGTGCTGGGGGCCGTCTGCAGGGCTCTCCTCAGCACCCCAGGAAAGAGCCCTGCCCCCAAAATTTGCCCCAGCCCCGGGAGACCCCACCAGCTCCTCTTGGCTTCTGGGGTGGAGATCTAGGACGTCGGGGCTGTGAGAGAAGCTAGGGCAACCCCCTCCCTGCACAGATAGGGAAACCGAGGCTTGGAAACCCAGAGTGGCACGGCCAAGGTCACCCTGGCAAAACCAGGACAAGGAGGGAAGCTAACTGTGCGTCACGTATGCGTTCCATGCCAAGCGCCGTGCAGACGCCGAAGGCAGCACTGGACACGGGCCGGTGCCGGCGACGAGGGCTTTGCAATGAGATGGACCCAAACGCCGCTCATGGGAGGGCTGGAGCACAGGTCATGACACTGGCCAGCATGGTGACCTTGGCCACCGTCCCCGGTCCGACCTTCAGTTGGAGCCCATGGTGCCTCCTTCCGGGACCAGACCGGCATATGCGCTGCACCACACTGGGCATGTGGGAGCATCTCCATCATCGGGGGTTGCCTTCAAGAACCACAAGAACCACCCACCTGCCAAGCCTGGTGTCTCTGTAGCTCTGTGGGGAGCTATGACTTAGGGTGCAGCGGCCAGACCATCCTTTCCCCGAAGAGGCAGGCTGGGGCACGGACCCCTGGGTGGCTGCTCCCACGGCCCCTCCCTGAGCCTGTGTCCTTGCTGGCAAAATGAGAAAAGTCATCCAGCTCCTATTGGGGTTCAATGAGTTCGCGTATGGGGAGCGCGTGCTGGGGCCCCGCCCCCGCCACGGAGGTTCTTACTTTTATCCTTGTGGTTCCCGGTCCACCTGTCCCAGACTCCAGGCCACTCAAGGCCAAGACCCCGCGGTTCATCTCTGAATGCCCCTTGGTCCCGCGGTTCATCTCTGAATGCCCCTTGGTCCCAACGTAGGGGAGCAATGTTAAAAGCCCAGGGTAGGGCCCTGCTGGGAAAGGTGGAAAGGAAGGTCTCAGGTGGGGAGGAAGGCAGCCCAGCCCTGAAGAGGAAGCTGTCCACTCTTGCCCCGAGGGAGGAAGCAGAGACTCGGGATAACACCCTCCCTCCCCACCCCCGCCACCTTTGCTTATTTGCTTAATGACAAAAGTAAAACCTCTCCATCATTACAATACAGAAGGTATAAGGAAAATAGTGTAACCTCACCTCTTTCCCAACACCTGGCCATTCTACCCCCCAGATAATCACAGCAGTCAAGTGTTTCATACAAAGTCTTCCAGATTTTTCTGTCCCTGCAAGCACATAGAAATGTTTTGTAGAAGTCGGGCAATGCTACGTATCCTGTTTGGCCATTTATTTTCTTTTGCACACCATGGTCTCCTTCCCAAGCTCTTTCTCACGTGGGGACCTGCACACCGTCATCCCGTCCCCAGTGGCTGGGCATCGAGGGGGTGTCCAGGCTTTTGCCCTCTCGGGGCCGCAGAGAGCAGCTGGCCTTTTACAGCAGGCGCTGTTCCCGGGATCAAGAAGGGCTGCTGACCTGGGGCACCTGGGTGGCTCAGTCGGTGACGCATCCAGCTTCGGCCCAGGTCACGATCTCGCGGTTCACGAGCTCGAGCCCCACCTTGGGCTCTGCACTGACAGCGTGGAACGTGCTTGGGATTCTCTGTCTCTCTTTCTCTCTGCCCTTCCCCCTGTAGCGCTCACTGGCTCTGAAAAAATAAAAATAAAAAAAAAAGAAGAAGAAGAAGAGCCGCTGAACTGAACGCTGAATGACAGGGAAAAGCTGGCGGCCAAGGGCGCTCCATTTTCTACAGGGAGAGGCTGAGTAGGGCCCTGCTAGGACCAGGGCAGGGGGGAAGTGGCCTCAGGGGAAGCAGGGCCCCAGCCACTATCTGTACAGAGGAAGAAAGCCCTCGCCCAGCTACCCAGAGGCCTGGGCATGTCAAGGCCTGGAGACAGGACCAAGCCCAGGCTGCCCCAGTCCTGTCCCCCTTTTGCAGCTTCTGTGGTCCCCGGGCTCTGCCTCTTTTTCCTCTCCAAACCGCCTCCAGGTACGAGAGGGGGACCCCAGACCTCATGTCGACAGATGGAGCCTCAGTCAGCAGGGAGGTGGTGCTAGGAAGCCCGGAGCTCTGTCCTGAGCGAGGTGGGGCTTTGGTTCTCAGTTTTGTGGTTTGCGCACCACCCCCCCGGGAACATTCGCCGTGCGGTTTGGGGAGACGGCCGACGGTGACCGTGACAGCTCCGTCAGTTTCAAGCTCTGAGACCTCGGAGCCTCAGCGTCCCCACCGTTAAAATGGGGACAATAACCAACAACAACAAAATAAATAAAATAAAATAAAATAAATAATAAAATAAAACAAACAAACAAATAAATAAAAATGGGGACAACAACAGCACCTGTTTCACAGGAATGTCCTGAGGACTCAGGGAGGGGTCTGCACAAAGCCTTCGGCAGGTTCCCTGACACGCAAGGTCTCGTGAAGTTTTGCTATCGCTTTATTTATTTATTTATTTATTTATTTATTTATAATTTACATCCAAGTTCTTAGCATATAGCGCAATAATGATTTCAGGAGTAGAATCCAATGATTCATGCCCTACGTATAACACCCAGTGCTCATCCCAACAAGTGCCCTCCTTAATGCCCCTTGCCCATCTGGCCCATCCCCCCCCCCCCACAATCCCTCCAGCCACCCTCGGTTTGTTCTCCATATTTAAGAGTCTCTTCCGTTTTGTCCCCCTCCCTGTCTCTATATTATTTTTGCTTCCCTTCCCTTATGTTCATCTGTTTTGTCTCTTAAAGCCCTCATATGAGTAAAGTCATATGATTTTTGTCTTTCTCTGACCAATTTCGCTTCGCACAATACCCTCCAGTTCCAGCCACGTAGTTGCAAATGGCAAGATTTCATTCTTTTTCTTGGCCGAGTAATACTCCGTTGTATATAGAGACCACCTCTTCTTATCCATTCATCCATCGATGGACATTCGGGCTCTTTCCATCCTTTGGCTATTGTCGAGAATGCTGCTATAAACATGGGGGTGCATGCGTCTCTTCGAAACAGCACACCTGTATCCCGTGGAGAAATGCCTAGTAGTGCCATTGCTGGGTCGTAGGGTAGTTCTCCTTTTAGTTTTTTGAGGAACCTCCATACTGTTTTCCTGAGTGGCTGCCCCAGCTTGCATTCCCCCCAACAACGCAAAAGAGACCCTCTTTCTCCGCATCCTCGCCAACATCTGTTGTTGCCTGAGTTGTTAATGTTTGCCATTCTGACAGGGGTCGGGTGGCATCTCATTGTGGTTTTGATTTGCATTTCCCTGAGGATGAGTGATGTTGAGCATGTTTTCACGTGTCGGTTGGCCACCTGGATGTCTTCTTCGGAGAAGTGTCTGTTCATGTCTTTTGCCCATTTCTTCACTGGGTTATTTGTTTCATTTTATTCCTTTTTAAACCACTATTCCTAATAATGGCATTTTCAAAAATCTAAGGTCGTTAAAGACCTTCTCCAAGCTGGGTCTCAAAACCAGGGAAAAGCCCATGGTGTGTGTGGCCGTGTGGGATGTGTGTGTGGGTTATGTGTGTGAATGCAGTATGTGGTGTGTGTTGTATTTATGTGTGTGATGGGCACGGAACGTGTGAATGTGCTGTGTGGTGTGTGTGTGTCCTGTGTATGTTGGGGGTGCCCTTGTCTCACCATCCTCTGTGCCCCCCGCCCCTGCCAGGTGCTCTCTCCCACTATCTCGGCCCCTGGCCCATGTCCTTGCCCCCAAGAATCACTGTGACACCTCTGTCTTCCCCGTCCCGAAAGGACAGGCCTGTCAATCTGGGTGACCTGGGAAAGCCCAAGGACAGCCCAAGGACAGCCCCAGAAGAGACTCCGTTCTCTAAGCAGCCCCCCAGGCGACCCCAGCCCACAGCCCCCTTGAACGCGGGGCCCCTGTGGGCCTCGCGTTCAGGCCTCATCTACTTCCTCCAGCGGGGTTTGGGTCCTGGGTCCCTCACCACTGTCTGTGGGAAGTTGCTGTAACCTCTCTGGGCCCCCGTCCCCCCGTCTGCAAAACAAGGACAATAATTATAAGGTCATAAGATCGTTTTAGCTCCTCCTTCCCTCCCCTATACAAGCAAAGGAACAAGCAAGCAGACCAGAAAATTCTCAAGCCGCCGGGCACCCGGAGCGGGAAGGAACTTCTGCCAGAGGGTGATCCGCAGAGGACACAGCACACGGGCTTCCAGAATGGAGCTTGTCCAGCTCTCCTTCTTTCCCAGAGGAGCAGTTCATTCATGGTGACCCCCGCCCCGCCTCAGCCCTCTGGGGCTCTGGCAGGATTCCTAGATGTGCAGGGTAGGGTGGGCAGGGCAGACTAGGACGGGAAGGGAGGGTGGGGGCTCCCAGGGAACAGGCTCTCCCAACACCCTTGCAGGGGCTAAGACCTCATAGGTGTGTCGACCCTCAGGGTTTTGCAAAGTATGTCCACAGATTGTTTATGTAGTGAGAAAATGAGCAAGTCTCTTCCCTCTCGAGTTTTCTTATCTGGAAAATGGGGCTATGATAATGCACCCATGAGCTAAGGATGTGAAGCTGTTGGCACAAAGCCCCACACGTAGTCAATCTTTTATATATATATATATATATATATATTTTTTTTTTTTTTGAGAGGGGCGTGGAGAGAACGCAGGCAGGGGAGGCACCGAGGGACAGGGAGAGAGAGAATCTCAAGCGGGCTCAGCGCAGAGCCCGACGCAGAGCCGAGTGCGGGGCTCGATCCCGCGACCCTGGGATGCTGACGTGAGCTGAAATCAAGAGTCGGACCTTCAACCGACTGAGCCCCCCCAGACGCCCACCACACACGGGTCAATTTTAACCAGGGTTACCTATGGTGCCGTTGTTCCCAGTAAGTGCCTGCCCTAAGAATGCTGTAGCTCCCCACCGCATGGTCAGCGACCCACAGTGCCCCCCACTTTGGGCAGAGCATACCTCCATGCCCATCCACATCAGGCTCGGCCATGGGACTTGCTCTGATCAATAAAATGTGAGCAGAAGCAACCACGCACCAGTGCCCCACAGAAGCTTGACCGGCTCTCCTGGGGTTCCGCCAGCTCTCGGGCTCTTTTCTCTCCGGTAGATGTATTCCATAGAAGGGCCGCGCCTTCCGCCTGGATCCCGGGATGGCGATGACGTGTGGACAACATGAAACCTGAATGAAAATAAACCTTGGCTATGGAGATCGACTGATATTTCAGGGATGGTTGTTACACAGCATAACCTAACAATATCTGACCGATACAGAAACTGGCACCTAGAAAAAAGGGCACCAACAAACGCATAGCCCTGACTCTAGGAGCAGGGAACACGTGACAAGAAGACAGTTATTGAAGGTATTGATGGTGGGGCAGGGGAAGGGGGGAAAAAAGTTACAGAGAGGGAGGGAGGCAAACCATAAGAGACTCTTGGATACTGAGAACGGACGGAGGGTTGATGCGGGGGGAGAGGGGAAAGCGGGTGATGGGCATCGAGGAGGGCACTTGTTGGGACGAGCACTGGGTGTTGTATGGAAACCAATCCGACAATAAATTATATTTAAAAAAAAAAAAAAAGAAGGTACCGATGGTGACCGCGTCATACAGCAGGAAACATTTGGGAAGATTCTCGCCTATAACTCACAAAGCTGATACCTCGACTGCACTTACAGCTTTAGCTGAAGAGCTTGGGAGACAGCGACGCCCGGCATGCCTTGGTTGCTCCTCGCGGCATGTCACAGACTGACTCACGTCCCCTCAATTCCTGTGTTAAAGCTCTAACCGCAGTGTGACCGTCAGAAGGTGACTGTATGTGGAGAGAGGCTCTTAAAATTTTTCTTTAAATTTATTTATTTTGAAAGAGAGAGAGAGCCCAAGCGGGGAAGGGGCAGACAGAGAGGGAGAGAGAGAGAATCCCAAGCAGGCTCTGCACTGTCGGCGCGGAGCCCGATGCGGGGCTCGAACCCACAAACCACGAGATCGTGACCTGAGCTGAGATCGAGAGTCAGGTGCTCAACCGACGGAGCCACCCAGGGGCCCCAGGAGAGAGGGTCTTTCAAGAGGCAATAAGGGAAAATGGAGTCATCAGGATGAGCCCTGATCCAACATGACCGGTGTCCTTATAAGAAGGGGGAGTTGGCATCCGAACGTGTACAGACGAAAGTCGGTGTGAGGACACGGGGAGCATGTGGCCGTCTAGCAGCCGGAGAGAGGCCTGGAACAGACCCTTCCTTCGCGGCCTTCAGAGGGAGCCAAGCTGCTGCCGCCTTCAGCTCAGACTCCTGGCCCGCAGGACTGTGAACGACACGTTTCTGTCGGACTTTGTTTGTTGCCTCCGTCCCCACCAAACTCATGCCCTCCCGGTTTCCAAGACGCTGCGGAGAAGAGACGCGCTCCGAAGGGAATTCGCCTGTTTGCAAAGCAGTGAAGCGACCGACTTCGGCTCAGGGCGTGATCTCGCGGTCCGTGAGTTCGAGCCCCGCGTCGGGCTCTGTGCTGACGGCTGGGAGCCTGGAACCTGCTTCGGAGTCTGTGCCTCCCTCTCTCTCTCTGCCCCTCCCCGACTCACACCCTGTGTATCTTTCTCTCTCCCTAAAAAATAAGTAAGCGTTAAAAAAATGATGAAAATAATAAAATAAAAAATAATAAAATAAAATAAAATAAAATAAAATAAAATAAGGAACCGAGTGGAAAAAAAGCAGGCCAAATTCCGAGGAGGGGGGCATCGTCAGAAGTGCTACCAACCTGGACGAAAAGAGGCCGTGAGCTTTCACGACTTAAAACCAGATCTGGGCCCCAGCAGGAAAGAAAGCAGGTGGAAAAGTCAGTTTACCCCCAGTGAGGGCGCTTGGGTCTGCATTCAACGTGGCCAAGGACGGATGGAAGTCTACCCAGAGGGCCACCGGAGGGTCACCGAGAACAGGGGACAGACGGAGGGCCAAGGGAGCGCAGTGGGGCCCACGAGAAAGCATTTCCTTCACCCGGGGGAGGTGGCCCTCGCAGCGTCCACCCGGCAGGCCCCAGGATTGCTGTGTGTGGTGCCTCCCATTCCTAGCCCTTCCAGAAGGGAGTGTCCGTGGGTGCGCCGTTCCTGTCCCCCCACTGAGTGCCGGGCGTGTGGGTGCGTGTGCGAGGGCCGCCATAACAAAATATCAGACTGAGTGGCTCATCAGAAATTCACTTTCTCGCGGTCCTGGAGTCTGAAAGTCCAAGATCAAGGCGTTGGCAGGTTGGTGTCTTCTCAGACCTCTGTCTCTCTCTCTCTCTCTGTCTGTCTCTCTCTCCTTGGGGGGTAGGCAGCTACCTTCTTGCTCTGTCTTCACATGGTCCCTTCCCTGTGTGCACGCACGGGTGTCTAGTGTCTTTCCGTGTGCTTTCCTTCTCACAAGGATGCCGGTCCTCTTGGATCGGGACTCACCGCCACGGCCTCGTTTTCAGTTCATTACCTCGCGTAGGACCTTAGCCCCGGTTACATCCTAGCTGGGGGCTAGGACTTCCGTGCGAATTTCGGGGAGACACGATTCGGTTGATAACCGCGTGTGAGACCGGCAAGCTTTCCCCCAACTTACAGATCTCTCGGTCGAGAGAGGCATGGGCCCGGCTCACTCACTAGGGTTGCGTTCAGCTCTGTGTGAGAGGGAAGAATATTTGCGGCCAAGACGGTGGATGGGTCAAGGCTGTCTTCCCCAGGAGAGGGTCACCCACCCCTGCCCCGTTGCCATGCGCCGTGCAGGCCTCACGAGGGGTGCACTCCCCGCCCCCCCCCCCCCCCCCCCCCGACGCCGGGCTCAGCCCCACGACTTGCTTCCGCTGGTGAATCCGGAGGAGTGACACCGGGCTGTTTCGAGAAGCTTTCCAGAGGCGTCCCGTGACTTCGCCTGGCCTAGGCCCCCCTCCGCAGAGAGCAGCAGGCTCTGGAGAGGGCGTGAGGGGAGCTTCCCTGCTGCAGACAACACAGGTCTAATTGGCAACGCTTCTACTCGTCCTGAGTAGAAATCCTTTTGTATTTCCACATCCCTCCATCTTCAAATGTTCCCCGTCCTTAAATCCGTCCATTTTCTAGAAGAGACACCGGGCAAGTTTGGCATCTCAACACACCAACTATTCTTTCAGTCCACAAAGACTCACGGAGGGCAAGGCGCCCAGGAGGTCACCACAACGGTCACATTTGAGCACAGACATGGGTCCCCATGCTGTCCCCACCACAATGGTCACATCTGAGCACAGACATGGGGAGCAGCCTTCGTCCCCATGCTGTCTACAGGCGTGTGGGGATCGTCTGCCAGGGCCCAGCCTGGGCTGACCCCTCCGGGCCCTCACACAGGAACGCTGTGGCTCAGAGTGGTTAAGTGACTTGCCCGAGGCCGCTCGGCTGCTAAGGAGCAGAACAGGGGTTTGAACCCAGCGCTGTCTCGCCAGGGTGCTGTGTGCGTACTGGGCTCTCCTGCTTCACCCTGTAAGTGGTCTCTAGATATTTGGGAAATAGATGAATACAGTGCCCAGTGGTTCCTTCGGGAAATTAGGGGGTAGGGTAGGATGCATTGATCGAGGTCCACTCCTCTTTCCAAGCTTCCTTCCGCCGCCCTCAGAAAATTGGATGTTTTTAAGGCAGAATACCGGAAATATACAAAAATACTAGTGACGTTGACATTAAGGAGAGGTGCCAGTGCCCAGCTACGGTCCTGAGAGCCTTCCATCAGTGGCTCGCTTACCCTTCCCAGGGACCGGCTGAGGTCAAGGGCCACCATCGTTCCCATCCTACTGCTGAGGAAACTGAGGCACAGACTGGGTTACCTCTGTGCTTCTCAAACTATCTGTGGTGGAGGAAGGTTTAGAGAAAATTTTCCAATCTGCCGGGAACAGTACTATTGTAATGTATCCAACCACAAGGGGATGCGCACGTCGACAGCAGCCAAAGTGGACCTGGCCAAGTGTGGACCACACTTTGGGTAGCATGGGGTCGGTGGCCTGCCAAAGGCCACACAGCTGGTGAGGGACCCGGCCAGGAGCTGGATTCGAGTCCTTGACCGCTTACCTGGAGAAGGGGCTGAGGAAGGTTTGGCCACTGAGTACAATTCATGGTCAGTACCTGAGTATCTTAGGTTTTTGTACCTCTCCGTCCGCCTTCTAAGAATGTAAAACACCACGAAATTGACAACCACCAAGAGTTCGATGGATACTTTTGGAATTAATGAAGAGTGAATAAACAGGTAAGTGATCCCACGCAAATGTTCTTACATGTCAATTGCATGTGAGAGTCTAAGCAAAGACGTTGGGTGTGGAGACCCAGGAGGGGATCCGACTCCTCCAAATGTCAAAGGTGGTCGTCTTCAGGGGTGGCTGGCCGGCTCAGGTGGAAGAGCGTGCAACTCTTGACCTTGGGGTCATGAGTTCAAGCCCCATGTTGGGTGTAGAGATGACTTAAAAAAGTAAAATCTTTAGGGGCGCCTGGGTGGCTCAGTGGGTTGGGCATCTGACTTCGGCTCAGGGCATGATCTCACGGTTCGTGAGTTCGAGCCCCGCATCGGGCTCTGTGCTGATGGCTCAGAGCCTGGAGCCAGCTTTGGATTCTGTGTCTCCCTCTTCCCCGCTCGTACTCTTATCCCTCTCTCTCTCTCACAAAAATAAATGTTTGAAAAAAATTTTTTAAATAAAAAAATAAATAAAAAATAAAATCTTAAAAAAAAATTTTTTTAAGTGGTCATCTTCAGGTGATGGGACTAAAAGTGGTTTTATTTTCTTCACTGAGCCCATCTGCATTTTCTCGAATATCTGTAATAAGCGTGTCTTACTTTTGTAGCAAGAGGAAGGGTATTTGGGAGGAAACAGACAGTCCTGGCTCGAAGTTTGCTTCCAGTTCAGTTGGAGAAAAAATGGTCGACTCGCAGAGAGTAAGGATCCTGGCAAACAGAAGGAACTTAATACATGTTTGAGCTCAATCTCAGTCACGGACTAGGAGGAAGACCCTTTCTAGGAAGGGCTCTTTTCTTTGCCTATTTCTTCACCTCTTGCCTCTGCAGGTGCCTCGCCGTGGCCAGGGCCAGGCCGCCTGGATCGAATCACTCCATCCGGTGTTGGGTCCATAGCGGCCGCAGTCGGCCCTCACGTGGGTGGCAGAGTCGGTCACTACCTGAGTGGGTTATGTCTCCCTGAATACCTAGTCTGTTCAGTTTCCAGGGGGTGGGGGCAGAGAAGAGGCCAAGCAGTTGGCTTTGGTTTCAGGCACGAAGTGCAAATGGAAAAGGTCAGATCTGGGGAGAAAGAATCTGGAGGTAAACTCTAATACTCTTGGAGATTTAGCAATATTTTCTTGTGCCCGAGGGCCAACCAGGTATTGGACGTGGTGGGGAGAATACAGAATTGCGGGGCATCTGGGCGGCTCAGTCGGTTAAGCGTCCGACTATTTTTTCGCTCAGGTCACGGTCTCACGGTGCGTGGGTTCGAGCCCCGAGACGGGCTCTGTGCTGATACCGAGGATCCTGCAGGAATTTAGGGACTTTTATCCCAAAGGCAATGGGAAACCATGAAAGGTTTAATTAGGAGACTAGAGCGGTCAAGTTGAAATTTTAGAGTGCTCTCTGATTGCCCCATGTACATGTCCTGGATGGAGAGCAAGCCTGGAGGCCGGCAGGACAGCAAGGAGGCTGCTACTCTAACTCAGGTTGGTGGGCTAGCAGGTGAAGAGAAGTGACAGATGCAAGGCTGTCTGTCTGCAATGGACAGATCTGGGCGACCGACTGGACGAGGCGGGGGCACCTGGGAAAGGGGGAGGGGATGGGGATGATACTGAGGCTTCAGGACAGGGTCTCTGGGTATGGAGAAAGGGTCTCCGGGTATAGGGAAGGGGTCTCCGGGTATAGAGAAGCCGTCTCCGGGTATATAGGGAAGGGGTCTCCAAGAGCAAGATGGGGAGAATCTGGGAAGAATAGTCATAGTTTTCATCTCTTGAATTTTGTTTTGCTTGTTTGAACTTTAGCTCGGTGCCGCGGAACAGGACCACAAGAAAGATAGGACCCTGTCCCGGAGAAGCTGGAATTCCCACAGATGGAGAAAGAGCCTGTGAGGGTAGGTCTGTAGGGGTCTCCCTGGGAGCACACTGGGAATGGGGAGGACGGCCAGGTGGGTGGGAGGGCTGCAGGACCTGGAGGGGGCCCCCGTGGACGGGTCAGTGCTAAACGGCCATAGGACCAAGGCTTGGCCTTCTGTATCTTTCACCTCTCTTCCCACAATCCTGTGTGGCAAGTTGTCCCGGCTTCACGCCCTGCTGGCCCTCGGCCTCTCCTGGCTCTCTGATCAACCAGAAAACGACCTGATGCTCCCATAGGAACACCTCTCGGCGGGGTGGGGGGGGGGACGAAGACTCTCCCTTTCACATTTTGCCTGGATTCCTCCTGCCCTGAGACCTGTCTCAGCTTAGAAGTTCTCCCTCCCGGAAGCCTTTCCTGACCCCCTAACAGCGGGCTGGATATGTCTCTCCTGTGCTGAAGAGACGGTCTGGATGGCCGCGTGGGGAGTGGATGGCCGTTTGGACGGTGGTCAGCTGCGGAAATGGATGAACGGACGGGGATGGATGGCTGAGTAGATGAGTCCGTGGATGGATGGAGGAAAAGAATAATTGGTTAGTTAGACGGCAGAAGAGCAGCGGGCGAATCGGCTGGGTGGAAAGCAGGTGGATTGGGTCGATGAGTGGGTGCGTAGGGGTTGATGGAGGGCGGTAGGTGGGTGGGCAGAAGGCGCCTGGATATAAAGGACAAGCAAAGAGACGAGGTTGGCTCAGGCTTGTCGAAGCTTGTGGAGGGTCAGTGGTGCCCAAGGAGGCGGTGGAGTGGGGATCTTTCTCCCCTAACTCCTCCCTCGGACCCCTCACGCTCCTCCCTGCACCGAGGCGAGGGGTGGGGACTCAGTTCTGGGCGCTTCAGCCAGAAAAGTAAGCGCCACCTGCTTCCTTCCAGCTTCTCTCTTTCCCATACCTCACCACCCTATGAATGTTTTGGGTCGATGGTCCTGATCATTGACAGTGACTTGAAGTTTGGGGCTGAGCTAAGAGACTCGGGTCTCTCTTTATCCATTGTCCCGCCACGTCCTCGCCTTCTGCGTCCCCGAGTCCTTCCGGCAGGGAGACAGGAGGATGCCCAGCCTGGCCGCACAGGGCTGGACGGAACGCACAGTCTTAGGCCCAAGCCCTGTGGCCCTGGGCCCCCAACCAGCCCGGGTCCCTGCTGCCTGGTGACCACCCCCCTGCCCCCCATCACCACCACCAACGCCCGCCCGGCAGCTCCAATTTTTCAGCTCGGGTTTGATCGCCTGCCAGGATCTCCCAAATGTCAGCTGCAGTGTTAGCATCTTTAAGAGAGCGCTGGAGGCGATCTTTAAGCAGGGAGGCTGGGGCCCCATGCTGATGAGAGGAGCCCCGTTCCAAGCTGATAGTTCTGCCTGCTGCCTCCCCAGCCTCTGCTCTGGGAGCCTGTGGTCCCTTGCTCTTTGGGCCTGGACAGCATCTGGGTTTATTTTTAAGCCCGGGTGAATCAGGGCTTTGCCAGGAGTCGAGGTCAGTCGCCTGAGCTAAGGGGTCAGCTGGGAGCCCGCAGAGGGCAGGGAGGGGCCCGTCCTGTCGCTGCTCCACCCCCCAGCATAGCATGGCCTGACCCCGAGGCGTGGATAAATATTTGTTGGCCCAATGCGTGCCTGAGCCGCCAAAGCTCTCTGAAAAGATGCGGATGATAACAGGGTGCTTTCTCCCCTCCCCTCCCCTGGAAGGGGAGATGTTCGAGGTGACGGAAGATGAGAAAAGTCAGACCAACAGGTCTAGGCTGGTGTATCACATCTAGCATGTGGGTGCTGGGTGTTTTGGGGAAAGTTGCGGGTCCTCTCTGAGCCTCAGCTCTCTCGTTTGTGAAATGTGCCAAAGGATAGAATGCCAGACTCGTAGAGTTGTTGGAAGGATCCACTGAGATAATGAGGGAGGAACACGGGGTAAAGTCCCTGAAATTTAGTAGGTTCTCAAGGAAGTCCCTCCCCACCCTGCGGTTTTTGGCATGTGCCCTCCTTTCTGCCCCCGATGTCCTTCCCTACACCCTCCGCCCTGTCCTTCAAGATCCCGAGTATGTTCCCCCTCTGGGGCCCCCTCCTCACCTGTCTAGCCCAGGCAGGGGCTTAATCCCCCCCCCCCACCCCTGGACTAAGTTCAAGCCTCAACCAGAACCCATGCGAAGTGACTGATTTCTGTTCCAAGCCAATTTCTTGGGTCGGCACAATTTCTTGAGGGCAGAAACTATTTGTATTGATTTCTAGATCCCTGGAGTCTTACACAGGGCCTAGGACACAGTTAGTACAGAATGAATGAATGAATGAATGAATGAATGACTAGCTAGCTGATCTGAGCAGAATCAAGAGACCTTTCTGGCTGGTTTCACTAATAAGAGAGTGGATGCCCCCAAAGGCTGAGCCCTGCTAACCCCTTCAAAAGAACTGTCCCTCGGGTTGGTAAAGGGCTGTTGCCTTCCTAAGGTTTCCATGGGTTTCCTCCAATCCTCAGAGGACAGGGACAATTATTCTCAGTTCTCAATTGCTCAACGGTCACACAGCATGTTATGTGGGAGGCAGGAGCAGTCCCTGGTCCACACAGTCCTTTCGGTCCTCGATCCCTGGACTGGTGGGGCGTGGCCCATATCATGGGAACCTCTGGAATCGATGGGCTGAACTGGGGCGGGGGGGGGGCGGGTGGTGGGGAGCTGGTGCATCTCCACAGAGAGGAAGGATCAGCACCCAGTGCACACGGACATACGTGTTTCCTAACTAAAGAGTGTAGATAACAAGACTCAGAATGGTTATAGACCACAAATAAAATGAATAGGTGATCGGATGGTGGATGGATGGAGGGATACCTTGGGTGAGTGAATGGTGGTTGGATGGGTGATGGCTAAATAACTGAATGAGTGGATGGATGGATGGATGGATGGACGGACGGATGGATGGACGGATAGACGGATGAATAAGTGGCTGGCTGGCTGGCTGGTAGATGAATTAAGATGGGAAGATGGATAGGTGAATGGGTTCATGAATGGATGGGTGGGTAAGTGGATAGTGGGTGGATGGATGGATGGATGGGTGGATGGGCAGGGATATGGATGAGAGGGTAGATGATGGGTGATTGGGTGGGCAGCAATGCCATTCAACAAAAAGCACCCCAGTTGGGGGTCAGAGAATCTTGCCATTGCCTCATCCCACCCCTAATGCCCAGTGGGACTTGTAGTAAGTCTTCTGGCCTTTCTTGACCGTCAACTTCCTCATCTGTCTGAAAGGGAAATGGTCTCTGCCCCCCCCCTCCCCCCACCATACGCAAAGATCAGAAAGGAGTCCTGGGCTGTGAGCACTCCTGGCACCTTGGCCTCCCCAACCCTACCGCCCAATCTCACCCTGCCCACGTCCTATCCTGTCATGAGTTCCCGCCTTCCTGTGCCCACGGGGACCTCCCGCGCAGCCTCTAGCAACATTTTCTAATAGGGGCTCAGGGGATTCTGTTCACAGCGAAGTCCAACACTGCAAACATCCTCAGTCCCCTGAGTCTGGTCAAGCCTGACTGATAAGGGCTGGAAGTTAAGAGGCCATTTCTGAGGTCAAGATGTGGATTCTGATCCCAGCTCTGGCACTCAGTGCTGTGGGGCCCGAGGCAAGTCACTGCACGCCCCCGAGCCTCACTTTTCCCATCTGAAAACAAGGCTGATAGGAGCACCCATCTCCTGGGGTACCTAGGGGGGGTCCGTGGCAAGATACACGTGGGTGCTCAGCCCAGCGCGGGGGGTGGGGGGGGGGGCCCAGGCTGTGCTCAGGGAGACCTAGCCACTCTTGCTATTATCTCTACCCTGGAGCCAAAAGACCAACCACAGGGCTCATAGAATGAGTGTCCTTTATTCAACAAAGGTCTGGGTGCGTGGAGGTTTCTGGAACAGGGAAGTTCGAGGGACCCAAGAGTCCCAGGGGAGCGGCAGGCCCCCAGCCAGAGCAGCAGGCTGTGCCACCTCTGTTTCACATGCACCTCGTTCTGGACAACCCAGGGCACAGGGCTTCCCATCAGCAGCTCGGTGACCCCGGGCAAGCACTGCTTCCCTGTCACCAGCGCTTTGCCTCCTAGCCAGGTGGGTGAGGCCAGCACCCTTCACTGCTGGAGATGCAAATGCTGAGGTCCAGAGAGGGTCTGAGTGCTGGGCTGGGGTTAAGAACACAGACCCCTCCCACGCTTCGCTCCCGATCCGCCCTGAGTGCTCCAGCCGAAGCCCGGAGCTAAAGGTTGGCCTCTGGGGCCTCCAGTCGGCCCCAGATCCCTCCTGCCCACTACCCCTTGCCAGCCCCTGGTGTTTCCTGGTCAGCGGTCCTGTCCTTGTTACGTGCTGGGAGGTCACAGGGCTCTCCTCATGAGCGGCCGAGCCTTAAGAGATTATCGCTGTCCCCCCGGCCTCCCAGGGGACCCCCCCCAACACCTCGCAGCCCCAAGGGGCACCCATAGAGTCCATGGGAGTTTGGGCGGCCCACGTGACCGGGCTGGTGGGTCAGGTGGCCTCTCAGACCTGAGCTTGGGGGAGGTGCCCAGGTGGAGAGGAGAAGCAGAGGGGCCCGGAGGGAGCAACAATGCAGGGTCCCAGCCTCCCCCAACGCCGGGTTCCCCCCTCCCCTTCCCCAACTGCTGCAGACTCTGGTTAAAATGGCACCTCCACCATCTGTCACCCCTCCCCCATTCCGTGGGCGCGGCTGTGACTCCAGGACTGGCTTGCTTCATAAACAGGCGGCTGGCGGGTCCCCAGGGCCAGGCGGGTGATGGGCCCGCTGCTGGCCCGGGGCTGCCGATCTGGGGAGGATCCCCGCGAGGCGGGCAGGAGAGCAGGTGCCAGGAGGGTTCCACGCCCTCCCACGGTGGCGTCCCGACCCCTGGGGTTCCCGCCTGCACCCACTCCTTCCCTGGCTCCTTCCGCTCACACCCTCCCTGGATCTCACATCTTCCCCGCCTTGCTTCTGCTGGGTTGAGAGAATTTCAAATCAATACCTGGGTGTAGAGGCTCCATAGACCCTCCTCAGGAAGTGCGGTCTCCCCGGGCAGTAAGCACCAACCCCCTCGGGCCCCTGCCTTACAACGGGGAAACTGAGGCCAGAGAGCTGGGCAGTGGGGGCCCTGGGAGTGGTGGAGGACTCCCCCTCTCCCACCCCAGCTGCAGTTTGCCCCCTCGTCGGAAGCACTTAGGGGGAAAGGGGTGTCACAGGGGTCAAGTGCCCAGTCCTGAAACTGTAAACCAGCTTGCTGCCCTCAGTTTTCCCATCTGGGGAATGGGGGAGTCCAGACTGCTGGGAGAGGGTATCTTTTGAGCCAGAGAGCAAGCAGGGACTCACCATTCTCTCACAATCCCCCCAGACTTGGGAGAGACCACACCACGGCTGGAAGGCCAGTGGGGGGGGGGGGCAGGTGGGGGGGCATCCAGGTCAGCACCCTCCACGTTCCCCCCCCCCAGTCCCCGGGCTTCCCCCTCCCCCATCACCTCGGCCCGGCTGCCCCTCCTCTCTCCCGCTCCTGCCTGCCAGCTCCATCCCGAAAGCCCCCAGACCCCAGCTGGAGTGTTTTTACTGCTTTGACCGGCCGCTCAGCCTCCCTCCTCCCCCTCCTCCCCCTCCTCCCTCCTCCTCCACCTTTCCCCCCCTCTCTCTCTCTCTCCTCTCTCCTCCATCCTCTCCCCCTCCTCCTCTTCATCTTTCTCCCTCTGTTCTCCTCTCTCCCTCCCCTCCCTCCTCCTCTCCCTCGTCCCTCCCTCCTCCCTCCGCCCTCCCTCCCGAGCGCTCCCTCCCTCCCTCCCTCTCTCCGGGGGAAGAAAGGTCACCGTGCAGCTGATTACTCAGAGCTCAGTTGCTGTAGCAACCGGCGGGGGAAGTGGGACAGGCTGGCTTTGAGGACGCGTGAGGTCGGCCGCGGGCGGCTGGAGCCGGCGCGGGCCTCTGTGCTCCTGCGAGAGGGAGGCTGCTGGCAGCCCGGCTCCTCGGCCGCTGCGGGCCGGGCTCGGGGGTTTCATTTTTAATGAAGGGTTCGCGCGCTCCCCTCGCGCACCCCTCCCCGCCTTCTTCCCACCTCTCCGGGGTCTGGAGGGGGAGTGCGCCCCTCTTGGGTTTGGCTGCCTCTCTCTCTCTCTCTCTGGTCTGGGGCTCCGTCCCTCTGTGTCTCCCCCTCTGCCAAGGTTCTGATGGCTTCTTTCTTTCTCCTCTCTCAGAGCTCAAAGGGACAGCCCTTTACCAACACACACACACACACACACCTCACCCACAGGCTGGGTAAGGAGCCCAATAAAATCCTCAGCACCCCCCAACCCCCCCCCCCCCCAGAAGCCTTTGTCACTGGCCTGGGAGACCCGGGCTTCCTCAACAAGCCAGAGACAGGGTCCACAGAGGGTCCAACCCTGCTCCCCCAGACACACTGGCATTCCCCTGGCACCTACTGGGGGGGGGGTGCTGCCCTGCCCTCCAGGAGCTTCTGGCCCGCCCCCCCCCCCCCGGAAGGCATCCGCTCTGCTCAGAGAGGAAGCCAGACCTACAGGGGAGGGGGTGGCTGATGCCAGTGGGCAGGGCAGGGAGGGCGCCTGTGGGTGGAGAGCATCTCAGCCCCTGCTGTCTGTTGGCTCCTTCTCCAGCCAGGCAGCCCAGGGAACAAGGCCAGCTCCGAGCGAGGGCCAGCTCGGCAGTGACGGGACAGGGGCTCTGGAGCTGGGCAGGCCTCTGTTCCAGTCCCCATCCCGCTATGGGACCCTCCTCCCCCCGGTTCGGTTTTCGGGAATGTAAAGTGGCTCAACCACTTTGGAGAACATTCGGCGGCTTTTTAGAGATTGAAACATACACTTACCTTGGGACCTGGCCGCTCCCTCTAGGTATTTATCCCAGCGCAGTGGAAACTTGGGTTCATGCAAAGATTTATGCATGAGTCTTCAGAGGAGCTTTATTTGTGACAGGCAAAATTGGAAACAACCCATCAACAGGCACCCGGCTCGAAAGTTTGTGGTACATCCACACATAGAACACCTCTGAGCAGTAAGAAGAAATGAACTCTCGATACACCCAACAACGTGGAGGAATCTCAAGGTCACGACGCCGGGGGAGAGCAGCCAGGCAACAAAGAATGCATACTGGATGGTTCCATTTATAGAACATTCTAGAAAATGCAAACTAACCTGTCGACGGAAAGCAGCTCGGTGGTGGCCTTGGGACATCGGGGGCCAGGAGGTCCCACGAAGGGATGCAAGAAAACTTTTGGAGGATGGCGGCTATGCTCACCATCTTGTGGGTGCGTATAGATGCCAACACCCGTCACATTCTGCGATGCAAATGCGTGCACCGACTGTATGTCCGTAAATTGAAAAACCAGATTCCTGCCCTGCCACTCCCCGGCTGAGTGACCTTGGATGGGTCACCTCACGTCTCCCGGCCTCGTGGAGAACAGCGAAATAATAAGACAGGCAGCCTCGCGGGATGGTTATGGGGATTCAGTAATATCACGTTGATTGCCTCCATCCCAAGCAAACCATGGGTGGCCCATCCAGGGCAGAGAGGGGCACGATGGGCCAGGGGCACAGAGAGGCCATGCCAGAGCCTGACTTGGACTCCCTGCCCAGTGCTCTTCCCACGGGGCCAGGCCAGGCTGCAGACCAGTGCCTGGTGCCCTTGCTGCCACCAAGGCTCACAGCGGAGCTTAATGGAGAAAATCTCACCGGATGCCACTTGCCTTGGGTTCAGAGGCTGATATGAATCCTCACCCCCACCCCCTCGCCATGCTCTGTGACCACGGCCACATCACTGCCCCTCTTTGACCCTCCTCTTCTGGAACCCGCATCTGTCCCTGCCCTAACCTGCAGCATGCTGGTTTCACAACCCCCCTGAGAAGGAGTCCGGGCTCTCGGGAGGTCCATTGCGCGGACGAAGAACCCAGGCCTGCTGAGTCCGGGAGAAGCGCCCGCCACCGGCCCGGTGGTAATCGGTGACATGTGCAGCCGCAATCCCGGGTTCCCGTCCCAGCTCTGGCATGGCTGAAGGACCTTGGGCAAGTCACTGTGCCCTGCAGAGTCTCAGTTTCCTCATCTGTCAACTGGGGACGATAAAGGTACAGGAGGTCAAGCAGGTGTGGCCCTGAGCCAGGGCACGGATCATCACCAGTGTTCTTATTCTGTGGGCAGAGCCCTCTCGGTGACCTCCAGCTGCCTCTTCTGCGGCAGTGGGGCAGAATCTTCCATGGGACTATGCTGGAGCCCAGGAAGCAGCAGATTACATTTGCTGTGATAATTGCCCCACACACACACACCCCGCCATACATAGCCAGGAGGCCTGAGCAGGGCCCGTTTCAGCCCTGCAACCCAGTAGTCCTCCTCCCCGACCTTGAACCTTCTCCAGGACACCTACTGTATGCTGGGCATGGACAGGCACTGAAGGAGAGGCCCTGTCCAGGGTGGTCAGGGCTGCGATCGGGGAAGTCCGAGGTCCGTGGGAGCCTGGAGGAGGCCCCTGACCCAGTCTGCTGTTAGGGGGAGAGGGCAGAAAAGGAAAAGAGGTCTCACCTGAGACCCAACGCTTGAATCCGAGTCAGCCGGGCAGAGGCTGTGGCGTTGCTCCCGGCGAAGGGCACGGTGGCAGGTGCAAAGGTCCAGGGGGTGAGAGTAAAACAGGACTAATTAGAACAACTGAAAAATCCTCAGTTTCACAAGCAGAGGTCTACAGGAAGTAGCACGGAGGGAGGGAGGGACAGAGGTCGCCGCGGGTCGCGCCATCCTGGGTTTGTGTTAGTTGCAAGGTCGTATTGAGGGTAATGGGAAGCCACAGCCGGTTTTAGGCCGTGGGGGGACACATTCAGAAGCACTTCCAGAAAGATCATTCTGGCTGCCCTGAGCAGAAGGGACCACAGAGGCAAGGGTAAGAGCAGGGAGGCAGGTGCTGGAGACGTGCAGGCAAGAGATGATGGGGGGCTGGTCTGGGGAGGCAGACAGAAGGGCTGAGTGGACTGACGGAAAAGACTTAAAGGGAGGGCTTGTGGGACAAAAAGGGGTGAGGGAGGAGAGCAAAGTAGGGACGGTGGGTGGGTGGTGGGGCCATCTCTGAGTCAGGCCATGGAGGAGAAGGGGGCAGGGTGCTGTCTTCCCAGTCCTGGGTCCCCACAGCTCAGCCGGTGGCTCACGGTCAGCCCTGACCCCCAAAACTGCCCTCCTTGGGCCCCAAGGGGAGCTGTCCTGGATGAACACCACGGTCTGGGGGCTACGCCGCCTGTAGCCAGCAGAGGATCAAAGCCTTGGTCTGGACTGTCCACTTCCCGGGATGAGTCATCCCCGGCAAAGCAGAGCGAGGAGGGCGGGGCTCCAAACCCCGGTGGGTTTCCACTCTGCCTCGGGGCCCCCACTCTTGCTCCTTAGGTTTCGTCCTCTCTGAGATGGACAGATGCACAGGGACAGACGCGCAGCCAGCCCCGGGGGGGGGGGGGTCCGGACAGCTGAACAAACACCACACGGGGGCCTTCATCAATCACAAGACAATGAGGTTGCAGGGGGGGGGGCGGGGTGTGGGCAGCGGTGAGAGACTGCGGGTCACTGGGCGGCGGCGGGGGGCGGAGGGAGGGTTCTGAGTAGGGCGGTGGCCCCGAGGTTGCGCCACTCACCCCAACCTCAGGCTGTCCCTCTGTCCCGGGGCTCCCCACGCTGGAAAGTAAAGGTCCCCAAACTCAGGTTCCTCTTTGACCTCCCCGCCCCCATGCCCGCACCCAATCCTAAGCAAGTCTACCCCTCTCCCTCCCCACAGCCACCCCCAAGTCCAGCCTCGCCACCTCTCCCCACACATCAGCCTCTTCAGGGCCTCCCTGTCTCCGTCTCCCCTCATCCCTGCCCCGCCCCGCCGCCCCCTGTACTCAGGGAAGCCCACAGACTTTAAAGGATGTGACTGGGCCGGGACTGGCCCCCAACGGCTCCACGCTGCACCCACAAGGGCATGGGACCCTGGGCTCCCAGCACCAGCCCACACGTGACTCCTCTGCCACATCTGGTCACTCTGACCCCCCCCCCCCCACCACCGCTTTCTACCCCTAGCGCTGGTTTGCCTACCGCCCTCCAGACCTTTGCATTTGCTGTTCCTGAAGCCCTTGTCCTCTGGCCTTCCAGGCTTCTGACTGATCCTTCAGGTCTCAGCTCAGATGTCACCTCCTCCAGAGCCCCCCCCCCACCCCCGCTGCCAACCCAGGCCATGTCCACCCCTCTGCCTTCGTCCCCTGGACTCCTTCATTCACACGTTCACTTGTGTCACCTCAGCTCTTCGGAAAGTTCCCTAAGGACAGACGCCGGGCCTCTCTCATTGTACCTGTGTGTTCTGATGCCTGAGTGAATGAATGAATGAATAAATGAACGAGTGAATGAATGCGGGAATAAGTGAAAAGTGGCCAGGGGCCCCTGGTGGGTGGGGACTACAGACAGGAGGCTACATTCAGTCCACACCCGCTGCCCTCTGAAGGACTCCCCAGGAAGGTGGGCCTCTACTCTCCCGAAGGTGAGAACTTCCCGGCCACCCAGCTGAAACTACTGAGGCAGGACATGGAAAGGGCGGGTCCCCCTCCTGACCCAGCAGAGGTGAGCCCAGGATCCTGATGCCTGAAGCCCCGCCCCCTACTCATCCACCAAGGGACGGAACAGCATTGGGGGGGGGGGGGGGCGGTGCTGAAGTCAAGGAAAACCCAGTTCAAAACCCAGCCCTGCCACTTACCAACCGCAGGGCCCTGGGTAGCTTTCAGCTCTCTGTGCCTCAATTTGCTCATCTGTAAAATGGGAGAATAATGTGCACCTGCCTCATAGGACCAGCGTGGGGAGTCCACAGATTTGCGCCTGCTGTCAGTAGCTCAGCCCAGCGTGCCTAGCAGATGGTGTGTGCTCAATAAATGGCAGCCCCGCCCCCACGAGCATCAGGGCAGCTCCCGCCCTGAGCCAGGGGAAGGGCAGAGGTCAAGACCCTGTTCCCTCTCTGACCAAAGATGCACCTCCATCTGTCTTCGTACCTGGGCTCCCTCCACCTCCGGCCTCCACCCTGCCTCCCTGCTGGGGCCAGGGACCCCTTCCTGTGCCCAGGAAGTCCATTCTGGCGAGGCCGGGCACTCCATGACCTCTCGTGGCCTTCGAGCTTGGACAGCGCGCCGTCCTGTGTCTCCAGCCAAGCCACGGCCCGCATGCGGAACCGAGGCTCAGAAGCAAAGGTGCTCCCCAGAGCCCCCGACTCCCAGCTCGGTGTTCCTTGCTTGGGTCCTTGGACCACTCCTGCTGTGGGAGCTCTGGGGGGGATTCCCTTGGTGTGGGAAGGGCTGCTGCCCCTTTGGGCTGCGAGCTCCCCGAGGACAGGGACCACGACTGTCTCGTTCACTCTGTGGGCCCCCGCACAGGCCTGGAGCCTGCGAGTGAACGGGTAACACCATGACCCATCTGTCTCCCAGGGCAGCCTCCCATGAGGAGCCCGCTTTGGTCCAGCCCCGGTGGGGGTCAGCAGGCCAGGCCCCACCCGGGGAAGGAGGTTGCCAAGGGTCCAGAAGCTTCCAGAAGTGTCTCCACAAAAAGGATCGAAGGAAGGAGATGACAGGAGGGCAGAAAATGGCTTGCAGGTGGGCTGGGGGCACAGAGCCCCCTGCCCAGACTGGGACGAAAAAGCCACAGGGAAAGGACACAGATGGATGGGCCATGGGGGCTGGGGGAGGACAGGATTCAGGCAGGGAGCCTCAGCCACTTCCTTTGTGCAGAGGACTGACCTGCTGGTCCCTCCCTACCCACCCCCTCCGGTGCAGGGCCCTCCTTTCTGTCCCGGGCCACCAGCATCCAGCCCTGGGCCCAGCACCCAGGGGACACTCAGAAAACTTATTGATTCACCGTGTTCATGAATGAATGGAAGCTTTTATCAGCCCTTCCTGACTTCTCCAGCGGTCAAGGAGAGGGGGTCAGTCCAGGGGGTCTGGAGATAAAGTGTAGAGAAAACTCCCTGGTGTTTCACGAAGAACATCAACAATAACGACGGCTATTATTATTACAGGCAGCGCTTCTGCGCACTCACTACGTGTCAGGTGCACCATATAGGAGTTATTTTCCCTCCGCTGTCTTCCTCGCCACACTCTCTGAAGGCGTGTTAGCCTCGTTTATAGATGAGGAAACTGGGGCTCAAGAAGAAGCAAGGTCTTGCTCCTGGTCACCTGGCAAGTCAAGGACAGGGCTGACATTCAGATCAGAGGCTTCCCAAGTCTATGAACTCTGCTCTTAAAGATACATTCTCAGGCTGACGGCAGAAACACCTTCTCGCTCATCCATCCATTCATTCAAGTACCCATTCATTCATTCAAGTACCCATTCATTCATTCCACAAGCCTTTCCTAGAATCCTCGTCATGCCAAGCCCTGTGCCGGGCACTAGGGCTATCGCGGCGAATGAAATAGCCACAGTCCCCAAGGGCGCAAGACTGCGTCTGGAGGGCAGCGCTCCACCCACATAATTAATTCACCATGATTGTGCAAAGTGCTGGGAAGGCCAACGCTGGGGTGCAAAGCTGGCATACGCAGGGGACCTGCCCAGTCGGGGTGGGGGTGGGGGCTCGGAAAAGCGCCCCTGCTTAGCGTGCGGACGGCAGGAGGCATGGACAGGTGATAGACAGTCAAGGATAACAGGCACAATTCTGATCTGAGCAGGCATCGTCCCATGAGCCCCTTCCCTCCACAAGCACCTTGGATGGATTATTCTATAAATCTTGACCATAAGATGGAGCTATAGAGGCCGTGATGATCCTCATTAGACTCGGAGAGGTCAGCTACCATAGCTGCTAAGGGGCAGAGTCAGGGTCGTCTAATCTGGGGGTCTCAGCTCCTGACCCTGAACCCAGGGTCTGCAGGAGAAGAGACGCTCCTGTTCAGTAGCTGGGGGTGAGCGGGAGTCGAGGGGACACAGTGCACACTTTCCTGGGTCACCTGCCAGTCTCCTTGGGCTGGAAAGGGCTCTGGGTTCAGAGGAGAATATTCAGGGAACATTCCTGAGCTCAAATCAGCTGGTGCTGCCAGGATGTCTATCTGGTCTCCTGACCAGCGTTTGACAGCCTGCAGAGTGGACGTGGCCTTGAGCCGCGGGGCGGCAGAGGCTGCCATGCTCCGCGGAGGCGGCTGTGGGGCAGGGCTGCAAGGTGCCCGATGTCGGTCGCTTCTCCTTGTCTCCAAGCCCTAGAGAAAAGCCTGCTTTCCTGTTTTTCCCTGGAATGGAGAGAAGAGGGCTGAGATCCTCCCCAACCTGGGCTGTGGGGCCCTGAGGGGGTGGGCTGGGGCTTGCTGTCTCTCGGTGCTTCTCCTCATCACCTAGAGGGTGGACAGCATAGGTCGGAGGCCCCCACAAAGCGGCCAGAGCAGTCCCAGGGCCCCTGAATCCCTTGGGAAGGGGAAAAGGACTCACCTATAATACCAGTGATAATGGCACATTTTACCTGAGCATGAGCCGTATATCCGGCCCCGTGCTGAGTGTCCCCAAAGTATCTCCTTGAATCCTACCTGGCAGAGACTTCTGGCTGTTGCCCAGTGTCCATTCTGCCATCTCCCCTTTATTTCTTTTTATTTTTAATGTTTCTTTCTTTTTGAGACAGAGAGAGACAGAGAACGAGCAGGGGAGGGGCAGAGAAAGAGAGGAAGACACAGAACCCGAACCAGGCTCCGGGCTCTGAGCTGTCAGCACAGAGCCCGACGTGGGGCTCGAACCCACGAGCAGTGAGACCGCGACCTGAGCTGAAGTCGGACGCTTAACCTACTGAGCCACCCAGGCACCCCCTGCCACCTCCTCTTTAGTTCACAGAGCATCCCCTCCCAGGGTTTTAATGAGGCCCATGGCCGCCAGGCTAAATACTACATTTCCCAGTCTCCCTTGCAACTAGGTGTGGCCATGTGATCGGTTCTGGCCAATGGGACACAAGAGAGGTGTCTAAGGCCCTTCCAGATTGCCCTTAAAAGGAAGGAGTGGCCTCCACTCTTTAGGGTGCCCCTGACACTCACAGGAAAGAATGGGGGCGGGGAAGGGGGGGGGAAGACTCCTCCACAGGATGGGAAAGACAGAAGGAGCGTGGGCCGTGGACCAGCTTCTAGAGAGGAACCCCCTCGACTGCCACGTAAAGGAAATCGGCTCCTCTCTCCTCTAGCTTGGGTTCCCTGGGTTTTCGTAGACTAGCTGGGCTGCATCCTAACAGAGACCCTGAAGGTCTGAGAGGGAAATCCACATCAGCGGGGAAGGGGTGAGGCCAACACTTGAAGAACTCAGGCCAAGGAAGACTGACCCAGAGCCTGTGCCCAAAGCCACCGGGTTGAACACGCTCCTGTGCCCACGTGATACTCAATCGACGACATTCAGGGGGACGGATGAGTAAACGAACAGCGGCCGGGGGTGCTTTCTAGCAAGGAGCTAACCCTGGAACCACTGATTATTTCCGAGCCCTAAACGTGATCCCATTTCCCCGGTAGGAGCTGCAGCATTTAACTTCTAATTCCTACGCCCCACATTCAAAGATGAGCACATGGACAATGTCTTCCAGTTTACAAGTGGCTTCATGTCCACGGTCACCTTTAACCTTGATCCCTTCCTATGAGGTCAGCAGGTGAGGGACCAGTATCTGCACACATTACCTGGCCCATGATAACTGCTCGACATACGGCAGGTCTTCGGGTTCCTTTCGTGATGTTTTCTTAGTAAGATGCTACCAGTGATGATTTTTTAAAGCATCTTTAGGGGCGCCTGGGTGGCTCAGTTGGTTAAGCGTCCAGCTTCGGCTCAGGTCACGATCTCCCGGTTCGTGGGTTCGAGCCCCGCGTCGGGCTCTGGGCTGACGGCTCGGAGCCTGGAGCCTGCTCCGGATTCTGTGTGTGTGTCTCTCACTCTCTCTCTCTCAAAAATAAATAAACATTAAATAAATATCATTTTTAAAGAACAGAGGGATGTGGGAATGTAGTAGGAAGGGCCCACATGCAGGACTCAGGAGACCCAGTGGCCACTGGATTGGTTGATGACCTTGAGATAACTCTTCGCCTCTCTGATACTTATTTCCCTGGGGTAATCAGGAAGGAAGTCGGAGGAGATGGCCCCTTCCTCTATTCTCATTCTGGGTTCTGCTCCTCTGAACCACTAGTTAGCAGTGTCTAGGGTCCCCACCCACCGAGGGCAGAAGCAGCCCCCTAGGTGGGGGGCAGCTATCCCACAGCCCTCTGCCAGCATTTCCCAGCTCCCCTCCCGAGCCTGGCTCTGAGTCCTGGGACTTCGCCTGGCGCTCTCTGGGCCTCAGTTTCCTCATCTGTAGAATGGGAATGATAGTAAAAGTAAGGACATTGCTCACAGAACTATCCTGTCCGTGACATGCATTTATGCGTGTCGAGTACTTAGGACAGAGCCCGTCTCAGTAACTGCCCATCTGTGCTAGGCGTATTGTGGTTAGCGATCAGCGATTATCAGTAACACATTATTGGTCATTATGATGAACGGTTAATGGGGGTTTACAGATGATTGCAAAAGAAAAGAGGACATTTGAGTGTCCAGAATGGCAGTTCTGTTGGAAAACCAAGGGCGGGGTCTTCACTGGGTGCCCCTCGGTGCCTCCCCAGGGTCTGTGGGTTCCCTAGTCTGAGCACCTTACCCTGCCACCTTCTTTCTTTGCTAATTTTTCCCATCAGCCCCACTTGGGTTGGTCAGTTACGTTAGAAATGGAAATTCCTAGTCTCAGCATCAAGAAAGATCTCCAAGTTGCCTCGGCCAATCCTCTTCCTGAGTCATGGCTCTGTACACACACCCACCTATCCTTGGATACCTCCCCAGCTGGGTCACTCACTACCGACAAGGCTGCCCTATTAGTTTATCTTGCGAGGCAAAACCGGCCTCCCAGGGCGGCCTCTGCTGGTTCTGCCTTCAGGGTCCTCCCAGAACAAGTCCACACCCTCCGCTCTAGCAAGGGAGCTGCTCCTCCCCACCTGAAACCTCCCTGGTGCCTCGACTCCCCTTGCAGAGCAGGCGTGAGCACAGAGCACTGGCTCAGGGTGAGCCAAGTGACACGGCCCTGCAGACAAAGCCCAGGGAGCCACGCTGGCCTGCCGTGCCCGCGTGCCATGCCCACCTGCCCACCACCAGCCTGGGTCTCTCCTCTTGCTGTCCCTGGACCCTGCCCTTTTGTACCGAAACTGCAGGCAGAGGAAAGGCAAAGATTTGCCTGAAGCAAATACAGCAAATCCTTTCACAAACACACACTCCCCAGAAAGCTGGCTCCAAAGATAACCGGGGAGGGGAGGCCGACTTGATTAGATTTCTTTGGGGTCTGCGGCCTAATTTTGTTACATATCTTAGCTTAAGGTTCCTGTAGTGACTGTAGCTTGCTTGATTTCTCCAAGCCGTTCACGGGCTGGTGTATCAACTCTCATCTATGGGGGCGCCTGGGTGGCTCAGTCGGTGAAGCGCCTGACTTTGGCTCAGGTCATGATCTCGCGGTTCGGTTCGTGGGTTTAAGCCGCCCGTCAGGCTCTGTGCTGACAGCTCGGAGCCCGGAGCCTGCCTCGGATTCTGTGTCTCCCTCTCTCTCTCTCTCTCTCTCTCTCTCTGCCCCTCCCCCACTCGCACTGTCTCTCCCTCTCTCTCAAAAATAAACATTAAAAAAGAATTTTTTTTTTTTTAAACCTCTCATCTCTGGGTGTTCTCACAAGCCCCTTGCGAGCTCTACTCCTGAGGTCACTGGTCCCGCGGACTCCGTTCCTATTCTATTTCCATCGTTCCTATTTCCCTCTGCAAATCACTTGGTCTCCCTAGGCCTCAGTTTCTCCACCTGTAAAATGGGGAATAATAATTGTCGCGACCTCTTATGGCTTTTTTTTTTCTTTTTTTGAGTGTCCAATGAGGTCAACTATCTGGAGCCTCGGAGCCAGCCCCAGGCATACAGTAGGTCTTTAATAAGTGTTCGAAACAATTGGCTCTCAGCTGGAAGATGAGCTTGACACGCTGGTAAAAGCTAGAATTAGGGAGGGATGAATCTCTTTCGTGAGAGGGGCTTGGTCCCGAGGCAACATTTTGCCCTTTCTGGTCCCTGAGTCAGTGAGTGTCAAACTTGACTCAGCTTTACTTTACCCGAGGGAGCTGTAAAATGCAGAGCCCCAGGCCGTGTGCTCAGACAGCCTGATTTAGGAGGTCTGGAGAAGCCCAGGAACGCGCAGTTGAACATCCTCTCTCCACTGCCCCTGCTGCCCCTCTTCCCAAGCTGGGAACAGACAGTCCCGCATACATGCACCTTGTCTATCCTGTGCGGGTACCGGGAGCCGAGACCCGGAAATGAGAAGCCAAACCAGACAGAACCGGCCCCTGCCCCCAGGGAGCTCAACGGGGTCAGCTGGGGAGCCTCAGTTCTGGAATGAGTAGGGACAGCTGTGGGAATTTAAAAGGTCAGATGAGACCTACCTCCTGGCACTGTGTGGTTGTTATCACGAGACAGAAAGTCTCCCAGGCTGGAGCCTTGGGGCATGAAGGTCTTGGGAGGGAGGGGCACAGGCTGGTTCTGGAAGCAAAGGCTGCTCTGCCTGATCCTGCCTATGTCGGGGGGGGGGGGGGGGGGGTGCAGGGGGAGGGTTGGGGGGAGCACGGAGATATGTCGTCCAGGAGGCAGTAACATCGATGTGCACTGAGGCAGGTGCCTGTGGGCTGGAAGTTCAGCTTTATCCTTTCAAGCTGCGTTGACCTTGGGCCAGCAACTTTCGGTTCCTAAGCTTTATTTCCACCTCTGCAAAGGGATAACAATGGTGCCAGCCACCTGCAGAGACGATTTACCAAGAAGGGGAGGACCCTTTAGCGCCAGGGACTCTCTCTGCTAAGGACCCACCCCCCACCCCCCCACCCCACCCCGGCTTAAATGTGTATTCGTAACTTCACATTACTTTTCTCAAAGAGGGTCCCCAAGATTGTAAAAGCTTGAGGCCCCACAAACCGGGACCCGCTGAGGCCCACCTAATACAGTTGTTTGGCAGATTTGGTGACCAACGGTGACCCCCTCGGCAAGCCTGTGTCTGGAAACGGAAGCTCCTTAGCTTTCCCAGCCTTGGAAAGAGAACACACAGCGCCCTGGACAGGAACGAAGTTTGTGGCTGGAGGGCCAGGACTTTTGTGAGAGCTGAGCTTCACTTCTATTCTGCCAGCCCCTTGCCCCTTGCCCCCATGGCCTCAGGACTGCAAACCTCTCCCGCCCGGACTGGAGGCAGAGAATAGGCTGGAAGCAGAATGGAGGACACGGAGGAGGGAGAGAGCTGCAGAAGAGGGAAGGGAAGGGTAGGGAAGGGCAAGGGTATTAGACTGAGCCTCTGGCCCACCCCTCTGGCTGCCATATGCACCAGCCTTTGAAGGGCCAGGCTGGTGAGAAGCCAGCCAGAGGTGAGGGCCCTGGGCAGAGGCCTTGGGGTTGGCATGGTTTTGATAATGACCTTCAAATGTCCCAAACCAGGAGAGGATACAGGTTATCCAGAACCCACAGTTGGGGTAGGATACCGGGGCCTGAGCATGTTGAGGACAGGAGCCACCTCCCACCCCCCCCCCACACCCCCCAGCTCTGTGCCAGGCCCTGCCCAGGTGCCCATCTCCCCGAATCCTCGCATCACCTCCTCCCAGCCCTCCTTTCCATCCCGCCCAAGAGGAAGTGGAGGTTCAGAGAGGGCACGTCTCTTGCTTGAGAGGACACAGCAGGGGCGAATACAATACACAGAAGGATCTGGACCCAGCTCGAACTCCAAATTCCAGTTGTTAACCCTCTCCTACCACGGCTCTCTCTGTGGGCTCGCTGGCAGCAGAGGGCTCGCAATAAAGATGGGAAGGAAGGAAGGAAGGAAGGAAAGAATTCGCAGGCCAGGCTATTCCCACGCCCCCCCCCTGCCCCAGCCAGCTCTTTCCCGCCACCCCCCCCCCACACACCCCCCTCCCCGGCCTAACTAGGCTTCTGAGCCCTCTGTCCCGCTTCTGCAGGTTCCCCCGCGCTCCTCCCGGAGCCCACTCCGAGGCAGCCTTCTCGAACAGGACCCCCGGCGTGGGGACGCCTCCAGACCCCCGAGGCCCAGCGGGAGGGCCGCGACCTCCGGCGGGGTGGTCTCGGCAGCCGCCTCCTCCCCCGCCACCCTCCCCTTCCCGGGGCAGCTAAATAATTGATTCGCCCATAAATAATTGATCTGCGCCGCGCGCGCGCCCTCGGCCCCGGGGTGCGGGGTTCCCCGTTAGGGTTAGGGGAGGGGGAGGGGAGCGGGGGAGGGGACGGGGACCGCGGTGCTGTGCGCGCAAGCGGCGCACAGTTTCGCTCCGCGGGCCTTTCTCTCTCCCTCTCGCTCCCTCGCGCCGGCTTTTTCCCTTTTTCTTTTTCCTTTTTTTCTTTCCTGGAGCGGAGCCCGGCGCCAGGAGTCTGGAACCAGCTTGACAAGCTTTTGAGTTATGGAGGGGGGGAGGGGAGGGAGCGGGCGGGCGGGCGGCGCGGGGAGGGGGCGGGGAGGGGAGGGAGGAGCGGGAGCGGGGAGGGCGCGCCGCGGCGGCGTGGGGGCGGGGCGCGCGCCCCCGACGCGGGGACCCCGCCGGGCTCGGGGCGAGCGCGGGGTGAGGGTCTGGGGGTGGCGGCCGGGCGGGGCGCGGGAGTCGGCGGCGAGGGGGCGGGGGTGAGTCATCCGTGGACCCGGCGAGCGGCCCGGCTGGCGGAACGAGCCGGGCTTTAGGGCCGCAATAAATGAGGCCCGGGGAGGGCGGCGGGGTTTACACGGCCTCGGGGGCCGCGGCCTCCCCCGCCGAGCAAGACATTCCTTTCCGCTGAACTGGGCGCCTGGGCCCGCGCCGCCGCCGCGCCCAGCACGCGTGGCCCTAGGCGGCCGGGCCCAGGGCGGGGAACCAGCGCCGGCCCGGGGTTGGGGGGGGGGGAGGGGGAGTTGGGGGGCGGGGGGACACGCGGGAACCGGGAGCCAGGCCCGGGGTGGCCGCCTCTGGCCCCCAGCGTTGTTCCCCAGGAGCTCATTGAGCCCTCGGCTGACCCGGAGGGAAGGGATCGGTGTGTTCCTTTAACGGCGGGGGGGGGGGGGGGGGGGGGGGGGGGGGCGACCTGAGCCCAGGGAGGGTCATCACTGCCGCGGGGCGCTCAGCTGCCCCCCTAGAGTATCTGATTCAGTCCTCCACTCTATTGCCTGAGAGCTGAGATTCTCCATTCACCGTCCCCCCCTCCTCCCATTTCCCTCGGTTTGACATTGGGCCTGGGGGCCCAGGGCCAGGCACACAGTAGAGGCACCCTAGCCATTGGGCTGAATTTGACCAGGGCGCTTTGCCAGGGGCCCCGCCAGGGCGCTAAACACGCCTGTCCATCTGACCGCTCAGAGCCAGACAGTCGCAGGGGGGGCGGGGAGGGGGGCGGTGAGAGGTGTCTGGAGTTACTAGCTTACCAGGACCAGGAATAGAGAAACGTTTCGGACCCCTTGAGATCTCCAGGGGGACCGGCTGTACCCCCAGGAAGACACTCCTACATGCCAACAGAGACCCCAGTTCGAAGCATGCCTTCCCCTAGACCATTTACCCTCTGTGTACTGCAGTTTCCTTTAGGGACCCCCAACATCCCCCCCCCCCCCCCCCCCCAGCCACCACCTGGCCCCTTCCAGCTTTTCCAGCCCCCAGCCAGTTAGTGACCTAGATCTCTCTGCTCCTGGGCTCTGGAATGTCACCCGCCTGGCTGCAGCTCCGGGCTCTATGGCCTGGGGCTGCGCCTTCACCACTCTGAGCCCTTCTTGCTCATCTGTGAGATGGGGTAGTAATTGTGCCAGCCTGGCCAGGGTTCTGGAAGGTTCCATGAGGCTATGAGAGTCTTAGCACAGGGCCTGGGGCACAGCAAGCGCTCGATACGTGGTCACTGTTGCTGGAGCTGGTTGTTATGATTCCCGAGGGCCAAGGCCCAGCTAGGCGCCCCCCCCCGCCCCCCACCCCAGCAGAGTTTGAGAAAACTGAGCCTGTGGAGCGGCCTGGCTCCTCCTCCCCGCCCCCCACAGAGGGTGTCGAAATCATCCCAGAGACGCTGTGGAGCAGAAATTTCCAGTCTCCCTGGCAGAGCCTGGAAGAGTTTGGGTGCGGCTCAGAGAAGCAGCTGGGCTAGCACTGCAGGGCCAGGGCTAGGGAGGGACCCCGAGATGTTCTAGGAGACCCTGGAAGCACCCCAGCCCTGGGCGGGGGGCGGGGGGGGGGTGCCTGGCCTCCAGCTCTAGCCCCACAGAGCCTGCTCTGGCATAGGCAAAATCCCATGGTCCCCTGGGGTCAGTGGGGACTGTTTGCTCTAGTGATCGTCCCAATGGTGGGGGCCACCAGGCCTCCGAAGGGCCCGCTCTTGGCCACCAGGAGGAGCAGAGGCCCCCAGCCAGGATGGTGGGTCTCAACGGGGTTGTGGGGGCTGGGGGATCCCTGTCCCGAGTGGCCTGGAGAACCCACGAGAGACCCGGCAGACAGCCGGACCCTTGCTTTGATCACAGGGTTGTGTAACCCCATTGGAGGGGGGAGGAAATGGGGGCCAAGTGCCCGCACTGCCCCAATCCAAGCTAGGTGACCTTGGACAAGTCTGAGGAGACTAAGACAAGACTGAGTAACGCTCATGAGTACGAATGAGTAGACCAAGTGCTACTAACGAGTAGAACATGTCAACTGCTCTGTTATTTCACAGTGACTCTTGGAGGGAGCTTGTGTTATTAACCAACTTTGTTTTCCAGATGAAATAACGGAGGCTCGGAGAGGTCGATTCACTTTCTCAAGGACACACAGCTAGGAAATGATTCAAATCCCAAGCTGCTGGCTGCGTCCCTAAGGAAAAGCAAGTTAAATGTTTTTTTAAAAATAAAATATTTCAAGCACCTACTGTGTGGAAAACCATTGAGGTGGGTGGTGATAAAAATCAAGGATGCCTGGTCTGGCCTCCCAGAAGCTCATAATTGAGTGTAGACACAAGACTCCAGCGAGACCCTCCTGAAAGTTAAATGTGAAAAACACCAGCGTAGGGGCGCCTGGACCGCTCAGTGGGTTCAGTGGTTAAGCGTCTGACTCTTGGTTTCAGCTCAGGTCACGATCTCGCGGTTTGTGAGTTCGAGTCCCATGTCAGGCTCTGCACTGGCAGTTTGGAGTCTGCTTGGTATTCTCTCTCCCCCCCTCTCTCTCTGCCCCGCCTCCAGTGCTGTGGGGGCACCAGGAGAGTCATGGGGGTTGGCATGGGGGATGGTGAGGGAGGGAGCTGAGGGAGGAGCCACAGAGGGCAGGGAACAGGGAAAGCTGGTCTTGAGCAACACAGAGAGATTTTCGTGGAGGGCACAGAGCTGGCGCAGCAAGGGCAAAGTCACGGCTGTCTGAGAAGATGTAACCCACTCAGGGGCACGGAGGGCAACGGGGAGAGAAGCAGGAGGAGCGTTGCTGAGGCTGGGGCTGGGCTGCAGAGGCCTTAGACCTTTGCCGGGGGGTGGGAAGTGGGGAGCCCTCAAAGGTCTTGAGCAGGGGTGGACATCATTCTCTGGGAGTTTTCGAAAGATAATTCTGTAGGCAGTGAAATGTCCTGGAAACATACACAAAAAAAACTGGATGTGCTGGGTCAGGCTGCATTGCACAAACTTTTCCGGTGCTTCCTTTAAAACACATTTTTTTTTTTTTTTTTTGCCTCGTACAGGTATAACTATTCCCCCCAAAAGGACACTTTCAAAAGGAAGAAGGGGGCTGGGAGGCAGAGAGATGTGGGAAGCTGCAGCAGGAGTGAGCCAGGATTGGGGGGCAGCCGCCTCTCTGACTGCTGGCTCTCCGGCTGTTTGAGTGATGGGCGGTCTGGTAGGTGGGGCCGCGGAGGGGAGGGGTTGGGACCCTCCTCTTACCTGGAGCCTTCTCCTGGCCTGACTGATGGTGGCTTCAGCCTGTCCCTACCCCTCCCGGAAATCTGTCCTTACCCTCCTCCCCACTGGCTGGGCCGTGGGGCACAGGCTGATATTTCAGTCTTTCTCTGTACTAAATGGGACAGTTATCCCAGGGGCCTCCCTGTGTCCTTGAGGACAGACTTTCTGTCCCCTGTAGCAGCATCAGGCACTGTGCTAGTTGCCTTACAGACAGTGTCTCTTCATCTGAATATACTCCAGCAGAAAAAAAAAAAAAAGGGGGCGCCTGGTGGCTCAGTCGGTGAAGCATCCGACTTCGGCTCAGGTCATGATCTCATGGTTTGTAGGTTCGAGCCCTGCTTCGGCCTCTGTGCTGACAGCTCAGATCCCGCTTCGGATTCTGTGTCTCCCTCTCCGTCTGCCCCTCCCCTGTTCGTGCTCTGTCTCTCTCAGTCTCTCAAAAATAAATAAACGTTAAAAAAATTCTTGAAATGTGTTGCTCTCTCCATTTAACAGAGGGGGAAATGGGGGCTCAGTGGCTCACCCCCCTCCCCGGCTCTCACAGTCAGGGGGGAGTGGGATTTTTATGGGGTGGGGTCACCTGAGAGTCCCTACCACGAGGCTGTACTGCCACAGGCTCTTCGGGAGAAAAACCATCTCTCGGGTATCCCTAGATTTTGTGCCTCGGGCCTGCTCTGATTCCTGGACTAGGGGCTCCAGTCACCCCTCTGAGCCATTCCCTCTGCCTGGGATTCCCGCCTCCCCCTCTCAGAGCAATCTCCTACTCCACCTGCAAAACCCCACCCGCGAAACCCAGTGAAACCATTCATTCCTCCCCAGAGAACCCCAGACTCCCCTACAGTCCCCCTACCTGCGTTCTGTTCCTGTAAAGCGCCCCCCCCCCCCCCCCGCCCGGGAGAAGACAAAGGGCTCAGGAGACATGGTTGGGAGGAAAGTTCCAGCCCAGCCCCCAGTGACAGAGAGGAGGGAGCAGTCAGCTTGTTCTGGGTGTTCAGAAGGGCAGGACTGGGGCAGGGTGGTCGTGAGAGGGAGCACGGCCTGGGCTCCGTCCAGGGGAAGGCAGATCGAGCAGCCCCTGAGACTATTTGGCTTAGAGGCTGGAGAAGGACAAGTTCAGATGGAGAGAGAGCCTGCCTAGCGTGGCCTCGCCGGCTCCACCGGCCCGAAGAAGACACAACCCTTGCCTGCCCGGCCCTCCTGGCATCTCTGTGGCAAGGCTGGGGGTGGGAAGCTGTCTTTTGTGCACAGGTGTCCCTAGACCCCCACCCCACATGAGCATGCGCACACAGATGAAAAGCCCCCTCTTGGAGCCCAGAGACCCTTCCACCCCAGGAAGAGTTGACTAGAATTGGGAACAGAGTGGTGAGGGCCCCTCGTAAACTCTGAGAATCCCCAGTGCCGGGAACAGTGCAGACACACAGTAGGCACGGAAGCCTATGTTGACGAACAAATGAAAGCGTGAATGAATGCCTGACTCCAGCCCAGGGAAGAGGGGCCAAGAGCCTTAAGTCTGTCCGTCTGTCTGTCTGTGCCCTTATAAAGCAAGACCTCATGCGTCCAGGGAGCGTGTGCAAGATGGCTGGGACAGGCTTTGGGGGTGGGAGAGGCCGGGGCTGGGGCGGGGGGGGCGGAATGGGAGAGCCATAGAAAAGTGGCCCCCCTTGGGAGGGATGCAGACAGTGAGCCCTGCTCCTGATGAAACACCCCTTCTGCTCCCCGGGCCTGGGCAGTGCCTGGGGCCCTGAGGAGCTCTCAGGTACCCCCACATCACCCCCCGGGGGACCTCCCCACGCAGCTCCCCAGGAGGCAGCCTGCTGAGGTCATGAAAGAAAGGGGCTCTGGACTCAGACATTTCTGAGCTCCACCTCCACGACCATTTGCCTCAGTGGCCCCATCTGCAAAGGGGGCTGCTGCACGTGTTTGCTGGGAAGGTCACATGACCCCTCCCCAAGCCCAGGCCGGACCTGCACAAGCCGCTGTCTCCCCCAGCGCCCGGCCCCTGGGTTTGCCGGCCACAGGAGCGAGTATGCAGCGCGTATCTACACGCGCACACACTCACGTGCAGAGCGCACCCAGGCCCACAGTTGCAGGCACGTAAGTGTGCACCCAGACGCACCCACACACAGGCACATGCTCATGCCCGGCACGACCGCGTTCACACAAGCAGACACACACACAGGCAGACGCACACACACACACATGCACACACGGGCCTCGCAGGCACATCCCACACTCACTCAGCCCCCCACCCTGCACCCTGGCGCTTGCCCAGGCACGCACACCTGCTCACACTCACGCTCACACTCACACTCACTCCCTCCCCCCCCCCCCCCAAATCTGCTGTGCACCAACTGTTGGTGCGGGAGGGGCTGCGAGCGGGAAGGAACAAAACCCACGACTCAGCCGGGGAAAGAGGGGTGCGGGCTGGGAGGGGGGGTGCGCGGGCGAGGGAAATGACAGCCCGCGGTCCCCCTCGAGTCCCGGCTCATGAATATTAATGCGGCGGTAATTAAAATGCAGGGACGCAGCAGGACGGATGCGGCTGCCTCCGGAGCGCTGGGGAGCGCGGCGCCCTCGCAGGCGGGTGGAGCCCGTTTCTCGCTGGCGAACGCGGGATCTGGCTGCGGGGCCGGCGTTCGGGGTTCGGGGCTGGGGGCCCGTGGTTCCCGGCGCCCCTTCCCCCCCCCCCCCGCCCCCGCCAGCGGCGCCCCTCCGCGCTCTGCCCGAGCCCGGGCTGCCCGCCAGGCCGCCTTTTCCCGGAGCCGGCCCCCTCCCGCCCTCGCGGCCCGGTGATGTCATCTGCACAAAACTTTCCGCTTCCCGGCCGGTCTCGGGGCCCTGAGTCATAGCCGCCCCCGGCCCCGGGCCGCGCCGTCTGTTTGTGCAGAGCTAGGCCCCGCTGGCCCCGGCCTGACGTCAGGCTGGCGGGGCCTGGAACGGCGTGGGCCCCCCTCCTCCACCCCGTCAGCCGGGTGCTGCGGGCCGCTGGGGGCTGGACGTCAGTCCCGGGGCCGCGATGAAGGGCACAGCCTGGGGTGGCGGTGTAAACCCCGGTGTCACCTTATGCGGATCCCCGGATCCCGGGCAGGTCCTTTGAGCTCTCCGAAGCTCAGTTTCCTCATCTGCCAATGAGCAGATAGATCTTCTTAGACTTCAAGAGTGACTTGTGCAGCTGGATGAACCCAGGCCCAGAGAGGGAAAGGGACTCTGCCAAGGTCACGCAGCAGGTGGGCAGCGAAGCTGGCTTCCTGGGCCCCTGGTTCCCAGTTCTTGCTGCTTGGCGTCCTGGCTGAGAAAGCCTGGCCTCATCCTATGAGGGCAGTTCCCCGGGCAGGACTTGGAGGGACTTGAGTCCCAGCCAGGCCAGTGGGACTCTGGCTAGCTTTCTCACGCCCAAGGCAGGCGGCGTGATAATCTAGAATGCTAACCCTGTGGAAGCTATAAAGGGGAGCTGAAATGAGGAAAGCCACGTTGCAGTACAAAGACCATGGGACGGCTGTTCCGGAACGATTAAGATTCTGCTCACCCCCGAAGGCAGGTGAAGAAGTCGTTTTGGAGTCAGGTCACCTAGGTTCAAATCCCCGCTCTCGGTGCCCCCCTTCCGTGTTCCCTCTCAGGCCGGTGGTGCTAAACACTGAGCCCTGTGCCCCAAACATTGGCAATTCTTTTGGTTTTAGTGTTTATTTATTTGGAGACAGAAGAAAGAGAGCGCGCGCATGCACGAGTCGGGGAGGGGCAGAGAGAGGGTGGGAGAGAGAATCTCAAGCAGGGTCCGCAATGTCAGCACGGAGCCTGATGCCGGGCTTGAACCCCCGAACTGTGAGCTCATGACCTGAGCTGAAATCAAGAGGCAGATGCTTCCCTGACTGAGCCACCCGGACGCCTTGAAAACATCGGCCATTCTTAGGCTCTCTCTGGGGCCTTTGGCGCATGAGCTTGGGACCCAATTCATGGATGGGAACTAAAGAACCTTTTGGCTACTGCTCCCAGGGGCTGAGCGGGGCTGAGGCTCAGGTCTGTAACCTCAGGTGCATGGCTGTGGGCTGCGTGCTCTCCCCCAAATGCGTCTCCCACCTGCACTCCGCATCTGTCTTGGTGAAACTCCCGTGATGCTCCAGGCTGCCTCTTCCTGCCCGAGGCCTTTGCACCTGCTGTCCCCTCCCCTCTGCCCCGAACACTCGCCCTTCTCCCATTTTCCTGGCGAACGTCTCCTCCAGCCCTCCTTAGCCCACCTCCCAGGGAGTGTCCCAGTTACCACCGACCCACAACATACACACACACCAGCACGCACCCCTCCCCCGCCCACAGACCACACCACATATCAGCACACACACACATGCACACACACACACACATTCACATAGAGACCATACAACATGCATCAAGGCTGCATCGGTGCCCCTCATCTGGGATCCTACAGCCTCTAATTTTGACCCCCCCACACCCCCTGCCATGGTCACATTGGTGGGTCACAGTCCCACCTCCATCAAGGCCCTCGCAAATGAGCCCACACGCCGTTTCCGCAGGGGGTGCTGTCCTCACCCCTTATAGAGCTGAGCTGCTCCTGGCCCTGCCCCCTTACCCACACAGGTCATACTTATCTGGGCTTTGGTCAGCTCCCCTCCCACCCAGACGACAGCTACTGGAGAGGAAGGACTGTGGCCTTAAGGTCGCTGCTGTCTCGGGCCTCAACGTTCCCATTTGTAAAATGGGGTGTCACAGAAAGCACCTTGCAGAAACTCAGAAACTGTCATTCGCACCGCCATCGGGGTCCTGCTGGGCCGAATTTGTGGGTGAACTGAGCTTTGGTGGGTGCAGTTCAACCCCTAGGCGAGCCCCTTCCTCGGGTGAGTGTCCTGTTTACGCCCTTCCCGCAGACCGGGTCCCGGAGGCACCCTGTGCCGAGCCCCGGAAGTGGGGTGTCTGTTTACACATAGCAGGTGTTTTCTGTTCCAAGTGCTGCCCACCCCCCCAAGGTCAGCAATCCCTCTCCAGGCTGAGCCTTTCTGGAGGACAGTTGGGCTCCCCCAGGGGAGCTGGGCTGGAGCCTCAAATCTCCTCCTCCATCCGGCAGAGAACCACCCTGGCTGTCTGATCTTGTTGGGTTGGGAGCAACTTGTAGGGAAGGAGGGCGAGCCTCTCCCAGTGGGTGACTGGGTGACGGGAACCAGGAGAGTAAGGAAGGTGCGTGAGCGGCAGGGGGAGGGGCGGATTTGCCTGCTTCCATCAAGGCGGACCTATTCGTGGGAGGGGGCCCGAGATGAGTTGTCCTACCCTCCACACGTGCCCACCTCGCCCTCACTGCCCCTTGGGGGGAGGTGTTGGGGGCCCTCCCTCGGAACCCAGCAGCTCACCTGAGCTCAGACCCAGACCCGGGATGGCACACGCCGTCCCATATGCAGAGATGGAGGAACGGAGGCCAGGGCGGGGAGGGGGCTGGCCAGGCGCACAGAAGGGCTGGGTGGAACAGCCATCTGCCGCTGGAGTGCTTTCATTCACGGGAACCTTCCGTGTGCTGGCCCGGAATCGCGTGCAGGCTACAAGGTGAGGAGCGAAACAGGGGCTTAGAGTCTAGCAGAGTCAACAGGCCACGAGAAGCCGGTGAATAAAGGCCCCACAGCGACAGCAGGGGGGAGGGGCGTGCTGGGATGGGAAAGAAGGGGGCACCCATGCTCACTGACAAACATTTCTGTACATGGGCCCACATGGGTGTCCCAGGGTTTCTTCCAGAACGTTGCTTGCTTTCTTTCTTTCTTTCTTTCTTTCTGTTTAATGTCTTGTTTATTTATTCTGAGCAGGGGGGAGGAGGAGAGGCAGCGGGAGAGAGGGAGAGACAGAATCCCAAGCAGGCTCCACCCTTGTCAGGGCAGAGCCGGATGCGAAGCAGGGCTTGATCCCACGAACCTGTGAGATCATGATCCCAGCCGACATCAGGTCAGACGCCCAATGACCGAGTCACCCAGGCGCCCCTTCCGGAACGCTCCTTAGTTCACTTATCCTTTCTACGAATGTGGTTGGAACACCTTTGTGGAAGCAGGGGGCAGAGTAATCATGAGCAAGGTCCAGACTCCTCCTTCTGGCTGTGTGATTTGGGGCAAGTCACTGTCCCTCTCTGAGCCTCCATGGCGTGGCCTCCCTTGTATAAAGGGTGCACACCCCACAAGCCTGTTGGGAAGGGTCCTCGAGATGATGTGTGTAAAGTTCTTGATGTGGGGACCCAGGCCTGACTCTGCTCCAAGCGCCCTTGGCCCCTGACTGCCCTGCTCAGGCCCCCCTACCCCTCTAGTCTCTGCGTGAGCCCCAGTGCCCGGCAGCCCAGCCTTGGGGGGTATGAACAGTCCCCGTGAGGTGGAGGCCCAGGGCCAGCTGACTGTGATGACAATGCCACCAGGGGACAGTCTGGTTACCCAGCTGGGTACTCAGGGCTCCCGCCTCTCTGGGGTGGAATGTTTCCAGTGGAGATGGTTCTAGAACCACAAGGTCAGTTTGCTTGGGGGAGCCATGGGCCCTGACTCTTGCCTGCTGGGACCCCCCGATTAAAAAAGGAAAATTGACAGGGAGCCTGGGTGGCCCAGTCGGTTAAGCATCCACCTCTTGGTTTCGGCTCAGGTCGCGACGCCCAGTTCGTGAGTTCAAGCCCTGCCCCGGGCTCTGCGCCGTCAGAGCAGAGGCTGCTCAGGATCCTCTCTCTCCCTTCCTCTCCTCCGCTTGCACGCGCGCGCGCTCTCTCAAAATAAATAAACTTAAGAAAAACAGAAAAAGGAAAGTGGAGCACAGCATCTAAGTACTGACCACCCTCACTGATGTGGGCCAGGCGCTGTGAGATATTCCAACCGCCCCACGAGGCTTCCACAACTCAGGTGACGCACGAAAGAAAAAGAAACTGAGGCTGGGAGGGGGACGCCCCATGCGGCTCCTCTGTGGGAGAGCCGGAATTTACACTCCTCTGAGCCCAAAGCCCGACCTCTTACCCACCAGGTTGCCCCCTGCTTTTGTGTTGTCAGCAGAGAAACAAGTTTGGCCGGCACCCACCTTGCCTAACTCGTACCCACGGGATCTCTGCAGGGAGCCTTGATGTGAGCCCTGGGGCGGGATGCTGAGAGCAGGTGCTCAGCCGAGGGCAGATCACCAGGGGAACTTCCCAGGAAGGGTCCAGAGACCCCAAGATGTCACAACGGGAAGGGACCCCAGGGATCACCACTTTGGCCACCCTGTGTTGCACATACAGAAAAGCTTCAGCTCAGCGAGGTGGAGACGCTGGCCCAGGGACCCACGGCAAGGTATTAACTCAGCTGGGGGCTAGATTTGGAACTCAACTTCCTGGGTTCTTGCCGGCTGTAAGCCTAAGTCTCTGGACCCCACCTGCCTCGGTGTCCTCCCTCTGTAGAATGGAGAGAATCTTCGTTCCTATTTCACAGGCCGTCGTCACGAGAAATAAGTGAACGAACACACCTACTATGCTTAAAAACGGGGGTTGGTGGGGCGCCTGGGCGGCTCAAGGCGGTTAAGCGTCTGCCTCTTGGTTTCAGCTCCGGTCGTGATCTCGTGGTTCACGGGATCAAGCCCCATGTTGGGCTCTGCACGGACATCACAGAGCCCGCTTGAGAGTCTCTCTCTCTCTCTGCCCCTCCTCTGCTCGCTCGCTCTCTCTCTCTCCTTCAAGATAGATCAATAAACATTTAAGAAAAAAGCAGGCCGGTATACAGTGAGCATGCAATAGACGTGAATGGCCATCTGTCGTTCTCAGTCTCCTGGTTTCTAGTGCGGTACAGACCCATCGGCCCAATGAGCCTTCAGTGTCACCTACTCCGGACGAGGTGCTCTGCCAACACTGAGGACCGAGCCTGTCCCTGCTAATGCTGCCAGTCTAGCCAGGAAACACACCTGAAACCCGAGGTTGGCCAGATGAGGGGCAGAGGGCACCGTCCCGGGCAGAGGGAGGAACATGCCTGAAGACCGGGGGCAGGAAGGACAGAAAGCTGTCCCACCTGGAGAGAGGGTCCACATGGCTGGAGCTCAGGATCAAAGGTGAAGAGAAGGGACAGGCAGAGCGGGCCAGTCATCCCACTGGCTTGACCTAGAGGGCCCGCGGGACGCGGAGGGGGGCAGAGAGAGACTGGGAGCCCCACCCGGACAGGGGCAGGGGCTGTGGGTACAGGATGAAGGGAGCTGACGCCTGGGGTCTGGGTAAGTATTGAGCTAGTGGCTGGGGAGGAGGGATCCAGGGTGGACTTGGGATCCAGCCGGGGTCCTGGCGCATGGGCTGGAAGCGACGGTCGGGAGTTTAAGTTCAAGGGGTGGGGAAGACCTTGCATCCAGCTTGGGCCACTCCAGCTACAGCAGCACCCAGGGACCTTGACAGCCCCCTCAGACTTCAGCTCCAGGCTTTAGGGAACGGCGTCTCTGGCCCTTCTCTCAATAAGCCCTTCCTCGTGGGGCAAGGAATCCTTGTGATCAAGGAGACATGCCCACGTGGACCCATCATCTGGGCACCTGGGATCCTGGAATTTCCTGCTCAGTGGCCCCCAGCCTACTTCCTGGGTCCACCCTCCCGAGGATGGCCTGAGCTGGCCATTTGGACATTCCTGGGCTCTAGAGGTGGCCAAGAGGTGGCTGTTTGCCAGGGGTGTGGACGGAATTTACACACGCAGGCTGGAGCGGCCATGCCTGAGCACACAAAGCCCCCCGCAGAAAAAGACGAAACGTGGGGCTGAACGAAAAGGCAGGCCGGGCGAGCAGCTGTTGGCCAGGGCTGACTCTCCCCATTCTGCTTCTTCTAGCATGGACCCCAGGAGTCTGAGACTTCTAAACACAAACCCACCCTCCCAGGTGTATTTGTCCTCAGGAAGGTGTATTTGTCAAGGAAGGAGGATGGAACATATTTTATTTAGCAGTTTCTTAGCTTGATTTATACCTTGTAAATACTTAGACCTGAGGTATGTGGGCCTCTGTTTGTACTCCTGCCCCCCCCCACCCCTCTCCCAGGTACTGCCCAGAGAGGATCAGCCTCCCTGGGCCCCGTCTAGGCATCCAGTGGCTGACCTTGACCAGGAGGCTGACTCCTGGGGAACTCCCAGCCCTCCCTCCCAGCATCCTGACCCCACAGTGCTTCCTCCAGTCCTTCTGCCTTTGTTCACCTCCAGCCCCTCCTCCTCCAGGAAGCCTTCCCTTCCCGGAGGCCCTGGCGTTCTAGCTTGTGGCTGATGTTTTTGGCCACAGGGGCGTGCGGTGGTCTAACTGGCTAGGATGTGAGTCGAGTCCCCTCGAAGCAGCACCTCCCAGTCGAAGCAGTATCTTGCATTGGGTAGGAGGCTGGCTCAGAACGCACACAGACTTGAGGTCAAATCCCAGCCCTGTGACTTTCTTGCTGTGCGACCTTGGGAGGCGGCTTCGCTGCTCTGAGCTGGTTCTCCACTTCTGAAAACCCATAATCGTAACTGTACCTCTTGCGGCGAGGAGGCAATGTGGAACGCGGAGCCCACGTGTGCCCAGCACTTGGCAAGTACTGGGAAAGGAATTAGGAAGGGCAGGAGTTACATCACTCGCTTCTTTTCACAGCTGAGAAAACAAGCAGAGGAGGTTCAGCGAGGTGAGGCCGGTTGCCCAAGGTCACACAGCCTGTACCGGGGCAGGGGCCCAAGCCATGCTGTGCGCCCTGCGCTCTGATCACTGAGCCTTAGGGCCCGGGCCTGCCCCCACGTTACCCTTCCTGAGCTCCGTGGCCCTTGGGCGCCTGAGGGCCGCGTGGGGCCGCGGGGACAGGTGGCAGGGCCAGGGCCCAGCCCGCGGGGCGGGAGGGGTTAACCGGCTCCACCGCATTGGGCCGGCCTCCGGGGGAACCAGCCAATGGGCGCGCGCCGCGATGAGGTAATGCCGGGCCCGCGAGGAGTGGGCGGGGCTGGCGGGGACCTCGCCCAGCTCGCGTTCCTTCTCTCCCCACAACCCCCTCACCTTTGACCCTGATGTCCCCTCCCCGGCCTTACGCCAGCAGAAACCCCCGTGCTGGAGCTGAGGGTCTCGGGCGGGGGTGGGGGTGGGGGTGGGGGGGCTGGGTCCCTAAGGTCTTCGGCAGGAACCCGGAGACGGCTAGCCTCCTCCGGGCCTCAGTTTCCCATTTTGCAAGACGGGAGCCCTCGATCGCTGAAGGCTCCGCCGGAAGTGGACGTCCTTGGATCTCAGGACAGTTTTCAGCCCCTCCGTGACCTTGGCCCAGGCTTTAGCGGGTGCAGCAAGGAGTCTCGCCGGCCCAGTCACACCCTCCACGTGGCCCCGACCCGTCATCCCCTCCCTCTCCCTTAGGTATCCGCGCCTGACACACCCCTCCCTGCCCCCCCATGTCCCTTCGCTGTCGCCAAGCCCCGATTTAGCTGCAGAAGCAGCCGGACTTGGCGGTTTAGCAGTCGGAGGTCAAAGTTCAAGGTTAATTGGGCGCCTGCTGCGTGCTGCTCAGAGCCTGGGGCCTGGACGCCGCCCGGCAGGCCTCCAGGGCTGCCCGCGCCCCGGGGGCGAGCGCCGGCCGCCTTTGGCCGTCCGCCTCCCGGGCACGAAGCGGTTAAAGCTTTTCCAGCCGAGCTGGCACTGCCGCCGCGGCCGGGCTTATTAGCTCGCGGGGAGGGGGCGGTGGGGGAGAGGAGGGGCTGGAGTTGAGAACCGCAGAAAGCTATTCTCAGGGGCTCCCAAGTGTGGGGAGGGCGGCTCAGCAGGAGCTGCGGCTTCCCAGAAAGTTGATTATTTTTAACCCAGGAAGAAGAAAGGAAGGAGGCGAGGGAGAAGGACTCAGAAAAAAGAGAGGATTGCAGAGGAGAGGAGAGGAGAGGAGAGGAGAGGAGAGGATGGGGAAGGGGCAGGAGAGAGGGGAGAGGAGAGAGGGCAGTGGAAGGGAGGGGCCGGGATGGGTTGGCAGGAGGTAATGGAGGGGAGTGATAGGAGAGGCCAGACCCGTGGAGTGGGGGGAAGCCAGCTGGCAGGGGTCTCTGGGAGGGGCATGGATGTGGAGGGGGCACTGCCACCCTCCTCAGCCTCTCCCTGCACCCCTCTGGCTGTTTTGCCAGGCTCCCCGGCTCCGTGGGGCTCTCCTGCCACGCCCACCCGAGGCTGCCCATCCTGGCCTTGCCACCCCGAGCTAGAGCCGTGCCCTTCGGGGTATCACCAACCCAGGGCTGTGCAGGGCACCAGGCTCGGAGAGTGGGGGACCCCGAGGCAGCCGCAGCCCTGCCTTAGGGTGACAAGTCCTGGCCCGCGTGGTGACCTCTGGGGGATGGGGCAGGAGCGCTGCCCTGAAAAGCTCATGGTCCCCAAAGGGCAAGGTTTCTGGAGGAGAGGGCGGAAGGCACCCAGGGTTCCCTTTCTCCAGCCTTGGGGTAGAGCCAGGCTGAAAACCAAGCCCAGAGAGGGGCCTTAAGGGAGGGTGCTGGGACAATGACAAACAAGACAGATACAGCCGGGCCCACAAGGCTCGCAAGTCCTGCAGGGCAAGCAGAAGCTGCACAAACCATTATGAATAATGCATTAAATAACAAGAGGGCAGGGGGCTGGGAGGACTGGTCCCAGGGGCCTGATCTCTGCGGGGGTCATAGGAGGGCTCCCTGAGGGCCCGGAGTGGCTAACTAGGTGAAGAGTGACCAGCTGAGGGGGCAGGGGCAGCATGGATGGGGTCCCGGGGCAGAGACTCGAGAGGCTAAGAGAGATGGGATCAGTGTGGCCCAAGACTGTGGCCTCTGTCCTGGAGGTGGCTGGATGTTTTGGGGAGAGTTCCAGAGAGCGGAGGGAGGAGTCCCGATGCGCAGGATGGAGGGGGGCGTCCGTATGACTGAAGCTGGCGAGGGGTCCAGCTCTGGGGCCGCCTGCGGACGTGAGTGTGTGCGTGTGTCCCTTGCACTGAGCGTCCTGCCCTCCACTTGAGGCAAGACCCAGGGGGGCACATTCAAGCCCTCCAGGACCAGGAATGGCCTGGCCAGGCCAGGAGAGGATGGATGGAGGAGGACCCTGCCCCCCACCCCCACCCCGCCGGCTAGAAGGCCAGAACCACCTCCTCTACCCCTTGTGACTCTAGGACCCAGGACCAGCAAGGAGCAGGAGTGGGAGAGGGGCGGTGTCCTGGGCTATTGGCTGGAGGACAACGTCTGCACCCTCATGGCTGCAGGGTGCCGAGAAGGCCTCCTTGTGCCATCAGAGTTACCCACGCACTTCCCGCTCAGGTCCCAGGGTCTCTGCTCCCAGGATGGGATGGGCAAGAATAATGACAACCACGGAGAAACGATGGGGGGGCCAGGCTCTTAGTCAAGATGGGGTCTGTCCCGGGTCACGTTCGGCCCTGAAGTTTCCGCATCAGTAAGATGAGGGGTGTGGGCTGCAGACTTCGGAGGTGCAAGAGTTAGACTTGCCCCCATCTGCCCCGGGTGGGGGGGCAGGGGCAGTATGGTTCCTATGCTGCAGATGAGAAAACCAAGGCTCAGAGGAAGGTGGGGGGCGGGGGGACACGGGGCGGGGGGGGGGGGTCGCCTTCTCAGGCCCGCCTCTCTCCTGGGGGGATTCGGTTCCCACAGCCGCTGCCCTCCAAATAAAGAAGCGAGTTGCAGAAGGCGTTCCCCCTCCGGGATACCGTTCTCTCCCTCCCCAAAACCCACTCGGTGACCCCGGGCTGGCCCTCTGGGCCCAGGAGGCGTCCGGTCCCCATCGGGCATCTCTGAGCTGTGCTTTCTCGCTGGAGGAGCACAAAGGCGGGTAGCCGGGCAGAGAAAGAGCCCGACAGGCGAGGAGCCGGCTCCACGGGCGCTTTTCTCCCCGCTTTCTTCCTCTCTCGGCTCTTTGTTAAGCTCCCTTTCAGCTGAGCCGGCAGAGCCTGGGTGTTCCGAGCTCACAATAATTGCTGCGTCTAGACAGTGTCTGGTTAGGAGTCCTCCCTCTCCCGCGCCTCCCCGGCCTCCCCGAGGCTCCCTTTCCCAGCCCTGCGGCCCTGCTCCACGCCCCCCTCCCCCGTTTCCCACACCCTTCCCCCGCCGCCCACCCCCCCCCCCCGACCCCCACCCTTGTCCCGCCTCCCCGCCTCCCCCCTGCTCACACTTTCTTGTCTCTCTCTCCCTCTCCCCACACCACCCTTGGGCGGGCACACACTCCCTTCCTTCCTCAAGGCCTGAGATCGGAAGGGGGGGGGGGGGTAAAGATGGTTTTGCGTCCAATTTCACGAGTTCTAAGGTCTGTTCCTGCCCCAGCTCAGATTGGCAACTCTGGAAGATTCCCCAGGAGCTAGAGTTTCCTCACTGGTGTCGGCATCGAGGCCCTCGGGGTGTCCAGACAGTAAGAATCACACACAGCGTTTGCTCAGCCCTCTCTCCGCTCTGGCCACCGTGCTAACTCTGTACAAACATTCATTTATGTAATCCGCCCAACATTTTTTAAATCTCGCTAGGAGAGAGAGAGAGAGAGAGAGAGAGGGAGAGAGGGAGAGAGAGAAAGGGACTGAGTCTGTGATCTGTCCCACTTTGCAGATGAGGAAACTGAGACCCAGAGAGGCTAAGTAACTTACCCAAAGTCACAGAGCCAGCAAGTAGAGGAACCCGGATGTGAGGCCACAGAGGCTGGGTCCAGCCCCAGGAATTACCAACACTGGGAACATTAAATGCTTACTGAATACCTGGGGCTGAGATCTGCACTTTCCAGGTATTATTTCCTTTAGCCTCACAACACCGTTAGATAGGAGCCAAGATTATGTCCATTATACAGACGGAAAAGGGATGGCCGAGGGCTGCTGAGTGTGGCCAGATGGTGACCTAACCGGGTGTTAGAGAGGCCTAGTAATCCAGGACCTTGCTGTGGCTGCATGGAAAAGGCTTCATGTGAAGTACGAGACCAATAAATGCTTTATACCGTTTCCCACGTCTCCCCTCTGGGCTTTCTCGAGCACCTCCTGGGCACGCAGCCCTTGCCAGGCTGGGGGAGACAGGGGCCAAGGTGGGGCTCTGGCATCACGAGATCTCGGCCTAGAGGAGGCTGGCGAGTCAGCCAGCACAAGGGGCACAGGGCCTCTGGGAGCCACGCGGAGGGGCCCTACATCCAAGAAGGCTTCCTGGAGGAGGTGGAATCAAGACCCGTTAGAGAGGATGAGTGTAAGAGTTAGGCCTAGAGGGGAGGGAGAGGTGTCACACATACGAAGGCCCCCAAGTGAGAGAGGAATAGGGTAATCTCAGAGGACAGGGGAACCCTTGTCAGGCTGACCGGGAGTGGGGGGACCAGGGAGGGAGGTGGGGGGAGCCGCAAGGCTGGAGCCCAGACGACAGGAGGGGCGTCGATGGCCAGGCCGCCTGAGAGCTGGCGCTCATCCCCAGGCGGGCAGGCAGGACCGTGGCGGGGCGGGCTGGCTGGATTGGAGAGACCCGACAAGTCACACAGAGATGGCCGCCTCCGATGTCGGGAGGGGCCTCCGAGAAGTGTCTTCAGTGCCATTCCAGACACGGGAATCGGTGTGGGCCAGGGCCCCCGAGGCCCACGTAGCCAGGTACACTCCCGGAGACCGTGGGGCCACGTACGGAAAGGCCTTCAGAGGCAAGGGATAGGTCACAGCAAAGGTTTGGTGGGTTCATTGGGAGGATTCATCTAGAACCTTGGCAGGATGGCTCCGAAGGGCGAACCTGGAGGCGGGGAGGCCGGGAAGATAAGCTCGGTGCCCGCCACTTCTGGGTCTGTCTCACAGCCGTGTGGCCACAGGCCCGGGTCGTGGCTTCTCCGGGGGGGTGCTGTGCCTTGACCTGCTGCCGGGGGCTCAGGGGCTGGGAGAGGAGGCGAACGGGAGGGCAGGCCCGCGCTGCATAAGGCAGGTGGGGACGGTCCAGCAGCGCTCATGGCAAAGAAAGACCCGGATCGCGCACAGGCCTGTCATCCCTGCCCCCAAGTCCCCGGGCAGATGGTTCGAGAACCCGGCGTGTTTCCAGTCGGAGGAAGACGTTATGACACATATAAGCACGTATTTCCCGACACCCCCGATAGGTGTGGGGCAAGCCCCGTAATCAGACACCCTCCATGTGTGCGGCTGAGCGTGTCAGCGAAGATGGTAGCTACTCCCCGAATCTCCGTCTCGCGATGGGACCGCAGCTCCCCCGGGGCCGCCCTGAGGGTCCCACGCCCCCCACGACACCATCCTGCCAGCCGGGGGCGCCTCAGACGCAGGTTCCGGCGCCGCCTCCCCGCCCTCTGCACCCAGCCAGCCGCTCTTTTCTGGAATGTTCCTCCCCAGACATCTCCCAAGATGGCTTTGTCACTTCCTTCCGGGCTCTGCTCAAACACCACCTCCCCAGCGAGGCTCACCCTGGCCGTGCCTGTCTCCTCCCACCCCCCCTCGGACTCCTTTACTTCTCAGCACCTACCACCTGACATTTTCATGGACTCAGTGACTCATTTGTTAATTGTCTGCTCTTGGCTGTCACCGGCTATGCCCCCGGCATCTAGGACAGTACCTGGACAGCAGCAGTCTGTCCAAGTGGCCAGCATATCCACGAGGCTCAAGAAAGCCCAGCTGGTGGCATCGCCGTCTCTGGGGTCATTGATGCCGCTGCAATTTTTATTATTATTATCATTATTATGTTGCTGAGCTGATCCCAGGCCTTGGTCCTCCGGCCTGTGAAATGGGCGTCTTGGGGACCGGGACATCAGCCACCGGAAGCCCCCCCACCTCGATCAGGTGGCCGCGGGAGAGACAAAGAACACTCCCCACCCACCTGGGGGAGCCTGCGCCCCTCACTGGAGACAGAGAGAGGCCCAGGAGAAGCTTGGAGAACGCCAGCCCCACCCCCCCCCCCCAAGAGCTGGGCCGCCAGAAGGCCATACATAATTCATTGCCAAATGGGGCCGCGGGCGGCTCTCTGCGCGGCGCGCCGGGGGCTCACTCTGCGCCTGGCACTTTGCTGATTGCTCCTCACACGTGGGTTCATTGCATTTTCTCGGATTTGCAGGGTGCGATCCTGCCCCCCCCAACCCGTCTCACCCAGGGGGAGCCTGGGGTTCAGAGGATGGGGTGACCGCTGGAGTCACGCAGCGTCTCAGGGGCCAAGCTGGGCCTCAGGTCAACACACTGGATTCGGATCCCCACTCACCCACCGCCTCTCTGTGGAGGGAAGAGACAGCCCTGGGGAGGGCCTGGCGCGGGGGCCAGGAAGGACCCTCGCACACAGGGCAGGCGGAGGACCGGCCGGATGACAGCGGGGCCGAGGAAGGCTGGGGGCAGGCATTGCGCCCCCAACCCCCAGCGCCCGCCTCCCCACGCTGTCCTCCCCTTCTATGGCCACCAAGAGCACTGGCTGTGGAGTTTCAGGGGCTCGGTTTGCTCAGCTGTACAATGGGGATAAGAAGACCTCGGCCCCGGGCCGGGAGACGATGCAGACGCGAGTTGGCCCCCAAAGGGGCACCTGCCGAGGGGCAAAGCCGATCTCACAGGCTCCGTACTCTGCGGCTGTGTTTCGAGAACATTTTTGAAGTAACCACATTTTAGCAGCGGAGGGCAGATTAGACATTGTTGGGGACTCGGGACGGCTGGATGGGGGTGAAATGGGGTGTGGTTAAAAAGGAACAACAGGGGCGCCTGGGTGGTGCAGTCGGTTAAGCGTCCGACTTCAGCTCAGGTCACGATCTCGCGGTCCGGGAGTTCGAGCCCCGCGTCGGGCTCTGGGCTGATGGCTCGGAGCCTGGAGCCTGTTTCAGATTCTGTGTCTCCCTCTCTCTCTGCCCCTCCCCCGTTCATGCTCTGTCTCTCTCTGTCCCAAAAAAAATAAATAAACGTTGGAAAAAAAAAAAAAAAAAAGGAACAACAGCGGAAACCCTGGTGGTGACGGAAAGGTTCTGTGTCCCGTCATGGAGGGCGCGCAAGCCCGGGACAGAAGCGTGGACCCCTAAGTGCGCCCGCAGAAGAGACCAGGAAGCCTGAGTGAGCGGGCTGGGCTGCGTCGTGCCCGTGCCCCAGCTGTGACACTGTCCTGTGGTTTAGCTAGAACGTTCTGTCCGGAGCAAGGGCTGGCGGGGGGGAGGGGCGCAGGGAGGCAGGGTACCTGGGATCTCTCGGTATCTGTTCTTACAACTACAGGCCGGCCTACAGTTCACGCAATAAAAATTTCGAGTAGAAAATGTCATCTGGGGCGCCTGGGTGGCTCAGTCAGTTAAGCGGCCGACTTCGGCTCGGGTCACCATCTCCCGGTTCGTGGGTTCGAGCCCCGCGTCGGGCTCTGTGCTGACGGCTGGGAGCCTGGAGCCCGCTTCGGATTCTGTGTCTCCGTCTCTCTCTGTCCCTCCCCTGTGCCCGCTCTGTCTTTCAAAAACGAATAAACGTTAAAAAACATTAAAAAAAAAAGAAAGAAAGAAAATGTCATCTGCGTCTGCCCTCGAAAGGGTTAAGGGAGTTGCTGTGTGCTGTTTTCCCCCATCACAGTGTCCAGGCCAGGGACCAGGGGCCAGAGGGCATTAGCCTGACAGCTGGAGTCTTCCCCCACTGAACTGTCCTTTCTGCCTCACGGTGAGCATCCCCAGTCTTTGTTCCAGAATGTTCCTGTCCTCTTCCGCCTTCCCATAGACAGGAATTCAATAGTGCCCCATAAGACTCTAGAACAGACTCTGGAAAACACAAGGAAAGCCTTTGTCATTAATCTCCTGTCTGCATCGGGTGGGGAAACCCAGCCATTCGCGGAGGCTTTCGGTCCGGATGGCGGGAACAGTGACCCCCCACCCCGCGGTCTCCTGCCTCCGGGAGAGTTCGGGGCAATGCTGAGGGGCAGGTAAGTGGGTCCCAGATCTACCACGCTCTGCCTCCCGTGTGACTCTAGACGATCCCTATCCTCTCTTTCATACTTAAATTCCTCACTTGAAGCACAAAGGAATTGGACGAGATGGTCCTTTTTTTTTTTAAGTTGATTTATTTATTTTGAGAGAGAGAACACAAGTGGGGAGGGGAGGGCAGAGAGAGTATGGATCCCAAGCAGGCTCCGCGCCATCAGCTTGACGTGGGGCTTGAACCCACAAACCGTGAGATCATGATCTGAGCCGAAATCAAGAGTTGGACGCTCAACCGACTGAGCCCCTCAGGCGCCCCTGGACTAGATTATCCTCAAGGATGGGGATGGCCCCTATGTCGCTGCCCAAAGAGGACTTTCTTTCACATCCCATGTGACCGGACGGGCAGGCCCCGGGCCTTCCCTGCACGTGACCTTGGGCCCTCCCCGCCTTGCAGCATCAATATAGTGAGAGGGTTACACAGCTCAGGTCATTAAGTCATTCGACAAACATCCATTGTCTTCTCCGGCACAGACACTAGAGAAAAAGATAGCATTCTTGCCTTCGTGGAACTTGCGATCCGAGGGGAAAAGAATGCCACAAATACATCGAAAATTGCGGATCGTGACATTAGGCAGATTATGGATAGATTGTGAGATGATGCAGATTTTAAGATTATGCCACGAAGGACAAGGCTCAGCTGGGCCGGTGTGCTTCAGGGCCATAGTGAGGGACTCCCTGAGGAGTGATAATTAGGTGGAGGGTCGGAGGAGCGGGGAATTCACTCTAAGCCAAGAAGGGGGGGGCCCGGGTAGTGACTGCTCCAAAACAGGGGGCGCAAGAACCGGGGGCCTGTGTAGACAGACCCTGGGCTGTGAGAGATCAGAGTCCAGAAAGAGGCCACGCTTCACCGCGGGGGCAGGTGCACATGGGAGGCAAGCCTGGGGGGCCAGAGCTCCAGGCTGAGGAGGCTCACCTCCACCTTCCGACAGAAGGGGTCCTCAGAGATGCATTAAGCAGGGGCGGGGGGCGGGAAGGGGGGGGGTTACCAGATTGGAGGTGTGTTTGTTGTTGCCCTGAATCATTTTCACTGTGGTGTTCCTTAAACCAGCACGAACATAAAGCGAGGCACAAATTCCCCGTAGCTCTTAGCCAGCCATAACACCAAGACGAATTGGTCAATCGAATACAGAATCGATTCAAATCGGATTAATTTTATGTGACGCATTCCGTCTTTGGTTTGAAGCCCTGTCACCAGCTGACAGTACAAACGTGGCCCGAGCACTGTGGCTTTGAGTTTGCGGGGCCGGGCGGATTGGCCTTTGAGATCGATAATCGGCGGGCAACTCCAGAAAAAATTGGAGGGGAGAGGAGTAGTTCCATGAAAGCACTTCCCGAGGGAATATCCGAAGGACCCGCAGATGCGTGAAGAGGTGCTCAGCGTCCTGACTCATCAGGGGAAACACAAATGAGGACCACCAGCACGGCTCAAGTGAAGGAGGCTGACAGAATCGAGTGCTGGCGGACGTGGGGAGCAACCGGAACCCCTTACAGCCAGAGGAAAAATGTGAATTGGCAAAACCATCTTGGGAAGCGTGTGCTGGGTCTACTCAACCTACACGTGCCCTGTTCTCTGAGCCAGCACCCCTGCCCCGGGGCAGAGACCCGACAGAACTGCCTCCGTGCGTCCACCAAAGGGCGTGACCTGGAATATTCTCAGAGGCGCCGTTGGTCGTGACCTGGAACATTCCCAGTGGCACCGTTGGTCACGGCCATAAATGGAATGAATCCAACCATCCTGCAGCTGTAGGCGAGATAGGATAAATGAATTGTAGACTATCCGGGTGATGGATGATGGGCCCGCCTTCAAGATGGACCATCTACAACCATACACAGCCACGTAAGTGAGGCTCAGAGACATCATGCGCAGAGGATGTCTTTTATATAAACCACGGAAACAGGCCCAGTTGGTCCGTGGCGTTAGACATCAGGGTAGATGGAGATTGCCCTCGTGGGAAGGAGGGGTGGCGACCGGGGATTTGGAGAAGGAGGAAGCCAATGGACCGGACAGTGGGGAAGTGGCTAGAAACAGCACTTTGGTTCTCAAGGCTCTGAATTCAGCCGAAAGGCCAGACGTGGGGCAGGGGGAAGGGCCCAAGAAGTGCGGCTTCGGGTCTCCCGGTTCCCCTTTCCTTGCCCACACAGACTACCAACTAGCAAGCGGTAACCTAGGCCACAGCCCACGTTGGCTGACAAAGCTCAAGGCACCTCGTCCTCCTCCAGCCCCACGACCCTGCCTTGCCCTTATCACCACAACGTGTTGACCCAAGGGTGCCTTGGCTTGACCGGCGCGAGCTAGGGGGAAGAAAGGGGCTGGGCTGACGGGCCAGAGAGTGGGAGCTCCTCTGGGGGAGAGGCCTCGCCGACAGTGCTGGGGCACCGGAAGTTGGTGGGCAGACCCCTGGCCCCAGCGTCCGGGAAGGAGTGGGCACTGGGCAGCATGAGGCAGACGCACTGGCACAAGCCGTCGACCCCAGCCGGCCTCAGGCGAGCTCAGGCTCAGCCCTGGCTCTAGTGTCTCACTTGTGCCTTCACCTCCCCTCCCCGGCTGCTTTAGAGTGGGTCAAGGAGGAAGGCCATTCTCTGCTCTGGAACAGGGGACAAATGACCCATGTGCCGCTGCCAGTAAGAAGGGCCTCGTCTGTCCGCGTGAACCTGGTGCTCCACAGAGGCCAGGTGGATGAATACTCTACAGGCAGGATGCTGTGTGGACGGCCGACGGGGGCCCTCCCCACCGGAAGCTCGCTGACAGGCTTCCGGAAGAATGGGATTGTAAACCATGGGTTCCGAGTTTAGAGGGAGAGACACAGAATCTGAAGCAGGCTCCAGGCTCTGAGCTGTCAGCACAGAGCCCGACGCGGGGCTCGAACCCACAAACGGTGAGATCATGACCTGAGCCGAAGTCAGTCGCCCCTTCTTTGTGCCTCCTTTACTGTCTTCTGTTGGACCAATCATGTATTTATAAATGTCCCATTCTGTCCCATCTGTTGACATTTTAGCTATACCTGTTCATATCTTTGGTTGCTCTAGGAGGGGTTATGCTATGTACTCTCACATTATCACAGTTTCTCTTTCAGAAATAAAGTACCACTTCATGTATTCTGTAAGAACTTCACCAACGTGGAATTTTTTTTTCCCTCTCCTGTCTTTTGTCTTATTGTGGCCATCGATTTCACGTTTCTGTATGGTAAATCCCAGAATGCACTGATATTTTTGCCGTAAGGAGTCCGTCATTTTGAAGGAAGTTCCGAAGAGAAAAATTTGTCTTCCGTATCCACTCACATCTTTGCCATCATCAGTGGTATTGTTCCCCCTGCAAGCCTGAAATTCTATCTGGTGAATAATTTCCCTTGGACCTAAAGACTTTTCTTTGGCATTTCTGATCATGCGGGTCTCCTGGCAACATTTTCTGTCTTTTTTTTTTTTTGAGAGAGAGAGGATGGGGGGCTGGCAGGCAGAGGAAGAGACTGAGAATCTTAAGGAGGCTTTTCACCCAATGCAGAGCTGATCCCACAACCGTGAGATCATGAACTGAGCTGAAATGAAGAGTTAGACACACAAGCAATGGACCCACCCAGGCACCTCATCTGCTTTCATTTATTCAAAAATTAATTTTTTTTTTCCATTTGCAAAGACATCTCACTGATAACATTCTAAATTAACAGAAGTTTTCCTTTCATCATTTTTAAGGTATTGCTCCATTGTCTCCTGACTTGCATTGTTTTAATGAGAAGTCTGTTGTCTTTCGCATCATTGATCTTCTGTGCGTAATTGTCTTGTTTTTTTTTTTGTTTTTTTGTTTTTTAGGGTTTTTTTTGTTTGTTTTGTTTTCTTCAGCTGCCTCCCAGATTCTCTCTTGATTGTTGGTTTTCAGCAGTCTGACCATGATATGCCTAAGTATGGTCTTCTTTGTTATTTATCACGATTGGGGCTTACGGAACTTCCTTGATTGTTTTTTCAAGATTAGAAGATCAACAGCTAATATTTCCTCACATGCTTTTTTTTCTGGCCTATTATCTCTCTTTCCTCCTCTGGGACTCCAATTCAATGTGTGTTAAACCTGCTTGATCCTAGGGTACCAGCGTGGCTCAGTCGGTTAAGTGTCTGATTCTTGATTTCAGCTCAGGTCATGATCTCACAGTTGTTGGGTTTGAACCCTGCGTCGGACTCTGTGCGGACAGTGCAGGGCCTGTTTGGGATTCTCTCTCTCTCTCCCTCTCTCTATGCCCCTCCCCAGTTCACACACCCTCTCTCTCTCTAAATAAATATTGACTTGTCTTTACATTTACTGGTCCTATTTTATTGGGTCTAATCCTATCCAGTGGATGTTTACGTGGCTTTTAATCCCATCCAATGGATGTTTGGCTTTTGAGATATCAATTTTAAGTTAGAATTTGATCTGATTCTTTTTTATTATTTTTATTTTATTTATTTTGAGAGAGAGAGAGAGTGAGAGAGAGAGAGAGAGCAAGTGGGGGAGGGGCAGAGGGAGAGGGAGAGAGAGAATCCCAAGCAGGCTCTGCACTGTCAGCACAGAGCCTGACACAGGGTTCAATCTCACGAACCATGAGATTATGACCTGAGCCAAAACCAAGAGTCAGATGCTTAACCGACTGAGCCACCCAGGTGCCCCAGATCTGATTCTTTAAACAAACAAACAAAACAAAACAAAACAAAACAACAACAACAACAACAAAACTTCCTTATCTCCTGGGTTATGGGTTGATATATGCCCTCTCCCAAAATGATATGCTGAAGTCCTAACCCCTAAACCCCTAGTACCTCATAATATGACCTTATTTGGAAATAGGGTCATACAGATGTAATTAGTTACAATGAGGTCATACTGGAGTAAGGGGGGTCCTCCACCCAATGTGATTGGTTTCCTTATAAGAAAAGGAGAGAGACACAGAGAAAATACCACATGAAGAGGGAGGCAGAGATTGGAGTGATGCATATACAAGACAAGGAACATCAAGAATTGCCAGCCATCTGGGGTGCCTGGGTGTCTCAGTCAGTTAAGCATCCGACTTTGGCTCAGGTCACGATCTCGCGGTTTGTGGGTTCCAGCCCCGCCTCAGGCTCTGTGCTGACAGCTCAGAGTCTGGAGCCTGCTTGGGATTCTGTGTCTCCCTCTCTCTCTGCCCCTCCCCCGTTTGTGCTCTGTCTCTCTCTCTCTCTCTCTCTCTCTCTCAAAAAATAAACATTAAACAAAAAAAAAGAGGGGCGCCTGGGTGGCGCAGTTGGTTAAGCGTCCGACTTCAGCCAGGTCACAATCTCGCGGTCCGTGAGTTCGAGCCCTGCGTCAGGCTCTGAGCTGATCTCGCGGTCCGTGAGTTCGAGCCCCGCGTCAGGCTCTGAGCTGATGGCTCGGAGCCTGGAGCCTGTTTCCGATTCTGTGTCTCCCTCTCTCTCTGCCCCTCCCCTGTTCATGCTCTGTCTCTCTCTGTCCCAAAAATAAATAAAAAACATTGAAAAAAAAAAAAAAAAAAAGAATTGCCAGCCATCACCAGAAGCTAGGAGACAGATATGGGACAGATTGTCCCTCAGAAATCTCAGAAGGAGGTAACGCTGTCAACTCGTAGATTTCAGACTTGTAGCCTCCAGAAGTGTGAGGGAATAAATTTCTGTTGCTGTGAGCCCCCCAGTTTGCAGCACTTTGTTCCAGCAGCCCTAGGAAACTAATGCACTCCTAAAATTTCTCATGTTTTCATCCGTTATAATTGCCTTTCCCCGTACATTCTTTAACAAATGTATCATAATGATTTCAAAGTGTGCTTACTAATTCCAACATCTGGGTTGTCTTTGATCTGTTTCTACTGAACTAAAAAATATATCTTGTCAGGGCGCCCGGATGGCTCAGTCAGAGGAGCATGTGACTCTTGATCTCGGGTTTGTGAATTCAAGCCCCATGGGTGTAGAGATTCTTTAAGAATAAAATGTTTTAGGGTCACCTGGGTGGCTCAGTTGGTTAAGTGGCCGACATCAGCTCAGGTCACGATCTCACAGCTCGTGAGTTCGAGCCCCTCATCAGGCTCTGTGCTGACAGCTTGGAGCCTGGAGCCTGCTTCAGGTTCTCTGCTTCTCTCTCTCTCTCTGCCCCTCCCCCGCTTGCACTTTGTCTCTCTCTCTCTCTCTCTCTCTCTCTCAAAAATAAAGAAACATTTAATAATAAATAAATAAAATATTTTAGGGGCACCTGGGTGGCTCAGTAGGTTGAGTGTCTGACTTCAGCTCAGGTCATGATCTCACAGTTTGTGAGTTCGAGCCCCACGTCGGGGTCTGTGCTGACAGCTCTGAGCCTGAAGCCTGCTTTAGATTCTGTGTCTCCCTCTCTCTCTGTCCCTCCCTTGCTCGCACTCTGTCTCTCTCTCTCAAAAATAAACATTTTAAAAAAATTTTAAATAAAATAAAAAATAAAATCTTTCATGGGGCACCTAAGTGGCTCAGTCAGTTGAGTGTCTGACTTTGGATAAGGTCATGATTTCACAGTTCATGGGTTCAACCCCCACCTCAGGCTTTGTGCTGACAGTACGGAGCCTGCTTAAGATTCTCTGTCTCCCTCTCTCTCCTCTCTCTGCCCCTCCCCCGCTCATGCTGTCTCAAAAATAAACATTAAAAAAATTTTTTTAATAAAAAATAAAGGGGCACCTGGGCGGTTCAGTCGGTTGAGTGATTTCAGCTCAGGTCATGATGTCGTGTTTGGGGGTTTGAGCCCCGCATTAGGTTCTGTGCTGACAGCTCAGAGGCTGGAGCCTGCTTCAGATTCTGTGTCTCCCTCTCTCTCTGCCCCTCCCCTGCTCATGCTCTGTCTCTCAAAAAATAAAATTAAAGAACATAATAAAAAATAAAATCTTTAAAAGTCTTGTCTATGTGTCACATTTTCCTGTGTCATCCCATATCTAGTAATTTTTACTTTTATGCTGGACATTGTGTGATACAATGTAGAAATTCTGGATTATGTTATCTTCCTCTGAAGAATTTTGCATATCGTTCTATTAAATTGTGGGCCCTTCACCTTGACCTTGTGGATGCTTGGTGTTAGACTTTGGTAAGACAGGTTTGCTTCTAAGTAATGGTCTCCCATGATCTCACTGAAAATCCTGGTGTGTTTAACAAACCACTCCAACTTGGTGAAATTTGAACTAGAAAATCTATTTCCCCAGTGCCGAGCAGCTGCAGAAATCTCCACTCGGCATTTTCAGTCTTCCATTTGTGTTTTCCCCTTGGAGTCAGGACCCATACCAGAGTCAGCCAAGGATTAGAGGGGAGTTTTCTCCCTCTGTAGTCCTCTTTTCTGGGATCTCTCTCTCTCAGTTTCCAGTTTCTCTAGAGGCTCTAAACTCCAATTTCCTACTCTTCGGCTAATAAGGTTTCTGATTTCTGCTTGGGTTCTATTCCCCTCAGCATAAACTAGAGAATGACTTCAGGTCAAAAGCCCGCTAAATGTGTCTCGCATCAGTATGGTTTCCTTATTTCAAGAGGCATAGGTCCCTCCAGTTTCTGCCTGATTTTGGTCACTTCTTGTGGTGCCAGACAAATCTGTTTTATATCTTTGTCCAGATTTTGTAACTGTTACCAGCGGAAGGTTAATCGGATAAAAACTACCTTTCCACTATCAGAAAGTCTGTGCTTCGTAAATCACGACTTGTGCTGCCTAAGACTTAGAAGTTCATGCCCGTGTTGGGTCTAGTTTTAGACTTGACATTGGAAGTGATATGGTTTAGTGGACAGTTCGGACCCTTTTACTGTGGTCTGGAGCCAGCTACCCCTGATGTTGAGCCTTGAGCCTGATACTTTGTCAGTCAGGTCCCGATTAAATGGGATGTGCTGGGCTGGATGACACTCACTCACCAGGCTTACGCAGCAACCCAAATAGGTAAAAATCAATATAGTTGGTATCGAAGGGGAAGAGGCCCTCTGAAACAGCAGAGGCCACTGAACACAGAAGCCCAAACAAAGGCCTTGGCAGAGGGGCCCACGGTTTTCAGGCAGAGCCGTGGGACCCAAGGCTGCATTTGGGATCAGCTGTGCGGCTTGGGCAAGTCCCTGCCCCTCTCTGAACCTCCTTCCACGAAGAGCTGACCTCTAAAGTCCCTCTCAATGTGGGATCCGACCCCTGATCACACACTTCCCTCCAGCATGGCAAGTGACGTTGGGCACCTCCCTTTGAAAAAACAAAACACGGGGCGCTGGGGTGACCGGCTTCACTCAGGTCATGATCTCACAGATAGTGGGTTCGAGCCCCACGTCGAGCCCTGTGCTGACAGCTCAGAGCCTGGAGCCTGCTTCGGATTCTGTCTCCCTCTCTCTCTCTGCCCCTCCCCTGCTCACGTTCTGTCTGTCTCTCTCTCAAAAATAAATAAACGTTAACAAATAAAATAAATTGAAAAAAAAAAAAGACAAAACTCTCCTTGCCTCAGTTTCCCCGTGTGGAACACATTCCGCAGCAGGCTGTTACGGGGCCCTTCAAAATAAAGTACTCTGAAGACCAGGATAAGAAGCATCTACCCCCATCCCAAATCTCCAGCTTTGCAACGTGCACCAGTCTCACCAGTCTTTATAAGGGCAAGTCTAAGGGCAAGTCGGGGCAATGGAACCCGCGTCCCTTGGGGGGAAAAGTGAGAGCTTTCAGAGAGAGACAAATAACTTGCGATTTAAATGCAGAAGAGACCAGGCTGTGCCACCACATATGCAGATCGATGCAAATGGTATGCAAATAGCCCAGCATCAGCCCGGGTTTGCCAACGTCCTCCGCCAAGCAGCCGGTTACGGGGGTTCGGCCGGGACTGGTCTGTGCCAGAAGCTCACATCTGGGGCCCAGAGGCCTTGGGGTGAATGTTTGGTTGCACTTCCTCTAGAAAGCTCTCCAAGACCTAGCAGGAGGCAGCCCCCTCCCTCTGCTCCTCAGGGCTGGGCGCCTACCTCCAGATTCTCGACAAGGGTGGTACCCTCCTCTCCCCCTTCAGACTGTGAGTTCTTGAGCGCAGGGGCTCCCTCTCGCTCACCACCACACCCCCAGACTGGCGCAGAGCCTGGGACCAAGCAGGCCCTCGGGGGTTGCAGGCTCAGGGCATGCAAGAAGGCAGGATGGGACGGGGGAGTTCGTTTCTAAGTCTTCCTTGACCCAAGAAGAGGCCGAGCCCTCTTCAGAGCCTCCGGGCGCTGGTCCCCCAACGACTCAGCACCAGTACCTTGTCGCCGATGAAGACGAAAGGGTCGAAGCTTGTAAGCGATTTACCTAATTGGTGAATTGGCAAAGGTTCCACTTGGTTGATAGAATGACATCCTTCCCCCTCTCTTTCAATCTGTCATCCTTCCTAGGGTGGGCCGGGGCCTTACCCACCTTCTGCAATGGAAGACAGGAACCGGTGGACAGCCGCTCCCACCTCCCGTCTTCTGGGTGACAATTCTGGGAGGCATTCCGTTGGCTTCCAGAGTTCCTGGTTGACTAAGTCCCTCCTTTGCCTACGGCAGGACGGGAGAGCCACATGGTTCCTCCTCCGACCCCTGCTTCCCTGCCTCCTGGGGTCACTCAACTCAAGCTCTGCTTTCAAGGGACCCCAAATTAGGGCAGGGTCGGTTCTCGGTGTCTGGTTGTACCCATGAACGTGCATCTCACGAAGACCATAGACATCCGAAGGTGGGAAATAGATGGAGAATCGATGGAGAAAACAGTTCACGGCCCAGGTGAACGATTTCATTCATAAGCCAGTGCCAAGTGGTGTCGAGCGAGCACTCACTCATTCATTCACTCACTCAGCGCCGAATTCTTGGCCTCCTGCTCCGCCCGCGCCGGATGCAACAGACGAGCCCCCGCCCCCGCGCTGCTAACAGCCTATAGAAATAGGAGTTGAAGTCACAAGCGCAAACCCCAAAGGTAATTTACATTTTTCTAGCAGCTTCATTAACGCAAAGTGAAAAGACACTGGTGGAATTCATCCGAATACTATTTGTATTTAACCTAGCATACCCAAAATATTATGATTTTGACATGTCACAAGCATTACAATTATTAGTAATTGTAATCTGGCTCGTGTTTTATGCCTTCCGGCACATCTAAACTCAGACTAGCCACGCTTCAAGTACTCGCTCCGTGGATAGTACGGCCTGAGCCCCCTCCCCCCTCCCCCCCCCCCCCCCCCCCCCCCCGTGTGACTTTGGGCAAGTCCCTGCAGAGTGTGTCTTCATCAGAGAGAGATCTCAGAGGGACAGGGCTTTGTAAACGCGCTGAGAGTCAGTGACTGCAACCATTTCAAGCACCTACCCTGGCAGCCAAGGGACTCCCAGGTTTGGGGAAACACGCACCTAGTTTTCCTTGGGGGAAGAGAGAGATCTCTGCTCCCAAACTTGGGGCACTGGAACCCCAGCCACCCAGGAGAGGGGGAGGGGAGGGCTGGAGGAGGAGTCAGTGACCAAGTCCCTCTCCCCTCTCCCCTCCAGGCGGAGCAGTACTGCCCTAAGGTGTGCAAATCAGAGTCGGTTTTCTCCCAAATGACCTGCCACCTGCCTATTAAAGCGCCAGAGGGATAGTTCTGCCATCTCAGGGCTGGTGGCCATCAGGCAGGAGGAAGGCTAAGGTTGGGCTTCGCAAAGGGGCTGTAACAGCTGCTTTAATTTTGTAAAAGCCCGAAGTCAGAGTTTGGAGCTGGTTGTGTGGGAACGCTAGCTGGCTCATTCACACATTAGACACACACTTACCAAACGCCTCGCGTGTCTGCGCTGTTACCGTGAGGATGCTGGAGACAGAGAGAGAAAACAAACGGGCCTGGCCCAGGGAGTGCAAGTCTGATGGGGGAGGCCAGACAGCAAGCAGGCGGCCACGGCGCAGCCGGTGAGGGGTGGAAACAACAAGGTCAAAGGAAGGGCCAGAGGGAGCTCGTGAAGACGTGCGTGGCTGGGGGGCAAGATGCCGAGGCGGCCTGGCTGGACCTCAGACGGTACCCACGGTAGGTTGAGTCCAGCCCAGGACGGGTCTCGAATGTTCTCCGAGGCTCTCCTGCTCCAAACAGCAGGACTACCACAGGAACCCTGACTCAGCTTTTCCGTGGCCTTTGGCAACATCACCAATGAGGTGAAACGCGTGGCAGTTCCGTCTCGTTGCCTGGACATTCACAGGCCTCTATCGCTGCGCTGCGGTGGGGTGTTCGGAGCTGCAAAAGAGGTTGGAAACAAACAAAACACACAGGACTCCATTCCTAGGAGAACGGTGAGTTACACAGCAGAAAACCCTCCTGCTACGAAATACTATTTGGGCCTGGTGGTTAAAAGATAACAAACATCCTTCAAAATGCATGGCTGCGCTTGCAGGAGAGGAAGGGAACTCCCCAGGGATAAAAACAAAGAGATAGCTGAAAACCAGAGCAGGAATCGGGAGGGCCAGTGCTGGCGGCCGCGTCCCACCAGGTGGGCCGGGCTGTGGGTCTCAGCAGCCTGGAGATTGGATTTTACAGCCCCCGTGGGGACAAGAAATAAGGCTTTGGGCTGCACAAAGCAAGGAGTTGTAAACGAGACCCACCTCCAAGCCAGATTCGTCAGGGTTACAGTCTCAGTGAAAAGGTGGACGAGGATTAAAAACAAACAAACAGCAAAACCACTCTCTGCTCACGCAGGTCACTCGAAAAGCTCATCTGGGCTTACAGTGGGTCACAGGCTGCTCTGGGAATTTGTAACCACGGACTTAGCTTCAAGGGGTTTGGGATTTAAATTGACACTACCTTGCTTCCCAACATGTTCTGGAGACTGTGAAAGCAAGAATTAACACCAACGGGGCGGTGGGGGGGGGGGGGGGGGGGAGTTCCCTGGCTGGAGATGCCGTGGGCAGGGGCAGAAACAGATGTGAACACTCACCAGAGGGCCTTGACCTCAACCCAGGCTGCCAGGGTCCACACTGACAAAGGTCCCTGCAGATGAGCTCACAAAGAAAAAAATTACAAAACAACAGAAGTCATGGGAGAGAATAAGTGATAACACCAACAGTAGGTTTGGACCACCCCTTTCCCCCCCGCCCAGCCACAACCTCGTAGGACAGATCCAGGAGATAGGGACGACAAAACAGCTGTGATTAAAATGACCAAAAAGTCCTGGGAAATATCAAAAAGAATGAAATATAATGAAAAAAGAAGAGCCGGGGTTTCTGATTAGAGACGGCAGATCAAACAGAGGCATTTGTCTCTGCTCTCTCCTGAAACTCCTTTAAAATGGCAGAAAAGGGGGGCGCCTGGGTGGCGCAGTCGGTTAAGCGTCCGACTTCAGCCAGGTCACGATCTCGCGGTCCGTGAGTTCGAGCTCCGCGTCGGGCTCTGGGCTGACGGCTCAGAGCCTGGAGCCTGCTTCCGATTCTGTGTCTCCCTCTCTCTCTGCCCCTCCCCTGTTCATGCTCTGTCTCTCTCTGTCTCAAAAATAAATAAAACATTTAAAAAAAATGGCAGAAAAGGAATTCTTACTCCAGTGGCAAAGAAAATGGGATAATTTTGAAATTGGAAAGCAGACCGATCAATGAGTGGGAACCAACTTAATGGGTACAAAAAATTGAGTCTTAAGCCAGCAGTGAGGAAAGTCTAGAGCCCCCCACCGCCTGAAAGTTTCAGGAATTAAGACAGTTTGTAGAGCAGGTAGTAACCAAGACCCCATCCCGCAAGCTGACGGCTTCCACCATGTCCCAACAGAAGAGAGACGGTTTATTCCCCGGAGAGGGTAAAACCAAGGGACTCTCTACTGGAGAAGAGTGGACCCAGCTGGGACCGGGGGTATGTCACTGGAAATGGGGAAATGAAGTGAAGATCTTCACATTGAATATCGATACTCCCAAATGGCAACCAAGCTTAGTAGTAGCCTCCAGGCAGGAGATCGAAAGATAACTCTAGGGGTGCCTGGGTGGCTCAGTCAGTTAAGCATCTGACTCTTGATTTCAACTCAAGTCACGATCTCACAGTTCGTGGGTTTGAGCCCCACATCAGGCTCTGCACTGACAGTGCTGAGCCAGCTTGGGATTCTTTCTCTCTCCTTCTCTGTGTCCCTCTCCTGCTCATTTTCTCTCTCTCTCCCTCTCTCTCTCTCTCTCTCTCTCTCAAAAATAAATAGATAAAATCTGAGAAGCCCAGGAGGAAAGACCTAAGGACAATGACATCAGAAATTTCCCAATGAAAGAGCCTAGACAGATCACTTTTCAGTGGAGTTTTTGGTGGGCGGCCAAATCTGAGCTCTGAGTTTCTAAGCAGCCTCCATGTTCAGGAGCCAAGGATCACCAGGCAAATGAGGGAACCTCCTAACTCAGAGCCAAACGATAACCAAAAGACAAAAAGCAACTTTGGGGGAACATAGATGATGATGATAAGGAGAAGAAAAATGTGAAAAAAATTATCATTAGGATCATCAAAGACATAAGAGATATAGCACACATGAACCAAGTACAGGATGTTATTAAAAAGGAATGTTCTGAGAACAGCAACTACAACAAAAATATCTCTTGGGTAGAACAAATGAAAAGCTCAGCAAAAGGATGGGAAGATAAGTCTGCAGATGAGGCAACAGCCCAGAAAGCAGAGAAAAAGCACAAAGCATAGGAGAGAAAAGACATGAAAATTAGAGAAGCAGCCTGGGAGAGCTAACATCCAAATAAGAGGAGTTCCAGAAAGAATAGAGGAAATAGAAGGGAATGATAATCATCAAATAAGTTATTAAGGTAAATTCTCAGAATTAAATGGCATGTTTCCAGATTGAAAATGCCCACTAAGTATCCAACAAAATGGATGAAAATATTTGCACACTAAGACACATCATTGTGAAATTTCACATCACTAAGAACAAATGAAAAATCATACAAACTCCCAGAGAGGGAAAAGATAGGTCTTATACAAAGCACCAAGAATCAGAATGGCATCAGACTTCTTACGGCACCACTGAAATTCGACGAAAAGGGAGCTAATGCCTTTAAAATCTCGAGAAAAATATATTTCAAACTTTGAATTCTATACCCAGATAAACTGTCAATCAGTACTGAGAGTGGAATAAAAATATTTTCAGAAATGAACAATCTCAAAAAGTCTAACTCCTATACACCCTTTCTCAGGAATTTACTAGAAGACATGGTCTATCAAAACAAGGTTGGTGGCGGGGCGGGGGGGGGGGGGGGGGCAAAAAAAAGTTAAGGCAGGAAATCAACACATAAGAGAAACAATGGGAATTCTCAAGCTGTTGATGAAGGGAGATCCCGACAGGCCTGGAGAGCAGCCAGAAGAAATTGGAATAGACCAGAAGGACCTATGAAAAATGTTTCCAGGAGGATGAAGTTGGAAGGATAACTGATATGCTTGGGTGTATCAAGAGGCTGAGAAAGGATTAAGGATAAATTCAGGATAATTATACAGAAAACTAAGCAAACAAATAAATAAATAAAAACCCAGACAATACCGACTACAGGAAAACAAAAGGTTTTGGAAGAAAAGAAAAATAACTATAGTGTCCCACATGGTACTGGGTAAATGGGATTATGTAATCATAATAATGTGAACTTTAAATCATGATTTCACGTCACTATATTGCAGGAATGGCGGGACAGGAAGTCTGTGTGTGGAAGGTAGAGGGAAGGGTGATGCTGGTGAAAGTTATAGCTCCTCCTCTTTTCTTGTAGAAAGTTGACAGATAACCCCTAAAACTGAAGAAAAAAAACCCGTGTTATTTAGTGATATGAAGGTAAATTCCAAAAGCAACAGTTAAAAGAGTTAAAGTTGCTTGCCCCTGGGGAGCAGAAAATGGAGGAATTGGGGGAAGGGGGACAGGAAGCTTCAGTTTTCATAATAAGCCCGTGGACAAACATGGTTTAAACTATACGCATGTGCACAATGAAAATTTATAACAAGGACAAGTGAAATAGATTTGAACAATAAATTTTTCCTACACTCTTAGGTGTCCTCTTGAATCCTCTCAGCTCTACAGTCTATGAGAATCGTGGCCAGGTGTTCTTTCCCAACTGAGTCTGCATGGTCTCTGATCAGCTCTGTACAGGCACAACCTGATAGCAGTTCTGCCTCTTGCTCCCATGGGCTTCCCTGTTGTTGGTGGTGCTTGAAATGCCATGGGATCCACTCAATGCCCAGGCATATACAAGATACTTCCACAAGATCAAACAATTGGTTGTGACTAACATCAAGAAGTGACCGGCTCAGTGATGTACCTTCCTATCGGGTCTCTCTTCTTCTCCAGCTTTCCTGGGATTGCATTCCCTGGAAAATTAGTGGCACTTCACTTTCACCTCAGTTGTGCTTAGGGAGGCCCTAGAAAACAGACCCTTGGATTGGGATTTGGTGTTGGATTATTCACACATCATACTTAACTATGAAAGACTGAATGTTTTTCTCTTAAGGTCAGGAACAAGGATGTCCCCTCCTCTAACTACTCCTATTCAACAGCCAGTGCAATAAGACAAGAAAATAAAACATACACCTTGGAAAGAAAGAAAGGAAGGTGATTCTATTCACACATGACATAATTGTCTACGTAAGAAGCCCCATAGAACTAATAAGTTCAGTAACATCACATAAGTCAGCATACAAAAAAAAGTGTATCTCTAGATATTCATAATAAATAATTGGAAATTGGATTTCCAATTTGAGGGGTGCCTCGGTGTCTTAGTCAGTTAAGTGTCCAATTCCTGATTTGGGCTCAGGTCATGATCTCGCAGTCAGGAGATCAAGCCCCATGTTGGGCTCTGCATTGACAGTGTGGAGCCTGCTTGGGATTCTCTCTCTCTGCCCCTCCCCACTCTCACACACATTCTCTCTCTCTCAAAATGAACAAACATGTTTTTTAAAAGAAAAAGAAATATCACTGAAAAAAACATATGGCTATATCTGAATGCTTAATACTAGAAAATACTAATGAAAGAAACTTTAAAACACCTAAATAAATGGAAAAATATACCATGTTCATGGATTGGAGGACTCAATTTTGTTAAGCTGTCCATTATCACCAAATTGATCTACAGAGTCAATCTAATTCCAAACAAAATCCTTATGAGCTTTTTGGGAAAAATCTACAAGATCATTTTTAAATTTACATGGAAAGGCAAAGAAACTAGTACAACAAAAACAATTTTGAAAAAGAACAAAGCTTCAGAACTCACACTAGACTTCAAGACTTTGAATAAGGTTACAGTAATTAGTGTGGACATTTTAGCCAGGGACTTTGCTAAATTCACTTATTAATTCTAATCATTTATTTATTAATTTTTTTGTGGATACAATCACGTGGTCTGTGAATAGTAACAGTTTGTTCTTTATTTCCAATTGTTATACTTTTAATTGAATTGAATTTATTATTATTATTATATTATTATTTTTGCTTTATTGCAAGTCCCAGACCGGAAACATCCCCAAAATATCCATCAACAGTAGAATGTATCGCTAAATTGTGGTAAATTCACACAATGGAATACTAAACAATGTTAAGAATTATTAAACTATTGTTACACAATACTACATTATAAACTCACATAGTGTTAAATAAGAGAAGTCAGACACATGGGGTGCTTGGCTGGCTCAGTAAGCAGAGCATACAACTCTTAATCTCAGGGTCCTGAGTTCAAGTCCCACACTGAACATGGAGCTTACTTTAAAAAAGAGACAGAGAGAGAGAGAGAGAGAGAGAGAGAGAGAGAAATCAGACACAAATGAATATACTGAATACCACTTACAAAGGGTAATAGTAATAATTACCTTTTTGTAGCTAGTGACTGAGGGGACAAGAGAGAAGCCTTCTGGGATGCTGCTAACATTCTAATTCTTACCCTGGATAGTGATCACAGAGACGTGTTCACTTTGTAAAAAATCATCAAACGGAACATGAGATTTGTCCTATTTTCTGTATGTTGCTAGTCTTGTTTTGTTAAGTTTATTCATTTGTTTTGAGAGGCAGAGCGAGGGTGCATATGCATGGGAGGGGCAGAGAGAGAGAGGGAGAGAGAGAATCCCAAGCAGGCTCCGTGCTGTCAGCATGGAGCCCGATGCAGGGCTTGATCCCACAAACTATGAGATCATGGCCTGAGCTGAAATCAAGAGGCTTAACCGACTGAGCCACCCAGGTGCCCCTGTTGCTAATGTTTAATAAAATGTTTAACTGAAATTGTTTTGGCCATTTAATATAGATATCGTATTTTAAAACTTGGTAAATACTAAAAAGTACAGAGGAGAATAAAAAGAACCTATATTCTCTGGCCCATGTGTAGGTACTGTTCACATTTTTGGTGGACTATCCCATTCAGTGTACATAAGTTCCAAGAGCCTCACTCACACTGAAGACGGAACTTCATACACTATAGATCAAATATAGGGACACGTATAATCGATCCTCTGGTCTTCAAATGGTTACAAATCTAATGGGTTAAAACAACATGCATTTATTATTATGGACCAGAAGTCTAGGCAGTGCTTGAGTATTTTCCCTGTTTAGGGTCTCACGTGGCTGCAAAGTGTCAATTGGGCTGTGTTCTCATCTGGGGGCTTGACTGGGGAAGAGTCCACTTCCGAATTCACTCAGGTCATTGGAAGTATTCATTTCTTGGCAGTTGTAGGACTAAGGGCCTTGGCTTCTTGCTGGCTGTTGTCTGGAGGCCCAGTTTCTAGAGGCCATCCACATTTCCTACAGGCTTCCTATAATTCCCTGCCACATCCTTGCCTATAGTTCCTTTCCCAACACAACCGCGTATTTCGCCAGTCCAGCAGGGAGACTCTCTAGAGCAAGGCTGCTGGCAAGAGTCTTATATAATGAAACAACCACAGAGGCAACATCCCATCACTTTGCCCATATTCCATGGACCGGAAGCAAGCCACAGGTGTTGGCCACACTCAAAGAGAGGGGGTTATATAAAAGCATGAATGCCAGAAGGCATCATGGGGGGGGGGGGGGGCGGTGGACATTAGCATCTGTTCAGCACAACAGGCAACAAACTCAACATTCAGGAGATAATTCACTACTGTCAAAATTCAAATGGTGGAACCCATAAAGAATGGCTTTTGTAAATTTTTTTTCTTGACGTTTATTCATTTTTGAGAGACAGAGAGAGACAGAGCATGAGCGGGGAAGGGGCAGAGAAAGGGAGACACAGAATCCGAAACAGGCTCCAGGCTCTGAGCTGTCAGCACAGAGCCCGAGCAGGGCTCGAACACATGAACTGTGAGATCATGACCTGAGCCGAAGTCGGACACTCAACCGACCGAGCCACCCAGGCACCCCTTAAGAATTGCTTTTAAATAAACATGCTTACGTTCCTCAGAGAGATAAGGAAAGGAATAACAAATATATATTATATATATATATGTTTGATATTATATATTATATATTATATAATACATATATTCAGATGTGAATCAAGAACAAATGGGTATAAAATGATAATCGTTGGCATAACAGCTCAAGATACGGGGAAAATTCTCGACTAGACACAAAGAGTTTTCCTCATCTCAAAATAAAGCCCAACAGGGGTGCCTGGGTGGCTCAGTCAGTTAAGTGTCCGACTTCGGCCCAGGTCATGATCTCACAGTTTGTGAGTTCGAGCCCCACATCAGGCTCTGCGCTGAGAGCTCAGAGCCTGGAGCCTGCTTCGGATTCCGTGTCTCCCTCTCTTTCTGCCTCTCCCCTGCTCATGCTCTGTCTCTCTCTCTCTCTCTCGCAAAAATAAATCAACATTAAAAAAAAAAAAAAGAGTGACAGTGAAATGAAAACTTCTCCGACTTCTAAAATTCCCCAATGTTTCATCCTCCAAACTCTCGGCCAAAAACTCCTAAGAGATGTTCTCTGTGAGAACAAATAGAAATCAAAAAGGGAAAAAGTACCAAAAAGCAAGAGTGAACAAGTAAGTTAGTAAATTATATTAATAAATCTAATTAGTATATTAGGATAGATTTTTGGCTGATCTGCCAGAGATCCCAAAGAGGGAAAGGGCAAGGCATACTGGTTCCCTTTAAAGAGAATGATGCCTAAACTGCACATAAGCCCCTCCTCCTGGCATCCCATTGGTCATTGAAACTCAAGAGGCTCCACCTGGGACATCACAAGTATCCACTAACACTTCCACAGGGGCGCCTGGGTGGCTCAGTTGGTTAAGCTTCCGACTTTGGCTCAGGTCACGATCTCGTGGTTCCTGAGTTCAAGCCCTGCGTGGGGCTCTGTGCTGACAGTCCGGAGCCCGGAACCTGCTTCGGATTCTGTGTCTCCCTCTCTCTTGCCCCTCTCCTGCTCATGCTCTGTCTCTCTCTCTCTCTCAGAAATGAATAAACGTTAAAAAAAATTTTTTTAAAGATGTGAACAGATACTTCGCAAGAGAAAATGTACAGATTTTTCAATGTATATTCTTTCACCCATAGGAAAACAGGTATATTTTTTTCAACCACTTGAAAAAATGCTCGACTTCACTAGCCATCAGGGAAATATAAATTAAAAACCAAAATGAACGAGCCCTTCACACCTACTGGAAAGGCTAAGTTAAAAAAGACTGACCAGGGGCCCCTGGGTGGCTCAGTTGGTTAAGTGCCCCACTCCTGATTTGGGCTCAGGTCACGATCTCACAGTCGTGAGATCGAGCCCCGCATCGGGCTCCGCTCGGCGCATGGAGCCTGCTTGGGATTCTCTCTCTCTCTCCCTCTGCCCTTCTCTCCTGCTCACGCTCTCTAAATAAATAAGCTGAACGCAGAAACAAACCGTGGAACGTCCACACAACGGAACACCATTCCGCAACACAAGGAACGAGCCTCGAAACCACCACCGCCGAATCTCAAAGACGCTATGGGGAGTGACAGGTGCCAGGTTCGAAGCAACGCACACTGCGGAAGCCCGTTCGTGTGACATCTGGGGGAAGGCAACGCTAATCTAGATCAGTTCTTTTCGATCTGCACTCCCGCGGTGCTCACGCGGGGACATCCATTTTTCAACGCTCATCAAAATTGCACGAGTATTGTATGTAAATTATATATCAATAAAAATGATATTTAAAAAGAACCAGAAAAAAAAAAAAAAAAAACCAAGGCAGAGGGGAGGACGCGCTCAGAGGATACTGAAGGAACTCTCAAATGTCGTCTTCTCCAGGAGGAGAACAGAGGGGCTGAGTATCTTAGACCCGTGCCATCCAATCTAGCAGCCACGAGCCATATGTGACTCCTGAGCACTTGAAACAGGGCTGGTTCCGCCTGAGATGGGCTGTTAAGTGTAGGATACGTACCGGGTTTCCTCAGGGAGCACCAAAACCACCAAATGTTTCATTAATAATTCTGTGCTGATTACATTTTGCAGCAGTATTTTTGGCATGTGAGGTTAAATTGCACAGTTTAAGTAAAATTATTTTCTCCTGTTTCCTTTTGCCTTTTGATAGGACTACTGGAAAATTTAAAATAATGCATGCGATTCCCACTATTTTTCTATTGGACGGCCCTGCGTCAGACATCGTTGGGGAAAGCTATTTCTAGGTATCGATGTTAAAAAATTCAGGGGCGCCCGGGGGCTCAGCCGGTTGGGCGTCCGACTTCGGCTCAGGTCACGATCTCACGGTTCGTGGGTTCGAGCCCCGCGTCGGGCTCTGTGCTGATGGCTCAGAGCCTGGAGCCTGCTTCGGATTCTGTGTCTCCTCCTCCCTCTGCCCCTCCCATGTTCATGCTCTGTCTCGCTCTGTCTCTCAGTAATAAATAAACGTTTTAAAAAATTAAAAAAAAATTTTTAAAGGCAACTCGGGGCATCTGGTTGGCTCAGTCAGGTAAGTGTCCAACTCTTGATTTCAGCTCAGGTCGTGAGCCCACGTTTCGTAGAATCATTTCGTGGGACCGAGCCCTGCATCAGGGTTTGCGAATCCAGGCTTGGAATTCTCTCTCTCTCCCTCGCTCTCTGTCCCTCCCCTGCTTGTTCTCTCTCCGTCTCTCTGTCTCTCAAAATAAATAAACATTATAAAAATAAAATAATAAAATAAAACTTCAAAATAATAAAAATCCTAAAAAAATAAAATAAAATCTTGAAAAGCAAACAAACATTTAAGAGAAACTAGTGAAACAACAGAAACACGTCTATAGTTTCCAAACTATCAAAGAAAAAAGGGGACGAAAGAACACTACAGATTTAATAGATGAACGCGAGAACTAATAATTTTAGAAGATAGGATGAATAGGACAACAGAATAAAATGGTAGAAGCCACTCTGAATATTGGAACGATCATTATGAATGTAAATTGATTTCATTTGTTTCTTGAAAGACAGAATGCATTGGGGCGCCTGGGTGGCTCAGTTGGTTAAGCATCTGATTCGGCTCAGGTCATGGTCTCGAGGTTCGTGAGTTCGAGCCCCGCATCGGGCTCTGTGCTGATGGCTCAGAGGCTGGAGCCTGCTTCCGATTGCATGAATCTACGTACCTATCCCAGCCAAGAGTACATAAGTTTGGGGATGACTTCTCTACCCCCCCCCCCAATCCATATGTTGAAATCCTAACCCTAGTGCCTCAGAAGGTAACTGTATTTGGAGGCAGAGCCTTTAAAGAAGTGATTATGTTAAAATAAAACCTTTGCGGGGGGGGGGGGGGGGGGAGGGGGAGCGCTACTCCCATCTGATTGGTGTCCTTATAAGCAGAGGAAATCTGGACACACAGAGACACCAGGGATGGCGGGAAGGAGACAGGTCACGTGAGGACACACAGAGCAGCCCAGTAGATTGGCCTCAGAAGAAAGCAAACCCGCCGACTCCTTGATCTTGGACTTCCAGCCTCCAGAACTGTGACAGAATGAATCTCTGTTTATAAAACTTGACTTGTGTGGGGCGCCCGGGTGGCTCAGTCGGTTAAGCGTCCGACATCGGCTCAGGTCATGATCTCGCGGTTTGTGAGTTCGAGCCCCGCGTCGGGCTCTGTGCTGACAGCTCGGAGCCTGGAGCCTTGCTTCCGATTCTATGTCTCCCTCTCTCTCTGCCCCTCCCCTGCTCCCACTCTGTCTCTGTCTCCTTCAAAAATAAATAAACATTAAAAAAAATTCAGAATCCAGAAGAGAGAACAAGAAGTTATTTACTGAAAAAAAAAAAAAAGAAGTTATTTACTGAGCCCCCTCAAAGACATCAACAGAACTCACGATGGGAATTATGAAATATTGGGGACTGGGGGATAAAAAGATAAATGCAAAATTAAATTTGTAGATCGCAACTGAACCAACATTTATAGAGAAATACATAGTCTTTAGTGCATCTGCTCTAAAACAGGCATGACTTAAGCCTATGTGAGTAAAGCTTTCAGCTCACTAAAGAAGCCTTAAAAAAAAATGGAAGTAAACATTGAAGATAAGAACATAAATGAAAAGGAAATCAACAATCGCAAAAATGATCAACAAAGCCAAAAGCTGGTTCTTTGAAAAGATAATAAAATAGACAAACGCCCAGCAAGATTAATCAAGGGAAAGAATAAAGGCACAAATATCTAATATTAAGAATGAAAAGAGAGTATAACTATAGATACCATAGAACTTTTAAGATTTCTTAAAAAAATTTTTTTTTAAGGGGCGCCTGGGTGGCGCAGTCGGTTAAGCATCCGACTTCAGCCAGGTCACGATCTCGCAGTCTGTGAGTTCGAGCCCCGCGTCAGGCTCTGGGCTGATGGCTCGGAGCCTGGAGCCTGTTTCGGATTCTGTGTCTCCCTCTCTCTCTGCCCCTCCCCCGTTCATGCTCTGTCTCTCTCTGTCCCCCCCCCAAAAAAAAAAAAAAAAAACGTTGAAAAAAAAATTTTTTTTAACGTTTATTTATTTTTGAGACAGAGAGAGACAGAGCATGAACGGGGGAGGGGCAGAGAGAGAGGGAGACACAGAATCCGAAACAGGCTCCAGGCTCCGAGCTGTCAGCACAGAGCCCGACGCGGGGCTCGAACTCACAAATTGCGAGATCGTGACCTGAGCCGAAGTCGGCCGCTTCACCGACTGAGCCACCCAGGCGCCCCATAGAACTTTTAAGATTTCTAAGAGAGTACCATGAGCAACTTTATGTTACTCTATATGAAAATATACAAAATAGAGAATTTCTAGAAAAATATAGGTGATCAGCACTTACTTAAAAGAACTAAATAAATCAATGGCCAGGAAAGAAAACAAATCAGTGTTTTAAAAATCAGTCCTTTCCGGGGCACCTGGGTGGCTCAGTCGGTTGGGTGGCCGACTACAGCTCAGGTCACTATCTCACGGTCTGTGAGTTTGAGCCCCGCGTCGGACTCTGGGCTGACAGCTCAGAGCCTGGAACCTGCTTCCGATTCTGTGTCTCCCTCGCTCTCTGCCCCTTCCCTGCTTGCTCTCTACCTGTCTCTCTCTCTCAAAAATAATAAACATTAAAAAAAAAATTAAAAATCACTCCTCTCCACCTCCCCCAAGATCTAGAGATCTGGAAGAATTTGACTCTCATGGCCCAGTCCTCACTGAGGTCTGTTCCATTCCTGCCCCTGTCCCTGTTCAGTTTCTCATGTGAGCTCATAAGTTCCCCCCCTTTTCCCCTAAGCAAATTCAGCCGGGTTTCTATCATTTGTGGAACCCAAATACAAGCGAAGGTGCCACATGTCCCAGGAAATTTCAAGAAATAGAAGCCTCGAGAGATACCCAGTCCTAGGACTCCCCTTGGCATGTACGTTTGTCCCAATGCCCCATTAGTGGTCACTATGCAAAACAAACCTTCCCGCCACCTGCTTCTCAAACGCCCCCCACAGGGTTCCTTTTCAACCGGCTGGTGGTGTTCCCCTCTTCTTTTCTTTGTGCCGCATGGGCCCAGTGCTGGAGCGGGGGGCTTCTGCTCCCGTGGGCTGTTCGGCACAAGGGGGACCAGAGAGTCTCAGACTTCCAACACCCAGGCCCCTGGTTCCCTGGGGAAAAGCTGATGAGAAATTTCAGGTCACTGATGGCTCAGCTCCTGCCTGACGCATAGCAGGCCCTGGCTCAGTAGATTCACCTCCTGCGTGCCCTCCACCCCGATGTCAACCCCGAACTTGGCCAAGTAGTGCTTCTGCCAGGGGGAAGTGACCTCTAGGAGAAGGCAGAAAAGGGGAGGATCCCTAAACCCCCGGACAGAAGACTCCGCGGGATTACTGAATTTGGAGTTTAATTTTTTTTTTTAACGTTTTTTCCTTTTCGAGACATAGAGACAGAGCGCGCGCGAGAACACGCGTGGGGGGCAGAGAGGGGGACAGGGGACCCAAAGCGGGCGCTGCACTGACAGCAGAGAGCCCAACGCGGGGCTCGAACTCACGAACCGGTGGATCATGACCTGAGCTGAAGTCAGGCGCTCAACTGACCGAGCCACCCAGGCGCCCCAAGAACCCGATTTTCTAACGCCCTCCGGTCACATATTTCAAGCGCAGTGGCCGCAGGGGTTAAGTCGCAGCAGTAAACCAGTAGCCAGAGGCACGTGCGCAGTAAATGTATTTTCGGTCCACGATAACTATTTAATTGGGGCTTAATTAATTAACGTTCACAGAGGACTGGAGATGCCTGGGTGAACCGCCCGCTGAAAGGGACAAGTGTTATTATTCTGTTTAGCGGTGGTATTTTAAGACGTTTGTATTCAAAGGTGTGATAGATCCAAGAAGATTAAATTCGCTGAAAGTGTACGTGAAAATTAGTGCCCTCGTGTGACCCCGCCTCTCTCCACACCCCCTCTGGCCTCCTTCCAGAAAAATCACTCTGTAGAACCAGGCTGGTGTAAGGCCCTCATAGACTCACAGCACTTGACTCTTAGGCTGAGAGGTGAAACCTTGGCTTGGAGCTCCACGAGGACCCGGGTCTCCCTCACTCCCAGCGGCACCTGTCCGTGCACAGGGCCGCCCGCACCACCTAGGAGCCTAATAAATCTTGGTAAAGCGAAAGAGGACAGGATGTTAGACTCACTTAATCAGAACGCAAGGTTCCTGGGGCGCCTGGGTGGCTCCAGTCGGTTGGGCGTCTGACTTGGGCTCGGGTCGCGACCTCGCGGTTTGTGAGTTTGAGCCCCGCGTCGGGCTCTGTGCTGACAGCTCAGAGCCCGGAGCCTGTTTCCGGATTCTGTGTCTCCCCCTCTCTCTCTGCCCCTCCCCCGTTCATGCTCTGTCTCTCTCTGTCCCAAAAATAAATAAACGTTGAAAAAAAATTAAAAAATAAATAAATAAATAAATAAACTTAAAAAAAGAGAAAAAAGAACGTTAGGTTCCGGGTCGCTTGCTGTTAGCGTCACAGACACTTGGCCTCCCAGCTTCTTGGACTGAAGGACCCAGTGGAACGGCACCCACATTTTTCAGGTGCAAAGCTGAGAAGCTGTGTGCGGCTGCAGGGGGCTGGGCTGCTGGAGAGGAGGGAGGGGGGCGGAGCAAATGGCGGGAGAAAGGGGGCGGGAAGATTCTTCTCTCCTGATTTTCAAGGGACGCCAATGAAAGCCCTCACTCCCAAGGGCCCCAGAGCCCCTCCATGCCTCGGCCCTGCCCCCCACTCTCCCCTCCAGAGGGTCAGGGAGGGCAAGTCAGCTCTGGGACTTGGGAGGACCCAGAAGAAAGGCCGTGACCTTGGCTGACTTAGGCTGCATTCTTCCCCCCACGCTCCCTCCTGCCCCCACCCCGGGGGCATTCCAGCAGGAAATTTTGGCGCGGGGGGGGGGGGGGGGGGGGGGTGTGTCAAGGGAGCACTCTCTTGGGCTTCTGGAGGAGAACCGATCCCTTTTACATCCTTGTTCTCCCCAGTCTGCCTTCTCTCTCTTCTCAAATCCTCCATGGAACTCACAGGTTTGGGGGGTCGTTGCTTCCCTGGGAGGGGGGGGGCGTGCGGCCCAAGAGGATGGCAAAGGAGGTGGCCAGGCCTGGGTCCTCTTTGGGCCACATTTTCCCTGTCTGGAAAGTGAGCTTTGGGTTAGAAGAGCTCCAAGACCCCCTCCAGCTCCCCTCCCGCTAAGATTTCCTAGGTTTTTGGTTTTGTTTTTTAGGGACTCCACTTCTTAGCAACACGGCCTTGGGCCAGTCTCCAAAGTAGACGCCGTGCTACCTCATCTGCAAAATGGGTACATTGCCAGAGGCAGCCTGTCAGCTGGCCTGGGATTTTCACCCCAACACACCCCTTGCTGCTGGCGTCTTGGGCCCACCAACGGAAGTGGCTCAGGGCACTTAGTTAAAACGCGGTTCAGACCTTGGTGTCCCGTAAGGCTGGCTTCGGGTTCCAGCTTCTCCAGCTTCTCCGACCTTCAGCCTCCTCGTCTGTAAAAAGTAACAGAACAGATACTCGCCTCCTAGGATTGCTGGGAGACCATATCCGCAGGCTCGCGGCACCTGCTAAGCGACCACTGGATGCCAACCGTCACTTTGTGGTTGGCTGAGGGCTCCAGGGGTCAACCACGCGGGCTCACAGGGAGTCACCATCTCAGAAGCAGAGCGGGGACCCCCCCCCCCCTTTGATTGCAAACCCGTTCTTGCAGCCCCAGGAGCAACACCCAGGCAGCAATGAGCTCGCAATGTTCTTGCCCCCCATCTCTCTTCCTGCATTTGCCCTTGGATCATTTTCTGAGAAACCCAGGACCCCACGGGCCCAAAGCTTCCGCGAGGGCGTGATTAATCTCTGGAGAGGACCCACAAGACAGGCCTCCCTCCCTCCACGGTCTGCCCCTTCCCCTGGTCTGTCACCGCTGGGCTCACGGAAGCCAGGCTTTGCGGGGGGGGGGGGGGGGGGGCAGGAACAGATGTCCCCTGCTGCTTTGATAATTCAGAGAAAATGCTGTCCCAGGTGCCCTCCAGGATTGCCACCCTCTGAACCGAGCAACCAGCCTTCCCCAGGCCGAGTTAAAGAGAAAGGCAGTCTTGATCTTGGTTGGTCCAAGTGTGCGTGTGTCTCACGGAAGTCACGCTTGGGCTCCTCAGATGTGTTCGCATGGGGAGGGCCGTGATACGCCCTGAACATCCTGCCTTCTGAACCCCTGGCTTAGGGTTCTTCCGTTGGAATTCTTTCTTGCCATGCCCATACTTGTGGCCTCCTTTATAGCCCTAATTTATAGTAACAAAATATGTCGCTGTGTGGGTGCCACCGTGCACTCTTCCAAGAGCCACTGACTTGTCTCTTTAAATCCCTCAGCCAAGCCCCGTGAGTGGCCGTGGCTGCTTATTCCGTCCCCATTTGACAGCTGGGCAAACTGAGGTTCAGAGAGTAACGGGGTCCAAGGACACACACGGCAGAATTCTGGTTCAGCTTCTGGTTCAGCCCGGGCTCCCTCCAGGCCCAGTGCAAGGCCAGGATGAATACAGCGTCTCCCGACAGAACGAGCTCCAGCGAGAAAGAAGGAGCGAGAAAAGTCGCCGCGTAGAGGGGGGTCCGTCAGAAGCCCTTCAACTCTCAGCCCCACCCGGACAGGGGAGACCGCAGGTGCTGGAGAGTTTTGACATCACACCCCACCCCGGGGCTGGGCAAGACCCAAGGGCGTAAACTGCAACGTAGAGGCGGCAATGGGGAGCCGCAGATGGTCTGGGAGCGGGGGGGAATGACGCAATGCGGGGAGGCGGAGGGACACTGTTTACACCGCAGAATCGGGTGCTAAAGGCAACAGCCCAGTCCTTCGAGAGCTGAGCAGACGCGGCGAGGCACGAGGGAAGGCGGGGACAGATGCCAGTGGCAGGCCGCCTTCCCACTCAGAGCGACCGCGACCTATCTGGTCAGCCTTCACGGCAGGACCTGGCTCCAGCCATACACCGCCCGGCCTTCGTGGGGAGAGGGGGGAGAGTCAGAGGGGAGGCCCGGGCAGATATGGGGAACGGGGCCCTTTCACCCGCCCTGTGAGGCAGGGAAGGGGAGCTGTGAAGGCGAGGCGACGCCCCAAAGAGCACAGGCTGGGGCGCTGGGATCAGAGCCGCTCTGCTGGAGCGCACGGGCTGGGGGGCAGGGACTGGGGCGCACAGGAGGGGACGCAGGTACTGAGGCGTAGAGGCTGGGTCCACCCGCTCCAGGGCTCCAGCTGGGGCGCAGGGACTGGGGCGCGCTGGCTAGAGGGCTCCAGCTGGGGCGCAGGGACTGGGGCGCACTGGCTAGAGGGCTCCGGCTGGGGCGCAGGGACTGGGGCGCGCTGGCTAGAGGGCGCGGGGGCTGGAGCGCGCAGGCTGGGTGCCAGGGTTGGGCGCGCACCGGCTAGAGCGCTCCAGCTGGGGCGCACGGAGCAGGGGCGCCCCCTCCGCCAGGCTGCCCCGCGGCGGACGAAGGCTCCCCTCGGAGAGGCCGTGTGTGCTGCGGCCGTGTAACCTGATATTTTTCGGCCCGGTCCCCAGAGGAGCTTTTCCATTACCCAGGCAGCGCCGAGCGCCGCAGCCTTTTCTCTCTCCCGGCCCGGCTCCCCGGCCGCCGCGCGCCGCGCTCCCCGCTCCCCGCCCCGCAGCCCCTCCGGGCCGGCTGCGCCGCGGCACTTTGTGCAAATGTAACCTTTCCGCAGGCCCCGCCTCCGCCGGGAAGCCGCGCGCCCGGTTGCCAGGAACGCGGGGCGGCGCGCTCGGAGCTGGAAGGCGGCCCGTTAATCAGCGGCGGCTGACAGAAAATCAGACAGCCCGGGCGGCCGGCCGGCCTCGGCCCCTCTCCCTCCCGGCGCCTGTGCGCCCTCTCGCCGCGCGCTGGCTCTTTGTTCCCCGCAGCGCGCCCGCTCGTCCGTCCGAGGGCCTGAGCCTCTCCAACACGCCCCCTTCTCTTCGCCGCTTCTCGCATCTTCTCCCCTTCGACCTCTCTTCCCGGCCCTGGGTTCCCCGAGCTCTCCCCCTCCCGCCAGATCGCCTCATGCTCGCTTCCTTTTCCTTCTGGAGAGCCGAAAGTACAAGAAAAGAGGCCCATTCACGCCATTCCTCGCCAGCCTGTTGTGCGGTATTCCCCGCCGGCTCCCTGGGATCTCAGGGACCACCCCCCCCCCCTTCCCCAGACCGAGAGATCTTAAGCTGAGCTTTATGGGTGACCCTGGGGTGGAGGGGTCCCGGAAATCCCTAAAATTACACGTTCCGCTTAGCGTGCATCGTTGGGGGAGGGACCCAAAGGTTTCATGGGTTTTTCAAAGTGACTCAGAAAGATGAAAAATCGCAGCCCTAGGGATGCTGCCTTTGCATCTTACTAATTACTCTAGTCGCCAAATATTTATGGAGACCTACTAGGTGCCACGTGCATGCTCACGGAGACGCAGCCTGAACTCTAGAGGAGGATCCTCACATTGGCCAAACTATAAATAACATGTCATTACAAGCACTCCGGGGCTGGGCAGGAACCCGGGAGAGGGTGGGTGGGAACCCAATCTGGGCTGGGACCAGGGTGTCTCTGAGGACTTCACAGGCCCCCTGGCGCCTACTCAGCCTGCACCCCAGCCCCGCCCCCCCCTCCCAGCACACACCACAACAGCAAGGCCCTTCCCCTTTCTGTCCCCCCCCCCCATGACCTTAAACAGGGCATACTTGGAGAGGGGTGTTCCCTGACTGTGGCCCACCCGGTGCTCTCTCCAGGGCAGGGGCGCTCAAGGAGTGGCTGACCCAAAGGTCACTGTGTTATTGGACACCGGCTGGAGACCCATTTTGCAGGTGAGGGACGAGTATCTGCACACATTACCTGGCACATGATAACTGCTCGACATACGGCAGGTCTTCGGGTTCCTTTAATAATGTTTTCTTAGTAAGATGCGACCAGTGATGATTTTTTTAAAGCATCTTTAGGGGCGCCTGGGTGGCTCAGTCGGTTAAGCGTCCAGCTTCGGCTCAGGTCACGATCTCCCGGTTCGTGGGTTCGAGCCCCGCGTCGGGCTCTGGGCTGACAGCTCGGAGCCTGGAGCCTGCTTCAGATGCTGTGTCTCCCTCTTGCTCCCTGCCCCTCCCCCGCTCATGCTCGCTCTCTCTTTCTCAAAACTAAATAAACAAAAAATTAAAAAAAAAAAAAAAAGGCTCTACTATTCTCACAACTATCATGTGAGGTTGGCACCACTTAGAGCCTGAGTTCTAATCCTGTGTCTGCCCCTCCCAAGCAGGGTGACCTTGGATGGTTCACCCACCGTGCCTGACCCTCTGTGTAAGGAGGACTGTAAAGGCACGCTCCTCTCCAGGTTGCAGTCCAGCGAGGTCAAGGACACAGAGTGGTTAGCGGGGGGTTCCGATCCCGGGAAGCACTCGATTTGATCTCAGCCGTCGCCAGATTAAATGAAGTGTTGCCCTAGGAGCGGCTTTTATAACTTGGCCAAGATGAGACGGCATTTGGGGTTGCGGCAGGCATATACACAGGAATGGCGGCGAGCGGTTGCCTCAGTCTGTTGCTGGAGCGTCCGTCCGTGGCCACCCCGCCCGAAGCCCCCTCCTGGCCGGCCTCCCCCAGCAGCTGGTGTTGGTGCGTTTCTCAGCACGCCGCCGCTGTGGCGGGTGCTGTCTGCAAGTTCACCCTTCAGGAGGTGGCAAGGAGGTCCTCCTCTCCGAGCCACTGTCCTCCGCAAACTTAGCCTCCTGGGGTACGGGAGGGCCGAGGGGCAAGGGCTGTCCAAGGATGGGGATCCGAATGCTGATCCCGCGGGCGGAAGAAGAAAGCCAGGGCTGATGGTTCATTTCCAGCATGGGCTTGGAGGCGGGCAGACCTCGGGTGGTAATAACAGTACTTGCTTCGTGGTGGATGAGGTCACAAAGGCCTTAGGCAGTTCCTGGCCCCCGTGGGGGCTCGCCTCCGTTGGGGAGCCTTTATCTCCATGGTTTTTCTAGCCGGGGAGGTTGGGAAGCTGAAGCTAAAGGGGACACCGGCTGAGCAGCGCCTTGTAGGACAAAGAACCCCAGGGCTGGAGCAAAGGGAGTGGCGGGGGGAGGGTGCGTCTGGGGAAGGGCGCACAGGCAAACGGGAGGTGGCAAGGAGGAGAGGGTGGCCGGGATCAGAGCAGTCTCAAGGTCACACAGGGCAGGCCGGCCGGACAACTGGCTGGCTTTTCCACACGCGGGCGGTGTCAGTGAGGATGCTTCTGGGGGCAAGGAGCAGGCATCCTGACTCAGGCTGGCATTAGCAGTAAGGACATCAGAACGAGACGTACCGGTGGCCCGGGGTGGGGTGGGGGATGGGAGGGGGTGCTGTCCGTTCTTCAGTAAAAGCTTCATCCCCAGGGAACAGTGGAGGCCACCTGCTTGAGTCCAACAGGAGGGAGAGAGGGCATCCCACCGCCATTGGTCCAAAGTCCCTCCCTTCTGAACGCGGCAGCCCAGGTCTCCGGAGATGCTGGGCACTGGTTGGCTTAGAACAGAACTCCTGAGCCGAACAACTGGTAAGGAGCTGGCTTACAGAAAACAAGGCCCACCCTGGAGCTGGGGTGGCCCCAGAACTGGGGAGGGTGGGGTGGATGGGGGAGAGCAGGCAGGAGCCTGATCTCTCCCTCCCTCTCTCCCTCCCTCTCTCCCTCCCTCTCTTTCCCAGACTCAGAGCATGAGGGCTGGGTCCACCTCACCTTAATGTCCACAGCATCCAGAACAGGGCTCGGCACTGCGCGGGAGCTTCATGAGGGCTTGTTCAATAAATGCTGAATGGTGCCCCATTTCTGTAAGCTCAGAGAATCATGAGAGAGCAGCCATCAGTTAAATAAACAAACCTACAGACTAGGGTTTCTCAGGACACTATCTGGAATCGCCAGGGCAATGGGGGTGGCCTGAATAATCTCCCCCTAAAGACATCCAGGTCATAATGCCTGGAATCTGTGAATGTTACCCTACAAGGCACCAGGGACATCAAAGATGTGATTACATTAAGGGTCTTCAGAGGGAGAGGTTATCCTGGTTTGCACCCCCCTGGGTGGCCCCCCAGTAGGGAAAGAAAGGAGGAACTCGTGGAGAGTGGACCCTATACCAGGGCTGGAAGGGGCAGGTTTGGGGAAGGGCGGTGCGAGGGAAGCCAGCTCTGTCTTGCATTTGGGACACCTGCTTCTCGCCTGTCCTTGCCTCTAACCAGCTGGCCACTGACCGTGAGCACCTGCCTTTCCCCTTCCATCCCTTTAGCCCACAGGACAGGGCTCAGGAGCAGGGCCCCCATATCCTGTTGGAAGGCGCGACGTCCACAACTCCCACCCCTCCTTGGTTCCCACCCCTTCCTTGGCAGGCCTCCTGGGTCAAGGGTCGTGGCTACAAGGAACCTCCCCAGGGGAACCTACTCCCCAGGGGAGTCCCTACCTCCCTACAGAGGCACCTGCACGTGTCTGATTGATCACTGCTCGAAGCCATGCTGGCCCCTGGGATACACAAGGCAGAAGTGTCCACCTTCAGAGAGCAGGAAGCTTCCAGGAGGGGCCTGGCACCCAGGAAGCGAGTACAAGGATAAGATGGTCGCCCGTGGCAACAAGTGCCACAAAACCAAAGAAGGAAGGACCGGGGGACGTTAGCAGACCAGGTGGTAGGCCAGGGCCTCTCTGGGAAGGTGACCTGAAGGACGAGAAGGAATGCTGTGACACCAAGGACAGAGAACAAAGAATTTCAGAAGCGGGAACAGCAAGTGCAAAGGCCCTGGGGCTCTGTGTGCTCCTAGGCCAGAATGGAGGAAGAAAGAAAAGCGTCCCATCAAGTCCCTCCACAAGAAGACAGGTCCGTGGATGTTCAGAGCAGCTTCCTCAGAGCCTGGGACCAGAAGCGAACTGGGACAGCCAGGGACAGAAGGGACAAACAATGAAATAAACTGAACAACGAGAAAAGGACAAGCTGGAGCGAAGCGAAGGATCTCGGAGATACCACGCTGAGGGACCGGAGCGCACACTCCCAGTGCGTTTGTGTAGACAGGCAAGAGTGTCTATGGTCATGGAGGCCAGACTCCCGGTTCCCGCCTGGGGAGGGGGCGCGAGGGAACCCTCTGGAGGGCTGGGAACGTTCGATATCTCGTTCAAGGTGGCGGTCATGCGGTGACACCGATGTGAGACAGTGTGGCGCCGTGCACGCAAAACCGGATCATTTCAACCCGTGTAAAGTTCACCTCAAGGAAGTACAGGCAGTAAGATAGAGCGCCGTTGGCCCTATTTGGAAAGGAAAAAAAGCCCACCTCAGCCCAGCCCACCTCGTCCACATCAGGAGGCATCTTGCGAGCCTCGTCTGAGGTCAGATCCAGGGCTGACCGTACTGGAAACACAACCCAGACCCCATCTCTCCATCATCTACGTGAGCCTGCAGCCCCCCCCCCCCGCCCCTCTTTCCAGCTCCTTCCCCTCCCTCCTGGGGCCTGAGGCCTGGAGAGGTTCCAAGGGTGGGGACGGGGTGGACCCGGACACCCGCCATCCATCCGGAATGTCGGGCTGGGCATTCCGGCACCTCCCGGAGCAGCTAGGCTGTAACCCGAGAGCCTTCGGTTAAGCGGATTTCTCCCGGGGCAGGACCCCCTCCGGTTCTGGAATGTGCAGCCTGGGGTGTGGGGGGCGGGGCCGGGAAGGGGTAACAAAGGGTGAAGCCGCTTTGAAATTCTGCTTCCTGCCCCCCCCTTCCCCATACCCGCCCCCACCCCAGCCCCAGCCCCAGCACTGAACAAACAGGCTCTCTCCTCCCGGCCAGTCTTTGTTGGGAGTGGAGGGGGCCGGCCCCAAGCTGCCGGGGCAGCCCCAGACTGGGCTGGAGGGGCACCGGCCTACATCCTGACCCCCCACCCCGCACCCATCCTCTGGGCCGTCCTGCTCCCGCTGGCCATCACCCCAAGCTCACCCCCGGCTCCCCTGGGGCCAGAGCAGGAGACCCAGGGGGGCTCTTCTGCCACCTGATGGGGACCCTAATGTCCGGCCCACCCGTCTGGGCCCTGGGGGGAGGAGGCAGCGACTGAGGTCGTGGGATGCCATTACCTGCCACCCTGGGGGTGGGGGGGGACCTGCCGCCTGCTCACACCTCCCCTTGCGCCCCCCGCTGACCGGGGCTTTCCTGCAGCTCCCAGAGTGCCATGGGGCTGGGACGAGGCTGTGGCCTCTGTGGGGGGCCCTGTCTGCAGATTGCCCCAGGCTGGTCCCACTCCCAAGTAAGAAAACTGGGGAGCAGAGGGGCATTGGTGACCGCCGGCCCCTCTCCTCCTTCAGACTTCTCCCAGGGTGAAGACAGGGCCAGCCACGCCGGAGGCTTGAGAGTGTTGACCTGCAGTCCACACACGATGACCTACGCCCGTGATGACAGACGGGCACCCGTGGGCCACACGGACCTGCCTCCCACAGAGCTCCCAGGTCGGTCAGTGGTGCCAACAGTTGAAGCCCCCCGAGTGTCCTCTGGAAAACCCCGGCCTGTGGTGGCTTCGGCCACTTTCCCAGGAGACGCCCTGGCCCACCCACCGCCCCACCGCTGAGGTCCCGAGCTCAGCTCGGCCTCCTCCCTCCGGTCTTCCTGTCCCTCCTCCCTGTCCTGAGAACCCACCTCCTTCCAGCCCCCTCCTCCCCCTCCTACCTCCCTTCTTGCCCTCCCATAGCTGAACCCCACCCTCGCCCCCCCCCCAATTCCCATCTGCACCCAGTCCTAGCAAGGCCACAGACAAGACCACCAAATGGCCCTTGGAACCTTTCCATCCACGGAGCCTGCTGCCCTTGGAAGGGACCTCGGCCTCAGAGGCACGCACCCACTGGACCCCACATGGGGACCCCTCGCTCCCTTCTCAGCCTGCCCTTGAGGCCTCCCTCAGCCTCTCCTCAGCCAACAGTCCACCAGCACTGCCCTGCCGAGGGTCAGGGGCTGGGGCTGGGGCTGGGGGCGGCGGGACAGCCAGCCCGTTGGAGGAAATCCCCAACCTGGTCTCTCGGTGAAAGGAAAGCAGAGGCAGAGGTGGGCTCAGATGGTGCCATCCTGACAGCAGGGAATGTTCCAGAAGTTGAGCTGGGATGGGGTGGGGCCAAGAGGCTGAGGGGCCCTCCGCAGGGCACAGGACCCGCCAGATGTGGTCCAGCCACTGGAGGTCTGCAGGGGTCCTCTGCGGCCTCACCTCCTCCAGGCAGCTTAGCCCATTTTACCTGGCTGAGTTGGGGGTCTCCTCTGTGCTCCCCCAGACCGCTGCGCTGACCACTCTGGGCTGTCCTTGTCTCCACTGCTCTGTCCTCACACCAGCCGGCACTCTAGGGTTCTGCTCATTGACAGGCGCAGGGAGATAAGGGAGCGAATGAATGAACGAACGAATGAATGAATAGATTAAGCTGGACAGGATCTGACCTCAGGCTGACCTTGAGCCTCCCCACAGGTCATCCCCGCCCTCCCCCCAGTCTGGATATGTGACCGATTCTGAGTGACCCTTCCCTTCCTCCCTGCTGCTGTGTTGGGCATCGGCATCACGGGGAAGTGCCAGGCGCAGAGAAGTCGTGGCCCTGCCCCTGGGGCCCTCCACCCTGCTCGTGAGGCCACCCCCTCCCCGGGGACTCCCTTACCTCGACACTCTGTGCCAAAGCCCAGAAGGGGCAGAACTGAGCACAGGCACAGGGGCCTCCAGCTGGGCTCCGTCCCTGATGCACTGAGCCCTCTGGGGCCCAGCTGTCCCCCACCCCCCTCCACCGGGCCTCGGATTCCCCGCCAGTCAAGCAAGGAGGATGTTTTCGGCAGGACTACAGAGTGGCAATCCTCTACATGACATCTACATTCCATGACACCGTGGACACGCGTCGGTGTCATGACAGATCCCGACGAGACCTCGGAGACCACTGGGTTGTGTCCAGTGATGGCGTGAAATCACGCAGCAAGTTGGGGCAGGGCTGGGAGACGGCTGCTAGTCTCCTGAGCTGCAGTCCCGGCCTCCCTCCTTACTGAGCCTTGTCCACGATTCCATTCTATTCATCCATTCACTCATTCACGTATTCGTTCATTCAGCAGATATGTTGGGCTGGGCTCAGCATGAGGGGCCAAGGTCTCGTCCTCGGGGATGCCCCACCTAGGGGACACAGTCATCCCAGGCAGGAGGTAATGGGGTCTGGGGAGCCACGACAGGGGCCGGGAGAGAAGCCAATAGATTTAAGAATTATTAGGAAGTAGGGGCACCTGGGTGGCTCAGTCGGTTAAGCGGCCAACTTGGGCTCAGGTCATGATCTCTCGGTCCGTGAGTTCGAGCCCCGCATCGGGCTCTGTGCTGACAGCTCAGAGCCTGGAGCCTGTTTCAGATTCTGTGTCTCTCTCTGTCTGACTCTCCCCTGTTCATTGTCTGTCTCTCCCTGTCTCAAAAATAAATAAAACGTTAAAAAAAATTTAAAAAAAAATGAAGAAGGAACCATGAGAGAACAATAGTCTGGTGCCGTCACAGGGATGGGAATAGTGCCCGTTCCCAACAGCCAGACTGATAAACTCAACATTCACGGGGCAGGGGGTAGAGCACTCAGGAGGGTGTTGCTTCAGAGATGGGGAAGAATTAGTCTCAGACCGAGCACTGCTAAAACCCACCTAACAAATCATCAAGCAAGACCCAAACGGATCAATTGGTTCCCAAGCAATTTACTGCTTTCCAGAACAAAACTCAAGAAGATTGATAAGAATACAAAAATATCCAACCTTCACAATGTCTGGTATCCAACAGAAAATTACCAGACATTTGGGTGCCTGAGTGGCTCAGTCGGTTAAGCAGCCTACTTCGGCTCAGGTCATCATCTCATGGTCCGTGAGTTCAATCCCCACGTCGGGCTCTGTGCTGATAGCTCAGAGCCTGGAGCCTGCTTCCAATTCTGTGTCTCCCTCTCTCTCTGCCCCTCCTCTGCTCGCGCTCTGTCTCTCCCTCTCAAAAATAAATAAACGTTAAAAAAATAAAAAAGAAAGAAAGAAAGTTACCAGACATCTTCTTTGACAAAACACCAAATGGAGAACGATGCTGATGCCACGGAAGGGCCTGGAGAGCCCAGGCCTGTGGCTTCCACAGAGGCTTTGGCAGCAACATGTGGGGCCGGAGTCATGGCCATGGTCAAGGCTGGGCCAGGACCACGGAACTCACAGAGGAAACACCAAGGACAAAGAGTGGATCTCCATCAACAAGCTGAGCCAACTGGTCGACATCATGAAGATCAAGTCCCTGGAAGAGATCTCTCTCTTCTCCCTGCCCATCAAGGAATCTGAGATCATTGACTTTTTCCTAGAGACATCCCAGGAAGTGATGAGGTTTGAGGTTTTGAAAATTACGCCTGTGCAAAAGCAGACCCAGGCTGGCCAGAGGACCAGGTGCAAGGCATTTGTTGCCATTGGAGAGTACAAAGGACACGTAGGTCTGGGTGTTAAGTTCTCTAAGGAGGTAGCCACTGCCTTCCATGAGGCCATCGTCCCGGACAAGCTTTCCACCATCTCATGTGGCGAAGCTACTGGGGGAACAAGCTCGGCGAGGCCCACACTATCCCATGCAAGGGGACCAGACACTGTGACTCTGTGCTGGACGCCTTATCCCCTACACCAGGGGCAGGGGCATTATCTCGGCCCCTGTGCCCAAGACGATACTGATGATGGCAGGTATTGACGACTGCTACCTCTCCACCAGGGGCTACCTGGGCCACTTCACCAAGGCCACTTTTGATGCTATTCCCAAGACCTACAGCTACTGTGCCCCTGACCTCTGGAAAGAGACGGTATTCACCAAGTCTCCCTACCGGGAATTCACTGACCAGCTTGCAAAGACCCACACCAGAGTCTCTGTGCAGAAGACCCAGGCTCCAGCTGTGGCCACCACATGGTTTTACACAAGAAAAATAAAGTGAGTTAAAGCCCATTAAGAAAGAAAGAAAGAAAGAAAGAAAGAGAGAGAGAGAGAAAATTACCAGACATACAAAGAAGCACGAAAAAATGATCTGTAAAGAAAAGAGTAATTAAGCAATTGAAACTGACCCAGCACTGACACAGATGTTAGAGTTAGCAGAGAAGGATTCTAAAACAGTTTTTATAGCTGTATTTTATATTTTCAAAATGTGAAGTAGAGACATTAAGATATCAAAAAAAGATCCCAATTGAACTTAGAAGAGTTGAAACATACAATGTCTGAGATGAAAGGTATACTGAATGGGATTAATGGCAGATTAGACAAAACAGAAGAAAAGATTAGTGAGTTGAGGCGCCTGGGTGGTTCAGTCGGTTGAACTTCCGACTTCAGCTCAGGTCATGATCTCTAGGTTCATGAGTTCAAGCCCCACATCAGGCTGACTGCTGTCAGTGCAGAGCCCTGTTCAGATCCGCTGTCCCCCTCTCTTTCTGCCCTTCCCCTGCCTCTTCTTCTCTCTCTGTCTCTCTCAAAACTAAATAAACATGTTTAAAAAAAAAAAGATTAGGGAGATTGAAAGCATAGCAGGAAAAAACTATCCAAAATGAAACAGAAAAAAAAATTTTTTTTCTCAATTTTAAAAAGAGAGAGAGGGGGTACCCTCTTTAAAAAGAGAGAGGTGGCTCCGTGGATTGAGTGTCTGACTTCGGCTCAGGTCATGATCTCACGGTCCGTGAGTTCGAGCCCACATCAAGCTCATTGCCATCAGAGCAAAGCCTGCTTTGGATCTTTCTTTCCTCCCTCTTTCTCTCTGCCTCTCCCCCACTCATGCTCTCTCAAAAATAAATAAACCTCGAAAAATTAAAAAGAGAGAGAGAAAGCGGAAGCTGGGGAGAGGGGCAGACGGAGAGGGAGAGAGAGAGAGAGAGAGAGAGAGAGAGAGAGAGAGAGAATCTTAAGCAGACTCCACACTCAGTGCAGAGCTCAATGCAGGGCTCCAGCCCACGACCCTGGGATCAAGACCGGAGTCGAAATCAAAAGCTGGACACTCAACCGACTGAGCCACCCGGGTGCCGCACACACACAAATTTTCTAGTGAAAAGAGCATCAGTGAGCTGTAGGACATTTCCAAACAGCCTGATGCATTGGTATTTGGAGTCCAAGAGGAAGGGGGAAAAAGAACAGAAAAAAAACACTGGAGGAAATGGTGGCTGCTGTGTTTCCAGACTTAGGAAAATGTATGTCCAAGAAGCTCAGTGAACCCCAAGGGCAGACACTTGGTGACTGATTGGATGTGGAGGGTAAGGAAGGAGAATCAGGCAAGGGTGAGGTCCCAGCTTCCTGCCCGGGAGCCGAGGGCTGGGGTACCACCCGCTGAGCGGGAGACACGTGGGCTGGGATGGACCCGTGGGGGGCCGTGGGGACACGGTGACAGCAGACATGACGGGTCGGCGTTGAGAAGGCAATGACCTGGAGGTGGGAGTCCAGGAGCCCGTGGACGCGGTGGGCACTTCCAGAGAGGGCACCCGCCCTGGCCCACCCTCAGTTCATCAAAAGGCAAAGCCAGAAGAGCCAGCAGGGGAGACGGGACACGCAGAGAGGGCACAGGAAATCCAAAGGGCGTGGCGTCGGGGGTGGGGGGGGAAGCCGTCTTGAGGAGAGCTTGGTCTAACGTGGCAATGATGTCACTAAGAGGTGAAGCCTGGTGAGGCTGGCTTGGGTTCCTCTGGGCCCTGGGCTGGCCCTAGGGCAGGACTGGCCCACAATACTGTACAGAAAGTGATAGACGTGAGGGGTCCCGGGCAGGAGCAGGACCTATAGGACAGGGCTTTCTGGAAGGGACGGGGTGGGGGACGGGCCAGCGCAAGCTACTTCTCAGGAGCGAGAGGGCTCTCTGGGCAGCAGGTGGGGTGGAGGCGGGGGTGACTGCGTTTCCAGCTTCAGAGGCACAGCCCCGCAAGCCGTGACCACAGGTGGAGAGGACCGCAGTGCAGGGCAACCGGTGGACCCCCGCGATGACCGCGTGGACGAAAGGAAAGGCCAGCGTGTGGGCCCGCGGGTCCTCGTGGTGCCCCGGCGGGTTCCTCTGAGCGGGGAGAGGAGGCCCCCAGAGACTTCCAGAGACGAGTAGCTCTACCTGGGGTGAGTAGTGACCCCAGGGACGGGGGTGCAGGAGCCACAAGGGTGGGGGGTGGTGAGTAAGTTGCGGGGGCGGGGGGTGCGGTGCACAAGGAGGCACGCGGTGGTGGGCGGAGGGGCATCCGGGACTTAGGTGAGGGATCACAGTGAGAGAGAGGGAGGGAGAGCGAGGGCGCGCGCGCGCGCTGGTTTCCTGCACGCGGGCTCCGTTTCTGCCACCTGAGGAAGGTGATTTGCGCCATCTCGCCTTCGTAGGCAGCTCTGGTTGCCTAGGAGGGGACCCCCGGCCCAGCCCCAGCCTGGGCCTTGAAGCCGGGGCCGCAGGATGGCGAGAAAGCCAAGAGGAGCCAGACCCCACGGCCTGGCCGCCGGAGCCCCCCACGGCTTGAGCGGAGGCTGGGGTGCAGGTGCAGGGCGGCGGAGGCTGGCCTCCGAAAGATCAGAAGCTCCTGAGAGCCTCCCCTGGCAGGGGACCCTGTAGGGGTGAGCCCTCCGCCCGCTCATCAAGGCCACCTGCTGTCTCCTGCCCCTCCCCCCATCAGCCCTGAGGCCATTTCCTGGACCCCAGCTGGGCGCAGGGGGCAGCTGGGCGGTCCTGGCTGGCTTCTGCCTCCCTCTTCAGCATCCCCTAGCAGGCAAGCCGCAGCCAAGCGCTGCCCTGTTCTCTCTGTTCTCCAGGGCCCTGCCGCCATATCCAAAGCACCCACCTCCCCATGGCAGTGTGCTGTGCTCCCTAGCGAGGGTGGGATTGCACACCCCCGCGTGTAGGCTTGGACGTGCGCGGGGGCCAACACGGACACAGGCACAAACAGAAGCAGCCTCAGAAACCTGCGCGCGCGTGCGCGCGCTGGGAGCGTCCCCTGCGCCGACGTTCACCACGCAAGCACGGAGGGGGGGGGGGAATGAAACCACAAAGGTGGGTGTGCAAAACATGGGTACGTGCATCCCCGTGTGCGCCAGGGGCGTGCACCCACAACGCCAATGCACCTCAGATGGACAGGCACACACGCGTTCCGTACACATTCACGCAACCCCACGCGCCCCGTGTGCTTCCAAGCGTTCCCAGAGAGGTGCGCCCACGCGCGCAGATGGGCACCGAAAACCAGGTGCAAACAGATACACACAGGCACATACAAGATGCACATACAAACCTGTGCAAAGGCGCACATCTACGTAAGCGCATGCGGGCATATGGGCAGGTGCATGGTTATTCACGCAGGACACGGAGTGACTCACGCTCATACGTAGCAATAATACACACGCGCCCACGTACACTGTGCATAGACTTGTACACATACAAAGATGTACTTGCGAGGATGTATGTGTCTCCATAAATTCCTGCATGCTTACGAACGCAACGCTCGCGCACATTCCTAGAGACATACACAGATATCGGCACGCTCCGCGGAAAGCTTCACGTGCTGGTGAGAGGGCAGAGCGCCCCCTGGTTCACAGCTACATCCCTGATGCCCAGCACAGGGCCTGGTGCACAGGGATTTGCTAAGCGGAACATCGGGGAACAGCCTCGGCAAAGGCTCAGAGGCAGATTCCTGAGGACTGGCCGGGAGTCTCATGGGACTGGGTGGGGATAGGATGGGACTGGGTGGCCAAGGCTTCCAGTGGTCGACTAGGGAGGGGGTGTTCAGGGCCAGGTCCCTCCTGGGCTTCACCTCCCTCCCCCACCCCGCCTCCCCTCCATCCCCACTCACATTCCTCCCACGCCCCCTCACATTGTGCTGACAGCAGGTGCAGTCAGATACTGGCAGGGGGGCAAAACATAGGGCAGGAGGGAGAGGGGTCACAGGAAACACATGGCCTTGAGGCCAGGTAGGCAGGTCCTGGACCCACAGGCAGGTAGGTCACAGGGTGAGGGCTTGATTCTCCTGGGAGCCCCCAGAAGCACATTCTAGGCGATCGCTATATGGAACTCTACAAAGTGACTCCACTTGTATAACCAGCATCTATCTAAATAAATAAATAAATACAACATATCCCACTCTCTAGAAGGCAGGGAGTGTCTCTTTTTTTTTTTTAATGTTTATTTTTGAGAGACAGAGGGACAGAGCATGAGCAGGGGAGGGGCAGAGAGACAGAGAGGGGGGAGGCACGGAATCCGAAGCAGGCTCCAGGCTCTGAGCTGTCAGTACAGAGCCCAACGCGGGGCTCGAACTCAGGGGGCTCGAATGCACGCACGGACTGTGAGCTTTGTTTTCCCTTGTAGCCAGCAAGGAGACACTCAGCTCAGGACCCCTTTGCCCCGGGCCACCACGCCCTCATCTTCTCACGTTAGCCAGGGTCCCAGCAGCCCCCATGGGTGAGAGGCAGGGACAGTTCGTCAGCCCCCACCCTGTGGTCCTGCCTCTCCTCTGCATCAGGCCCAGGCTCCTGTGGCCAGCCGAGGGGTCACCATCTCCCCTATCGGAACAAGGGGAGAGACCTTGTTCCAGATCCTGAGCAGCACCTCTGGAGCCCCCATTTTGGAAGCCAGGAAAGCTGGGGGGAAAGAGCACAGAGCCCTTGAGTGTCTATGCTGGCCCACCCCTTTGAGCCTCTTGTTGACCCGGCCCAAGGCCCCATGGCTTTAAGGAAAGACTCGAACTCAGGGCCGACCCACTCCAAACCCCATAGCCCCTTCAGCAGCGGAGATCACGACCATTATTTTACAGAGGAGGAAACTGAGGCTCAGAGAGACCAAGAACAGAACCAAGACTCCCATGCAGGAGTTTTGAACGCCAGGCTTCCGGTTGTGGGGCTGAACTTGACCCCGGCATTCCCCTGCTAGAAGCCCTCCCCATTCACTAGGGACAAACCTCCTTCACAGGTCCCGAGCCCTCCATGGCCTGACCCTGCCAACCTCACCCGCCTCTCCTGCCCACTAGCACACTGGTCCTTCCCAGATCGATGACCCCAGTGCCTTCTGGACTCCAGGTATCGACACGCAGCTGCCATGGGGCTCGGTACTCGTCTTGCGTCTTGCCCCAGGAGAGGACGGACAGGCGCTGTCTCCTTTCAGCTGTGCCCACGGTGCGCATCACGCTTCCTGGCACACAGTAGGTGCTCAGTGGAGGGATGAATGAGCCTGTGGCAGGCTGGCAGGCAGGGGAAGGTCAGCAGAGGGAAGGCTGGTAAGCACAAACAGGGGCCTGATGCGGGGGGATTTGCTAGGTGGAACATCGGGGAACACCTCGGCAAAGGCTCAGAGGCAGGAGACTTCTGAGGACTGGCCAGGAGTCTCCTGTGACTGGATGAGGATAGGATGGGACTAAGTGGCCAAGGCAGGAGTGGCTCCCACCCTCTGCACCCTCTGTGTAGGAGGTCTGGGCTTGGGACAAGGACTTGCCCAAGATCACGAGCTCGTGAGTGGACAGGCAGGATTAAAACTCAGATCCTCCCCAGCCCCCAGCCCAGTTCGGGGTTGAGAGACCCTTCCCTCCTCACCCCCCTTCCCCTCTCTCTCTCCTCTCTCCCTCCTTCCTAGAGGATGCAGGGCCAAACTGCCCTAAGACAGGGGGTTGGAGGTCCCTGACCTGCGGCTCCTTCCTCCCTGACCACACCCCTAGCCCAGGCTCTGGGATGTCAGCACCCTGCTGAGAAGAGCCCACCCCCCCTGGGGTCTCCCCTCTGAGAGCTGTGGCTTTGTAGAGTCCTGGGGCCACTAGCTCACTGTGTGGCCTCCTGGGGCCACTAGCTCACTGTGTGGCCTAGATGAGGCGTTCTCCCCTCTCTGAGTTCCGCTTTCTCATCTACAAAATGGGGATAAGACACAGCTCCTAGAGGCGCTGGGGAGAATCGGTGGTATAAACTCAAAATAACCCCCAACACGTTCCCGGGCAGCCACAAACGTAGGCGCTTCTCACGAACCCTCTCATTGTAGACTTTCGGTAAGCAAGACGTGGGAACGACCCTGGTTTATAGAGGAGGAAACTGAGGCTCAGAGAGGTCACGCCACCTCCCCAGGCAGCAGGGCCCCCGAAGCCGAGCTTCCAGGGGCGGGAGTGGCTCCCACTCTCTGCACCTGCCGCCCTCCCTCCGCTGGAGCCACCCTGCCCCGCCCTCCTCTCCCCTCCCGTCCCCCCCCCCCCTCCCAGCGTCGGTCCTTCCTCGGGGCCAGCTCGAGGGCTCCCCCGAAGCAGGGCCCGCGGGCGGGGTGGCCGAGTGAGCGGGGACGCGGGCAGTGGGAGGGGGCGCCTGCCCCGCGCCGGCCGACGTGGGTCGATACTGCGGCGGGATGAATGGGAGAGGCGAGCCGGGCGGCGGGGAGGGAAGGGGAGGGGGAGGGGGCAGAGGAGGAGCGGGAGGGCCGCCCGCCCCCCACCCCCACCCCCACCCCCGCCCGGCGGGCCCGGCCCGGGTGTGCCGCCGTCAGCGCCGAGCGCGGCCCCGCGGCCCCGCCGAGGGATCGATAACTAATTTCACCGCAGCGGCCGCCCCAGTTTTTTCCCGATAATTGTGCGCCGGCAGCTGCGAGCGAGGCCCCCGGCCCGGCGCGCGGCCCCCGCCCGCGCCCGATCAATTGACATCGCCACCGGGCGGCAGGAAAACTCGTTTTTCTCTCCCTCCCCGGCTCCCGGTGGGCGCGGGCTAAGCCCCGCCTCGGGCCGGGGGCTGGGAGGGGAGGGGCGGGGCGGGGGGCACGAGGGGAGGGCCCAGGGCGTGGAGTGGCGGGGTGGCGGGGGGGGGGGGACGCAGGGGGGAAGGAGGCTCCCGGGGAATCCGAGGAAGCCGGAGGGGAGGGCGTGGGGGGGTGCCTCAGTTTCTCCACTCTACGCCTAGGGGCGTGGCCGACGGCCTCCACGCAGGGCCGGCCCCGCCCCCTTCGCTGTTTCCGGAGCGGGAGGGCGAAGCCACCCCCTGGCAGCTGGGTGGAAGGGCTGAGCGCGCCGGCGCCGGGGCCGGACGCTGGGCTTCGCACCCGGTCTCCAGCGCTTACAGCCGTGACCTGGGGCTCGGTCCTCCCTCTGGGCGCTGCCTCTCTGAGCCTCAGTTTCCCCGTCTTCCCAGAGGGGCCCGACAGAGTCCGGGGCACGCAGAGCTGTTGATCAGAGGCAGTGGGGCGGTGCACATCAATGGTGGCTCTCAGCGAGCGAGTGGGGAGGAAATCAGCGGTTACTAAGCACCTACTGTGCGCCAGGCCCGTTGGAGGCGTTGGGGACAGACGAAAATCCCTGCCCTCGTGTTCTCGCGAGGAGATGCACGATAGATATAATGTATAAGCGACGTAAACAGTGAGAAGATAGGAAGCGAGCAGGGCGAGTGGGATAGGGGATGGGAGAGAGGGAGAGGCCCCTTGGCAAAGCTCTGCGCTGCCGGCTCTCAACCTGCTGGCTGCTCAAGGTCGCAGGAAACCTGCAGACTTGGCATTCTCTCGAGGAGGGTGGTCAGGAGGAGGGAGAGAAAGAGGAGGGAGGAGGCACGACGTGGATCGGAGGAGTCAAAGAGGGGGGCAAGTCAGAGGCCAGAGTGGCGACCGGAGGGGGTCCAGAGAGAAAGGGGGTGCAGGCAGAGGGAGAAGGGAGGGCAAGAGTTCTGATGGCCAAGGAGTCCTGGAGGGGCAGAAGGGACTCGGGTAGCTGACTTGCCCTAGCCGGGTCACTGAGGCTCAGAGAGGGGCAGGAGTCTGTCCCATGCCACAGTATATAGGAGGGGGACAGCAGTGGGCCCCTGGCTACTGTCTCCAGATCCTGGAGAAGGGTGAGAGGCCCAGGGGAAGGAGAGAAGAGAGAATTACGGAGGGGAGGGAGTGGTGTGGGGGGCGGCCCATAGGCTGGGTCAGGAGGCGCTGGGGAGCCTTAACTGTGCCTCTCAGAGGCCAGCCAGAGCTTCCCTGGGGCTCAGTACAACTTCTACACCTTCCGGAGGATTCGGAATGACTGGTTGGGACTCAGGGAATCCCATCTGCTGACCAGACCCTTCCCTGCCCCCATCTGGGCAAACTAGTTACCAAACTCTGACAGAGAAGTCCTAAGGCTTCTCTGCAGGGTAAGGGAGCCGGGCAGGAGGCGGGGGGGGGGGGGGGGGGGGGGGGGGGGGGGGGGGGGTGTCAGGCTGCTGGGAGTGAAGGGGGTGTGCAATCCAGGGCTGAGCAAACCTCAGGACTCTCCCCCTGCCTCGGATTTCTCATCTTGTGAAAGGTGAGGTGTTGTTGGGGCTCTGAGGTTCTGTCGGTTTCTCTTCCCTCCAAATTCCTGGCACACGGAGCCCGCAAGGGGTTGAGAGAGAGCAGTGACTCCGCAGAATTGAAAGGCAGATTGCTAGCAAGCAAATGAGGCTAGCCCAGGAAGCCGGAAGTGGGAAGCCCGGGGGCCCGGGCTGGCCGGCCGGGACTTAGAACAAGACCGGGCGAAGCCCCGCCCACCCTTTTGTCCGATCGTCCATCCATCCACCTACCCAGACCTCCGATCAGTCGTTCGGCACATTTAGGAAGCACCTACTTTGTGCGAGGCACTATGGAGGGGAGTGACCTGGCCCATCCTCTCCCTCTCCCCACGACCCCCACATTTTCTCTGGGGAGTGTGGTCGTGGGAACACTGGATGGGGAGTCAAGGCCGGACTTAGGTCCGCCTGGTGGCCTAGGCAGGCTCCTTGGCCTCTTGGCACCTTGGCGTTCTGCTGCCCGGTACACAGAAGCCACAGCCAGCCAATGATGCTGCGTCCCCAGTAGCTGGCACCCGCCATCTGGGATCAAGCTGTGGAAATAGGATTGCCTCCCTCCGTCCCTTCCAGTGTCCCCCCTCCTTCCTCTATTGGATTTGCCCTTCTCCTGCCGGCCACCTTAGGTTTGTCGGGTAAGAGGTCCCGGTTACCTGCGCTGGGGGAGGGGGAGGGGAGGGGAGCCAGGAGGCCGGGCTGTGGACAGTTGGGGAGGGCTGCAACCCGCACTCTCGGAGTGTCACTGAACTCAGAGCTTTGAGTGCCCTCTGACCACTTTGGGGTCCCCACGCCAGAGATCAGCGGGCAAAGACAGGAGTAACTGTTCAGGCATGGGTCGTCCACCCCAGAGGCAGCAACTGTCTGCAGAAAGTCTCTGCAGGGCCCGCAGGTAGCCGGCGACGCGAAGGGGGCTCTAATGGCCTGGACCCCGTGGAGGACAGGGACAGAGCCGAGTGCTACAAGGGGTGGACTGTATGAGCCGCTCTCGTGCAGGACTTCAAGCGTCTTAAGCCAGACCAGCTGCAGGGGCCGGCTCCAGGCAGCCACAGCCCCCACCAAGCTTCGGCCTGTGTCTTTCTTGTGTCTCACTTCCTGTCCTAAGGCTTCTCCGATGCCTGGGGTGGGACGCGCCTCCCTTCCCAGGGAACCCGCTCAGCAGCCATAGAGGCCCAGCCACAACACCCCACAGGCCAACCCTTGATCCAGGGCAGACATAGCCTCAGGATAAACGCCTCCCCCGTTCTTCCTCCGGCAGGTGGTCCTGAGATGCACGTCATGAGGAATCTCCTGAGATGCACGTCATGAGGAATCTCCGACAAGCCCGAGGGACTGGGCACCCAGACTTCCCTAATGGTGAGCTCAATACCGTGTGTTTGTATCTGCTCTTTTGTGTGTCACTCTCCCCCCTCTCCACCCCTCACTCTTGCCCCTGGGCACACGCTTCCAAGCCAACCCCCTGGCCCTTCTTTTCACCTGCTTTCAGGGACCCGAAACAGGCGTTATCGACTGGCTTGTGTACCCCCCCCCCCACCGCCAGATTCTTAGGGTGAAGTCTTTTCTTTTTTCTGAAGTTTTTTTTTTAATGAACTGTGTAAACGCCCCCCCCCCCCTCATAGGGCGAAGTCTTTTTTCTTAAGTTTGTTTTTAATGTCTATTTTTGGGGGGGGGGAGGGGCAGCGAGAGAGGGGGACAGAGGATCCGAAGCAGGCTCCCGTGCTGACAGCCGAGAGCCCGACGCGGGGCTCAAACTCCCAAACCGTGAGATCACGGCCGGAGCTGAAGGCTTGACAGAGGGAGCCACCCAGGCGCCCCTCGTCTGGTGGAGTCTTAACCCCCAGTACCTCAGAATGTGACTGTATTAGGACATAGACATGCACGCAGGAAGGACCGTGCGAAGACACGGGGAGGCGATGGCTGTGTGCAAGCCAGGGAGGTTCGCTTCAGGAGAAACCAAACCTACCCAGACCTTGATCGTGCCCTTCCAGCCTCCAGAACTGTGAGAAAACACACTTCTGTTGCTTAAGCCCCCCCAGTCCGTGGTGCTGTGTCACAGGCGCCCTGGCGAACTAATACACAGGTCCGTTCTGTGTGCGTCCCAGTTTTTACAACCAGAGAAACTGAGGCTTCAAATGGCAAAGGACACCCCCCCCTCCTGCCCCGCCCCGGGTGGTACAGCTGGTAAGAGGCAGGGCCCAAATTCAAACAGGGGTCCTTGGGCGGTGGAGGGCAAGCCCTTGACACTAGAGGTGCTAGGGAACCAAGGGAGAGCCTCTGGTCCAGAAATCCAGAGGCCCCTCTTCCCCTGCCCCCCACCAGCCGTCCACACGCTTTGATTGCCCTGCCTTTGGAGGACCCTCCGGCTCCCCTCCTCCAGGCCTCTCTTTTCACGGCTGCTGCTGCAGTGCTGAGCTCTTCCAGCTCATTCCCTCCCTCCCCTCCTCTGAAGGCTCTTCCTCACCAGCTAACTCGCTCACAGCGCACACGCGTGTGCACGCACACACGCACGCACGCACACGCGCACACACTCGGTGCTCACCTCTTTTTGGCAGCCACTCTCAGGCTCTCTCTACCACCCTCCCTAAGGCCTGCTGCAAACTAGCTGCAGAGTGGCTTTGGGGATGCCCCCCCCCGAAGACCACACCGTGTCCCTCCCTGTGCCCCCAGTGCCCAAGTGAGCCCCCTCCTGCCCCAGCGGCACCCTGCGCCGAGCACCACGCCGGGAATCGTGCTCAGATCGCTTCACTGGCTCCCGCCCGCCCTGTGGCAGAGACTGGTATTGTCTCTATTTCATACAGGAGCCACTGGGGCCCGGAGGACAGGGCTCTGCCTAAGGACTCACAGCAGTGAGCGATAGGGCTGGGATTCATCCTGGCCAAACTCAAGAGAATTGAATTCATTCCAAGATGTCACGGAACTCTCCCTGAGAGCGGACTGCAATTTGGGGCAGAGGGCAAGGACTGAGCAGGACAGCCAGAGGTCGCTCCCTCCCCCACCACTTGGCCCTTGAGAGTTCCATCCTCCAAAGGACAAGTATGAACCTCCGTCCAGTCTGTGCTCATTCCTGTGTGGCCACCTGACCCTCAGGCAAAAGGGTGTTGTGTAGAGACCATCAAAGGTCCCACTCTGGCGGGGGTGGGGTGGGGGGGTGGCGGAGCTGGTGGAGGCTTCTGGAAGGGGCTGGAAGGGCTCCCAAGGGCTGGGCTGTGCAGGGCCCTGTGAGCCACATTAAAGGTTCTTGTCTGTTCAGCAGAGATTGGTGTATTGAAGATCCCTGCAACCAGCTGTCCGGGATGGAGAATAGGGTCAAAGCACAGAAGCAGGTAGAAAAGCGAGGGGTTGGCTTGGGTCCAGGTGAGAGGGCCTGGGGAAGTGACAGCTGGCACGAATATTAAAAAAAAAAAAAAAAAGACCCAAGACTCCGCACAGGAGCAGGGCATTAACATCCAGTCTTGATTTCAAAGCGGGAGGGGGCCTCTGAGATTCCCAGCGTGTGGACACAGGGGTTTTACAGGCGCAGGGAAACAGAGGCCCGGAGAGAGGAACCGTCTTGCCCCCACGTGACTCTGCCGGTTCTTTCATTCAGCTGAGTTTACTGAGTACCTACTAGGCGCCAGGCGCCGGGCTAGGGTCTGGGGATAATACAGAGACGAGCCAGACAGATCTGTCCTGCTGCGCTGGGTGGGGGGCGGGGGTGGGGGGTGGGGAGCTGGTGGGGGTGGAAGGGGGAGCCCAGCTGGACCTCCAGGGTCCTGAAGGCTGGGAGGGAGGGAGAGGGGGAGGGAGAGACAGAAACGCTAATGCTAATGACGAAATTACACTTACCGAGAATTTTCCATCGCCAGACATTGTGTCCAGGCTTCTGCAAACGCGATCTCCTTCATTGCTTCGCGGCTGCGAGCGAGCCCTGTTGGGCCATTGTACAGATGACAGGATTAAGGGTCAGAGAGGTGGCCAGGCCAGGCCCCTCCCCCCCCACCTTCCCACAGAGCCTGGTTTTCCTGCCTTAGGGCCTGACCAGGTCCTCCCCAGGTTCCAGACCTGAGGTTTGGGGGTGGGGGGTGGGGGGGGAATGGTAGTACCCAGAGCGGGGGTGGGGGCGGGTCCAGAAGCACCATCCCCTGGACACACCGAAGGTTCCAGCCCCTTCCCCCCATTCAGCGGAGGGGCCCAGGCTGGCTGGGGGTCACGGGGAGGTCAGGGAGGAAGGAAGGAGAATGTGTCCTGGGCGGGGGGGGGGGGGGGGGGGGGGGGGGGGGGGGGGGGGCCGTGTTCTGCTCTCTCTCCAACAACAAAGGAGCCTCAGTGAGTCTGCTCTGTGGGGAGGTGGGGGGAGGGGACAAAGGTGGGGAGCCACGCGCTGTGGCCTCCCCCTGCTCCAGCCCCCTCCAAGGCACAGTCTGGGCCAAATCACTGTCCTCCCCTCCACCCCCCATCACTAACTGCAGGAACAGGGGTGCCTGGGGGGGGCTCAGACAGTTAAGTGTCCGACTCTTGGTTTCGGCTCAGGTCATGATCTCACGGGTTTGTGGGTTTGAGTCACATGCATGTGACTGCAGCCTCCTTTGCTCATGCATCCAGATGTGTGAATTCATTCATTCATTCATTCATTCATTCATTCAGTAGTGTTCTGAGCGCCTGCTCTGGGCCGGATCCTGTGCTGGGTGCTGGTGACAGGGGAGGACACAGGAGGGAGGGACCACGTAGTGAGACCGGAGGGACGATCACCCCAGTAGGGGTGGCATTCAGGGAAGGCTACTTGGAGGAGGCGATAGCTTTCCAAGACCCAAAGACTGGACAGGGGCCTCAGGAGCCAGACGGGGCTGGGGTCTCGTAGGCCATGGTGAAGATTTGAACTTCTCCCTTGGGTAGGGAGGGGCTGTGAGCAGGGGAGAACCAGGTCAAACGTAAACTTCAGAATGTTCTTCCACGCAGTATATACACCTGCGTATGCGTTCCTGTGCAAGCGAACCTGCGCGTGTGCCCCTGTTCACAAGTACCTACACAGGGATACGCCTGCGTGCCCGGCCCCGCGCAGAGCTCTTCACAAACACGGCATCCAGTGTATCTAATCTGTGCATTTTAGGGAGGAGGGCACCGAGGCTCGGAGAGATGGAGAGATTTGCCCAGAGACGCCCGTGATGGCTCAGAGACTCCGAGCCTGGGCAACTCGTGCTTGTGACCACAGGGCTCCTGGTGAAGACAGACAGGGGGTTAGAGGGCAGCTCTGCTTTCGAAGGAGGTGCTAATGTGTCCCTCCACTCACCTTGTAGGCTCGGGCCCAGAGGCCCAGCCGGTCAAACAGGCTGTACTTGTTCCCTGTACAAGTACACTTGTTCCCTGTACAAGGAAACTACAGATGGAAAGGCCCAGAGAAGGACCCTCGTATGACCAGGTGGCTTCATGAAGCTCCCACCCCTGCCCCTTGGCCCTTTAATCGTTTGCAAAGCAGGGTCACTCAGATTATTTCTTTTCTTTCTGGAACATCAGAGCTGGCTAAGACCCGGCTAAGCTGGAGGTGAGGTGGTGCAGGCCTTCTGCATCAGTTTTCCGTGGCTGCTGTGACCCATGACCCGCAAATTTAGTGGCGTTAACGACACGCATTTATTCTCTTACGGGCTGGAGGTCAGAAGACCCAAGGCCAAGGTGTCGGAGGGCCGTGTTCCCTTCGTGGGCTCTAGAGGAGAATCTGTTTCCTTGCTTTCTCTAGCTTCTAGAGGCTGCCCACAATCTTTGGCTTGCGGACCCTTCCTCTTTCCTCAAAGCCAACGGCAAAGCATCTTCCGATTTCTCTCTCTCTGACGCTGATCTTCCCGCCTCTTTTTTATCAGGGCCTTTCCTCACTCCTGCGTTTTATACCCGCTGCTGCACCTTGTTCGTGCTTAATAAAGAAGCACACTTATTACGACATCACAAACGTGTCTTTAAAAAATCTTGATAGCTGTGTTTCAGGCACAGAAAAAGTCATGACCCACCCCATGCCCTGCGTATGTGCACACACACACACACACACACACACACACACACTGCTGGGAAAAGGCTCGGAACCTTGGATGTTTGGACAAGCTGAAGCTGGAGCCTGCAGGGAATCTGGAGGGGGCTTGGCAGACGGGTGATCAGTGTCTAAGGAACTTCAGGAGGTGGCCTCTCTGAGTCGCCTTGGATCAGGCCAGGCTCAGTCCTGGCCCGGGCCCCGAGCCAGCCCAAGGGGCAGGGGGAGGAACCCATATCGAGGGGCACCCAGTCCATTAATGGGGCACATGGAGACAACAGCACATTCAGTCAAGTCAAACACCATAGAGACAATCAGCTTTGGAGCCAGAGGGCCTTAGGTTCAAATCCTAGCTCTGCTACTTACCGGCTGGGTGGCCAGGGGCAGCTGACTTGACCAATACTTAAGGATTGTTGTGAGGATTATAGGAATGACTTCAAAGGACAATACTACATACCCGTTAGCTGCCATGATGGTGGCAATGATCATGATTCTCCCTATTGTTATAAGCCGGGAGGCCGGGACCGGAGGCAGTCTGCCAGGGATCTCTTCCATAAGAGGTAGTCGGAAGAAAGGGTATTCTAGGCTAGCGGGTCAGGCCCTTTCTACTTCCGGCCACGTTGGGGCCAGCCCCCACCAGCACGCCTCCTCCTCGGAGCCTCGCTTCCCGTTTCTCCATTCCCACCTCTGGCCAGTCCGTTCCAGGTGGTCTGAAATCCAGGCTGGGCTTTTCTTCTAGCCCAACTTAATCCCTCCTGCTTCTGTGGGTCCCACCCAGTGAGTCCCCTCACCGGAAGAGTGGGGACAGCCTGGGCTTGGTTCTGTAGGTGCCCAGGTCCTGCGGGGTCCTGCTCCACCTACCCAGACCCTGCGCGGTCCCCCTGGCCTGTGCCACACCAACCTGCCCTCCCCCTCTGCGGCAGGTCCTTCTCGTGTCTCCCACTCACACAATCCAGCCCCCTCATGGTGCCCTCTGCCCTCCCACCACTTAACTCTCCCCGTCCTGGCCTTTGCTTCCAAGCTGCCACTTTCTCCAGGAAGCCTTCCCTGATGTCTGTGGCTGGGTTAGAGCCTTTTCTCTGAGCTGCCTGTAGTTCTATCATCATAGCCCTTATTTGCAGGTCTATTTTATTTGTCTGTTTCCCCCACTCGGGGATGGATCTGCCCTTGCCCACGCTGGCACACAGTAGGTGCTCAGTAAACATTTGTTAAAGGTGGGAAGGAGGAGATGAGTCCAGCCTTCTGGGAAACAGGAGAAAACAGGCTGAGAAGCTTGACAGCGGTGGGGGTCAGCTCTCCTGCCTGCTGCCCCCCACAACGGGAGCCCCCTGTTTTCTGTCCTCTCTCTCCTCTGCTGAACCCAGCAGACAGCACAGTGGGGTGGGCTGGGCTGGGGAAAACGGGAGTGGCGGTAGTAGGGAGCTGCAGATAGAATGCCCAATGCCCTGGGGAGAGGAAAGCTGAGCTCCGAGGTCTCTAGAAAAGCTGGAGCTGGCGGGGAGGGGAGGCTGAGGCTCACATCTGGCTTTGCCCACCCAGGCAGGCGCTCCTGCGGGTAGCGCGTTCATCCCTGCATCACCACCACCCCCTACACCCTGCCTGACCCCCCCGCCCATTCTCCTCCTCCTGGGGAGGCACTGGAGGGCCCCTTTCAGAGCTGCCCTGGGGTCTGTGTGCATGTACATAGCCAGTTATACGGTGGTGTGTGTGTGTGTGTGTGTGAAAACCTCAGTTCCTGAGACACTGGAACCTACTGGAGGCTCCTGGCCAATTTGCTTCTGTGTTTTTTAACTTATGGAAACCCCCCCAAAGGAGGGTACCTGGGCCCTGTCTCCCTCTGAGGCGCCTTGGTTGAACAGAGTCCCAGGATGGAATCTAGCCTGGGGTGGGACAGGGGACGGGGGTGGGGGTGGGGGGTTCTCTTTGCTGAGCCCTACCTAGCACTGCGCTGAGAGAGCCCCAGGAAACCAGCAGACTGAGCAGAGGGTTCAGCGCCCATGATGCCGCAGAGCATCATGGGATCCCTGGGCAGGGAATCAAGAGGCTGGGGCCGTCAGTGGTTGATGCCAAGGGCAGCAGCTGGGGGCCCTGTGCAGTCAGGACAAGGCCCCGGCTGGAGGTGGGGAGAAAGGTCACCCAGCTTTGTGATCCAAGGATATGGCGGACGCCTACCTGTGATGTACCCTAGGAGTCTGGAATTCTCTCCGCTGCCCCCCCCCCCCCCTCACGCTGGCTTGCCCCAAAGGCTTCTTAGTATCATGACTGGTATGACTGAAGAACTCCTCTCTGTTTTCCCGGCGCCCACCCACCCAGGGCCAGGCAGGGGGCTGCGAGGGTGCCCTCCTGGAGCTCACAGCTAGGGGGCAGCAGGTGGAGGATTAGGAGAGTTTGCGCTGCGACGGTGCGGGGGACGGTGGTGGTGGGGGGGGATCGCTGAGGCCGTGGGGGCCTGGCAGGGGGGTAGAGGGAGCGGTTTCCGGGCAGGCCCACGCAAAGAGACGAAGCCCAGACCGAGGGGCCGACCCTAAGGTCGGGTAGTCAAAGCTGGGAAGGGCGTTTCTGGCAGGAGGAACAGCAAGGGCCCGGGACGGGGCGATATCGGGGAACCACAGTCGTTCCGTCCGGCCCGCGGGCCGAGGGGAAGCGTGGCAACGGGTGGCGGAGGCGGCGCACCCACCCGCAGAGCTTTGAACGCCGAGGACAGCCCTCCCTCTCGCTCCTGGGGCGGGGCTTCCCCCCCACCCCCGCCTCCGTGGGCGGGGCCCGGGGAAAGGCTGGACGACCGCGGCCGCCCTTTCAAGTCGGCCTCCCGGAGGCTCCCGAGCCGGCCGGGCGCGGGGGGGGCCGCTGCGCCGACTTCAAAGCCCGGCGCCCCCAGCCAGATCCGGTTGCGGAAGGGGCGGGCGAGCCGGGGCGGGAGGCAGGTTTCGGCGGATTCCCCTTTCATCCCGCGGCTGGGCGGGCGCAGACCTCCGGGAGGCCCCGCACGTCCCTGCCGGGCAAGTCCGCGCACGGCCGCGAGCAGCGCCGCGGGCGGGGCGGCGCGACCTCGGGCCGGTCCCTGCCCTTCTCCGGGCCTCGGGCACCTCTCCCCACCCCCACTCCCCCCACCCCCGTGCCCAGGAAGCCTCGGCGCGGGGCCTTCTTGGGAGGGACGTTGGGGGACACCGGGGACGTCTGGACCGACGAGATCGGGCAGGGAGCCGGGGCCCGCGGTGGCGCATCTGCCCCTCACTGCCCCTCAGTCCGCGGGAGGGAAGTCTCCGAGCCCCCTCCCCCCCCAGACCCTGCAGCGTTCCCACCCTACCCGCCCACCGTGCCCAGAAGCTTGAAGGAGTCGACGCTGCCCGTCCTTCCCCGCGGTTGAGATTGAACACACCCCTTCTTGTGAAATCTACTTTCTGACGTCACAACAGTAACAACGATAATGGCCACACGCTGTCCCACCGAAGCCTCACAGGGTGGTTAGCGACATCCTTCCTCAGGTGAACAGCTTGAGGCCCAGAGAGGGGACTGGACTTGCCCCAGGTCGCACAACCAAAAAAACCGGAGCCAGAGGCACGCTGTGCGGACGCGATGCCCTTGGTTCCCGTGGATTCTGCGCTCCGCTGTTCGGGCCCGCTGCCCCCGTACCCAGGACCCAGGCGAGGGGTAGGGTGAGGCCAGGGTGGGAATAATGAGGGTCGATGACCGATTTGGCACGGACAGCCGGCAGCAGCTCAAGACGAAGGTGTCTCCGTCGCCCCCATTTTAAGATGGGTAAGCTGAGGCACCGGGAGGTCCTACGGCCAGCTAAGCAGCCAGGTCGGGCATTGACCTAGGTTTCTGTTGGCTCCAGGGACTTGAGGCTTAGCCGCTGCCGCGGGGGTGAGAAAACCGGAGCGCTTGACCCCCGGAGCACTTAACCGTATGTCAACTTCCAGGCCAGGAACCAGCTGAGTCAGCCCCTGAACCCCAGCTGGGACGTGCTGGTCTATGCCTGCTATTCAGCAGAGGGACAGAGGCACAGAGAAGTGGAGGATGGGCCGCAGTGGCCGGGAAGTGACAGAGGCCGACTTTGCACACGGCCTGTCTGGCTCCTGGGCCCCGGCGCTCCACTTGATAGCTTTGGTGGGAGCGAGGACTGCCGTTGCCATGGCCATCGGCCCACCCCCACGGGCCAGGCAACGCAGTTAAAGAGCCCTTGAAGGGTTTCTCTGCACAGGGCCTTAGCTGCCAAGAGGGGGCAGTTTTAACGGGCCTCCCCGGGATGCCAGGTGCACTCGGGCTGGTGGGACGGGATGGGTGCCCGGGTATGAGGCACATACCACCCCCACCCACAGATTTAAAATTCCTCCCTGGAAAATAAGATAATCAAGGAAGTCAACTACCGTGAAATGAGTGTATGATCCCTGCCAGAAACCCAGAGGGAGCATCAGAACATCATCGCGTGGCAAGTACAGGCAGGTGACCCACCCCCTCGTTTTGCAGGCAGGGAAACTGAGGCACAGAACATAGCAGGGAGAGTCGCACAGAGAGGATCCCTTCTCCTTGCCCAGCATGTATGGCGGGGGCCTCGTGTGTGGCAGACTCTGTCGACCCCCCTTCTGTGGCTACGCCCTTGAACTCCCGGCCTGCCGAGAACGGTCCCCGGTGTGGCAGTAACCTTACCGCTGTTCGCTTCTGACCCAGGAGGGTTTCCTTGAGGAGGAGACATCTAAGCTGAGACCTGATCTTAAGGAGGAGTCAGTGAAGCTGGTGAGAAGAACATTTCAGGCGGCGGGGAAGACATGTGCAAAGGTCCTGCGGCATGAAGGGGTTTGGCTCAGGAGAGTAAAGAAACCAGAAGCCTGCGGCAAGAGTAAGGGGGGCAGTGCATGGCGGAGAAGCCGGGAGGAGACAGAGGGGGCAGGACCCGGGTCTTGGGGGAGCCTGCCTCGGCCAAGTCAGTGCTGTGGGCTCAGCCGATGCAGGAGGCCAAGGGGAGGCCTCCCAGGGAGAGCCCAGGGCTACCCGGACTTGGTTTGGGCTTCTCAGAAGTGTGCTGTGGGCTGTTTGGACCACGGGACGCACAGCTGCTTGTGGGGGTTGGGCAAGACGTAGCCTCCTCCGTGGATGGGGAGGGGGGAGAAGGGAAAAGGAGGAAGAGGGGCAGAGAGGAGGGAGAGAGAAGGGAGGGAAGGGGAAGGCCATGCCGGGTAGCAGTCACCGCAAGGAGGCGTCTGCACCACGGGGACCCCCGCTGTCGGTTCCTTCGGTTCCTTCCCTGGCGGTAACATCACCTCCGCCAGTGGGGTGCCCCTGTGCTGGCTCCAGGCCAAGGGAATCTCCAGGTGGGTCTCATCTGACCCTCACAAAGGACTGGACCCCAGTCACCCTGCTTGGCCAGACCCCAAGCCTGGCCGCTCTCCATCCCCACGTCTCTCCGGACTTAACCCACAGGTTTACTCAGATGTCCCGCACCGTGTGTGTGTGTGTGTGTGTGTGTGTGTGTGTGCGCGCACACACTCGCAGATGTTAGGTTAGGAGTGCAGGCTGGGCCAGACTGGTTGGCCTTAGATCCTGGCTTAGCCACTTGCGGGCTGTGTGACCTTGGGTGAGGGACCCAACCTCTCTGTGCCTCAGTTGTGAGGAGGTAATGAGTTAATCTGAGAAACCCCATAGCACAGCCCCTGAAACAGAGTAAGTGCTCACTTTTAGCTACTAAAAGGCTGACCAGAAGGTTCATTTAGGGACGGGCTCTACACTGAAGGGAGGGGACTGGCGCCTGGGTGGCTCAGTCCCCTGGGTAAGGGTTCGACTCTTGATTTCGGCTCAGGTCGCGATCTCAAGGTTTGTGAGATCAAGCCCTTGCGACAGCGTGGAGCCTGCTTGGGATTCTCTCTCTTCTTCTTCTCTCTCTCTCTCTCTCTCTGCTCCTTCCCCCCAGTAAATAAATAAACATTAAATAAATAAGTAAATAAACACACAAACTGAAGGGAGTGGGTCTGTGGATGGTCCTCCGAAGGTCCTAGAAGCTCCCGGAATTGACTGCAAAGCTTTGGGCGTAGGTACGTTTTTCTGAACTGAGAAAGAAGATCCTCAGTTTTCATCACAAAGTCTCACGACCCCCCAAAAGTTGAGCATCCTGGAGCCAGCGTGGACGGCGTCCCCTGTGCCTGGAGGGCCCACCTTTATAGAACTTTCGAGGGGCTGCGTGTTGCCCGCCCCCAGCTGGGCCCCTGCAGGTGGGTGCTAAGCTGTCCTGTAGACCCACCACCCGCACCCACACGTGGGGGTGGGGGGGCATGTGTGCGCAGAGACAATGAGCCCCTAACTCAAAGGGAAGTATTTTTAAGGCCAAGCAACACTGCACATTGTATCCAAACCGGCTCTTTCTCCGGGATGGGGAGGCTTAGAAACAGACTTCAAAGGCAAGCTTTGAATAAACAAAACACAATAAAAATAACTCTGGGAACCCAAATGCTGAATCACAGCCCCAGGCCAGCCCTCCCTGACAATAGACGCAGGGCCTTAGGGCTGGGGCTTGGGGGGGGGGGGGGGTGGCGGGGGGGCCAGGCATCCTCAGTTGCCTCCCTCCCCCCCACCCCAGCAAGCCACCTGGCCCAGCCCCACCCTCCTGGCCTTGCTGGGACCCCCACCAGCTCCATTCTGGTGCCTCTGTCAGGCTGGAAGGGTCTTTTGCCCAATTCTTACCTGTTGAGGACAGGAGAGGGGCTGCGGGGGAGGCCTGGGTGTCTGGCCAAGGCAGGCACTGTGCATGGGTGACCAGAACTCCCACCCTTGCTGGGTGACAGTCTGGATGTCTCCATCAGTAAAGTTAAACGACCCCCCCCCCCCCGAAAGAGCCTTCTATGGTATCTCAGACTGTGAAGTGAGAACACAAAGTGCAAAATAGTGTGTATGATACAGAACGTATGGAGAATTGACATTACACTATAAAAATAGAGGCCTGTCCATACTCCCTCGTCTGTGCGCGGAGTATCTCTGGAAGGTGCCCAGGAAACAGGGTTACCTAGTGGGAGGGGCCAGGACTGGGTGCTGGGAGGGGTTTGGTGTTGGGGGCTTGTATCTGCCCATCTGCCCGGCCTCCCTCTGTCTGGCCTCTCCATCTCTGCCCAGCCAGCCGGAACTCGCCACAAGCCTTCCAACCAGCCAGGCGGGGGTCCAGGCTTCAGGCCAGTGCACCTGCGGGTGGCTCGAACCCTCTTCCTGGGCAGTCTGTGTGGCCCCCGCAAAGCACTCGCCAGTTTAACGTCTGTGTCCGGGACCAGCCACACAATTTGCAAGGCCCCAGGGCAGAACGGAACGGATAGCTTACAGTCGATCGCAGGGGCGCCTCGCTGGCTCAGTCGGTGAAGCGTCCGACTCCTGACTTCGGCTCAGATCAGGTCATGATCTCACGGGTTCGTGAGATCGGGCCCCCTGTGGGGCTCTGTGCTGACAGTGCAGAGCCCGCTTGGGATTCTCTCTCTCCCTCTCTCTCTCTCTCTCTCTGCCCCTTCCCTGTCTCAAAATAATAAGTAGATAGATAGATCGATCCAAGTAAGTCATTAAAATAAAATGGATTGAGAATTTCTAGATCACTCCAGAAGACCATTAAGCCCGGTGCAGGGCCCTTCTCCCGCAGGAGTCACACATCGGTGAAGCCGGGCCCCTCTGGATCTCCCTCACCAAGGCCCCCTGAGCTAGGAACACCGTCTCTTCTGTTCCTGGAGCCCAGGACGGAGCCTGGTACACAGTAGGTGCTCCATTAATGTGTTCTGTGAATGAATGAAGGAGCAGCAGTGGAACCGAGGAGCGAGGAGCAGCAGCCAGAGCCAGCCCGCTTAAGGGGGCGGCCACCCTGCCCTCTCGGCAGGAGGAAATCGGAGCTTCTGCCCTGCACTCCCCGCACACCCGCCTGTGCTTCCCCCCCCTCCCATCACGGCATGAGCCACTGTTACCTTCTCTGGAGCTTAGCTGTGTGACCCTAGGAAAGTGACTTACCCTCTCTGTGCCCTGTTTCTTCATCTGCAACTTTGGGCTCGGGGCTCTACTGCATCCCAGAGTTGTGCCCTCCTTCCTGGATAGGTAAGCTTTAAACCTGGCCGTCTTTTGACCCCTTCTGCCACCAGCAGTCACCAGCTCAGTAACTGCCACACAGTCATCATTCCTCTGTTGACTCCCGGCTGCGCTCTAAGCTCGGTGAGGGCAAGGCCCAGGTCTGTCCTGCTCGCCCTCATTGATATTACAGAATGGCTGTGGCTGTTACAAGTCACTCGCGAGCCAACCTGGCCGGGGGCGGGGGGGGGGGGGGGAGGGGGCGGTGGGCAGGGGCATCTTCCCCCGGAGAACACAGTCCGGGTCCTCAAGGTGCCTGGAAAGTGTCTCAGCCAGCAGGTACTTGTAGGAAGATCCTTTTAGGGGATTGCTGGGCCCTGCAGCCGGGAGAGCGGGAAGCCTGCCCAGAGCCCAGCAGGGGGAGGGGGGCTCCCTGGAAGCTTGGGGGTGTCACCGCAGTCCCCAGAGCGGCCAGGTGCAGAAAATAAACCAGGCAAACCCTGGTGGGTGAGTCATTAGTGGTCCCCAAGGCCCCCTGATGGGAGATGGCAGGCAAGCCGCTCCTGGGGTCTGAGTGCACCCTTCAGGAAAGTTCCGGAGCCCAGCCTGGTGGGTCCCATCCCTGCTTCTGGGTTGGACTCTGCTCAGCACCCAAAACTGGTTCCGATGGGCCCCGGGGACACAATGAGCACGTCTTGCTTCCTGAAGCTGTTTATAGGAGAATGTTGAGGCTTACACGGGGCTGCTTGGAGGAGGCAGCATGCGTTGTCTCCAAGCAGGGCTTAGATGGCCTTCGACAGGAGCCCCTGGAAGGTACAGACCATCTGTCACTCAGGACATATTTAGGAGAGAATGACAAAGGGGCCCAGAGGGGCAGAAATGTTGGGGAGAGGGAGGGGGAGGGATTTAGATAAATGACAGACAAAGGCAGAGGGATTGGAGCAGTGGACAGCCCCTCATGGCTCGTGGAACACCGGCCTTTGCTTCTTTCCAGTCCTCTCTGGCCCCTTGCCCCCCCCCCCCCCCCCCAGCCCGTGTTGGGACTTGTGGCACAAGCCTCACGGCAGACCGTGGCTGCCACCTCCCTACCCGGAGCTCCCCGTGGCTCTGTCCAGGTCTCACCACGCCCCCATCTCATGGCCCCGGAAGGCCCAGGTGTCCACCCCATGCCCCGTGAAGTGGCTTGGGTCCCCCTCTGTGCTCCCAAAGCCACGGGACCCCCACCATAGGCTTGACACTCTGTCCCGGAACTGCCCCTTTGAGCCCATGTCCCCCGCCGGACTGTGGCCTCCTGAGAGCTGAGTTGATCATTCTGGTGCCTGCTGCGTGCCCAGGGCCCCGCCTGTGTGCGGCACACAGTAGGCGCTCAACAAAGTGCCTTCGTAATGCAACGGGCTGAGTTCCCCAGGGCGGCTCATGTCCCCAGAGCCCCACTGGGGACTGGCTTCACTCGGGTTCCCATTGCTAGAGGGACTTAGAAGCCCGTCTCCCCGGCTGGCCCCTCCGCCTGGAGCCAGGACTGCCTTTCCCACTTCATCCCCCCTGGGAAATCTTGCGACTCCCTGTCTCCACGCCCTCCCCAAATTTCCACCTCTCCAAATAAACCTCTCCCCCTAATCGAGGCTCCCTGGTGGCTCAGTCGGTTAAGCGGCCAACTTCGGCTCAGGTCACGATCTCGCGGTTCGTGAGTTCGAGCCCCGCGTCGGGCTCTGTGCCGACAGCTCGGGGCCTGGAGTCTGCTTCTGATTCTGTCTCTCTCTCTCTCTCTCTCTGCCCCTCTCTTATTCATACTCTGCCTCTCTCTCTCAAAAATAAGCATTAAAAAAATTAAAAAATAAAACAAACATTAAAAAGAAAAAATTTGTTTTAAACAAAAAAACCTCTCTCCCTGATCGTGCCCTGCTTCTCCCCGGTGCCCTTGTGCTGGAGTGTGGACCCGGGCAGGAAGGGTCTTCCAGAACATTCCACTTCGCCCCAGGGGGAGAGGGAGCCCACACCGCATGGGGACACGGGCACCTGCTAAGTGACGCAGTTGTGTGTTCGTGTCATCTGCCTAATTTGAATCCTGACTCCGCCACTTAATCCGTGTGACCTTGAGAAAGAGCTTAACCTCTCTGGGTCCCGGTCCCACATGAACTGACAGCAGTTTCTGAGAGAGGAGCCGGAGGCCGGGCGCTGGCTTAGGACCCAGTCCCAGCTCCGGCTCCCACGTGTGTGCCAGCCTGGGCAAGACCCCTAATCTCTCTGCACCTTGGAGTCCTTATGAACAAATGGGGCTCGGGCGACGCCCTCACAGGGTGGAGAGGTCCAGCGAGGTAGGGAGAGACAGGGGAGAGGAGCAGCCATTGTCCTGCCTCTCCATCACTTCCCTGGGTCAGGGGTCACTCCTCCCTCTCCGCCACCCACCAGCCGGAACCAGCCCCCACGGCCGCACCTGGGTCTGACACAGCTCTGCCACGTGGCCCAGGGCAGGGGCAGGGGTGCAGGGGTGCCGGGGATGGAATGGGGCCCGGGGATATGAGAGCTCAGGGCGAGGCAGAAGAGCTGGGGTGAGTGGGGGAGAGTGCACCTGCCCGTGCACCCCGCCCCCCATGGGGGTCCGTTCCAGTGGGTGTGAGGTTCGGGGGGGGGGGGGGACAGAAGCCGCCGTGGCCACTTTCCGGGCCTTCCAGACATGCTTCTGCCTGCAGCCCAGGAGGGGGCTGGCCACCTGCCAGCTCTCAGGGGAAATGCACCCGCGGAAAGGGCCCTATGGGGACCCCTGGGGGAGAGGACCCTGGGTGCTATCAGGGAGGAGGAGGGGGAGGGAGAGACCCAGAACCCGGGGACAGCTGGACAGAACCTGGAAAGGCGCCCATCCTCCTGCAGCCTCGGTCCCTTGCTCCCCCCCCTCCCCCCCTTGCTGCTCACCCCAAGTTCAAGGAAGCCCTGCCCGCCCAGGGGCGTGTTGGACCTCTAGGAGCCCCCAGGACAGCCGGCACTGGGGCGGGCCCTCTTGACACAGAATCCCTGTTGTCGAGGAGGCAGAGAGGGAGAGAGAGAAGGGAGGAGGGCAGCCTGGGCAGCGAGGAAAAGCAGAAACCCGGGGCGGGGAGGAAGCCAGGAGGGGATGGGCGAGGCCGCGGGGAGGCGGGGAGGCGCGGGACACCCCCCTCCCCCCGCCCCGGGTGCAGGGTCCCCCCTCCCTCCGCCCCGGACGCCAACCGGGATGGTCCCAGCCGCCCCCACTCCCTCCCCCTCCCTCGTGTGCTCCACGCGGGCCTCGATTTCCCGCGCCGTGGGAAGCCGCGGTGTGGGGAGCGGGCCGTCCCCCCGAGGTCCGCCGCGAACCCGGGGCAGGTGGAAGGCGGCGGCGCGGGCCCGCGGCGGGAGGAGCGCGCGGGCGGGAGACGCGAGCGAGCTCAGCGCGAGGGGAAAAGTTTCCGACCCCTTCGCCGGAGGCTGAGAAGTTTCGGCCGCGCTGGGCGGCGCCAAAGCCAGGCCAACACTGCCCCCTGGTGGGCGCGGCGCGGCGCTGCAGCGGGCGGCGGGGCGAGGGCGCGCCTCGGCCCTCCGGGAGAAACTGAGGTTCAGAGAGGGCGAGGTGGGGGCGGCGCAAGGTCGCGGGGAGGGGGTGCGGTAGAACCAGGCCTCCTCTGAGACCCGCGGGCTCTCCAGGAAACGGAGATAGCAGGGCGGGGTGGGGGTGTCGCGGATGCGCAGAAAAGGGGATCAGGGACCGAAACCCCACCCGGTGCCCTGGAAAGGGGAGGTGTAGCCTTGCCCCCATCCCATTCCCCACAGGGTTTCTCCAAACTGCCTAGACCTGTGGCCGTTCTTCTGGAAGCAGGGCACCCCTGAAAAGCAAATCTTCCATATCCACTACCCTCCTGGCCCTAAGATCTCCACAGCCTGTCCCCTCCAGCCGTCCTTCCCCTGCCCCCACCCCCCCCTCCTCCAACTCCCCTACCCCCGCCGCATCCCATCCTTCCCTACTCCGCCAGGTGCCTGGGTGTGGATTCCGTGGCTGTTTCCTCACTGGCCAGGAGGTGGCGATAAAGACCTGGTTGGGGCCCCAGCGCAGCTTCGCGGACAGAGGGAAGGGGGAGGAGGGGGCTTAAACTTCGCTCCGGAGATTGGGCCCAACCTGGCAGACGGCTGTATGGGGGTGGCGGTGGGGGTCGGTGCAGGGATCAGATAACCTCCGCCTCGTCTTTTGCCGCCTCTTGATGTGATTTTGAGCACCGCCCGCTCCTCCCCCCACCCACCACTGGGGAAGAAACATCTGGCCCCCACCCACGCTGCTGCTCGCCCCCCCCCCACCCCCCCGGGACCAGGTGGTGTGAACCTGGCCTGGGGAACGCAGAAGGCAAACGCTTGTCCATCCAGTGGGAGTCTGGCCCCCTTCCCTCCATGGTGGGGGTCAGCAGGTAGATAGACGCTGGGGCTGGGGCTCGGGGGAGGTGTGGGCTGATCTAGGTCGACAGAGGCTTGGTCCCAGACTTGAGGTGTGGCAGGGCCTCCCATCTTCCAGGAGAGGGGTTCACTTGGAATAAGCCTTGGGCCTTGAGGGTGCCTTGCCCCCACCCCTCAGCCTCATCCCAGCCATGACCTTGTCCTCTCCCTCCCTTCGGTCCAGGACTCCCAGAAAGCAGCAGTCTGGCACCTAGAGAGCCTTGTAGGGTGAGACCCGGCAGCAGGTCCCAGCCACCTAGAATGTATGTTTATTTGTGGGACAGGAAGGGCCTCTTCTCAGCCCCGTGTCCACACGTGGGCTTGGGCTCCAGTGGTCATTCACCTGGGCGCCTGCTGTGGCGTCACAGAAGGCAGGAGCCCTTAGGGCGGCCTCGGTTCAGGACCAGCGCCACGCTGGGCAGGAAGGACTCCTGGAGTGACAGGGAGGGAACAGCTGGGCGCTGCGGGGCCTCTGGCCAGGAGACGGGACTCTCTGGGCCCAGGGGGATTCTCTGCCACTGCCCAAGAGGGCAGGCAACTGGGGTCAGCCCCGTTTTCCAGAGGAAGAGACGGAAATGCAAAGAGAGCCCAGCGCTCGCAAGTACTGGGCTGGGGGGCTGGGATCCGGATCCGTCCCACCCCTTAGCCCCAGGGGGCCCGGCCACCCCGCTGGGCAGGGGTGCTCTAGGAGACGCTGCCAGCAGGGGCTTACCAGCTTCTGGCTCCAGGAGCTGGGCGATCTGTCCACCTGCTCCAGGATGCTGTGGGCTTCCAGGAAGGTTTTGAGGCCACTTTGCGGCCTCTGGGTGGTGGCCCTGGGGATGAAGGGCAGGCTGCTTTTCATGGAGGCATCCTCAGAGAGGTGGCCCTGTGGCTCCTGGGGGGCCCTGAGGGGAACAGAGGTCTGTGAGCTGCACGGCCCCCGAATCTCTAGTCCCCCCGTGGCTTCCCCCGGGGCCCTCAGAGGCCCAGACCCTTAGCTTGCCGGCTGCGGGGTGGGGAAGTCTACGGGGCGGGGGGTGGGGGGGCGCCCTGGCGATGCGTGTGGATCCTGCCTCTTCCCCCTGGAAGCCTCACAGGCCCGGGCAGTCCCAGCTGAACGAGATGCTGGCCATGGCCTCCTCCTGGGCCCTGGGGCACAGGGCTTTGGGCAAACTCTCCAGCCATCTCCCGACACTCCTGAACACCCGTTCTGATGTCATTGACCCGGTGGCTATCCCCTTCTCGATGTGGCCCTGCCGGACTGGAGGAGAGAGGGCTCCAGTGAGAACTCTACCTGGAGGGGGCACCGGGTGGCACCCCCACTCTCCCCTCCTCCCCTTGGCAGGCAAGGCTGGGCCGAACCCCGTCTCCATGGCAACCCAAGGCTCCCCAGCGCCTTATGGCTGCCTCCAGAGAAGGCTCAGGTTTTAAAACTATCTTGCGTGACTGTCTCTGCCTTTATTACCCACGCTGTGCCCCACGACACACATACCCACTCCCGTGGCAGCCCCCACAAGGGCCTTCTTTCCCGTAGTGGGAAGGCCAGTCACGCCCCCATCGAAATCCAGAGACGATACCGAGATTTCTGCAGGGATGGAGGGGGCTGGGAAGTCAGCAGCCGAGCCCCACTCTGGCGCCCCGGGATGTGACCACAGCTCCTGGGGCCCGTGGCTGACAAGGAAGCTTCTCCCAGCCAACTGCCATTCGCACGAAACCGTGTCTCCCTGGGGGAACCGCGGCTTCTCTTCTCGGCCACCGTGTGTCACTTGCTCTCGGGGCTTTGGCTTCCCCATCAAACGACGAGAAGTTGGGCGAAACTGCAGCTTCTATTTGCAATTTCCTATGACCTTAAGGGGCCTGGGGAGGGTCCCTTCCTAATCAGCGAAGGTCCGGGATTTGGGGGCTTTAACCCACAGCTAGGCTTTGGAGCAGCCTCTGCTCAAACTGCACACAGTCGGTGCTCAATAAATGGATGCAAGCTGTTGGAGGCCCTGGGGCAGCTAGATCCTGTGAAGTGAAGAGGCCAGGCAGATGGAGAAGGGGCCGGGGGGTGGGGGGCGGGCAGGGCAGGTGATAAAGGTTATACCAGAGCAAGGACACGGTATTCTTCCCACCTGCCTCTTGACACCTTTAGAAAACACTGGAAACTATGCCAACGCAGACACTACCACATCCATCCCCCGCCAAAGAGCTGAGAGCAAACTTCCATCCCAGAACCCAGGCCCGGTGGCTGCCGGCTTCTTTGCTGGACCAGGCAGTGCCTGCCTCCCCCAGAGAGACGGTTTGATCTTCTGGACCTTTCTGGGCATCTCCTCAGCCAGGCAGGCCTTCATGGATACTGGGAGAAGATGCTTTTGGTGGCTTCCCTTCTTCTTCAGCCCCTGTAGGCCATGGAGGGGACCAGACGTGGGGTCAGGAGGCTGTGGGACCTGTCCCCAACGTGGGCAGATATGACACGTGCGAGCCCTTGGCAGGAAGAAGTCCTCCCGTGGTGCCCGGGCCCGGGCACCCATTGTTTCCTCCATGGCGGCTGCTCCCTGGTGCCACCCACGTTGGGACACCTCTGCAGGACCTCAGCCCCTCTCCTTGGCCCTCGAGGAGCCTCCGGCACTCTCCGGAGAAGCCAGTGCAGGTACCTTTTCCGTAGGGTCAGTGGATTCCTGGCCTTTTCTGGGCGGCCCTCACTCCCAGGACCCAGGGCCGCGGCCTCTGCTCTCTGGGCTCCAGGCTGGAACTTTCTGGAGTCCTGGGGCTCCCCCTGCTGTCTGCTTACCTGCCAAGGCACGTTCCCAGTAGCGGAGCGCGCTGTCCCGCAGGGTCTCATCAGCAAATCGCACGCGGAAGGGGCAGAAGCGCCTACGCTTCTTGGAGCCTTCTCCCGAGGAGCTGTGAGCGAGCACAGTCTTGAGCTTGGGGGCCTGGACACCGTGGGGCCTGGCGAGAGAGGCAAGGGGGCCGGCTGAGTCCCCAGCCCCACGTTCCACCCGGGCCACACACACCCGCTGGACCAGAGCTCGCCGTGCGTCCTGAGAGCCCCAGCAGCCGGCCTCTCCTGAGTACCCCACGCCGGCCGGGCGATGGGGTCAGGCACGTAACGGGCATCAGTCTACCCGTCACGCCCACACCACCCTGGGCAACATGATTAGTATTCCCACTTTACAGACGAGGAGAACGGAGGCCCACAGAGATGTTCTGCAACTGCCCAAGGTCCTACGGCCGGTAAAGGGTGGAGCCAACATCCGAATCTTAGCTCCAGAGCCGGCACTCTTATATATCAAGCCGTTCAGCAGCGAGAATACGGCCCTTCCCGGCCACGTGACCCGGGGCAGCCCACACTCGCGTCTCCATTTTGCAGTTCCCCCTTTAAGTTATGTATGGTGTATTGTAGGTATGCTAACAGCATCCTTATAAGAGGGTGCTAGGTCTCCGATAACTTACTTGAGGCATCCAGTACGCATTTATTGCTATTCATTTCAGCCTCAAGGGCAAGGCTGCAGAAGGGCCGGCCCGATCCGTCCGTGGATCTGTTATTCAGAAACGCCACGTTCAACTTTAAGTACACACAGATGGACGTATCCGCAGCCATTTATCCGACTGCATCTCTGTGTCCGAGTGGATCCCCGGAAGGGATCCTATCATCAGCCCACTAAGGAGCCAGGAAGCCAGGAGATGTCAGGACAGTGCCAGGCTATGGGCATTGGGACCTAGCGCTCCCCCAGCTGCCTGCTCTGTGCTGGCCGCAGGGCCATATACAGGTGCACCCCAGCCCCGCCCCTAGGACTGGAATCTCAGCTTCTCCCGTCAAAGGCTCCCGGAGCCTAATCCGACGCACCCCGCTGTCCCCTGCAGGGCCGACCAGGGACTCTCGCACACCATAAGGCGCGCAAGCATTCGGTCTTCAATGCGAAACGCTGCGAATGTGTCTCCCTCTGCCGTGTGTCATAGTGGGGATAACGAGTTCCATACTTTTCCTTATTATATCTTGGGAGAAGTGTGTTTATTTGGCCCCACTGCTTTAAAGTTCCCGGGCTGGCAAATGGGTTTCGCTCCCGGCAGCCGCGCCGATCCGTTGGTGGCGCCGGCCTGGAGCGCTGTGTCAGGGAGGGTTCGAGGCCCAGTGGGGGAAAATGCTGTGATCCGATGATACTGTCAGCCATGGGCCCAGAACGAGAAGGAACGGCATGGATGTCACGTATTTACTCTTTGGTCTTTAAACTCATGGGCGATGTTTTTCACCTTTCACCTCCGTCTAAGCCTGTGTGTGCTGGGGGAATTTTTTCTGCATTCTTTTTCCTCTCCGTTAGAGCTATGGCATCGAGTGCAGGTAAGCTCTAATGCCCAGGCTCTTCTCCAGCCTCCATCCCTTGTCTTATTTCCCCCCGTATTTGACATACAGTAAAACCTAATCAGAGTTAGAGGAAGAAATGGACCGATGAATGGGACGAACGGCTGGGTGGGTGGATGGACGGACGGACTGATGAATGAGTTCGGGAAAAGGTCTGAATAGAAGGACTGGGCCTTAGGAGGAGGCGTAGACGTATGGACGGGTGGATGGATGGCTAGACAGACAGGCATGTGGACGCATCTCTGGCTTTATAACGAGATTACAGATGGACAGTATCCTGGATTTACAAGTGCGTGGAAAGGTTCGTAGATGATTGATCATTGGATTCCTGGATGGTGGGTAGAATTGTCAGAGTTTGCGGACAGAGGGATGACCGGCTAGATGCACGACGAATGGAGGGACTGACGGGTCAACAGAAGACCCGACTCACGGATAGACACATAGATGGATGTATCGGTGGACAGATGGATAGACTCACAGGTGAAAGACAGAGGAAAGAACAGAAGAAACGCTTTCTCCCACCCCCCATAATGCCAGCCTCTTGTAACTCACTGGTTGGCCTTTTTGAAGGTGATGAATTGCGAGCGATCTCTCTTCAGGGTCCCCAGGGCAGGTATCCGACGCAGCAAAATCTTCTTAAGACTATTCTGGAAGTACGATGACTGACCCCTTGAAGACACACAAGCCACACCTGGCGTGAGTGGCCAGGGTCCCCACCCTCGGAGCACTGATGGCAACCCTGTCCCCACCAGCAGGTCAGCGACACTCACCGCAGGTCTGAAGGGAAGGAACAGTGGGGACACCGGGGAAGGTGCTGGCAGTGCTCTGACACACTCTTTTTTGATTGCCGTGCTGAGGATGCTGGGAGCCAGGAGGAGGGGGAAAGAGCTATGAGCCTTCCCTTGGGGACAGTCCTCACTAGGCTTTTCCCAGTTACGCGGCCTTGGGCCTCAGTTTCCTCATCTGTACTACAGGGGCAATGGTAGACCCGCCCTCAAGGGGCGGTCGTCAGGGCTCTGCCAGGCATCCTCAACTAACAGCAGCTTCATTCATTCCAGAAATGACTCCGCCCCGCCCCCTGGGGTCCTGGGCGGGGCCTCACTCGGTGGCGTCGCCCGGACGCACTCTGCCCCCGTCCGCTGCAGGAACTCCCGGAACTTGCTGGGGAGGAGCTCTCCTTGGAGCGCGAGCCGGGAGTCCGGGGTCCCCCTGGCCGAGCCCCTGCAGGGGTCCTCGCTCTGTCCAGGCCGGGGCGCGGGGTCCCGGGGCGCACCGGCCCGGAGCAGGGGCGGCAGCAGGAGCGACCTCAGCTTCGCCCGGTTCTGCGCCGCCCGCTGGGCCCCGGTGGGCAGCGTAGGCAGGCTCAGCGGGGCGCTCCTGACACCCACCCCCAGCTCTGGGAGCGAGGACCCGCCCCACCACCCGTCGTCGCTCCCCGAGGCCCTCGAGCCCCGGGTGGCCCCCGCGCCAGATACTCCCCGGATTTGGGGCAGGGGCAAACTGGGCAGCAGCGGGTCTTTCCTTCGGCGAGCGCGGTCGCCGGGGAGCCCCTTGGGCGCCACCTGCTGGGTCCAGGGGTTGGGGGACGCCACCTGCTGCGTCCAGGGGTTGGGGTGACGCCGGGTCATGTCTGGCCCTGCGCTCAGCTCGGGGCGTCCTCACGCCTCAGTGGGGGCGGGGGGTGCCGTGTAAAGTGCAGAGGAGGGCGTAGACCAGCCCCCAGGCCATAGTGCCCAGAGCCGGGTCGTGTGGTTTGGGGGTAACGCCCCCGGTTCGCCAGGCAGTGAGCGGCTTCAGGCTAGAGCTCGCCTAGCCTCTGTTTCCTCACCTGCCAAATGGTCACGTCATTTGTGACCTCTCTGAGTTGCTGTGACGTCTAGGTGAGGGGGCGCGCTACTATTATCGATGTTGTTAGCGTTTTAAACTGTTTGAAATTCAGGATTTAGTCTCAGTTCCGCTGCTTACTAGCTTCGCAACCTTGGACAGGCCAATCGATTACCTTTTCTTAGTGCCTTTATCTGTAGAATGGTGGTGACGGAGCACCTGCCCCCTTTGTGGCTCAGCACACGGGAGTGCTGCTGTCCTGTTCACGCTGTTAGCGCTCCACGGGGAATTAGGAAACCACGGGGAATTAGGCTTGAAAGGAGAGACCCGCCCAGCAGTTGCGAGGTCCTGCTGGGGCCCCAGGGCCCCTTGGGTGGAGAGCTTGCTGAAAATGCGGATGCCCCAGGTTCTAACTCAGTAGGTCTGGGGTGGGGCCAAGACACCTATTTTTAACAAACTTCCCCTTTGGGAGACAGAGCTCCACGCCTGCCCCCAGCATCTTGACACTGGGTTGGGGGTCGGCGGGGAGGTCTTGGAGCCTGGTTCCTCCCTATCACACCCCACCCCCAGATTATTGTCAGCTCTGAGCTGGCTCCTGGTATCACACTCACCCTAGTGGGGCTTCTGGGTGAGTCCTGAGGAGGTCCCTCGAGTTTGGAGCCCCCTAACTGGTGGGTTGGTCCTTGAGAGAGCCCATCTTCCCGGCCTGGTCCATCTGCTGGACCCTCCCTGCTCTCCCTCCAGGCCTCCCTCCTGGGCCTCTTCAGGGTCATTGTGATCCACCCCTCACCCAAGGCCATGTGAGGAGCGGTGGTCTCTCAGGCCTAGAGACAGAGGGTGGGGGTTTGTGCCCAGAAAGCCAAAGCTGCCCGCACAAGGGGGTGGTGGGACTCCTGAGCAGGGCAGCCGGGCCCAAGCCAGCGGTGGAAACGCCAGGGTTCTGCTACCCTCTCTGGATTTGGGAGGCCCAGGTGGGTCAAGTTTGGCCTGGGTAGGTCTGGAAGCCCAGCTTCCACTGGAAGGCTGGGCAGCAAGAAGGCAGTGGGCTTGGAAACCAAGAGAACTGATTTCCAGTCCAGGCTCTGCTTCTATTTGGTTCAAAATGCTGGACAAGCTGTCCTTTCTCAGGGCTCCGTGGTAAAACAGACTGTTGGACCCCATCCGTGACTCTTGGCTGGGAGGAGGCAGGGGAGAAGCTTGCGTTGTGAAATTGGAGTGGGGGAGAAGGATTGTTTGGCCCCGCAATTTCACTGGCATGGTATAATTTGACAATTTTACAAGTCGGCCTGGAGGAAGTATCATAGCCAATGTATTTCCATTTTCTGCAAATACTCTTCAACCAGGGATGGAAGGGTGTACCTCCCTGGGAAGTTGGAATATTGAGTGGGGAAGGTGAACATTTTTTTTTTTTTAAGTTTATTTATCTTAAGAGAAAGCATGAGCAGGGGAGGGGCAGAGAGAATGGAGAGAGCAAGAATCCCAAGCATCCTCCACACCAGCGCAGAGCCCAATGCGGGGCCCGAACGCATGAACTATGAGATCATGACCTGAGCCAAAGTCAGATGCTTAACGGACTGAGCCACCCAGGCACCCCAGGAAGGTGAATCTTTTTATATCTATTCCCTGGAAAGGTGAACATTTTTTACATTTATTCTAAGAGTACATGAATTTTTTAAAATAATGGATGAGGAACACCAGACTAACTACATGATTTCTTTTTTTTTTTTTTTCAATGTTTACTTATTTTTGAAAGACAGAGCATGAGTGGGGAGGGGCAGAAAGAGAGGGAGACACAGAATCTGAAGCAGGTTCCTGGCTCTGAGCGGTCAGCACAGAGCCTGACGCGGGGCTCGAACTCATGAACTATGAGATCATGACCTGATGAAGTTAGATACTCCACCGACTGAGCCATCCAAAAAAAAGGTAGGGGTGGATTTTTAGGCACCCCTGGAAAAGCTGGGCTCAGAGCTGCCCCCAAAGGAAGAATCCACATCCAGCAATTGAGATTGTTCAGGATTTATCCTCTTCCCTTAGAGACCACGGAAAATGAAGCTTGGGAGAGGGGCCCAGGCCAGGGGAACCAAGTCTGATTTGGAGTACTCTGGAGAGGATGCCAAATAATATATACATAAACAGATTTGGGGGACTCAGCTGCAGCCTGTCCCCCTCCCCAGCTTTCATGTCATTAGAGCAAACACACCTGAAGTACTTCCTGTGTGCAAAGCCCAGAGGAAGGCATCTAAGACCAGGACGTCAGTTTAGGAAAAATGAACTTATGATAAATATTGTCTATTTACTGACAGCACACTGCAGGCACAGGGCTGAAGGCTCCACCGGCAATATCCTACAAATTTAACACTCAGAGCATTGGGAAGTGAGTAAGCACGCCAGTCTGGAAGAAGAGGACTCCTTGGAGAGGGTCACAAGTCCTACCACGTGCAAACCCATCATATTTCCATCAAGATTGCTTTCAGGTATCCCTCCAGAATTTCTACACATGGGAGGAACCTGTGGGAGGGCAGGCTTTTTGGAATGGAAACTTCAAGGATTTGTTCTGCTTAATTGAGGTAGCATCAACCCTTGGCGCCATCAAGGGTTCTTTTTCTTCTTCTTTTCTTTTTTTCTTTCTCTCTCTCTTGGCTCTGCATATTATCTTAAGGTGCAAATTGTTATGGGTACGATTTGAGGAATGAGGCTCCTCCCCTCTTTCTCCCCGGTGGAAAACCCACAGAACGCTCGTTTTTAAACGTCCAGCCTTCAGCCTCCAAACGAACCGGTGCACGTGCTGGAGGCAGGAGAGGCTCGGCGGCGCCCCGGTTCTTTTAAGTCTGAGAGGTGCTTCCAGGAACCAGAAAGCCGACCGGGGCGGGGCAAACCGGCCGTGGGGCGGAGCTAGTCGCGGCCCCGCCCCCGGGCGCCCGGAAGTGACGTGTGCGGACAAAGGCAGCGCGCGCCGCGAGGTGTCGCGTCTGGCCGTGGTCTGACGGAGCTGGCGGTGGGCTTGTGGGGGCTTCGCTGCCGCCGCCGCCCTCCCTTCGGCTTCCTGTTCCTCGTCCTCTTCTCCCGGGTCCCGGGAGCCCCCACCCGGGGTGAGTAGCGCGAGGCGGAGCGGCGGCCGGCGGGGGAGAGGTGGCCCCGACCGCCAACTGCCTCGGCGCCCTGAGGTCCCGGCTCGTCACGTGACCCGGCGCGAGCTGCCGGGGCCCCACGTGCGCGTCCCGGGGAGGTCGGACAAGGGGGTCGCTGGGGGCTGGTGGAAGGGGAAGGCCGGGGCACCCGGAGCCTGGACGGGGCAGCCCCTCCCCCGACGCCCTTCCGGGGTCGCAGCTAGTCCCTTTCCCTGCCTGAGCCTCAGTTTCCCCTGGAGAAGCGGGGACAAGGAGAGCAGGCACTCGGAGAGTCGGTGTCAGGGTTCAGTAAACTGCTCAGGTCAGAGCCGGGCACAGAGCAGTGCCCGCTGCATGGGAGTTGCTATCTTATTTCACCTTGGATCCAGCCCCAGTTACGGTCGACACAGGTGCCGCTCAGAAGAGAGCTCGCCAGCCAAGAGCCCTTGGAGCCAAGGTCAGCCTGTTTGCGGAGGGGCTGCCAGATCGAACGAAAGGCCCGGGCTCTGCTGCCCATCAGCGCGGCGGGATGTCTCTGGGACAGAGACAGCTGGTGTCAGAGGCCCTGACGGTGGGGTGGGGCAGGATTGCAGACGGTCTGGACGTATAGAATCATTGCCCTGGGAGGGCCTTGACTGTGGTAAGACGTCTGGGTTCCCTCCGTGTGCTCTTCCTGGTTTCCTGTGTGCATTGAAGGCACATCACTCCCTTAGTGGAATGGTTTTCTAGCGGTAGACGGGGGAGCCGGGGGGAGGGTTGGAAGGCTTTGGTGGCGACCAGAAGCTATAGAGTCACAGAGATAGCGTTCCACTCCCCTCTCCCGCAGGTCTGCAGAGCTGTTTGAGTGTCCCGAATCCACCACCCAGCATAACAGTAATAATCCCTTAGAAGTGTCCAACGCTCTACAGTTTATAGGGCATTTCAGGGTATTTATCTCGTTTGATCTCTGGGATTGCCAGTGAGAATTGATGAGAATCTCATTTGGCAGAAATAATTCGTGCCTGGCACTCTATGGGTCACTTGATGCTTTTATACCCACCTTTAATCATCCCAGCCTTCCTGTGACGTCAGCATTGCTGTTCCTGTTTTATAGATAAAGAAGTGTACTTAACCGAGGTGAAGTGTCTTATGTGAGCTTACACAACACAGCCGGTGAGAAGCAAAGCTAGGATTCAGACCTGGTGTATTTGACTCCACCAGAGACTTGGGTTTTTTGGTTGTTTTTTTTTTAATTTTTTAAAATGTGTTTGAATTTATTTTTGAGACAGAGATAGAGAGACGGTGAGACAGCACAAGTGGGGGAGGGGCAGAGAGAGAGGGAGACAGGGAATCCGAAGCAGGCTCCGGGCTCCGAGCTGTCCGCACAGAACCGGATGCAGGGCTCGAACTCACGAGCCGGGAGATCGTGACCTGAGCCGAAGTCGGACGTTCAACCGACTGAGCCACCCGGGTGTCCCAGAGCCTTAGTTTGTTTTTAAATCTCTCCCCACTGCCCCCCCCCCCTTTTTTTTTTTTTGGTCTTCTTTCTCCTTCCTTTGCTTTCTTTTTCATAGAGCACCTTGCCATTCCCTTATGTCCAGCTGCTGTCACCAATCCAGGGAGAGCAGGCCCTGTCCAGCAGGCTGCAAGGGGGAGGAGGTAACTCCAGGCAGACTCCTGCCTCCTGTGGCCTCCAGGCTTTTGCAGAGAGGGTGTGATGCCTCCACAAAGCACTGACCGGCACGGCTCGGACACCGTTCTTTTCCAGGGATCCTGGGGGAAGTGGTAGCTGGGGCGACTGCCCACCTGTCACCCTAAACACCTTGGAGGGAAAGAGGAGGTGACAGAGGCCACTAGGAGCAAAGGGCCTCTCTTCCTCTTCCGGCTCGCCTGGCGTGCGCACAGAGCCAGACTGCCCTTTCCCTAGCCCTGGAGCCCTGCAGCCCCTCACCCCCGCCGGGCAGAGTATAGGGGGACTTCCTGCCATTTGACTGACGACTGTTCCCTCTGGCTCCCAGGGACCTCCTGCCCACTCCAGTCGGGACGCTGGGAGACAAAGTGTAGACAGGGCCCCACGGAGTCACGTTCACTAATGAATCAGCTGTTGGAACAAATGTCAAAATTATGCTTGCCATGTCTCGGCCCAGACGTCCCTCCCCTGGCCTGTTCCTAGAATCTGCCTGTAAGTGGAGTTCTTGTAAATTAGATTATTCAGAGAACCTTGACATTTAAAGAGACCATGTTGGAAAGCTTTCGGTAAAGCAAAAACTCACGTTGTCGGTAATGGCCTTCAGTGTTCCCAGTTTGGAACGGTTGGATTTCTGTAGGTTTTCCGAAAAGTGGAAAATGACTGTGGCCAGACAAGGCTCATTCTTTGGGTCATTCAACAACCAACTAGCAGACAGCCACCTTGTATCAGGTGCTGCGCTGAGGGGGTGTGAGGTCATGTCCCTGCCTCCAGGAAGCTTACCTCCTGGGGGGAAAGGCAGACACCGCCAGGGGAGGGTCGGGCCCCACATTTATTCTGGTCAGCTGGCGGGAGTGAACTTTCTGTTGAAGGCCTGTGTGCTGCGTGTGGTTCGAGAGCGATACAGGGGTCGATCTCAGGGTGTCGCGGGTGTTCTCCAAGGAGCTCCCGGGCCAGTGGGGAGACAGCTGCGAGGGCGAAACCAGCGGTTCGCCAAGACTGGTGGGGGCTGGTGGGGAAGGGTCGGCGTTGCCAGGCTCCCGTGTGAGCGCTGCGTGGGGGCGCCGCTGGCCGATGCCGTCCTTCCTGGGTGGTGGTGGCTGTGGGGCCCCCAAACCCAGCTCCTTGGTGACGTTCAGGCTAGTGGCCCGCCCGGGGCCCGCAGCGATGCCCACTCTACCACAGCTGGCGTTCCTGGGCATCGGGAGGTTTCTGCGTTCCTTTGCTTACCGTGTATCTCAGGGTCGCAGCCAGAGTTCATTCTTGCCGGCCCTGTGCCGCTGTCTCTTTCTGGGTGGGACGTGGCGGCGAGCCAGCGTGGAGAGACGCCGTATTTAGAAGCAGGGCCCCTCCGGCCTCTCCCTCGAAGGGCTCTTCGATGGACACGGTGCTTGGAACTTGTCTTCACTGTGGTCCCAGACCCTCGTACCTGAACAGTGGAGCTGGAACATCAGCCTGAGAGCTGATTGGAGGATCTGAGGGGGGCTGGAGGACTCTCCCTGCGCCGCAGAAGGGCTCGAGAGGGTGGACACGGTGACAGTCACAGATCTAAGAACTGGACCCGCTAGGGCACGTGGAAGCTGTCGGTTCTCTTCTGGTTCCTCAGGGGGCCGGCGTGTGGCCTCGTCCGTGGGGGACGTCCGAGTCTGGGAAGGAGCCAGGGGGGTGGGGAGGAGGGCCCTCCCCTGGTGGCCCTGCCTGCTGGCTGGGTTGCCCGGAAAGGGCTCACCGAGGCAGCAGTGAGGAGCAGTCCTGAGTTGTTGGGCAGAGGTGAGCCTGCTGCTTCTGGAAGATTCCTGGTCTCGTAGGACAAGTTCAGAGTACAGTTGTGCATCGGGGGCTAGGCTCGTAATGAACGTGGCCGGTGAAAATGCTTCAGCTTTTCTCGTGTTCTGTTCCCCGTCCTCTCTTGTGGTCTCTAAATTCTGATCCGAGGGCTGCGTGCCCGTCCTCGGGGAGGGGGGGGGGGGCACTTTCCTGCTTCAGGTCTGATTACTTGTCTCGGAACCCCTAAGTAGTTCTCCATCCCGGGGGGTTTCTCTTGTTTTCGAGCACTCTCCCCAGGTTCCACACGAGGCTTTCCTCAGTTGCCCTGCGTTCCAGGAGTCAGCGACTTAGCGGCCACCCAGTGGAGTGATGTAAAGGTGGCAGATGGGGGGGCTTTCACCCCTGCGCTAAGGGACTCGTGTGGGCTTGGTGCCGGGGACACAGTGGTGAAAAGGTGCGGTCACGCCTCCGGAGCTTCCATCCGGGCGGAGGCAACAGTGTAATCGCAGATACATGTACGCGTTCTGGAGGCAGCAAGCGGGCTGGATCAGGGGGCTGGAGGAAGCCACCTTGGCGGGGCTGGTCAGGGAGGGCCTCTGAGCACGTGACACTCAGGCTGATGAGCTGCCCACGAGGGAGGAGCGTGGCCTCTTGACCCTGGGTGAGGCACGCAGCCCTCTTCTGCATCAGATCCCGCTGCACTGCCGGGTGAGGCGGGGTGAGGCGGGGTGACCGTGGCGCCGGGCTCACGGTCGGTCGTGACGATCCAGTGGCCGATGGGAAGCGCGCGCGTGCGGAGCAGGCACTGCCGCCCCCGCCCCAGACCCTGTCTGGTCTCGCTTCTGTGCTGCCACCCCTTGCCCCGGCTCCTGCTGGTCCCCGTGTGCCCGTGGTCCCGCCGCAGCTCCCGGCCCAGCCGCCCACCTGGGGCCCTTCAGAAACCCTCGGCTGGTTGATTTCCCATTACCAACAGGCTAGACCCACGTCCCCCACCTGTCCTCGGGGGGCCCCCCTGCAATCCAGGCCCAGTCTGCCTGTCTGAGCCCCCCTCCCATGACACCCTCTTCCTCTGTCTGCGTTCCTGCCAGCCCAGGCCGTCTCTGCCTCTGCCTGTGCCCTCCCCGGCCGCCTAGCAATCCTGGTCTTTGAGGGCCGAGCTCGGCTGCCCCCCACCCATCTGCCCCTCTCTGAGTTCCCACAGCACTTGTGGCTCAGCAAGCGGCCTGTTTCTGCCTTGTGTTCCGCTCGCTTCTGTCTCCCGCTGGACCGGAAGCTCTCTGAGGGCCGGGCTTTATCTCAGAGCAACCAGACCAGCACTTGCAAGTGTGTAGTGAGCTGGCGGAAGAGTGACCGCGCCTCCCGGCAGAGGTGTGACCCTTCTGTCCCTCCCTGGCCTGAGTGGCCGGCCCCGCCCCCCCGGCCCTGGCTCTTGCTTTGTAGCTGCCCCTCCCCTGTTCTCCCGACACCCTCTTGTCCTGTCTGCTTTCACTCTTGCCCGGATTCCACACAGCTGCCAACACAGCCTTCCAGAGCACATCCGCCTGCTTAACCTAGAGTAGCTCAGGCTCACTGCTCTTTAGGGAGGAGTCTAATGTCATGTCCCCCCGGACCCTGTGTTTCCAGTCGCGACGGCTCTCCGTGCGCCGTTCTCACCTCTCCCCCTGGAGCAGGCTTGCCCGTTGGCTTAGTGAGCTCTTCCTCACCTTTCCTTTCAGCTGATGTGTTGTCATCCCTGGGGATTCCTTCTTTGACTCCCCGGGGCAGTGCCTCCCCTGGGGTGGGCCGCGCCCACACCTTGTGTTTGTCTGCAGCCCTGCACGGTTGCCATTGTGTGCGGGGGGCGGTTTCCGTAAGCTGTCTCCTCAGTTCCCAGCACAGCACCTGGCACAGGGTCCGGCTCATGGTTAACAAAGGACCGGACCCCACAGCGAGCTTCATTCTGTGCTCCGCAGAGAGAGGGAGGGAGGTGTGTGGACTCCCCCAGGCCCTCCCGGGACCAGCCGGGACGTCCACCGTGGAAGGCTGGGGTTCCTTGCTTTGCTTTCCTCAAGTGTAGATTGGGGTTCTCTATAGCCGAGGGTGAGAAGCCGTCGGGTCAGGTGTCACGCACAGTAAGGGAAGGACTCGCAGCCCAGGACTCTGGGTCTCCTCCTCGGGTACAAAGGGGACTTTGCAAAATGACTTGAATACAAGAGGCAAGGCCCTGTCATCCAACGCGTGTACGCGGTTTTGGGGACACTGGACGTTTCCCTGCAGCAGGCAGGGTTGTGTGACCGTTGAAGCGTGGAGGTGAGACGGGGGCTCTCTGCCTTGTTGACTTGCTCTTTTTCTTGTTCAGGAGGCACTGCTGCTGAGTTTGGTGCCTGAGCTGAGTCGGTTGGTGACAGCATGACGAGTGAGGTGATCGAAGATGAGAAACAGTTCTATTCGAAGGCTAAGACGTACTGGAAGGAAGTCCCGCCCACCGTGGACGGCATGCTCGGGGGGTATGGCCACATCTCCAGCATCGACATCAGCAGCTCCCGGAAGTTCCTGCAGAGGTTTTTGAGGGTAGGCAGGTCTGGTGTGCTCTCCAGGAGCAGAGGATGTCGCCCTGGCGGCCCCACCTGGTTTGCACGGGGCGCCACCTCTTATGCGTACCCCGCAAGGCTTCTGGTTAGCTGTTGGCGTCAGTGACCCAGGCCTCAAAGGCTGGGGCGGGGGTGGCGCGTGGACCGGGGCCTCTGTCTCGAGGCTGCCAGACGGGCGCTGGCCGCCGTGCCGGGGCTCCCGGACACCAGAACGGAGTCTCCCCTTAACTGTTCGGTTCTGCCGAGGCCGAGTCCTTTGCTGTCTTGCCGAGTTTGCGGGCCCCTGGGCCATGGTGTTGGCTGTTCTGCTGAAGGCAGGCTCCCAGCTCCTCACCCCCTCTCCCGCTCTGCCCTCCTCTGTGCCTGGCTGGCATCTCCCCGGCCCTCCCCCTCCTCCTCCTCTCTCCCCTGGTGAGCGTCAGAGGCTGCGTGCTCCCCACGCTACTTGCTGTTCCTCCACCCACGTTCCATCTTTCCAGGTCTGTGAAAACGGGTGAGAATCCCTGACCGCCCTTTCATTCTCTCACTGCTTGAGTTCTTTTCACGTTCTGTTGTCTTAACGGGGTCTCGGGAGTAAGAGGGATTAAACGCACCCATTCAGGCGCTCGCCTGTAAGTGCAGGTTGGCGCTCAGCTTAGAAGCGTGTGGCCCGGGACGAGAATGTGCCGCACTCCTGCCCACTGACGACCCCACGCCTGCCAGCCGCCAGCCTGTGCCCGGTCCTCTGATTTGAGTAACTCTGGGAGCTCGGGAGGAACAGCCCCTTCACGGGGACAGGGTCCCTCTGGCTTTCTGAGCCGTCCTCATGGAGTCTGTGCCTTCCCTGCTTCTTAGGAAGGCCCAAACAAGACGGGGACCTCCTGTGCCTTGGACTGCGGGGCCGGCATAGGCCGGATCACCAAGCGGCTGCTCCTGCCGCTCTTTGGAGTGGTGGATATGGTGGACGTGACCGAAGACTTTCTGATTAAAGCCAAGACCTACCTGGGGGAGGAGGGCAAGAGGGTGAGGAACTACTTCTGCTGCGGCCTCCAGGACTTCAGCCCCGAGCCTAACTCCTACGATGTCATCTGGATCCAGTGGGTGATAGGTGAGCTTCTCGCGGCCCTCTCCACCTCCCACACACCTCCCGCGGCAGAGGTGGGTCCCCCCCCCCCCACCGCCCTGAGGCCTTGGGGGCCCCTGCAGCAGGCGGGGTGGCGGGGATTTCTCCGGTCCTCCCTGGGTCCGCCAGGACCGTGGGAAACACTCCCTGCAAGTACCCTTTCCGTGTTGTGTCAGTACCTGTTATAGGACGCATTTGGGGGCAGTTTTGTGTTGAAAAAACGTCAATGAGCAAGAACTTAGGCACACTGAAGAAAGTGGGAATGAGTTTTTGTAAGTTTTTTTAAGTTTATTTTGAGAGAGCACGTACACGCGTGCAGGGGAAGGGCAGAGAGAGAAGCCCGAGCTGTCGGCGCAGAGCCTGATGCGGGGCTTGAGCTCACGAATCGTTGAGACCATGATCTGAGCCAAAATCCAGTCGGGCCGCTTAGCTGACTGAGCTGAGCCCCCCGGGCACCCCAGTGTTTAGTAAGAGGAAGCACCGAAGCCGTGGCTGTCCCTGCTGCTCAGAGAGCGAGCCGCGCCCTGCCGCCCCCTCGCGCACCCCGCGTGCTCTTCCCGGGCTGCTGACCCGGCCGCAGGCCACCGTACCAGCAGCTGGCCACCCGTTCCGTGGTGGACTCCAGACCCGCCAGGGACACACCGGGCCTGGCCCTGTATTTTGGGCTTCTAAAAAGCCTGTCTGGAGTTTTAGGGCAGGGCAGGGAAGGAACTCCGCTGTGCTCCCGCAATCCAGGCCTGACGGGGGTGGGTGGAGCATGGGGTTGGGCAGGGCCCAGAAGTCGCCCAGTGAGGGTGAGATCCCAGCTGCATGCTTTGTGACTGCCCTGGGTGGGTGACTTCTGAGCCGGTTTTCTCTTACATCTCCGGGCTGCCGAGAGCCAGGGAGGCTGTGTTCACACAGAGGGCGAGCTCAGTGAGTCGGGAAGCGGAAGGGAACGGCCAGTGGCGGGTACACGCTTGTGCCGCTCCCTAGTGACCCCAGCCTCTGCGGTCCCCAGGTCACCTGACTGATCAGCACCTGGCCGAGTTCCTGCGGCGCTGCAAGCAGGGCCTGCGCCCCAACGGCATCATTGTCATCAAAGACAACATGGCCCAGGAGGGCGTGATCCTGGATGACGTGGACAGCAGCGTGTGCCGGGGCCTCGAGGTGGTCCACAGGATCATCCGCAGCGCGGGCCTCAGCCTGCTAGCCCAGGAGCGCCAGGAGAACCTTCCCGACGAGATCTATCACGTGTACAGCTTAGCCCTGAGATGAGCAGGGACCGGCAGGAGTAAGGGACCGGCGCCGCGCAGGGTGGGGGGCTGGCAGCGGGGCAAGACCCGGAGGCTCCATGACGATGGCTCGGGGACGCGGAGCAAGACCTCGAAATACACCTGTCTGCCGCCGCTCACTGGACTCTTTTTCAGAAGGCCTGACGGGGACCCAGCGGGGAAGGGTGTGGCCCACACGGAGCGGAGAGGCTGGAGCCCGGCTCTGCTGCCCTGGCAGGCAGGGACCGCGGTACAGACCCGTGTGACTCCAGGGCCCCTGGCGAGTCCCCGGATGCCCCTTACCACCACCTGGCCTTCCGGCCCCAGGCCTGGGTGCCTTAAGAGAATTCTTGGCCGTTGAGGACTTTTTCCTGGGGGGGGGGGGGGGGGGGCGAGGGAGAGGGGCTGGGCAGCGGAGCCGCGGCCGGCCATCTGCACCCTCCCTGCCTGAGCCTTTGCGGTGCCTCCTGCAGCCGCTGGGACGTTCACGTTCTAAGTTCTGTTTGGCGATTGAGCCCTGGTGTCCCTAACGTGAGCGTCACAACAGCCTACGGCAAGGGAGTCCGTAGCCTCACTCTGGGCTGTGCCTCGCGGCTTCTCGGTGAACGTTCGCCAAAGTCACAAAATAAAAGGGTGAATCCCGTATTGGAAAGGTCCTAGCCGGTCTGGGGCGGAGGTCATCTTTATGGGGCAGCAGCGTCGTGCTACCTGAAAACCGTGCCCCCCACGTGCTGCCCACACAGTGGCTGCGGTGGGAGCCTTGATCCTAGGCTGGGGAGGGGCGCCGAGGGGCCGGAACGTTACACAAGGATCTTGAGAGCCAAGAACAACGTCTCACGTTAGCGTGAATCATTTACTTGCCTCAGCTTCCTTCCTAGGCAGTGACACAATTCAGTGACCCATGCGACTCGCGCTCGGCTTGCTGGGGGCTCAGCCTGTACAGCAGCACAGTCAGCCGTCAGCACTGGTGGCTTTCTTTGCCAGACGGACCCCGCGCGACATGGAGACATCTTGGAAAGGGCTGTCCCTGGTCACGCAGGATTACTTTGTAGCAGAAGGCACGGTCCCCCGAGATCCCAGGTTTGGCACAGAGCTGCCACCAGAGCCCGGTCCGGGGCCGTTGGGTGACCTGGTCCCAGAGCTGCCAGAGGCAGCAGGGCTCGGCTCGCTCTTCTCCTTAGTCCGCCAGGAGCACTTCTGTGGGTGACGTAATCTCACGGGGGGAGGGGGGGAAGGGCGGCCTAGGCCGGGCCGTGCCCTGACGGGCCCACGTGCTTCCTCGCATCCGCTGGGCCCCACGCAGGACAGACCAGCCTCCTGCGGCTCTCAGCGGGACCCGGCCTCACAGCTACCCTGCCCGGTGCTGCCCTCAAATTAACAGAGTGTATGCTTGTCCCAAATCTAAACCCTGTCCCTTTTCCCAGTGTGGTTGAGACTTGGGGGGCGGTCCCCCTGGAAGACCGAGCCTTTTCCCACTGGAATGACTAGCTGCCAGGCCCCACCTGGTTTTCTTGGTACTCAGTACGGATGAAGTCTCGTCTCCCAACCCGTACCTTCTGACAGAAGGCCCGAAGGTTCTCCCCAAGGCTGCCACAGGTACTGAAATCCGCCAGCGGGCTGAGCTGCCCAGACCCCGCCGCCTTCAGTCGGGGAGTGATCAGATGTCCTCCTCCGTGGTACCGCTGTGCTCACTAAGGAGGTACCACTTCAGCCTGTCGGGCAGAGGCAGGGCTTTGACCTTCACATCCACAGGCCAGGGCTGAAGGTAGAGGCGGATGTAAACGCGACACAGGTGCTTGAGGGACGGGGGATAGCTCTCCAGCTGCCTCAAGGAGAAGTGAAGGGCCTGGATCTTCTCTGCCAGGCTGCCCACGGGGTGGATATCGAAGTTTTCGGGCAGCTGGAGTTTCTGGGAATTAGTCACCATGAGATCCAGGACGGTCTCGGCTTTGCGCAGCAGGTCCACGTGGCTCTCGTCTTCCGCGCAGCCCGGGTGCGAACAGAGCCTCTCGAAGATGATGTGGAAGCCAGACCAGCAGGACGCACCGTGGAGGGAACAGTTATAGGCTGCTCCGGACTCCAGCAGGAAGCGCAGGAGAGGGAAATGCAGTTTGAAGCTCTTAAGGCAGATGTGGGTGAGGGACTCGTGGGCCGGGCACTCGCTGGGGTCGGCCCCGTGGGCCAGCAGCAGCTTCGTGACTTGGAAGCAGAAGCGGCTGATCATCTGGGCCTCGTCCTTGTCCCCTCCCACCGTCTCCCCGAGCAGGAAGATGATGCAGGTGAACACGGTGTCCCCGTCTTTGGTGGTGGCCTTGACGTCTGCCCCTGCAAGGGCCGGTCAAGAAAACAGAAGGTGGGAGAAGATCTCAAACCCCTGCAAAGTGACGCTTAACGTTTCACCGCGAGAGGACAGGGAACTGCGGACGCGCCTCACCTCCTTCCAATAAGAGCCGGATGTTCTCGGTGTTGTAGATCTGCACCCCGTCACTGCTGGCCAGTGCGTGCAGCAGCGCGGTCTTCCCTACAGAGAAAGAGAATGAGGAGGAGTCTGGGCCAGGAAGCCGAGGTCAGGGCAACCCCCGAGGTGCAGGGAAAACAGGATCACAAAATGAACTTTGTTTTTTGTGTCTTCTTAAATTTTTTAATGTCTATTCATTTTTGAGAGAGAGAGAGAGACAGAGAGAGAGCGTGAGCAGGGGGAGGGGCAGAGAGAGGAGACACGGAATCCGAAGCAGGCTCCAGGCCCCGAGCCGTCAGCACAGAACCTGGTGCGGGGCTCGAACCCACGAACCGTGAGATCATGACCTGAGCCGAAGTCGGACACTCCACCGACTGAGCCCCCCAGGCGCCCCTAAGTTTGTTCAGTTTGAGAGAGAGAGAAAATGTGTGTATGAGCAGGGGAGGAGCAGGGAGAGAATCCCAAGCAGGCCCTGTGCTGTCAGCAAGGAGCCCTGCTCAGGACTCAATCCCACAAACCTGAGATCATGACCTGAGCTGAAATCAAGAGTCGGGTGCCCGACCGAGCCGCCCAGGCACCCCATCCAAAGATCTTATTTTTTTAAGTCATCTCTGCACCTAACGTGGGGCTCGAACTCACAACCCCGAGATCAAGAGTTGCAGCCAGACACCCCCAGAAGGCCAACTTCAAAAAGGACTGACCTCTCAGAGCCAGGGCTGAGGGTGACAGGTTTCTGGTCATTGTCTTTCCACCCGCACAAAACCAGGAACAGAATGGTTCCTGGACACTCAGACGCTGCCTGAGGCCTGGGCCGAGGCTTTCCCGAGAAGCCACGGCTCCCCCGGCAGAATCTGAGCGCACGCGTGCCCCGCCTCCTCCCCCAGAGAGCCCTCAAGCGGCCGGCGCAGGGCCAAGGGCTGTGCCGCTTCTACTTCCCTAAAGCCTCTGCGGCGGGTCAGCAAGATGCACCCGTGCGTCCGCTGCGCTGCGTCATCGCACGAGCTGCGTCCAGCCCGCACGCCCACCTAGCCTCTGTCCTGGGCCGCTGTGGGTGTCCCGCACGAGGCACCTGGCGCACGGCCGTCCCGCTTTCCCGCCGGGGGCACCCACCGTGCTTGTCGGCCGCATTGACGTCTGCCCCGAGGTCCAGGAGGCGCTGCAGGCAGGGCAGGCGCTCCGGCTCCTCGCTGGCCAGGTCCAAGGGGCTGCTCTCGTGGATCTGAGGCAAGAGAGCACAGCGGAGTTGGCCTGGGGGCCTGGGAAGCTGCTCGTGCCCCCCCCCCCCCCCCCCCGCCCCCGCCACGTCCCTGCTTCAGAGCAGGCTGGGCCCGCCCTTACCCGGTCCCTCCGGTTAATGTCGGCCCCGTGGCGCACCAGCAGCTCCACCATGTCGGGCTGGTTTCGCAGGACGGCGATGTGCAGGGCGGTGTAGTAGGTGACGGGGTCTGAAGGCACAGACACGGCTGATGTCAATCCTGCCTATCACCACCTCCTTGCGGGACCCCAGGACCTGGCCTCGGGCTCAGCCCCAGCACACCCGCCCCCTGGGGTGGCCCAGGCTCCCGGCACCACGAGGGGTCAGGGTCAGGACACGGCCGTCCTCATCAGATACTAGAGCGCAAGCTCTGCAGTCAGAGCTCGGTCAGGGTCGTGGCGCCATTCCAGTGGCGGGGGGGCGGGGGGGGGGCAGCTAATCTGTCTGGGTTTTACTCTCCTCTTCTCTAAAACGGAACCATAAGACAGGGGGCGCCCCTTCTCGGGCGGCTGGGAGAAACACCCAGACTGACAACTCCTCAACCCCAGTAGTGACAGCCACGTCCTCAAAGCCAGTGTCCGGGTAACTGACTTTGTAACAGCCCCCGCCCCTCAGCTCTTGGGCCGGCCCTCCGGGAGCCTAGGACCCTAGCGCCCTCTAAGCCTGTCATCAGATGGGGCGGGGGGGGAGGGGAGGCACGCCTGGCCACAGCCTGGGTCGGCTCAAAGACCCCCATCTGGTCCCAGGTCAGCCCTGAACGTCTCCTGGTTGACCCCGCCCTCCTGGCGAGCAAGCCGGAGAGGAAAACGGTTCCATCCCCACCGCCGGCACTTAGAAGCTAGAAGCCAACCCGGTCCTGCCGTGACTTACACCCAGTGTAGCTTCTGTGTTTGCCCCTCTCCCTCTGGCGTGAGCCAAATGTGAGATGGCTCAGAACGAGATGGCTCAGAAATTGCTCTCCCCGCGCTCTGGGCACAGTGCCACCAGCCGCGTTTTCACGATAACGGAAGCAGGGATTTCGCTGGGAGCCGGGAGAGTTTGCTGAATCAGTCACACAGCGGAAGCAGCAACAAACTCGCTCTTGGACCAGAGGTGGGAAGCAGGGGGACGGGCTGCCTCAGTGGTCCCCCGCGGAAGGGAGGGAGGCAGCTCCCGAGGGAACAAGAACAGCAGCGCCTGAAGACGTGGCCCACCCGAAGCCCAGCCACGCTCAAGCCACCTACCCGCCCCTGGCCCCCCTGGGCTCCAGCTGACCTTCAAAGTTGAGGTTGGCCCCGTTGCGCAGGAGAACATCGGCCGCCCGGGTCAGCCCCAGCTCGGCCATCTTCAGCAGGGCGTTGCTCACACCTTCCTGGTAAAAAGGGGAGTGGGCCTTTCTCTCCAGCAGCTCAGTGAGAACCAGGATCCGGCTCTCCTCGCTGGCAACATAACTGGACCTGGGGCAGGAGAGGGGCGGACCGGGTGAGGGTGGGCACGGCTGTGGGAGCCGCCAGCCTGGGCGGGCGGGTGGTCCCCACCCCCCCCCCCCCCCCCCCCCCCCGGCAGGGCCCTGGTTCTGCGGGGCAGAACGTCTCTTCGGAAAAGGTCTGCGGTAGAGACAGAGCGAGCTGGATCTTTTAACCCCAGCCGGCCCCTCGGGTTTGCTGAGAAAGAACTGGGGCTTTCTCCAGCCTCCTCCCAAGGTGCCCAGAGAATCTGGTCCCTGGCTTGGGAACAAAGCCTCACACAGCCGTGCTGCTGCGACCACTCCTTCCCCGGGCACGGACCATCCCTGAGCTGCAGAAGTTGCCAGAGCAGCCCAGGCAACACCCCCGCAGCCAGGCCCTCCTCCCCCGCCCACACTCGGAGGCTTTTAGCTTCCCAGTCCCCAGAAGGTGGCCCTTCACACCCCAGCCCCAACGCCACCTGCCCGGCCAGCGCGGACCTCCAAGACCTGCCGAGCCTTTCCCCAAAAGCGCAGGCCCGCGGACAGCTCCGTGAACCTGCACGCAGCTCTCTTTCCCTGGCCGCCACCTGCTCCTCTGAGTGAGGCTTCCCCTCCCCACCAGTGCTCCCCACTCCCTTAGCGTCATCCGTCCGCCACCCTTCAGTCGTCAAGATCAAGGTTCCATCCTTACTGCCTGGGCAGGAATCCGTCTGGTTCCCCAGCCCCGGGGAGGGGGGAGCGCACCATGCATACAAAGCAAAAATTCTGGGACTACAAAAGGCCCCCCCCAAACGGCCTTGGAGTTAAGGAAACACCTTACACTGTGTTTTCAGAACAAGTCTCAAAGTGAACAGAGCGGTGATGAAGAAAAACCTGTGTTTCCACCCAAGTCCCTAGAGAGACGCATGATAACCGCTGTGTTTCAAATTCCAAAGGATCCCAGACACACACACCGGCTTCCCCATTTCCTCTGCGCTCTTCTCCACTGCACGGAATATGCAGACACCTGACTCGTGATCCTCAGTCTCTCTCCTCTGATGCAGAAGCACCAGGAAGGCTGGGGGTTTTGTTTAGCTCGCTGACGTATCCCTGAACGCCTCACTCTCTGACACCGTTCCCACAAGTTCACGGATACACCCGCTCCTGTCTACGTAAAATGCAAACTCATTTACAGAAAGTTCAGGTTCGCACCGCTCTGGGGTAAAACCCGGGGCCCTCGGACTCCACCCTGCTCCCCTGCAACCGGCAGCGGGCCGACAGCGCACAGGGTGGGGCACCGAGGCGGAGGCCCGGCCGCCACTCCACCCTGCAGGCCTCCCTCCGCCGGCCTCGAGCACCCTCCATCCTGCCGGGGGCAAGATTCGAGCCAGGTGCAGGAGCTCACGCTCGAAGCAACGCAACTTCATCTGCGGAGCGGGGCCGCAGCCGCCCCCGTCCCCGCCACACTTGCAGTGACAACCGAAGGGCGGCAGCGTCGGCGGCAAGGAAGCTAGTTACCCGTCCAGAGGCTCCTGCCGCTCAGGGTCCTGGATCCCCAGGGAGCCCAGAATCGCATCCACCAGCGGCTGGTACTCGAAGATGATCCTCCGGAAGCCGTGCAGGAACGGCATGGCGGCGGCCCCGGGCGCGGCAGGGTGGCCGCACCTTCCGCCGAGGCCCAGACGCCGACTGTGCGCGCTCCGGAGGCAGCGGGCTCGACCCGGCTTCTGCAGGTCCAGCCCCCGCGCCCCGCCGGCCGGCCCGCCTTCCACCCCGCTGCTCCGCGCCGGAAGTGACCCCCTCACTTCCGGTCCGCGGGGCCCAGGAAAGCGAGCGGCGGCGACAGCGCCCCCTGCGGGCTCGGAGGAACCGCGGCGCGACCCGGGGAGAGCGCCGGGGGTGTCCCGGACACCGGCCCCCGGGGAGTGGAGGGCGAGGACCTGCCGGCCAACCTGAGCGCCACCCACCGCGGGCCCGCCTCGGCCCGGCCCGGCCCGGCCCGGCCCTGCTCCGCCCTGCGATCCCGTCCGCGGCCGCTGGGCGCCGTCCGAGCTCCGCCCATAGCGCGCCCAGGCTGGCCGCTGCGCTAGCACCGGGGCGGTGGAGGTGACTCGAACCCCGGGCGCCGCCCAGCCGCCCTGGACTCGGATCGGACCAGGACTCCCTCCGGCTTGGCCTGGCTCTCGCCTCTCCCCAACGCTGAGTGGATGCCCACACGCCCCGACGGGTGGTGGGGACAATTCCTTATTCTCTGTCCCCAGGAGCTCCTGGCCCTTCAGGCTGCCATGCCAGCTCCTTCCAATTTCCGCCTGGATGGCCTCAGTGACCTTTAATTTTCTAATCCGTTAAAGAGGGGATACTCGCACACACCCGAGATTCTCGGATCAAGAACTCTGTTAATATCAGGGAAGTGGAATCTATCAGGAAGGAACCCAAACCTGGAGCCACTTAGGCATCTTCCTGTAAGGCCATACATGTGAACCTCCACAACCCGGAGTCCCATATTGGAGGCCTGATGTCTTCCTGATTCTGGAAAAGCCCTTTCTGAGGAGGTGTGCGGGTCCCCGCGCTGGCATGGTGCCTCGGCCTCCCGCCCCCACCACGTGCCCTTGGGAATCCCTCCCATCTGGCACCTGGCAAGAGTTGTTGAGCCAAGGAGAGAAGGTCTAGAGAGGCGTTTGAAGACAATCCGACGTGCCTGTGATTTGTCTGTGTGCTCCCCTCCAGCCCCTCCAAGAGCAGAACAGATTGACCCAGGAGACACCATCAAGCACTCTTGCTAGGTCGCTCCCTGGGGACCCAGCAGCGACTAGTAGGCGGCAGGGGCTGCGCAGTTCATTGCTGGCTGTTACTGTTGCTAAGTTTACAAGGTTGTTGTGCCGATCAAGTGGCAAGCTGTCAAAATCCTCATCGGGCGCTCAAAACACCTTTTGGCCTCCACCATCATTGCCTAACGGGGCAAGAAAGAGGGGTGGGAGTGGGCAGCTTGGGCTTGGCAGAAGGGATGCAGAGCACGGGGTCTGTGGCTCCCAGCACATGCCTGCCTTGGCCCTCACCCCAGAAAAGAAGCGTCGTCTTGAGTGACACCGGGAAATTTTGCTCACGTTGATACGGCGCTATCTCATAAAATCAGAAGATTGGGCGCCTGGGCCCAAATTCCCATCTGGCCACAATGAGCATCTGAATGGGGCACTTGCCCCTGTGTGCCTCGGTCCCCCCAAGGTGTTACCCTGGTGGGGGAAGGGATGTCTGCCTCTATTTTAAGGCTCCACAGCCTGCCTCTCGATTGATTCCAAGGTCCTGAATGGTGTAGCAGCCGACAGGCAACCCAGAACCTCCGTAGCCCTTCCCATTTGATCCAAGGTCCCTTGCTCCGTGGCACAGGTCAGGGGCCTGAGGCACCCAGAGGGGCCTGACTTACCCCAGGGCAGGTGGTGAGTAACCGGAGGAGGCCTGTTGAGAATGGGCTCCAGGGCAGACCGGGGGCGACCACCTCAGCTGAGGCCAGCTTCTGCCTGCCTCCACTGGTTTCCTAAGGCTGGCGTAGCAAAGCGTCACAAACTGGGCGGTCCTGGGAGCCAGAAGTCCGAAATCAAAGCGTCGGCAGGGACAGACTCCCTCCAAAGACTCTAAGGGAGAGTTCCTTTCTGGCCTCTGACAGCTTCTGGTGGCCCCCGGCTTTCCTTAGCTTATGGCCGCTTCACTCCAATTTTTGCCTACCTCTGTGTTCAAGTGGCCTTCCTCCCTATATCCGTGTCCCTGTCCGAGTCACCTTGTCCTTTCTGAACGACCCCAGCCCTTGGATTGAGGGCCCATCCTGATCTGGTGTGAATTCGTTTTAACTTGATCGCATTTGCCAAAGAAAAACAAACCTCTACTTCCAAATAAGGTCCCAGTCAAAAGTACCAGAGGCCGGGGCTTGAACATGTCTCTTTGCAGGACCCAGTTGAGACCGCGCTGATGGGTGACCCCAGGCATGGCCCTTCTGGTCTCTGGGCCTCAGTTTCCTTACCTGTAACCTGAAGGCGCCTCAAGCTCTGACGGTCTCGGAGCCCACGAAGAGGTCCTTGTTGCCCGCTGAGGGGCTCTGCCGACAAGAAGACTGGGATTGTCCTGTGACCGGAAAAGTAACAACGAGTTAACTTTCGTGTCCCGAGCCCTTCTAATGTGCCAAGCTCTGTGCTGAATGCTTGACTCGCCAATCTCAACAAGTCCCATTAAGTGAATGATGGTATCTGCCTATTTTTCAAACGAGGAAACAGGCTCAGAGAGGTTTAGAGGCTCGCCCAATGTTGCACAGCTGGGTTGAGACTCCAACCCAGGTCTGGGGGCGGGGGGTGCTCTTCCAAATATCTGGCCTTCTGCCTTGCGGCTCCTCTGGGTGTGGGCCTCAGAGGGTCTGCACAAGCAGGAGTAAGGAGCTGACCCCTGGCTCTGTCACAGCCCCTGGGCATCACACTGTGGAGCCGCCCTGCCGCCTGCCTGTCGTCCCAGGCCCCTATCTTTAGAAAGTTCCTTGACCCTTGCCCTCCCTCCTGTCAGCAAGGGGCAACCTTGTTTTCTCCATCTGCCTCCCATTAAGGCCCTGTCACTCAGAGCCTCTGATTTTCAAGTTCTGAACCTTCTCTCTTCTTTCCTTGCCACTGCCCCTCGCTGCCCTGCCAGCCTAGCCACCTCCGGCCACCCAATTCCAGGATTCCTGGGCAGCCTGGGTGTCCTGGAGCCAGGCACTGCGTGCCCGGACTCTGGCTGATCAGTCCCTGCCCCAGGGAGCTTGGGAGTCCCTCTGACTGCGCGATGTGTAGAGAGGGATGGCCTTAATATATAAAGAACTGTTGAAATCAACAACAAGCAGACAAACGCACTAACAGAAAAAATGGGCCCGAGGACACACCCCGGTGAGTCACAAAGGATGAGAAACTGTTAACAGACATGAAGGGAGAAGTCTAGCCTCTCCAGGTGTCCAACGCCAACAGTGGTAAGAGCTGCCCTATGGGACTTACCTCATATGAGACTCTGCCCCAGAGCGGTTCAACAAAGTGAGTCCGAGAATAGTAGGTACGGTACGATTGCCCCTTGGGAAAAAGTGCCGTGTATATGTGTGCCCGTGTATGCGTGTGTACGGAGGCAGGGGTCATTGCCACGGCCCCGCGGCAAGATGTCAGCGGCGATGGCTTCCGGGCGCTGGGATCTCGGGAAGTTTTATCTTCTTTGTGTTTCTGCGTATTTCCTGCCTTTGTACCAATGAGTGTCTTTCTTGCCTGAGACTCGGACGCCGAATCAGCCACAGGCAGCGAATCAGGCCCTGCCCCACCCCCTCCCGTATCTCGGGCCATCCATCCATGACACGCACCGGGCCCCGCCCTGTCCACAAAATCTTTCTCCTCCCAACGCTGTCAAGTGACATCCGCCCAGCACACAGGTCACCTGCCCCGGAGGCCCCCCCGAGCCTCCTTCTTCTGGGCCCTCCCAGCCTGGAATTAGCACCTGATTCGTTTCCTCCCCCCCTGTCCCCTGGGGCATCACAGGGCCCAGCGGGACGGTGAGGGATAAATTGTTAACAACGGTGGACTTTGGTGGAGTGCGTCGCCGTGTCCTGTGAATTGAATTAGAAGCCTGACGCGTGTGTGAGCTCATTGACCAGTCGTGACACCCCCGGAAGGAAGTGGTGGCAGGGTTCCTACGTCATCGTAGCCTGAGGCTGAGAGACAGGCCGACTCACAGCCAGCGGGCCCAGCCGGGGTTCACACCCTGGCTCTGAAGACCCTGGCTCTTAACCTGTCCCAGCCCTCACGTGCCCACCCGTTCTCAGAAACGCTTACACGTGTGTGCCCGACACCAGTCACACTCACAAGACGTGCTCACACCCTGTCACACTCTCCCCGACACAGCCTCACACACCCACCCTCTCTCACACATACTTTCTCAGACACATCGTTGTACAACACACACACACACACACACACACACACACGCGCGCGCGCGCGCGCAGGGGCACCGAGGCACAGAGCTGGAGGGCTGGGCATATTTCCGAAGCTGGGTCATGGGCCCGCCTCACCACCCCCCCCCTCCCCGCCACACACACACCAGGCTTCCTCCAGGCTGCTCTCCTCCCCTGCCCACCCCCCCCCCGCCCCCGCTGCTCGCCCCCTCCCCCGTCCTCCTTCCCCGCCCCCCACACCCTGACCCCACCCTGACGCCGGACCCTCAAGACCAGAACCTGCTTGGCCCTCTTTGGAAGGACAAGGCCCCGATTCTCCTCTCCCAGAGGCCCAATCCTCTGTGGGCGCAGGGGGAAACTGAGGGACCAGGAAGCCAGGAGGAGCAGGTGATGGGATCTTGGCTGGGCCGGGGAAGACTTTCCTGTCCCCTCCCTCCCTCCGTTTGTTCTCCTAAGAAGCACTGAGGGGAACCCACCCCTGCTGACCAAGGGCAGCCTCCTCCCTGACATGGTCCCTCCCCATGCCCCCCAGACACTACCAGGAGGTCCTGGTGCCTGGCTTTTCCAGATGAGGTGGGTCCTCAGGGCCTTATAAGCCCAGGCGGACAGGCTGTGAAGGTGCTCCGAGCCTGTCTTAGCTGTTCAAGCTGCCGTAGCAAAATACTGTAGACTGGGGGGCTTAAACAGCATTCATTCCTCCCGGTTCCGGAGGCTGGGGAGTCCAAGATCAAGGCGCCAGTAAGGTGGGCTTCATGTTGAGGCCTCACCTCTTGGCTCATGGGCGGCCACTCTCACTCTGTGCTCACTTCTTCCTGTGCGTGCAAAGAACGCATTCTGGCGACTCTTGTCCTCCTGGTAAGGGCGCTAATCCCATCCTGGGGTTCCACCCTCATGACCTCATCCAACCTAATTAGGTAATTACCTTCCAACGGCCCCACCTCCTAATACCATCAGCTCGGAGGTCAGGGCTTCAACATATGAACCTGGGGGGCACAAACGTTCAGTCCATACAGAGCCCTTCAGGCCCCCTCGCCCCAAGACAGGAAGGCTTCTGGGGCCCAGGCTCCGGCCTGGCCCTTTCCCAGCCTCACTGCCCCGTCTACACAAGACGACGGTGGTTTCGGGGCGCCTGGGGGCGGTCAGTCGGTTGAGCGTCCGACTACGGCTCAGGTCGTGATCTCACGGTTCTGTGAGTACGGGCCCCGCGTCGGGCTCTGTGCTGACAGCCCGGAGCCCGGAGCCTGCTTCGGATTCTGCGCCTCCCTCTCTCTCTGCCCGGTCCCCACTCACACTCTGTCTCTCTCCCTCTCTTTCTCTCAAAAATGAATAAACATTAAAAAAAAAACAAAAACCAAGAAGAAAAAGCTGGTGGTCTCGAGGCTTGCCCACATGTCCTCCCGCTCCAGAAGTCAGGGGGCTTACTGAGAGACACTCTTAGCTTCACATGGGGGAACCATCCTGAGAAATAGTGCCCAGACCTCTCCCTGGCAGATGCTCACCTCCTAAATGCTGGTCACCCTGCCTCCGCCTCTCCTGGCAAGCAGGTCCGTGTGGTCTTGGCACAGGCTTTGCCCTCTCTGAGCCAAGTGGGCGTGGGGAGGGCCCCCGGGAGGTCTGAGCCCCATCTCTGGCTGGTCCGTGAGCCCAGAGTCCTGATCCCAGGGACTCCCCCATCTGAAACCTGCTGGTGCCCAGTCGGCTTCAGTTCCTGGCAGGCCTGCCCAGAGGCAGAGCTCGAAGGACGGGACCGTGGCCCACCCCCACCCCCCCCACCCCCCACCCCCCCCCCCGCTCCAGCCACTGTCGCCAGGCCCCATCAGGCTCCACCAAGGGATGGCTCAGATCCCTTGGGGAAGGAGGGAGGGCAAGAGGCGGGCACAGGGTTCTTTGTGCTCCCCAGAAAGCCCTCCACGCCACCCCCACCGGCCCTGCTTGGCAAAGCGAACGCAGGAAGAATCTGGCCGGCCATCCGTCAGGGAGACAGAGTGGAGGGAAGCCGGGAAATTTGATCATTAAGAAACCCTCCTGGCTGTCTGGGGGAATTTAATTAAATAGTTGGAGAAGGGCTGGGGGAGCAGGCCACATCTGGAACCAATATGTGGGCTTTGATTTTTTTCCTCCTCTCTCTCTCTCTCTCTCTCTCTCTCTCTGTCTCTCTCTCTCTCCTTCTCTCTTCCCATCTCGCTGCGTGAAAGGAACCCAGTACAGCCCCGGAGTATGGGTTCCTCTGGGATAGGATTCCTGGCAGACGCGGAGAGAAACCACAGGCAGAGAAACCGGTGGGGATGCAGACAGAAGGGACAGAACAGGCTGAGACAAAGTTGTAGGGGGAGGGCCCGGGGGGGGGGCGGCAGGAAGGGCTGTGGGGTCAGGGCTGCACCTCGGGGTTTGGCTGCAGAGGTGTCAAAAGTGAGAAGAGGTGGAGGGCCCCCGTGTAGCCCGAGAGAGCACCACACGCCTGGCCAGGGTCCCCTCGGGTAGCCAGCGTTTATCAAGCCCCGGCCCCGCTTGAGACGCCGAGGGGTGTGGCTCCTCCCATTTACAGATGAGAAGGAGGTGACTCAGCTAAGGTCACAGAACACACGCGGGGCAGCGCTGGTGTCCGATCTCAGGCCCATATGGATGCTGTCGAGACATGCTGCGTGGGTCACTGTGTTGGTAATTACTCGGTGGCTATTCGTGTCGCGCTCCCCAGTGCCAGGCACCGGGCGAGGCTCTGGGGAGGCCGCAGCGTGAAACTCAGCGGGTCCGGCGGGCAGGAGCCGGGGCAAGCGGACCTCGCCTGGGCAGTCGGCAGCGGTTAATGTGGGTCCTATGCCTGGGCAGGAGCTGCTGCCTAAGAGAGGAGGTGGGGACAGAGGCATCGGGGTCTCTCTGTTGCAGGGGCAGGACCCTCCGGGCCCCAGGGTCTTGCCCTGAGCTGGGTCAAGTAGGTGCTCGTGGGAATGGGGACGAGTGGACAGCTTCTCAGCCTTGACCCCATGGCTGAGCCATCGCCACCGGCCTAGTCCCCTCTTTTGGCCGCCTTAGCACATTAGCAATCCTGCCCCTGGTCTCCAAGCTTCCCCCCTCTTCCCCCCCGGGTCCCAGAGCCCTTGGGCTCCAGTGGCTGCTGCCAGCCAGGGCTGTAGGGGGAGAACATGGTCTCTGCTCTAGGCAGACAGACTCTGGGGTTAATTCCCTTCCTCCCCTAAAGCTCAGCTCCCGCCCTGCAGCCCGCATAGCCTCCCTCGACCACGCCCTGCCCCTGGGATGCCGAAGTCCAGCTCATATCCAGCACCCAGGTCCTTTCCTTCTGCAGGCCGGGAGCCGGGAGGGTGGGAGCCAGCTCCGATCTGTCCTCAGAGTGGCCCCAGGCCCAGCCCCGAGGGGGCACAGGAAGGAGCGTGGCACACATTTGTGGAATGGATGTCTCATGACCTTGGTGCACACGGAGCCCTTAATCATGTAATTCAAGCTCTTGGCAGGGAGGGGAAAGTGAGTCACGGTGAGACCAAAAGGGACGCTGCGGCAGGGCCCAGGTCAGGGGGGAGCCTCTGTGGGTCCCCTGCCTGGCCGTGTCCCAGCCCGGCCCCCGCACCAGAAGGCGCCCCATGAACACGAGTCTATAGGCGTACTGAGCCCTGCATTCAGGTCCTGCCAGCTTGTTAACGGGGTTGGGGGGGTGGGGAAGAGGCCAGGTCCTGCCCACCGGCTCTGCTCTAGGTCTGGGGAAGCTGTAAAGGTGGTGTTGACAGGGGCTGCGGCTGTAAGTGGACACGTGCTGTGCGCTGGGGACCAGGCAGATGCTCGGGGAGCCCGGCAGAACCTTCTTACGGCCGCATGGCAACCCCGGGGAGGGAGGGTGGGTAACTCTTGTTATCCCCATTAGACAGATAAAGAAATGCAGGTTTGGAGAAACTGGGTTGTTGGCCCACAGTTATGGGGTTGAACGGCAGAGCTAGGACTGGAACTCGGCTGTGTCTGGGGCGGCATCATTGGCATGACCTCAGGGCCGCACTTCGTCCCGGGTGCAGGGAGGAAGGCCTCCAGGGACCGGGGGGGGGGGGGGGGGGGGGGGACACCAGGTCTGAGCAGCGAGAGGCAGGTGGGGAACGGCAGGGGATCTGGGACCCAAGGGCTGTCCTACGATCCGGGTGATCAGATGGGGGGTGGTGGGGCAGGGGCACAGAATGCAAGGGTCGAGGCTATACTAAGGGCGGGAGCAAGAGGCCAGAGGCCCCAAGAGCCACCAGATCCGCAAGGCCATCGGTGGGCCCGCACTAATCCGAAACAAACGCAGAGGGAGACGTGGGGTCCCTCTTGCAGGCCCTGACAGGGTGATGATATACAGAGTTTTAAATAAATGTATCTCATTAGGGCCGTATTGTCTGGCAGGAGAAAAATGATGCCCTTCCCCACCCCTGCCTCCCCCCCCTCCCCCCACCCCCGCCCCCGCCCCAAAGGGGGAAAAAAATCCAATGCTACAGCTAAAAAGGAAATTGCATTAATACAGATTGTTTTATTTAAAAAACCTTGACCTCCACTTCAAAAAAAGTCATTAGACATTCTCCTTCTCAAAGGCCGCCGGAGCGATTATGGGGCGGCCCGCTCATTCCTCAATGACTTACTGTTCCCGCGCTCGGGGAAATGTGTGAGGAATCGGGGAGTCATTTAAGGCTCCCTGCAGAAAGGTGTGTAAATCTTTGCGTGTCTAAAGAAACTTTACCAGACCACTAAGTCAGAGGAAAAGAAAACTGGGAGAACCCACCCCCCTCCCTTTTTTTTTTCTCCCCCGTTTCTTTCCTTTGGAACTCTGATCTCTTTGATGATAAAAATGGTCTTATTTCACCCCCAAAATATCAGCAATCAGCGAACTAAAGGAAGTGGGAGCCCTGGGGAGTTTCGCTGCCGATTAGGCCCTTGGTTTAATTATTTAACGCCTGCCCGGATTGTGCAGGCTGCAAACACACTCTCCTGCCGTGGGTTCAAGAGCAAGTGAGCCTGAGGGTTCCGGAAGCCTTTATGAAGGCTCAGGCCTCCCCGGGCCTCAGCCTGTGCCCCCCCCCCCCACCAGCCCCGGGCATCCTTCCCCTGACTCGTGGCAAGGCTGGGGGGGGGGGGGGCGTCAGGGCAGTTTGCCAGAAAAGAATGCTGGAGAGTTGCATGCGAGGTGGATCCCCAGTGTGGGATGGGTCCTTTCCCCTTTGAGCCTCAGTTTCTCCGCCTGTAACAAGAGGGGTCATCCTGGGAGTCATGTGGGTCCCAGCAGCCCAAAGCCCGCGGCGTGGAAGATGTGTTTACGGGAACAGAGTGACCGGCCCGACCGAGTTTAGTCTGTGCGGCTCAGCCGGGCGAGAATACCTCCTCAGGAGTCCCACCAGGGTCTGGTGCTCCCTGGAGGTAACTCGGCATACAGTAGGTGCTCAATAAATCCCCATGGAATGAGTTGTTCTGGACCGTTTCCCATTGCCCCATCTCCCCGTGAAGCGTGAGGGTGGCAAGGGGTTTGCTGCGGGTCTAGAGTGCAGTGAGGCCCGGAGCTGTGCCCTCCTGGAGCCGTGCATACAGTAGGCACTCAACAGGAGCTTGTTCGGCCCTAGGCCTGGATGCAGGCTTGTCCTGGCCCTGCCGGCTCCTCGGGACCCCAGACCTGCCTTATTGCCGCCCCGGCACCAGCCCAGGCACGGTCCACCATGCCGGCCGGGCGTTTCCTGGGCAGTGGCCCAGGCCACCGGCCTGACCCCTGGCCACCCAATCAGCTGTCCACGCTCAGGACAACCACGTGTGGAGGCGTACTGTGTGCTGGGGCAGGGCCCGCATCGGCTTCTCCTTTTTGTCCCCAATGCCGGGTTCTGGGGACGCAACGGTGAGCGGGAGAGAGCGGGCCGTCTGCCAGCAGGACGGGAAGTGGAGGCTCGGAGAGGGGGGCACGTGCCCCGAAGTCACAGCACGTCCACAGTGGGGCCAGCCTCGAGTCCAGTCCAGTCTCCCCATTTAGGCCATCCCCTCTGCTCTCTTGGCTCTTATCAAAGCCTTTTCTTCATACCCGCAGGGGACGTTTATCAAATATTTTCCCCATGCCAGGCCCATACCAGGCCTTCGATTTACACGGCCGGCTTCATCTGCTTCTCGCAAGAGCCCCGGGAGATACGCCCTGTCATTCCCTCCGGTTGACAGGCGAGGACAACTGAAATCCAGAGAGGTTAAGTGACCCGGTCCCGCCGCTGGAAAGTGTCAAACACAAGGCTACTGCGCCCCCAACACTCTGAAACCAAAACAGGAAAACCAAAAGGCTTTTTGGTTTTTGAACCCAAAACTCTGAACCCCCAAACTCTGAAACCAAAACAGGAAAACCAAAAGGCTGCGCGGAGGCTGGTCCGAAGGTGGTGAGCGAACACAATTTTAGTCCGTTACGGATCGGGCTCCTCATTCTATTCTTCGCCCCCTTCTCACTACTGCATTTGGCTCATCTTAAAAAAAAAAAAGAAAAAAAAGGCGACATGGAAAGAGAAGAAAAGAGAAGCTAATACGGTGACTTGCCATCTGTACAGATAACATCACTATGATTATGTCTTTTTTTTTTTAATGTTTATTTTTGAGAGACAGAGAGCATGAGTGGGGAGGGGCAGAGGGAGAGGGAGACAGGGAATCTGAAACAGGCTCCAGACTCCAAGCTGTCAGCGCAGGCCCCGATGTGGGGCTCGAACTCACGAGCCATGAGATTGCGACCTGAGCCGAAGTCGGATGCTTCACCAGCTGAGCCACCCAGGAGCCCCAAGAACCAACGATTATGTCTTAACGTTAGCTTTGGAGTTCCTGGCTAGCCAAGGCAAAAAGGGAAATGCAACGTCGGCCATGTCTAGTTATATCCGGAGTTTTTTTGTTTGTGTTTTGTGTTATTTATTTTATTTTTTTAAGGAGACCGTAACCCTTCAAGAGAAACACAGAGCTTCTGAATCCTAAATTCCCATGGAACCAGTTGGGATGATGGTCAACAGCCTGACAAACTTACTGGAACACAAAGCTCATGCTTCCTGGGTCTCAGTTTCCCCTCCTCGCACGGTAGTTGGGAGGACGAGGTAAGACAATGTGGTTTAATGTGAGCCGCTGCCATTACGGAGCCCATCTCAACCTTTGGATTTGCAGGTAAAGCAGAAATATTTTTCAAAGGGGCATAATAGTTCAACCCTTGCCAAGAGCTGAGGACCAGTCACTTCAGCAGGATATCCCGGCCGGGAGATCCTCAGGGGGGAAACTGAGGCTGGGAAAAGTCCGGGCAGTGAGCTGAGGGAGAGAACCAGATGTCTTGCCCCGTTGGGCCCGACTCCACTTCCCACAGGGTGGACGGGGGTCTGGGATGAGCAGGGAGCCCCGCTGTGATCGCGGCCTGACACAATATTTACAGAACCCTGTGATCTGTCACGGTCATGCCTGGTCACGTCTGAGTCACATCAGCCTGCGGTGTTTACGATTCCCCAGACGCACAAGAGTGAGCCCAGTTCAGCCCGTGTGCCTCTGCTGTCCCTGCTGAACTGGCTCCTTCGGAAGAGGCTCCTGGGTACACGGCCACAGGGGCCGATTAGATGAACCAGAAGAGCCGCAGGATTCCGTGCCATCCTCGGTCTCAGTTTACCCATCTGTGAAATGGGCCTTGCCCTTGAACGACGGACAGTCGAGTGTCTTGTAGTTGTTATGGCTGAGGAAGGACACCGATTCAACTCCAGAAGAAATAGAACCATGGCGGGAGAAAAATGGGTAGTGACTATAGACGGACCTCTTACAGGTAAGAAACGCGAGAGGTCATTAGATACCAAAAATATTTACCTTCCGCAGCCATTCAACGTAGGCAGGTTGAAACGGGAGACGCCTTTCCAAATTTAAAATAATTTCTTAGTACTGCTCTGCCTCAGCACTGCCTAAGGTACTCACTCCTTGGCATCATGCTGCCCTCGGGCCCCCGGTGAAGTCCAAGATCATCAAACACACACACACACACACACACACACACACACACACACCAAGAAGTTCATTTGGTGACAGTCCGACTGACAGGTCAAAATTAAGTGTGACTGGCACTGACCACAGGACGCGGAGGAGATTCTGGGGCCAGTTCTCGATGCCCCACGGTGGTTCTAAGAGCAACAAGAAAATAAAGGGTGGGCCACCCAGTGGCTTCCAGAAGCTTCTGGGCCACAACATCGAGGAGCCGGAAGTCACAGTGATGCCGGTGTGCAAAAAAGATCCTACCGTATGGGACCGCTCACAACGGTTCCTCCGAGAACTGCAAGGCGGTTGTGGAAAAGGCAGCCAGCGGGCCGACGGTCACCAGTCCCCACACCGGGCTGCGTGGGGACGAAAATGAATAGACAGCCCATGTGCATGTTTCATTTGTGTTAAAGCCACAAAGACATTGCCGTAAACAAACAAATAAAATAGCTCGTGCTAACCGGGATGCAGAGACCCAGGAACAGACACTGAGACGACCTTTCCGGAGGAGGCTCTATGGCAACATGATCGCAAGTCTTCACTCTCTCGCAGAATCTCGGACCCAGCGCGGGAGTTTTCAACGTTGTTTTTTTTTTTTTGGGACAGAGAGAGACAGAGCACGAACGGGGAAGGGGCAGAGAGAGAGGGAGACACAGAATCGGAAACAGGCTCCAGGCTCCGAGCCATCAGCCCAGAGCCCGACGCGGGGCTCGAACTCGCGGACCGCGAGATCGTGACCTGGCTGAAGTCGGACGCTTAACCGACTGCGCCACCCAGGCGCCCCAAGCGCGGGAGTTTTCTACTTGGGCTGTGACAAAGGATCACAAACCTAGTACTTGAAGATGACAACAAACGTATTACCTTTCCGTTCTGGAGATCGGAGAGTCCGGGGCTACAATCAAGGGCCGGCTGGGGGGCGGTGCTGCATGTCTCCCCCGTGGGGGGGGGGGGGATGTCTTAAGGAAGAATCTGTTTTCCTTGCCTCTTCCAGCTTCTAGGGGCTTCCCACCTTCCTGGGTTTGTGGGTGTCTTCCTCCTTCTTCAAAGCCAGTACTGGCCAGTTGAGTTTTTCTCAAATTGTATCACTCTGACAGAGGCTGTCCTACCTCCCTCTTCCCTTTGGAAGGGCCCATGTGATTACACTGTCATCTACAAGGATCTCCTTTGGGTAGACAGGCAACCGTAATTCCATCTGCTACCTTAATTCCGCTTTAGCAAATCCACAAAGTCCAGGGATTATGCTGGGGACATCTTTGGGAGGCTATTATTTGTCTGTCACATCCGGATATTTATTAGCAAGGACCTAAGTATGGATGTATAGCAGCACGGAATGATGTATCACTAGGGTTTCATTAAAAATAGTGGTGGAATGGGGCACCTGGGTGGCCCAGTTGGTTAAGCATCCAACTTGGGCTGAGGTCATGATCTTGTGGTTTGTGGGTTCAAGCCCGACGTCGGGCTCTGTGCTGACAGCTCGGAGCCTGGAGCCTGCTTCGGATTCTGTGTCTCCCTCTCTCTCTGCCCCTCCCCTACTCATGATCTGTCTCCCTCTCTCTCTGTCTCTCAAAATAAATAAATCAACATTTAAAAAAACAGTGGTAGACAAGACACAGTAAGCAAGTTATAAAAAGTTGTTACAGGGGCGCCTGGGTGGCGCAGTCGGTTAAGCGTCCGACTTCAGCCAGGTCACGATCTCGCGGTCCGTGAGTTCGAGCCCCGCGTCGGGCTCTGGGCTGATGGCTCAGAGCCTGGAGCCTGTTTCGGATTCTGTGTCTCCCTCTCTCTCTGCCCCTCCCCCGTTCATGCTCTGTCTCTCTCTGTCCCAAAAATAAATAAACGTTGAAAAAAAAATTAAAAAAAAAATAAAAAGTTGTTACAATGTAGCTTGACTTTTAAAATATGAATGATGATCTTTCTCCATCTATCTAGAATACAGATATAAGCTGGAAAGGTATACTCAGATTATTTTTAGCTCATTCCTTTTCCTTGTCTTATTGCTTTTCTAGATCTTCAATATTGAATAAATATAGTGATTATCTTCAATTTCTTTCATTAAACCAACTTTTATTTATTTTTATTGTTTTTATTTTTGACTTAAATCCAAGTTGGTTAACTTACGGTGTAATTCATTAAACCGACTTTTTAAAAACATGTATTGAATACCTACTGTGTGTTAGAGACATCTGGGAGTGGGTCATATGTAATTTTTATTTTCTCTTGTGTGTTCTTAAGTTTATTTATTTATTTTGAGAGAGAGAGAGAGAGAGAGAGAATCCCAAGCGGGGCCCGTGCTGTCATCGTAGAACCCGACGTGGGGCTCAAACTCTCCAAACTCACGATCCAGGAGATCATGACCTGAGCCAAAACCAAGAGCCAGACTCTTAACCAACTGAGCCACCCAGAGGCCCCAGTGACTTTTATTTTCTTAATTTTATTGATGTTTTCTAAAATCTCCACATCAAGCACCTTATTTCTGCAATAAGAATTTAACTTTTTTTTTTTTTTTTAAAGCATGTGAGCTTTTGAGACTGGGACAAACAGGCACTTTAGCTCATGGTCTCACCTAGGATCCAACCTCCAGCAGCGTCACTAATTAAGGACCAGCTCCTTCTCTGCGGAACCTTCTCTGGAGAGCAGGGAACCTCTCTGTGCCCCCCTGTTCCTCCCCATCCCTGCTGCCTGGACCAGGGCCTGGTTCAGTAAACCCTTGTTGAACTGAGGTTCTAAACTGTGATCCTAATTCTCCTTCATTGCCCCCTCTGGGTTGACATCCCGGCCTTGATCTCAATCACCATGGAAATGGTTTCTTTCCTCGCCGCGTCCCTGGGGGGTAATGAGTTTGCCTTCTCCAGGTTAACTGGAATGTCCCCCCCTACATCAGGCCCGGAGTTCTTGCTCAAGGGCTCAGCTTTGGAATAGTGACCTATGCCCCCGGCCCCAGGACTGACAAGGGTCGTAACCACTCAATAGCAATGACATCAAATAAAATTAAAAACAAAAACAAACAAACAAACAAAAAAAACCCAGGGACGCCTGGTGGTTCAATAGGTGAGTGACTGACTCTTGGTTTCAGCTCAGGTCATGATCTTGTGGTTCCTGAGTCTGAGCCCTGCATCCGCCTCTGTGCCCGAAGCCTGCTTGGGATTCTGTCTCCCTCTCTCTCTGCCCCTCCCCCTGCTCGTGTTAACGCTTTCTAAATAAATAAATAAATAAATAAATAAGTATTTCAAAACGAGCCACGACCTTGGTTGCAACAGGGTCCGAGTCACAAGAATTCAGGTATCGGGTTGGTCTCTTTTCTTATCCCTACGTACAGGTGACGGATCAGACTCAGAGAGGACTACTGAGTGACCTTGCCAAGGCCACACAGCTAGCAAGCGGCAGGGAAGAGATGCAGGCCCACGTCCCTCCAGCTCCGGAGTCTGAGTTCGCCATCACTGCCTTGTACCGCCTCTAGGAATAAATGCTTAAAAAAAACCCCAATTTGTTGACGCTCTCTGGCTGTTCACTGGATAGCAGGTGCCCCACGATGTACGTATCAACTTATTTAGCCCCCCTAACAGCCCATTTTACAGAGGAGATAACCAAGAGGGGCAGTCTAAATAGACTGCCAAGGCCCACAGCGAGGAAGTGCAAGGTCTGGATTTGAAGCCAGGAGGCTGGGGCCGGAGCACCATCCGTCATACACAGATACAGCACATTAACGTCTCTGAATGCGCAGGATGGTAGGACGAGCTCAGGGACGAAGCCACCGGGACTGAGACGCGACCACCGTACTCCTCACGGCCCCCTCTTCAAAGGAAGGGCTCGGACGGAACAACTTCCATGCTCCTCCCAGCCCCGGAGGGAGCTTCTGCCCTTGCTGCCTTGGTTTCCCCACCTGTCATGCCGGGGAATGGGATCTACATACTCTCTTGGGCCCTTCCCAGGTCCACAGGCCGACGTTGACACCACCACCGGCCCTAGATTTCACCTCCTGAACCCCCCCCCCCCCAGGAGCGCCCCGGAGACTGGTATTTCATTCAGCCGGTTCTTTCCGAAGAAGAGAAACCCCATTTTCTCCAAACCCTCGATCTGCCCACGTGTGCACCTCCGTGGATTGCTGCGGTGACCACCACCTGGGGGACACTTCGCCCCACCTTAGGGGTCGCTCCCTTCTCTCTGGGAGGGGGGGGGTGACTCCTGCAGAACCCAGGTGGCCGGTTCTGCAGATTCTCGGGGGGGGGGGGGTGCGCACAGGCTGGGTTTTATCCGTGCAGAGGCCCAGGAAGGGCACCCGGAAGGCCTCCCCCCCTCCCGCCCCCCCTCCACGGGCTTATTATTTTTGTTGGTCTGACATTACCACTGTGCAGGGATGGCAGGGAGGACAGAGGGCCAGGTCTCCAAGCGGCTGTCCCCGGGGAGACACCTGCGGTATCTGGAGGGCTTTCCTTGAAAAACCAACCAAGAGCAGAGACCCCAGCCTGCGACTCTCTTACCCTGTCACCCATCTGTCAGCCTGGCTGTCTGTCCTCTGGGCGTCAAGTAGGAATTCTGGAGGGAAACTCTTTCCTATCGGCTTGATTTTCCCCCGGGGAGGGCCTGGAGCATCCTGGAGGTGGGCTACGAGGCGTGTGTATTGGGGGCCCGCCCGCGCCTACACCCCAGAAGCTTGAGAACGTGCTGCTTTCTGGGTCTCCCGCCAGGTGGAGTGAACAGGACGGGCCTCGGGTTCTTCCCAGAAGATTAGGAACCGCGTTGGGGTGCACAGTGGGGGGGGGGGGTGTGGGGAGGGTGATGAGGGTGGAGTTGGGAGTTCGGCCCTTCCCCCTCAGCTGTCTCAGAGTCGCCCCGCTCCACTCGAGGAGGACTTTGTGAATGGAGGCAGAGTGGGGGGGGGATTTACACCCCCCCCCCCGAACACTGAACTTTCCCACTCCTTACATTGTGGGTGGGGAGGGCGCGGGGAGGACACCCCTTCCCCCCTCCCCTCCCCCTCCCTCCCCCCCCCCCCCCCCCGCCGGACTCCGCGCAGGACCCCCTCCCTCCCCGCAGCCGCAGGGTGGGGGCGGGCGAGGCGCGGCGCGGGGAGGAGGAGGAGGAGGAGGCGAGGCAGGGGCGAGGTCTGCTTCAAGAAGGGGCGTGCGGCCGGAGGAGCTCGCGTTTTTAGCAACTTGGAGAGCGCGAGGCGGCGGAGGGGAGGGAGAAAGTTTGCTTCCCCGACGTCAGCGCCGGGCGGGCCGCGGCGGCCGGGGGGCGAGCAGGCGGCGGGGAGCGGGGCCGAGCGCGGGGCGGCCGCGGGGCGCGCTCGCTCCGACCCGCGCCTGCCACCCGCGCCGGCGACCCCGGGGCCCTGGCGGGCATGGACAGCGCGGCCGCCGCCGCCGCCGCCGCCTTCGCCCTGGACAAGCCGCCGCTGGGCCCGGGGCCGCCGCCGCCGCCGCCGCCGCCGCCCGCGCTGGGGCCCGGCGACTGCGCCCAGGCGCGCAAGAACTTCACGGTGAGCCACCTCCTGGACCTGGAGGAGGTGGCGGCGGCCGGGCGGCTGGCGGCGCGCCCCGCGGCCCGGGCCGAGGCGCGGGAGGGCGCGGCGCGGGAGCCGTCCGGGGGCAGCAGCGGCAGCGAGGCGGCGCCGCAGGACGGTGAGTGCGGGCGGGGCGGGGGGTGGACGGTGAGTGCGGGCGGGGCGGGGGGGTGGGGGGTGGGGGAGCCCGGGGGGAGGGGGGGTGCGGGCCGGGGCCCGGGGGGGGCGGGGGGGGGCGTGGGAACGGAAGCGCGGGGTCCGCGGGGGCGCGCGCTCCGCGGGGTCCGGGGACGGGAGGGAGTCGGGGCGCGGACGCGGCGCGAGACCCGCCGGGGGTGCGGCTGCCGGGTGGGGGCCGTCGGTCTGCGATCGGGCGGGCAGCGGGGACCGGGGGCTCTGGACCCGGGGAGGGGCTCGGCCGCCCTCGGCCACGGCCGCCGCCGCCGCAGGTCGTGGGAACGGCGGGGACGTGTGCCGCCTTGGTGCCCGGCCCGGTGGGGGGTGGGGGGTGTGGGGGGGTGGGCAGCGCTCGCGGCCGCCCCGCCAGGTCGCCCGGGAAGTGGGTGCGATCACTGCCAAGTCACAGCCGGGGAAAACCGAGGCTTCCGAGGGGCAGGGCAGCCGGGTCACACGCCTGGGTTTCAGAGGCCGCCCGGCTTCCTCCTGTCCCACCCCCGCTGCGGCTAGGTCTTAAGATGGGCTCCTTGGCGGGGGTGGGGATGCCTGCCCCCCCCAACCCCACCCCCAGTTTACCCCACCGGCGGCTTCCTAGATGGACTGGCCCAACCCTAAGGAGCCAGCCAGGCCTCTCTCTTCTGCCGAGGTTAAAGGTCATCAGGAAAGGGCTTTAAAAACAAACAACCCACCCAAGTGGCTTTTTCAGAAAGTCGTACTGGATCACTGCGGCCTGAGCCCTGGGTGAGACAGGAGGGGGGCGGGGAGGGAGAGATGGAGATACAGCGAAGGTGCCTGGCCCTGGACGTTTCTCGTGGGAGCCGAGGAAGGACCGGAGTCCCCACGGCTCGCCTACAACCTGTAGAGTAGCTAGGGTGGCTGAGACCAGAGCCAGGTCCCCTAGCCCCGGGGAGCCAGCTGGCCTGCTGGAAGCTCTGGGCCCCTTTAAGAGCCCTTCCCACCCCCTCCTGGGGACCCCCACTTCCTGCACCAGCCTCCAGGTCTCAGGGGAGCCCGCCCCCCTGCTGGCTACATGCCCTGCTTTTCAGATGAGAGGAGGTGCAGGGGGCACCGAGGTGACTCCAGCCTCGCCTGAGACCTTGTCCAGGAGCACGTGTGTACGTGAGGCGTGCCTGACTCCCAGCCGCACCTCACAGAGCACCCAGCTGGTGCCGTTGCTGGCTCCCTCCCGGGGGCGTCCACTTGCCCGCCAGCCACAGCCTTCCGGCATCTCTCTGCACCCTCCAGGGTGAGCATGAAGCAGGCCGACCCACCCGCGGGAGCTGGGGTTTCCCTGATGGAAAAGTGGAAGCGAGGTGTCTGGTTTGGGCCGGGGGCCAAGTGGGTGCCTTCTGGTGCAAGAGAGGGGCTCTGCCAGCCTGAGTTCGTTCCAGGACCCCAGGGCTCCTGGGAGGAGCGGCTGGCTCTGAGCTGGCTTCCCCTAAGAGGAGAGGAGAGGTCTCTGATTTTACCTGAACGAATGGGGGATCCCCCCCTGGGGCTGGGGAGAGAAGGAGGAGCAAATTGAAGGTGAAGCCAAGAAGGAAGGGCCAAAAGGAAGGACAGGAGAGAAGAGAGGGGGCGCAGAAGTGGCCCCGAGAAGAAGGAAGGAGGCACGGGCTTCCTGCCCTCGAGACCTGGCCCGGGGCTGGGTGCCTGTTTCCAGCCCAGCCGTGGGGAGAGACGGTGGAAGGCATCGCCGCTGTTGGGACACAGCATAGGTTTCCCAAACGCAGGGTTTTTCTGGGGGTGTCCCAGAACTACTTGTGTCATCTGCGGACACAAGTGCCTGGACAGGGCCACTGGCAGCCCCCAGGGAGCTCAGTGGGTAGGGGGGCCTCCCCAGCACCCCCCTGCCCACCCTCGCCCGGCACCCTCAGTGAGAGCCCGCGGTGGGGGTGGGGGGGCTTTCCTTTCCTAGATGGGGCTTCCGCACCCTGGGGGCACCAAGGCCCTGGGGACAGGGAACGCACTGGGTGTGGGGTCGGGTGGGGTGGCGCAAGAGCGGTGGCAGCGGTCTGGCCCCCAGAAGCGAGCATCTCCCACTCGGCTGTGACATTGAAACGCGCATGGCCACCGTGGAGGGTTCTTCGGGAAGCTACACGTTTCAGTTTCAAGGCTTCTCTGTGTTGGGGATCACATCTTTCCCCCTCACGTTTGGTGTTAAAAACGCCCTTTCTTTCATGAACTGGGGATAATAATTGGAGATTGTTTGATTTTAATGTCTTTACTTGGCAAAATTAAAAGGAGGTAACCCTATAGTCATTCCTTAGATTGAAAGCAAATCACTAGTCCATGAAATCCAAATGTTTTATATAGAGTCAAGCGTCTCCCCAAGGCCAACTGGGCGCATTTCCAGGGGTGCCCGCTGCCGGCAGAGTTCTCCCAGAGAGGCAGGCGGGACGCGGCGGGGTGGGGGTGGGGGGGGGGGGACACTGTATGGCTGTCCCCCTGGCCCGTGAGACTCCCTCGGCTTGCTCTCTGCGTCTGGGCCTGCAGAGTAGAGGGCAGAGGCTGGCTGCTCTGTTCTTTTTCCATTTCCTTCCCTCCTCAGGCAGGTGCCCCCCCTCCCACTGCCACTCACTGTGGATCCCAAGTCTCGAAGTCTCCAAATGGGGGGGGAGAAGGAACCGTCCCTCCGGGATCTCGGTGAACCCAGCCTGCATCACGGGACCCCTTTCCTAAATAGGCAGCCAGACCTCAGGGTGTCGGGACTCTAGACCCCAGGCCAGCAGGCACGGGGCCTGGGCTGTGACTTCGTCCCTCAGTCTGGGCCCGCCTGGAGCCCTGGCGCCTCGCCGAAGATTTGCCCCATGCTCAGAAGTGGGTTTTCCTGTGGCTTCTGGAGCTGTTTCTGGGTCCAAAGAAAACAACTGACACTAAAGAGAGATGTCCCCCCCCCCCCATTAAAAATTAAGGGCTAATGGAGAAACTCATGAGTTAGAAAATTGATACATTTTCAGTCTGCCAGGAGAGCAGGCTCAAAATTAAAAAAACAATTTTTTTTTCTTCTCTTTTGTTTCACAAAGCCACCAGTAGATGTAGCCGAGCCTCGCCAGTGATTTTCCCAGAGCAGGCGTCCCGGAACTGGCCGGGAAGGCTGTGGCTTTGCTGGTGACTCAGAGCAAAGCGGGGTCTCGTGTCCCTCCCAAATCAAACGCTGAGGTCTGCGCCGGGCGCTGAGCTATGCCAAGCACGTTAGGAAAATAAACCCTCGTTTGCTGTCTTTGCAGTGACTTACAACAAAAGAAACCACATTAATAACTGAGATTTTCTTTAAAGCATTCCCTCCTGTGGGCAGGGCGGAAACAGGGATGCGGACACACTGTGAAAATAAACACGGCCCCTGGAGCCAGCCGGGTGAGGCCCCCAGGCCCGGGAGCCCTTCCCCCCCCCAAAGCATCTGGCTGGTACCTGGTTTGGAGACCTCAGGACCACGCGGGTCCACTGCCCGGAGATTCAGGACAGCCGGGTGCTTGGAGGCTGAGGGCACAGGCTGGGCCGGAGGGCGGGCTGGAGCCCCGGGTGGGGGTTCTGGGCTCCCCTCAGCCACATCTGCTAATGGGGGGCCAGGAGGCCAAGGGTGAACCTGGTTTAGGGTGGGGGCCTGCCCCTTCCCCAGAGTAGCGGACCTGAAGGGACCCCTGGAGTTCTAGAGACGGGCCGACCTGCCTTCAATTCTTAAAACTTTTATTGTGGCGAAATGTATCCAAGATTCAGCCCTTTAGCCATTCAGGGGCGCTCAGCGCATTCACGGCCGTTGCTCAGCCGCCACTGCTGCCCGTCCCCAGAACTTTCTCAGCGTCCCAGACTGAGATTCTGCCCCCTTGAAACACTGACTCCCCACCCCCCACTCTCCTCTCTGTCTCTCTGAATCTGACAACTCTAGGACCTCACGTCAGAGCCGGGGAGCTTACGATGTTGCCCTTTTGTGACACTTAGCATGATGTCTTCTGGATTCGTCCATGTCGTAGGCGTGGGTCAGAATCTCCTTTCTTTTTACGGCTGAGCAGTATTTCGCTGAGTGCGTGTGCGTGTGTGTGTGTGTGTTTTGCGTGTGCTCGCACGTGCCACGTTTTGACCATCCGTTCATCTGTCGGTGGACACGTGGATGTTTTCCACCTTTTGCTGTTGTGACAAATGCTGCTGTGAGTACGGTGTGCAAATACCTTTTCAAATCCCTGCTTTCCTTTCTTTTTTCTTTTTTTAATGTTTATGTATTTAATTTGAGAGAGAGATAGAGAGTGAGCAGGGGAGGGGCAGAGAGAGAGGGAGAGAGAATCCCAGACAGGCTCCGTGCTCTCGGTGCAGAGCCCGACCCGGGGCTCGAACTCACGAAGCCGTGAGATCATGACCTGAGCCGAAACCCAGACTTGATCGCCCAAACCAACTGAGCCCCCCGGGGGGCCTAGAGCCTACCCTTCTTCCCTCTGGCCTTCCTTTCCTGGCATCCATTTCAAGGGGGCCCCGGGGGGTGGGAGGCGGGGGCAGAGCCGTCTGCAGTGGGAGCCTGGCTTTTGCTGCCCCCTCTGTGTGTGACTGTCACATCCCTTCTCTGGGCTCAGTTCCCACCTGAAAGGGGGAGGCAACGCCCAGATGTTGGGAGGGGCCCCTCCCGCCTTTCATCGTGATTTGATCTAGGCTGAGAAAACGCGCAGGAACGTGGCGTCTCGGGGGTCTGGATCCTGGCAGGGCCTGGTGAGGGCAGCCCCCCAGCCTATGCCCCGGGTGGGGAGAGAGGAGGGTGAGCGAGACGCTGAAGAGCCAGGCCTAAGAAGCTGGGAGCCAGGGGAATCCAGTTTGAGAACTGCTGGGTCGGCCGGGCTGGCGGGAGGGGCACATCTCTGGCTTTTTGTCAGCGGGGTGGGCACTCCCTGTTTAGTTCATTGTCCTCTAGGTTCCAGGGTCGTCTTGGTCCTCTAGTAAATCATCTGCCTGGAGCTTGGGGTGCGGCACAGGACCCTCGGACCCGCTAGCACCCCATAAGGGCAGAAGCTCAACAGGGCCCGAGCGGTCCTTGTTCCCTCGCGGAAGATTCCGGAAAAGTAGTTTTGGAGCAGTGGTGAGAATGCCTGTTTGCACACCACACTTGAGGCCCAGAAGGCATTGCCAAAGACGACAGGGGGAGAGCGGACCTGATGTCCCTGTAGGTGCGGGGCGCCCTGAGTGGGTGCGGGAGGCAGCACATAGTAGGTTCTCAATAAAGGGCCTCCATGGCAGCTCACTGGGATGCCCACGCCTGCCCTGTGAATCAGGCAGGGCTAGTGATTTACCATCCCTATTTTGAGGGGGCCCAGAGAGGCAAAGCAACTTGCCCAAGGCCTCCCAGCTGGGAAGGGAGGGGTGGAGTTTGTTTGGGGAACTAAAGGGATGGAGAGGCGGGAAGGGCTAGGCCTTGAGGGCTACACAGAGTGGGGCTGGTGGGGGTAGGCCCTGTGCCGTGTTCAGGGTTTCTAAACGTCTGAAGACAAAGGAGGGCTTCCGGTGGCTCGTCCTAGGCGGGGACGTGGGGTCAAATGGGGTGAGGCAAAACCTGAGGGGCGGTCGTGGTGTCTAAGACCCAAAGGACAGTGGCTGACCCCAGATGGAAATGAATCTTGGGGGGTGATTAACGGGGAGCCGGAGGGCCCCCTGAACACATCCGACACACGGCACATCAGGGTCGGGACCTGGCCCGGGGTTGCCCTGGAGTCGGAGTGAGAAGTCGGTTGCGGGAGTAGAGAGAGGGGACGTGCCGGTGAGGCCGTGACCGTGGCCAGCGGCCCTGAGAGGCACGTTCGCTGAGTGCTTACCACGTGCCAGCCAGGGCTCTACCCGCCTCACCCCTGTTGTCTCCCCACCAACCACGGAAGTGGGTCTTTTTAGCACCCCCAATCTTTTTTTAAACATTTTTTTTAATGTTTATTCTTGAGAGAGAGTGTGCATGGGAGAGGGGCAGAGAGAGAGAGAGAGAGAGAGAGAGGGAGACACAGAATCCGAAGCAGGTGCCAGGCTCCAAGCTGTCAGCCCAGAGCCCGACGCGGGGCTCGAACCCACAAACCGCGAGATCGTGACCTGAGCCGAAGTCGGACATTTAACCAACGGAGCCACCCAGGCGGCCCCCCATCCCCATTTTATACGAGGGAGATGAGCCACTCGCCAAGTCACAGCTTCCCGTGAAGCTTCCCAGGTCTGTCCAGTTCTGAAGGCCCTGTCCTCCACCACCGCCTAAAGCCGTCCCCGGAGCCCCCAGAACGAGGGCTGGTCCAACCGGGGATGGCCACTCCCAGGCGGATGTGGGCCGCACTCAGGGGGCATGAGGCAGCCTGTGGAGGGGTCTTTTCAGCAGCCCGGCCTGGGGGAGACGAGCAATCCTGGCAGTGTTGGGGGGCCGCCCAGCTTGGGGGGTTTGGGAAGGTGTGAGCTGAGTGGGGGACCCTCTCCTGCCCAGAAACATCCAGAATGGCCTATCCCACCCTCCCGCAGGCCTATCTCCAGCCTCCGGGACACAGGAGAGCCGTGGAGGGTCCTTGACTCTGAGGAACATCGATAGGACGGCCCCCTTTCCTAGTCGACCGCAGCTCCCATACTCATCCATTCATCCATCCATTCATTCATTCATTCATTCATTCCACAGTCGTTTTCTGAGTGCCCACTGTGTGTCAGGCCTCGAGCCCCTACCACCCGCCCAGGCTTTCGGATTTCGAGCCCAGTGAGCTTAGAGCCACTGGCCCAGAGTGGCGAGTTGTACAAGCTGCCCAGAAACCCATTTACTCGCGACAGGATCATCCGGTTGCCTCCGTCCGTTTCAGACACAGAGATGCCCCCCGCCCCGGCCCCGCACACACACACTCGAACCCACAAACCCTCTCACGCCCACCCACACTCACATCCGTACACACAAGCCCACTCGTTCGCACACACACCCCCCCCCCCCCCCCCATCAACACACACGAATGTGCGCGCACATGCTCACGCCCCTCCATGAGGGCTCCAGCCTGGCCCAAGCGATCGCGTCCAGGCTCTTAGTGGGCAGGGCGGCCGCAGGCAGCCAGTGAGCAGTGAGCGGCCAGAAGGCTCTGGAACGGGCCAAGGGTTAAGTGCCTTTTGTGAGGTGGTGAGTAGGAGAGCACCGTGGGAGCTTCCTGTTTAGACAGAGGTGGGGAAAGTCATCGCACGGGCTCCCGTGCTGAGCAGACAGGGTGCTCTGGGGGGTAGGCGAGGGCACAGGGGGCAGGGGGCAGGAGGCAGGGTGCTCCCCATCCAGGGCTGCTGCCAGGAAGGAGCTGTGGCCTCCCCAGGAGCGTGGGCTTGCTGGCAATGGCAGGGGCAGAGCCCCTCCCAACCCCCCCACCCCCCACCCCCCCCCCCCCCCGCCCCCAGCCAGAGCCCAGGAGTCGTGGCATCTTAAGATGTCCTGGGAATCAGGTCGCGGAACAACCCGGATGCTGTCACCGCCGCTGGGAGTCTGGCCCCTTGCTCTGTGTCCCTTCCACATCTGGGAAGCTGCCTGTCCCCAGCCTGGCTCCGAGGGGGCACCGTGATGACAGGCGCCGTCCACATGGGGTGCTTTACAGCCGGCGATATCTTTTATTGCGTCCTAAAAGATGAAGCGGGCTCTGGAAGGCATTATTTTTGGTCCCTCTTTGTGTTCCATTCTGCTTTTCTGTGCATGGGAGGGGCAGTTGGGACCTTCCAGTTTGGGGGGCGGCGGGGGGCGAGGCGTTACAGAGAAGCCAAGAAGCTCGGACCTGGCGGCCCAGGGGGGGACCGTGGTCTTTGGGGAAGCTCCTTGGTGTGGGGCAGTGAAAGGGGAGGAGGCCGGGACAGGCACCCCTGGGAGCTTCCGCAGCGGGCCCTGAGCAAGCACCTTGGTCGCCTGAGACCCGACCGGGTGAAGGTTTGTCACGTCTGTGACACTGCTGCTCAGGGGGTCGTAGGTGGGGCCTTGGACGTGGCCTGTCGCCGGTCTGGGGGGGTTTGGACCCAGCTGTGGGTCAACATGTGGCCCCAGAAAGACGCACCTGGGCAGCCGGTTGAAATGCATGTTCCTGGGCTCTACCCCAGCCCGTGGAATGGTGCTCCGTGGGCCCGGGCACCTGCATTTAACAGGTTCCCACGCACTTCTACGTGCATTAGGGGGTGCACGTTAGAATGGCGGGCGCCACCGAACCCTCAAAGCCCCCTCCCGGCATCCCCCCCCCACCCGCGGCTCTCCCTCGCGGGGGTGGGTCCCCGGGGGCCCCAGGAGGGCGGCCACCTGGCCCCCCCCATCCCACCTCCAGGTCCATCCTCCCCTCCTGCCGTGGGCACAGACATCTCCACGCCAGAGATGGCGTTATTAAAAGTGACATTTAACCAGAGCTGGAATTAACCACGCGGATGGCTGCAAACCTCGGAATCAAAGCGCGAGCCGCCGGGCGCGCCTGGCAGGGGTCTGGGCCTCTCCGCCGCCAGAGCTCCGCGCCCCGGCCTCCCATATAAAACCCCCGTGGAACGCCGAGGTCTTGAAAGCCAGTGCACCTCCTTTCATTAGACTAACAAATAACACGTAACAGAAAACATCTGTTAACAGCAGCCCCTAATGTTCTCAAGATGGTGTCACGGGCGGCCGGTCCAGCCAGCGGGCAGCCAGGCCGATCAGGGCTCGGGTTCTGGCCGCCCCCCCTCCCCAGGGGGGGTCGCAGGGCCCTCGGGGGAGCCGGGCACCCATCCCCCGTCTCTCCTGGGCCCCTGCACCCTGTGCGGCCCGGGGGATTCCTTCTCCGCCTTTCCTTCCTCTGACTCTCTCCCTGCTGATGAGAAGCAGTCATCCGAAGGTGTGTTTGCGGGGGGGTGGGGGGTGGACCGTGCAGCGGGGTCCTCCCCCCCACCCCCCCGCCAGCCGTGTGGCCTCGGCACGTTTCACAGATCTGGGGAAACACGAGAGCTGGCTGGCGGGGGATACGTGGCCTGAGGTGGTCAGCAAGGGTGTCTGCTGCTTTGATTACTGTCGGGGAAACAGAGGCTCCGAGGGGTCAAGCGACTAGCCTGGGGTTACACAGGGGGTGGAGAAGCGAGGCCTGAGACAGCACAGGCCGGCTCTGCCCTCGCTGAGGCCCCACGTCCCCTCAAAGTCCCCACCACTAACCGCACGGGCCCGGAAGGCAGAGGGGCCTGTGGATGCCGTATCTTCCCAGACGGAGGCCGAGAGACCTGAGCGCCACCCCCCCTCCCGGGACCCGGAGCATCGTCTTCTGGCCGCTTCCCAGACCGAGGGAGGGCAGTCCGGGAAAACAGCCCAACGGTGGGAGAAGAGACAGATTGGCACTTTGTCCCCTGTTTCCCGTCACGGTGAAGCTACAGAAAACAGGTCTTCTCGTCGTCCACCGAAGAGACCGTTAAGCCCCAGCCCTCCCCGCCCCTCTCTAAGATATGCCTTGCTTTGGGGTTGCAAGGTGACGGGCTGGGGCGCGTTAATTTGCCTGTTCATTCAGGGCACGCGTGGTGTTGTTCCAAGACATCGTGCGGGGAGAAAACACCAGGGGGACGGGGGAGCCCTGGTCCCTCACCGGGGAGGGGAGCGCCAAGGCAGGGTCGCGGCCTGCGGTCTCAGCCGGCCGTCCCCACCTGCCTGGCTCAGCACAGCACTTCACGTGCAGCCTGCTGCTGAATTCTCTCAGCGGCCTTAGGAGGGCAGGGAAGCATGATCCCCATCTTGCAGATGAGGAAACTGAGGCTCAGAAAGGCAGAGCGAGGTGGCCCAAAGCCGCTGAGGAAATGTGCGGTGATCCCCAGAGCCTAGGGACAAGGCTGGTCACCCCCAGCCTGGGCCCCTAGGTGGCCAAGCAGCCCTGACAGGGAGGGACTGCGTCTCCCATCTTCCTGATTCTCACCTGGAAACCTCTGCAGTGACCCCGAGGAGGGCGCTGCTTTTCCAGGGACACCCTTGTGCAGAGCCTCACCCCCAGCGGTCAGGCAGGGGGACTCCGGGCTGTGCTGTGACGCGGGGGCTGGGGCCGGGGGCCCGGGTTGGGGGGGGGGCCAGGAAGGGACCCCAGCCTTTGGGAATCTCGTGTTTCCCAGACACGTCGTGTTTTCCCCCGGAAGGCCGGCCCCTCCCCCAGAACCGTCTGCCCTGCCATCACAACCCCAGGCTGACCCCCAGGCGGGGCGAGTGTCAGGGCTCGAAGCGGGAAATTGCTGGAGACAAGAAGTAAAAATGGACTGCTCTGGTTTCACCAGGAAGGGAAGAGGAAACGGCGAAGATCTAACGTGGCCGAAAGCGAGGTCGCTGTTGAAAGGCGATCGTTGTTGTTGCCGTGAACTCGAGTCCGGGCCGAGCAGAGCTCCCAAGACGGCGGCCTTTTCGAGGGGCTGATTTCTCTCTCAAGGGAGGAAGAGAATGGGGGAGGCATCCCGTGAACGCTTCCCTCCCTCCTTCCACAAATATTTGTCGAGCACCTACTCCATGTCGGGGGGTGGGCTAGGTCCTGGGGTCCCAGCGGGATCAAGGGAAGTGTGGTCCCCGCCACAAAGATGTCCTGGCTGCCCTGAGGACAGATAAAGGGGCCCCCTACCTGGCCTGGAGGTTCTGGGAAGGCTTCCTGGAGGAGGCGGAATTTCAGACTGTACCTAAAGGATGAGTGGAGTTAGCCAGAAGAAGAGGTGGGGGAAGGGTGTCTCGGGTGGCGGGAATAGCAGATACAGAGGCTCAGAGGTAGGAAAGAGATTGGCTGTTCCAGGAGCAGAGGGGTGTGAGGGAGCACCGTGGCGGTGGGCCAGCGAGCAAGGCCTGACCCAAGACCCGCCGTTTTTTGTGTGAGGAGCGGTGAGAACGCTTCCTGCTCGTCTGTGGGTGTCTGGAGTATCCAGAGCACCCAGGGCCTCCCCAGGAGCTCTCCTGGTGAGCCAGTGAGCCTGTCGTGTGGGATATGAGTGGCTCACTTGGGAACAGCAGGTGGCCTGGCTGCCCAGAGCGTCCAGGGTGCCCCTGTCTCCAAAGGAGCTGACCACAAGCCCTAACTGGCTGCCCAGGGCCCAGTCACTCTGAGATCTGAGATCCCGAGTTGGGGAGGAGAGACTTTGCAACAATCCTGAGATCGAAGCTTCATTCGCGGGCCCGTTAACAAGGCGAAAGGTTGGCCCAGGCCGTCCAGCCGCAAATCCCTGGAAGGACGGAGGGGGCTTGGGGTGCTCGTGGCTGGGTCGGGGCAGTGGGGCCGGCTGATTTGTGGGCATGTTCATGTTCATCACGATCATCCACCAGTCCAGACCATCTATCGGGCACCTGCTGTTTGCTCAACCCTCCGTGGTTCCTCTCATCAATCCCTCCTGGATACGCTAGGAGGAAGGTAGTCTTCTGGCCCTGTTTTCCAGACAGGGAGGCTGAGGCCCAGAAGGATGAGCTATGTACTGAGGACACGGGGGTCCCGGGTCTGAGGCCCTTGCTCTCGGCGTGTTTCTCAGCCTGGCTGGCCCGGGGCCCCTGGGGCTGTGCTCACTCCGACCTCATCCAGCCTCTCCGGGCTTTGCTTATGGGAAAGAACAGAGGCTCCAGCTCGACCCTGGGACAGGGACAGCCTCCCTGGACCCCTGTGTGGCTCCATGGCGACACCAGCATAGAAACAGACAGCTGGTCCCAGAGAGTTCCAGTGGCTCCCCTGCCTTGTCAGGGGCAGGACATGTCGCTGGTGGGGTCCGGCCTGGCTGTGGGATTCTGGCCCCAGCCTCACCCCCCCCGATTTCTGACGATCTTGGGAAAGTGCCTTCTTTCCCTGAGCCTCATGTTCTGCATCTGCAAAATGGGCGTAATGATAGCAGCCGGAGCTTGGATTGTTCTGAGGAGTTGGTGAAATCAAGCAGCTCAGAGCTCAGTGCTATGCCCCCCTGGCCAATTTGTTTTCGCGTTCGCTCTCTCTGCCGCGTGGGAGGAGGAAGCAGCCCAGTTTAGGACTGCCAAGCCCTCCCACAGATGGAGAAACCAAGGAGGGGGAAGTTTCCCGAGGCCCCACAGGAAAAGGAGCTGAGATCAGGAACAGAGTTCTGGGTCCCAGGAGCTGGCTCTGGCGGCCTTTGCTGGGACCTAACTATGCTTTCCAAAGAGGGAACAGATTATCCAGCCCTGGGTGCCCCCCCCCCCAACACACCCGCAGGACCCAAGCCCCACTGCCCCTGCCCAGCCCTGCCTGGTGACCTGGGGTCCCCTCTCTGGAAGGACGGCACGGATATGCTGCAGCCCCAGCCTGACTGATACGGACTGCTTGTTCCCGCGCAGAACGAGCCTCTTGCTTTTATTTCCCGTGGCCCATATTGTAACCACGTATAATTTCATGACAAATGCCGTCTATAAAACACAACGCGGGTATTTTTATAATGTGGCATTTGAGGTTAAAAAGTCAAATGAGAGATCAATTGCCACTTCTAGAAGGTCTGTGCATAAGATGGCTCAGAGAGGAAGGCTGAGATATTCAGATCTGCTCCCTCAGGGATTACGGATGGGTTCTTGCCACATGTCTAGAACAGGTGGGTGTGTGTGTGTGTGTGTGTGTGTGTGTGCGTGTGTGTGCACGCACACACACGCACACACACACACACACACACACACACTCAACTGATCCGAGGGCTCCAGCAGAGCTGGTTTAGACACGGTGTTTGCCTTCCTGGGAAAGCTGATCTCGATGCGGGCTCCATTCTCTGTCCAGGACCCCAGTTTCCTGCTGCCCACCGGAAGCAGGTTCTGTGATGATCAGGCAGCCCCAAGTTCATGGGGGCAGATGGCGGGGGGGAAACTCACAGAGCTTGGGGGACCAAGGAAAGAAGGTACCAGGTTTACCTCTGCTGGCTGCCAGCTCTCAGCTTCTCCCTAAACCCTCTCCTCCCTCCGCCCCTGAAAACCAGACCTGGATGGAAATCTAAGTGAAGAGTGGGTCCGTGGACAGGGCAGACGGCATGGGAGGGAGCCCCAGTCAGGGAGGAGGGAGGAGAGATGGGCCAGTCCCATTCCAAAGGGGCCGGAGGCGGGGGTGTGTCTCCTTCGGCACCCAGGGGTCAACCCGGAGCCCCCACAGAAGAGCCTCAGGGTTCTGGAGAGTTCCATAGTAGCTTCTTGGGCTCAGCGGATCGTGAAGAATGTTCGCTGCTTTCTTTAAACCGGTGTCCTCTGCACGGCAGATTTTCGTCTCTACCTTCCCCCGGTGCAGGCAGGTCTCTGACGTGCATGCCCCTCCCTCTCCCGTCAGGAAGGCAGAAGTTCTGAGGAGTTTGTAGCCAAGCCTGCAGCCTGGTGGCCTCCTTGTGTGTCCAAAGGGCCCCAGGGAGAGGAGGTCCAGAGTGGGGGCTGGTGAGTCCGACCAACCCCACATGGCTCTCTGGGGCAAAGGGCTTTCCCTTTCGGGCCTCAGTTTCGTCATCCGCAAAGTGGGGATAATGACAAGTGGGTTGTGGGGACGCAGAGCTGGGAAGCACTTAGGCTGTTCTCTATCGTTACTGCCATTGCTATGATTAGCGACTCACATGCGGGGCCCTGAGAGAATGGGAGGAGGAACCCGCCCCACCCCTGGCAGCTGCTGGTCCCTAGGGTCCCTCTTCTCCCCAGCAAGGGACAGAAACTGTCGCAGCCGAGACTAGCTCCATATTAAGGCAACAGCTCTCTCCCCACCCCGAGCCCCACCGTGGGCAGGGCAGGGGGAGTCGGGGCTCGTCTGTTCCCCTCGTCTGCTGGCCCTGGCACAGGCAGAAGAGGAGGGGTACGTGCAAGCAACAGGCCGAGGTCTCCGCGGTGGGCACCCCACCCCCTGGGCCGCTCCTGGCCCTGCTCTGGTGAGCCATCGACCTCGCTCCTTTGGGTGACGTCGCTGTCCACAGAGAGCCCCTGCGGGGACCCCCTTCATAAGAGTGACACATCACCACCCCCCCCCCCCCCAGAGGAAGCTCTCACGCAGGCCTGAGCCCAGGGCACACATCTCCCCCGCACCTCCGTCTTTACAGGAGGCTGTCAACACTCCCATTTAACAGGTGACAAGTGGAGGTCCCTCTACTCAACATATACTTCTTGGGCCCCATGCGACGTGCAGCCACGGGGCAGACATCCAGCCGTCCGCCTTTAGCAGCTTCCAGGTAACAGGAGACAGGCAATTAACTGATAATGACACAGACAGGGAATTGAGTGCAGTGCCAGTAAATTCCGCCGAGTTGAGAAGCACGGGGGGGGGGGGGGGGGGGGGGGCTCCGCGGCTCAGAGACGGGAGTTGCCGTCCCAGGACTGCACAGCCAGCCCCTGGCAGAGGGATCCCTGCCCTCCCCGTGGTGCGAGCTGTGGCTCACGAGGGCCCCTCCGAACAGGCTGCAAAGATCCCCGGGCCACAGTAGCTGGGAGAGGGGTCCGCGACCGCCCACGTGGCAGGGGCAGGGCTACGAGCAGAGGAGCGGGGTTGCCAAAGGCGGGTCCACGGGTCTCTCCGGTGCTGTACTTGGAGGAAGGGGGTTCCCCTCGTGGGGGGCCCGCCGCCCTCCTTCTGCTAGGCTAGGGATGTAGGTGAGGCTCCAGCAGTGTGCTAGTCAGTGCGGTCACCCACAACGGAGAGAAAACCGGCCCTGAGCGAGGAGCTTAGGCGAAAGCAAGATCGTGATGTGCGCAACTCAAAAATGCAGGGCGGGACTTCAGGCCCGGCTCCATCCAGGAGCAGCCAGCATCGCTCCCCCAGGGTCTTGCTCTGCCAGGACTGGGTCCCTGCCCACGTCCGGACCAATCACAGAGGGGCTGCGTGCCGATTGGCCGAGGGCTGGGCTGTGTGGGTAGAGGCTTCGCCCAAACCCTCTGGGCCAGGATGAAAGGAAGGAGGCCGGTCCTCCAGCGGGGTGCAGCCCCACACAACAGAGCTTGCACTTATAAGGAGTCGTTCCCCAAATAGCACGGCGGGGGGGGGGGGGCGTGCTGTGCTTGTTTGGCATGTATTATCTCACCTAATACAGAGGGGCCTTTATGTGCCCGCTTTATAGTCGAGGAAGCCAAGGCTCAGAGGGGTCAAGTAACTTTCCCGAGGTCACCCAGCCTGCGTTTAGAGGAGCTGGACCTCGTGTCTCAACCGTGACCCTCAAAGCAACCAGTGTCTCTCCAGGTGGCACCGGGGCCACCCTTCTGCCGTCTTGTCCCCTTCCAGCAGGGCAGGCAGCCGTGTCCCTGAGGCCCCGTGACACGGTGAGGACACTCTGTGTCCTGGGCTGAAGGCCGGTGGCAGGAAGACACGGAGGCTGTCACTGCCCTCGCCTGGGAGCTGGGCCTGTCAGGGTCTTGCTGGGCATAGGACCCCCTTCCCATGACAGCAAAGACTCCATGGCAAGTACCCTTTATCCACAGCCGAGAGCGGTGGCGGACTTTGCCTGTCCGGCTGACCTGCCGTCATGTGCGGTCAACGTGCCCTCCCCCGTTTGCTAATGACCCTTCCACCTTGGATCCTGGAGCCAATAGAAAACTCTATTGCAGGGGCGCCTGGGTGGCTCAGTCAGTTAAGCGTCAGGCTTCGGCTCAGGTCATGATCTCAAGGTTCGTGGGTTCGAGCCCCGCGTCGGGCTCTGTGCTGATGTCTCGGAGCCTGGAGCCTGCTTCGGATTCTGTGTCTCCCTCTCTCTCTGCCCCTCCCACATTTGTGCCCTCTCTCTCTCTCTCTCAGAATAAATAAACTTAAAAAAAAAACTGTATTTCACATCTTTCATTTTCCTGGGCTCTTAAAAAAAGCTCCTGGGCCCTAGACATTGTGGCTCTAAAGGCTAAACGGAGCTGGGCTGTGAGTCATTCATTAATTCCTCCGGTGTTTATTGAGCACCTACTTAGCGCCAGGCACCATTGTCAACGCAGATGACCCTGGGCAGGGACAGAGGGAAACAGGCTGGTGCCGTCCAAGGGAGCTTAACCAGTGATGGTGAAGCGGTGGGGGGAGGCAGACAGGTCCCCAAGCTTTTCTGGGCTGGGGAGGGGAGGGTTCCCACGGGAAGGGGTGCCCCAGGTGAGAGGTGAAGACTGGGTTGGGCAAGGTGGAAAAGTGTTCTAGCCAGGCCCCCCGTGGGTCTGGTGGCGGGAGAGGGTCTCAGCAAAATGCTAATGAAATCAGAGCTGCCCAGGTGGGGGCCAGGCCCTGGTTAGGGTAGAATTAAGCAAATGTGGCGACTCTTTTCCATATTTGATTGGTGCCGGCTGAGGGACAGCCACCCGCAGCGCAGCACCCCCTGCAGCGGGGGGATTGGGGACATACGATGGGGGTGGGGAGCAGGTTGCTTTCTCAGTCCTGGGAGCCTGCCAGACTCCGAGTGGGCTGCCCTCGGCCTTCAAGGATGCTTCGTGGAAGGGAGGGGGCAAAGACGGGCCTCGTGGCTCGGCAGGGAGCTTGGCCTGTACGACTGCCCCCGCTCCGGACCGGTGAGGGGTACAGAGGGCCGGACGCATGCTTGTCAGCCGTGGTGACACCTGCGGGTCCCATCTCTCGACCGCCTTCCGGGCATCACCCCACGGAATCCTCGCAACAGTCCCTGAGTAGTGTGCTGTGCGCACAGGGAAACTGAGGCGCGGAACGATGAACTGACTTGCCGAGGTGGCAGAACCAGCAGCCTGATTGGCAGGCCGCCTTGGCCGCTGTGCCCGAGCCCATGGAATCATCCTAAGCGCCCAGCGAGGATGGCTATCTTCTTGTACCCACGAGATGGGAAGCAGGAAGGTAGCACGGCCCAGGAGCTAAGGGCGGGCAGACTCGAGCTCAGATCCCAGCTGGGCAAACTTGGGCGGCCCACGTCAGCTCTCCCGGGCTCTTTCCCCTTTCGTAAAGCCGGCCGATGACCGGATCCCCCTTGCACCGTCTCTAAGGGTGGGTGAGAAAGGGCTTCGAGGGCCGGAAGGGTCCCCGGGAGTGAAGGAGGGTTGTTTGAAGAGCCACCCTCCACCCGGGCTCCACGGTGCAGGCACGGACCATACTCCCGTTTTCTCCAGGAAGCACCACGGACAGCAGCGTGAGGCTCAGCGACTCTGAAGGAGAAAGGGGGGGAGGGCTCCCCGGGTCCACGTTGCTCGCTCTGACCGTTCCGCTGAGGCTCCCCGGGAGGTAGGGACACCGAGGGTCTCGTTGGCGGGCACGTTCCACGTTGCCGTCCGCCGAGAGGCCCGTGGCTTACAGGTGCTGGTCCCGTGGCGCCGGGAGACACTCCCACGCTCCTGACCGCACCCCCACCTCCTCTCCAAATCCCTCCCCTTTAAGCTTTCTTGGCTTCGGGGCGCCTGGGTGGCGCAGTCGGTTAAGCGTCCGACTTCAGCCAGGTCACGGTCTCGCGGTCCGGGAGGTCGAGCCCCGCATCGGGCTCTGGGCTGATGGCTCAGAGCCTGGAGCCTGTTTCCGATTCTGTGTCTCCCTCTCTCTCTGCCCCTCCCCCGTTCATGCTCTGTCTCTCTCTGTCTCAAAAATAAATTAAAAAAACGTTAAAAAAAAATTAAAAAAAAAAAAAAAAAGATAAGCTTTCTTGGCTTCTCTGGGCTCCCCGGGCACTCACGTCTAGAGCAAAAGCCTGCCCGCTCTGGTCTGAATCCTAGCGCTGCCGACCAGCTAGCTGGGTGACCCCGGGCAGGCCCTCGTTCTCCCCGAGCCACGGCTGCCCCCTCCATAAAACGGGGGTAAGCGACAGCGTTCATCTGCCAGGGTGGTGCATTTGGCTCGGTGCCCTGCACGCGAGGGTCGCTCCGCAGATGTCTACAGAGTTCATCATTTCTCAGTCCCCTGCCTTCTGCCCGGCGCCGTGGGGTTAGCTGCCCGAGTTATCGCCGGTGACGATATCCATTTTGCAGGTGGAGAACTAGGCCCGCTTGGGCTAAGCGGCCTGGGACCCTAGTTCTGGGGCTCGACCCCAGGCGGGTGTGACAGCCCAAACCTGTTGAGTCAGACTCTTGAGGGTGGAGGGCTGGGTGCGGCTTGGCATCTTATTATTTTTTTTAATGTTGATTTATTTTTGAGAGAGAGAGAGAGAGAGCATGCACGGGGGAGGGACAGAGAAAGAGAGAGAGGGAGACACAGAATCCCAAGCAGGCTCCAGGCTCTGAGCTGTCAGCACAGAGCCCGATGCGGGGCTCGAACTCACGAACCGTGAGATCGTGACCTGAGCCGAAGGCGGACACCCCACCCCCCAGGGATTGTGCTGAGCACCTACAGCTAGGACCCCCGTTTCAGCTTGCAGCCCCCACCCCTCCCACCTTCCCCAGCCCATCCATCCCCTGCTTCCCTCATGGCCTGTGTTTTGGGGGGTGCGTCCCTCTTTCCCTGAGAATTAGCACGAAACCTGAGTCTTCTCTGGCAGAACTTTTCAGCCCTTTGGGCACGCTTTTGAGGGTAATGACTCGCTTTAGAAAGGCCCCCTGTGTTCAGGGCAGGTGATGTTAGACACACAGGTTGCTTCAGGTTGCTGGGAAGGATCTGAACCTTAGTGACCAGGAAAGCAGGATCGGGGGCTTGACAGGGCCGCCCAAGGGCCACAGTTCGGGGGGACAGACACACCTATCACTGTCAACACAGTACGTACGTGCTCTCAAAATCCTAAATCGGATGTGCCTGGACCAGGATGTGGGTAACTGGGCCAAACACCTCCCTTGGGTGGGCCAGAAACCGTAGTGGCTCAGGAGTGCCAGCTAGAAAATGTGCAGTATTAGGGGCGCCCGGGTGGCTCAGTCGGTTAAGCGTCCGACTTCCGCTCAGGTCACGATCTCACCGTTCCCGAGTTCGAGCCCCGCGTCGGGCTCTGCGCTGACAGCTGGGAGCCTGGAGCCTGCTTCCGATTCTGTGTCTCCCTCTCTGTCTCTGCCCATCCCCCACTCACACTCTGTCTCTCTCTCTCTTTCTCAAACATAAATTTAAAAAAAAACATTTTTAAAAATGTGCAGGATTTTGGAAGCTGATTGTCAAACACAGATGCCATCGAGAGTTCAATTACATGAACTCCCAACTACACAAGCTATATTTAAAACAAGGGCAACATTTACTCCAAACTCCCCTGGTATCGTTTTGCTACATTTACTATTATTTATATCCTTGGGGTCCTTTGCATTCCGGGATCTGGGCAGCGAGAATAACTAGACTCCCCTGTGCTTCTGGGCGGCTCCTGGTTTTGCCTTCACTGGTGTTACATTGTAGCCAGAAATTGGTTGTGGTGGAAGCAGTTATACCCCAGAAATTGGCAAACGCCAATCAAGGGTCACTGGTTGTGACACGTTTAGCAGCATACCACAAGCCATAACTTAAATTAAAAAAAAAAAAAAATTTTGCTTTTGGTCTTCCCTCGAAATAGACTTTATTTTTTTCAGGGAAGTTTCAGGGTCACAGCGAAGGTGAACAGGAAGTTCTCATCCCCGTCCCCCGCCCCTCCACACGGTCGGCCCCACTGTCAACCTCCTACGTTTGTCTGTCGCGGTTCAGGAACGCACATTGGCACATCGTTGGCACCCCGCCCATAGGGTTTGGACAAATGGATAATGACAGTTACCCACCACTACAGTATCCTACGGAATGGTTTCGCTGCCCTAAACAAATCCCATATTCTACCTGTTTATCCGTCCCCCGGATGCCCACCCCTTTTTCTTGTTTGCATAGTTTTGCCTTTTCCAGAATGTCATACGGTTGGAATCATACAGGGCGTGGCCTTTTCAGATTGACTTCTTTCACTTAGTAGGATGCATTTAAAGTTCCTTCATTTCTTGGGGCGCCTGGGTGGCTCAGTCGGTTAAGCGTCCGACTTCAGCTCGGGTCACGATCTCGCAGTTCGAGCCCCAGTTCGTGAGGGCGAGCCCCGCGTCGGGCTCTGTGCTGATGTCTCAGAGCCTGGAGCCTGCTTCGGATTCTGTGTCTTCCTCTCCCTCTGCCCTTCCGATGCTCACACTCTGTCTCTCTCTGTCTCAAAAATAAATAAACATTAAAAAAATTTTTTTTAAGTTCTTCATTTCTTTTCCTGGCTTGATAGCTCATTTCTTTTAAAGCTGAATAATATTCTGTTGTCTGGATGGACCATGGTTCATCTGCTCACCTTCCAAGTTTTGGCAGCTATGAATAAAGCTGCTGTGAGCGTCCACGTGCGGCTTTTGGTGTGGACGTGGGTTTTCAACTCCTTTGGGTAAATACCGAGAAGCGCGATTGCTGGGTCACATGATTAAGAGTAGGCTTAGTTTCGTAAAAAAACCTGACCAACTGGCTTCCAAAGTGGCTGCGCCATTTTGTATGCCCACCAGCCGTGAACGAGAGTAAACCTGGGTTGTTTAGGGGTGCCCGGGTGGCTCAGCCGGTTAAGCATCCGACTTCGGCTCAGGTTATGATCTCAAAGTCCATGAGTTCGAGCCCCACGTCGGGCTCTGTGCTGACAGCTCAGAGCCTGGAGCCTGCTTCCCATTCTGTGTCTTCTCTTTGCCCCTCCCCCACTCATGTTTTCTCTCTCTCTCTCTCTCTCTCTCCCTCCCTCAAAAATAAATAAGCATTAAAAAATTAAAAAAAAAAAAACTTGGGTTGGTTACAATATAATTTTGTAAAAAACTTTTTTCATGGTACGGTCTTAAAAATAATTGTTCTCTCGAGGTGAAACTTGGCTTGCCCACATTACTAGCAACGTGATATTCCCGGGCAGTGGGCAGAATATTGTCCCTGTTTTATTTTTTTTTAACTTATTTATTTTTTTAGTGTGCATTTATTTTTGAGGAAGAGAGAGAGAAAGAATGTGAGCGAGGGAGGGGCAGAGAGAGAGAGGGAGAGGAGAATCCCAAGCAGGCTCCGCGCTGTCGGTGAAGAGCCCGATGCGGGGCTTGAACTCACGAACCGTGAGATCTCACGGTTCGTGAGTTCAAGCCCTGAGCCGAAATCAAGAGTCGGGTGCTTCACCGACTGAGCCACCCAGGCACCCCATCCCTATTTTAAATACGTCAAAGGAGGTAGGACGACTTTTCTTGCCGCCACTGGGGCCCTGGACAAGGGCTTGCCTCCTGGAGATGCCAGATTGCCGCTCATTTATTTCCTTAAGGAGGCAGAACCGAACATACGTCTCTTCAAATGCACCTCTGTGAGCCGTGTCACAGATGAGTGTGTCAGGGGCCAAGGGGCAGTGAGATGATGGCCCATGTGACACAACCCTTGAGGTGCAAAGAGCCCCCAGAGGGGAGCAAAACCCACGCCCCCCTCTCTGCCTTTGTCTGGAACTCTCCCCGCGCCCCTGAGCACACGGTGCCTCCTTCCTGGTCTCTGTCTTCTGCTTCTGTACGACAGAGATGTTGCAGCCAGGCTCAGGATTGACAGATGCTCGCCTTCTTATCAGACCCCCCTTCCTGAGCCCATGGCAAACAACCAGGGCCCCTCAGGATCTTCCTAAACACAGTGTCCCAAACAGCTGTACCAGGCGATTGGAAGTGGTGTGGGAAGGCGCGTCGGGGTCGCGTGCCTGATTAGTCCCACGCTAACCGGCTGTGTGACCTTGGAGACGCCATTTGTCCTCTCAGATCCTGTGTCTTCATCTGTGTAATGGGTTGATGAGGGTATCTGGTTCCCGGGGTTGCAGATGTGGGGACTCTGGAAAGTCACGGGTGCAGGGGGCCCGGCACACAGGGGTCTCCGTGGAGGGTGGCTGCGGGAGCCCCTTTCGGGGTCACGCGAACTCGTACGGTGTCGGCACGCGGCCCCGGTGGTCAAGCAAAGGCCTCAGAGCTGGGCCGGGCCTCTGGCTTGGAAGGTTCAGCGCCCCTCCCCTCCCCAGCCACCCACCCCGGGCACCTGCGGTCGGCATCCTGTCCAGAGGCTTCTGGCTAAGGAGGAGGGGTGGGGGGAGGCCACCAGAGGCAAAATCTGGTCACGGACCCCTGTGACCAGAAACTGTCGCAAGCTTCAGTACCAGGAGAAAGAAACCACCTTTAGGGAGTGGCAGCCGCTTTGTAGAATCCCTCCCTCCAAATTCACTGTCATTTGCTCCAGGCTCTACTCGGCCAGGTTGCTTCTTTGGTTTGCTTTTTACACGCGGAACCCCTGTCTGTTAGTCCTGGCCAGTGGCCTGGCCTTCAGTGGCCCCCAGGCCCACTCGGCGTGCCTTACCGTTGGGCGGGGGGGATATCTTACTCTGGGGGGGGGGGGAATAAGGGCTGGGAGCTGGGTTAGGAGCCCCCAGTTTGCAGGAGCCTCCCCTTCCTGCACCAGGCTGCCCTTCTCCCGGCACCCTGTTCTGGGTGGCGAGGCTGGAGGATGGGGCCCCCCCAGCCCAGAACTTTAACGTGGGGCTTTGGCTGGAGAGTAAAACCAGACGGGCTTTGGACGCCTGGGCGCCTTCGCCAAGGCCGTCGCAGAGCCTATCAGCCTTCGGGCCGGGAGCTTTTTAAAAGTGTGGTTTTGTTCTCAAACCCAGAGTTTCTGATGGCCCACGTTAACAAGCCCCCCAAGTGAATTCAGAGGGTATTAATGGGAAAGTTCTGAACAGAACTCCCCCGTGGTGTAAGCAGCTCCGGGGGGAAAAAATGCTCTTCTCCTAGTTTTAAGGGCGAACGTGGCACTTTGATGTGGGTCCGTTTTCTTATAAAGTCCCCTGCGAGGGGGGGAAATGCTAAAATTTAACCTGGAGCCAACAAATTACTTGCAATTTGCAAGCACACGTGCTTACCTCTAGGGGCTAAAGGCCATAGTGTATATGCGTGTGTGTGTGTGTGTGTGTGTGTGTGCACGCATATGTGTGTGTATGCATATGTCTAAAGAGAGGGAAACCCGCTTCCACTGGCCGACCCACTTTAACCCGCTCAGATGGAGATCCTTTAAAGATCGTAGCTTCCTTTTTATTTTTAATTTTAATATTTATTCATTTTTGAGAGAGAGAGAGAGAGAAACAGAGCACGAGTGGGGGAGGAACAGAGAGAGGAGGAGACACAAAATCCGAAGCAGGCTCCAGGCTCCGAGCTGTCCGCACAGAGCCCGATGCGGGGCTCGAACTCACGAACTGTGAGATCATGACCTGAGCCGAAGTGGGAGGCTACACCGACTGAGCCACTGGGGGGGGGGGGGGGGTGTCCCTCACAGATTCCTTTTGAAGGCAAAACACGACATGGACATGCCCATGCCGTCTACCCTCGAATAATAAAAAAGGCGCTTCCAAAGCGGGGCGGCTTCCTCCGGAGGAGCCGGAGTGGGCCTGAAGCGCACCCTGGGGCTGCAGGGTTGATTTCGGGAGCATTTCGGAATGAAGAGTCGGCTTGGAACCTTCCTTGCCGAGAGAAAGAATCCACCCACATTGCTGAGCTGTCCCCCCCTCCGGAAGCCTCACCGCCTCCAGGTGTTCGGGTCGGAGGACCTCAGCCGAAGCCTCAGGGGTTGCAGCTGAGGACAGGCTCTCCTCCGAGAAAGGGGGTGTGGGCGCCCCAGGTAAAGGCCGCTGTTGCCTCCGCCGACTTGCAGTGACCTTGGGTTCCGGGTGTGCGCGTGAGGAGTTGAGGGGGCGGCAAAACTGATGCCGAGCCGCCTGGGGGGGGGGCGGAGTCCTCCGCCCCAGTGGGAGGCCAGCTGGGGTGCCTTCTCGATGGGTAACCTTGGTGCGACCGCCCGCTCCGGCCTCAGTTTCCCGACTGTGAAATGGACGGGCGATGGCAGCGGCGTCTTCGCACAGGGTCACGGTGCGCGGAGATGCGCCCTCGCGGCGCCGAACCCCCGCGCTTGGCCCGGCCGTGCGCGCGGGGGCAAGCGGGCAGCGCCGGTCACCGGCTGGCGGAGGCCTCCGTGAACTCGGTTTCGCGGGATGGGAAAAGGGCAGTCCCGGTTCCAAGCCGGGGACGGAGCGGAGGCTGGGGGGCGGGGGTGGGAGGGAGGTGTCGGAGCCGGAGGGAGGGAGGGAGAGGGCGGGCGCGCCCCGCGCCCACCCCTGCGCGCCCGCCCTCCCGCGCGGGCGGCCGCCTCGCACTCCCGCTGAGCGGCTTGGCGGCGGCGGGCGCGGGCCGCGCGGGGCTGGGCGCGCCGATCTATTAACGTCTGTGTGTCTGGGCCGCGGGTCTGCGGCGAGGCAGGCGCCAGGGGCTCGCCTGGAACCAGATGTGCCGCGGCGCCGCTCTGGCCGCCACCGGCGCGGCGCGCTCGCACGCACGGGCTGGCGCGCACATGGCCGGGCGGGGCGGGCGGCGGCTGGCGCGCCGGGCCGGGCACCACCCCCTCCTCCCCCGGCCCCGCGGGGTTCGGGGTCGACCCCGGCCCCGCGTGTGCGTAAAAGCGACCCCAGCCCCCCACCCGCCAGCCGAGCGCCGGCGCGCCCCGCCCGGCGGGGAAAGCGACCCCCGGGGCGCGGGGCTTCCCCGGTTGGGGTCCGCCCAGCCCGCTGGCCTCATCCCCAGGAGGGAAGGATGGCCTCTTGGAGCGCCCCACCCCCTCCCCCCAAGGACCGGGGACTCTTCCCGGCCGCCCCCCAAGTTTGTTTTCTCAAGTCAGTGCGTAAGATTTTTCAAGTTCTGAGTCAGAGCTTCCCCTAAGATGAGGAGTTTGGGCCACACTGAGACATGCCAGCGTGGGGGGGAGGGGAGCAGGAAACGGGGCGAAGGAAACGTGGAGGTTGGCCGCTTGGAAGCGCATGGATGCGCGAGGGGGCTTTTCGCCCGCCCGGGTAAAGGCAAGGGTTTCAGCGAGGCCTGTCCCCGCTTGGCAACAAATCGGCCTCGACCGCAGGACGGGCTTCAGCCTCCCCCGGCGGCTTGGGGTGCCCTGCCCTTCCGGACCCCGTCCTTCCCTCCCTGGGCCCCCTCTGGGGTGCTGTGGTGAGCAAGGGACTGGGCCCCCAGCAGAAGACCACTCCCAGCAGGGGAAGTTAGGAAGATGGGGGCGGGGGTGGCGAGGGGGCACCCTGGTCCCCCTAGATGGAGGCCTCGTGGAGAGCAGAGAGGAAGCACGGGACAGGGTGGCGCTGTCGGTCTGGGCCGGCCCAAGTCTGGCTGCGGAGGAGGCGGGCGTCACCCAGGGCCTTGGGGTTTGGGGTGGTCCCCTCGGTTTGCAGTCCTTCCCGGACTCGTGGGAAGAGTGTTGCACAGAAAACCTTTGAAGATACGTGGGAAGAGTGCTTGCTCCTGGCCTTCCAGGCTCCTGGAAGTGGGGAGCTGGGACGCTGAATGGGGGGAAGGGAACATCCGCCCCATAAACACCAGCCCCCGGAAGCAGGTGCCTGTGGGGTGAGGGCTCCTGTACCTGCTGGGCCATCCCCAGGGGCTCGGGATGGCGTGGAGAGGGCGAGAGGCGGGTGGCCGACCGGCTGACTGTTTCCCCCTGCTACAGAGGAGGCTCCCGTTCTGGCCACCGCCGGCCCGTTGGAGCACATCACTCGTGAGGAGACCCAGGCCCACTGGATCAGGCTCTGGCCCCCAAATTTAGAGAAACAATAAATACATTCGTTTCTTCAGATGGGAGGGTCAGGAGAGTGGGAAAGCTCGTACACTTCACCCCGATCTATAGTGCCTAAAAGTCTTCACGGATTGGGGTGGCCAGAGAATTGGGATTACCTCCCCTTCGGCCCGCAATTCCACCCACCCATCCATCCATTCATTCTTGCAATCAGTCATTCATATAGTTATTCACCCGGTATTTATTGAGCACCTACTACGTGCCAGGCGCTGAGCATAAAGAGGCAAGTTCAGTCTGGGACTGGGAGGGCTTCCTGCTGGAAGCAGCCCAGCTTCTGTGGAAGCCTCCGTGAAGGACAGACTCTTGGGGGCACATTCGGGGAAGCCTCTGTTGGGGGGGGGCGGGGCACCAGCCCTGGGGCAAAGGTGGCCTTTAGGAGTGTTTGGGAGTGAGACTTCAGTGCGCCAAGACCTGTCAGTAGCCAAGGTCTCCACAACACAGATGCAAACGTGAGGTTCAGAGAGGTTAAGTAACTCGCCCAAAGGTCGCCCAGCCACTAGATGGCAGGTCTGGGACACTAACTGAGACCCATCTGACCCCACATAATATACTCTTGGCTGATGTGACGTAGCATGTACTAGGTCCCAGACGCTGTTTTCAGAATTGCATAAATGTGAACTCATTCAATCCGCGTAAGGGATATGTGGTTATCTCCGTTTTCTAGACGGGAGCACCGAAATACAGAAAGGTTGTAACTTAGGGTCCTGAGCAGTGAAGCTAGGATTTGAACCCCGGGCGGGAGGGGGCGGGCAGGCTGATTCCAGAGTCCAGCTTTTAACCATCGTGCTGGGTGCATCAGCTTCAATACTCTTGTGGGGAACCTGTTCTGGCCGACTTGGCGGCGGGAGAGAGCCCAGAAGATCCTGGAAGAGAGGTTGTAGGAACTTCCGCTGAAGCGGGTGGAGTTTGGAAATCCAGCGGGAGGACAAAGACACAGCCATTTCCGCAGCGGTTGAGGACAGAGGAAAATCGGACAGAACGTAGCTGTCCGACAAGAGGGGAATGACTAGTGAGGTGGTCTTAGGACCCCCCCCCCCCCCCCCCCCCGAGGTGAAATGATGCAGGCGCTCACAGTGAGCTTGACAAAGAGGGCGGAGCTTAAATGAACATCAGCCAACACGTGCTGAGCCCTGGTCTGTGCCGCTCACAGCAAAAGGGAGTGAATCTTCGGGAATCCGCCCCCTAAAATTGTGAGGTGGTAGTCGCCGACATAATAGCTAAGTGACTTGGGCACTTCCGAGGTGCCAGGGGCGTTGTCCGAGCACGTCAGGTACCGCTGCCTCCGTTTACAGTGAGGCAACCAGACTCCGGGAGGTGAAGCCACGTGTCCACAGAGCTCCCGAAGCTGGTGCGAGGTGGAGCCAGAACTTGAATGCAGCTATTTCCAGAAAGCAGAGTGCGGTCTAGCGGGTTGTCCACTGCACAACTATAGGGGGCACCAGGTACACTATAGTCTATGGGGATGGTGCCCTTGGAGTCGTGCAGTGCACAGCCTGTGCAACCGTACATGTTTGTCTCTGCTGTGCACGTCTGATCTTAATTGGCCTTTTCACCAATGCCTCGTCCAAAAAAGAAAATGTTATTCATGCACACCGTTAAGTGGAGTCAGGTGCAAGCTGGATACGTGTGGACGCGGGCCAAAAAGTCCGCAAAAAACTAAACCGATAGGCTGGCATGGTGGGATCGGGGGGCGATTTTTCTTCTTTCAAAGGTCCTTCAGGGCTGGTCTTTGTTGTGGTTTGTTCCTTCTCCATTAAAAAAAAGAAGAAGAAAAATTGGGATGCCAGAGCAGCTCCCGCTGATACAACTTTCCGTAATGATGGAAATGTTCCCTATCTGTGCCGTCCCACTTGTGGCCGTTGAGCCCTTGAAAACGTGGTGACTGCGGAACGGGATTTATATGGTTATTTCGCTTGAATCGATGTGAACGGAGACGGCTGCGGGTAGCTAGTGGCTACCGCATGGGACGGGGCAGAGCCAGAGCGCCCATCGCTGCTTTTCGTGTCGTGCCTCGCCATTCCCAGTTTGCGGCCCTGAAGCCCGCGGTTGCCACACTTGTGGGTGGGAGAGACTTTGCCGCACAGTCCCAGCGGGAGCGCCTGGGTGGCTCCGTCGGTTGAGCGTCCGCCTTCGGCTCGGGTCACGGTCTCGCGGTCCGTGAGTTCGAGCCCCGCGTCGGGCTCTGTGCTGACAGCTCGGAGCCTGGAGCCTGTTTCAGATTCTGTGTCTCCCTCTCTCTGACCCTCCCCCGTTCATGCTCTGTCTCTCCCTGTCTCAAAAATCAATAAAACGTTAAAATAAAATAAAATAAAATAAAATAAAATAAAATAAAATAAAAAAACTGGGGCAGAGGAAACCCTACTGAGCCCTTAGCAGCAACTTCACCCTGGTCCCGAAAGGGTTAACCAGAGCCGCTCTCCTCCAGGGAGCAACCGCTTTGGGGACAGACTAGGCATAAATTGCTTGCCTCAAAGCCTGGCTGGGTGACCCGGGTCCGGTGACTTCCCCTCTCTGAACCTCCCCATCCCCCCACTGAGAACCAGGCTTAATACCGGTGCCTTCCACGTTTCCGAAGGCAGGGCTCTATAACCCAGGGCCAGGCACGTAATCAAGTTTAGCAAACGGAGGCCAAACAGAAAAAGGGAAGGGAGGGGAGGGGAGGGGAGGGGCAGGAGTCCCGTGTCCTCACCCACAGGCCCAGCTGCAGTGAGGAGAACAGCCTAACAGTCAAGACAGCCGTGGAGCTCCTCTGAGCTGAGCCTCAGACACATTTTCCAGAAGGCCTGGAACTCACCAGCGGGTCATAAAAACCCTCTGGCGGTGCTTTAAAGGTTACCCTCTCTGGGAGCGCGGCGTCGAGGTCCCGCCGGCCTCGGGAGAGGGGCTAATGGGCACGGCCTCCGTCTTGCCTGCTCCCTTGGGGTGGGAGGGGGCGACCGGTGGGGACCCCAAGATGGAACAGGGGGCGGGTCCTTCTGGGGCAAAAGAGACTTGGCTTTCCGTCGCGCTGACTTTACAGGGTGGGGTCTGCGGACCGGATTCTCCGAGTCCCTGAATCACCCGAACGAGGTTCCAGGCAGAATTTTGTGTGCACCTGTGTTTTTCTGGGAAGGACCCATAGAATTCCTCGGATTCCTCCGGGGGTTCACAGTCGAAACAGCGGGGAGGACCAGTGAGCCAGGGCCTAGGTTTCCCTTGGGGAAAAAAAGTCAGAGCGGGGGACAACGGTTGTCTGTGTCAAGCTCTCAGGGGAGCCCCGGACTCTTCCATCGGGGACAGGGGGGGCGATGGTAACTCCTCTCACCCCAGCGCACAGATGGTGAAACTGAGGGCCCCGAAGCGAGGGAGAGGGGAGTTTTCCCCATTCTCAGATGCTGGGGGGCAGAGGGAGGCAGTCATTTGCTCTCTGGGTGGGCTGCGGGTTGCCCCTCCCCCACTGTCCCCAAGCATGCCCCATCGCTGGGTCAAGGGTAAGCCGCCTCCGCCCCATTTCCGGGGAACCCAGGGACGCAGGGAGCAGGGGGGAAGCACACTTGTGTTCTCAGGGATCGCACCTCGCCTCAGGGGGCAGAACGCGGGACCCCAGTGCCTCGCTGGGAGCGTTTGGCCAAGCCAGCGCCCCCCTCCTTGTCGCCATTTCCGCATCTACAAAAATAAGGGGCTTTGACAGAGGAGCTGTGAGGGCCCTTCAGGTCTGAGCCCTCGACAAGACGAGAGTACCAGGCTTGAGGCCCCCAGGGCTGTTTGCGGGTTTTCTTCGGAACCGAGCTCTCCGAACGTCTCTCTCCCTGACCATCAGCGCTCACCGCGGTTCCCAGCAGGTGCCGGGGCGGGCTTTGCGAGGCCCCCCCCCCCTCCCCAGGCTCCTAACTGGGAGGCAGGACCCCACGCTGGCCCCTGAGCGGCAACGTCACCCCGGTCTGGAAGTGGTTAACGAGGGCAGCTTGCCTCCAAATACCAACCCCTTATTAAAATGTAGGTCTGACAATAAATTTGGCATTGGGCCACCAACCTCAGATTAAAACCAGACGGGACAGACACTGCCCTCCTTCTCTGACCAACTTGTGAGCGGGGGGGAGGGGGGCCTGCTCCTCTTCCTCCTGAATGACTCCCCGACTCCCTTCCCTCCTGTGCTCCCACTTTCTGGAGGTGGTTTTGGGGTGTGGGCCGACCGCCGATGTCAAGTTTGAACCCTTGGCTCTTGGGCTGCTAAAGCCAGAGGCCTCGGTGCGGGACACAGGAGGAGGCTCGGGAAACCCAGAGCCTTTGAGATGGCCAGCTGTAGCTGGCCTTGACCCCCTGGCCCTTTTCTGTGCCTGAGAATAGGACGTAGATATTCTCTGCCCAGTAGCTTTGTCTCTGCTCCCCCCTTGGGCCCAGTGACGCCATTTCTCAAAAGGCTCCTGGGCCTGAGAAGAGGCTTTGGCCTAATCTGTATCTGCCCCCTGGCTTCCCCCAGGGGTGGCAGCCCCACATGTCCCCTCTCCCATGGAGACGTTCTGCCCCCACCCTTTCCTGTGTACTTCTCTTTATAGACCGACTTTATTGAGATATACTGCACGGGCCATACAATTCATCCCCTTAAAGTGTGCACGCCAGTGAGTTTTAATATGTTCACTTGTGCAACCATCACCAAGGTTTTAGAGCTCTTCCGGCAGCCCAAACAGAAACCCCGCACCCCTCGGTCATCACCGTCCATCCCCCACCCCACCCCACCCCACCCCACCCCACCCAGGCCCTAGCAGCCGCCGACGGACATTCTGTCTCTCTAGGTTTTGCTTGTTCTGGACGTTTCTCGTCCTCGGAATCCTTCATTATGCGGCCCTTCCTGGATGGCACGGGCTGCTTTTACGTAGCACGGTATTTTTAAACATAAATAACGTTTTTAAAGGCTCGCCCACATCAGAGCATGAATCAGCACCTCGTTCCTTTTTACGGTCAAAAAACATTCCATTGTGTGGACAGACTACATTCTGTTTACCCAGTCATCAGTTGGCCGGGCGTTTGGATTGTCTCCAAGTTCGGGCTGTTTGGAGTATGGTGGTGTGGACGTAGGTTTCATTCCCTCCCCCCCAACCCCCCGGGGTAGATACCTACCAGTGAAACTGCTGGGTCAGATGGTAACTCGGAATTTCACATTTGGAGGACCTGCCAGACTCTTCCAGAGCGGCTGCACCATTGGACTTTCCCGCCAGCAGTGCGGGGGGGGGGGGGGGGGTCCAATGTCTCCAAATTCTTGTCGGCACTAGTTATTATCTGCCTTCTGATTCTAGCCGTCATACTGGGTGTGAAGCGGCATCTCCTTGTGGTTGCGTGTTGCATTTTCTTGATGACTCAGGACCAGCACTTTTTCACATGCTTGTTGGCCATTCACATACCTCCTTTGGGAAAACGCCGATGCGGACCTTTTGCTCATTTTTAATGGGATGGTTTGCCTTTTTATTGTCGTGTTGAAGGCGTTCTTCATATTTTCTAAATACGATCCCTTACCGAATACGTGACTTGTGGATATTTTCCTCGTTCTCCGGGTTGTCTTTTTTACTGTCTTTTTTTTTTTTTCCTTAATGTTTACTTATTTTGAGAGAGAGGGCGGGGGAGGGGCAGAGTAGAGGGAGAGAGAGAGAGCATCCCAGGCAGGCTCCGAGCCGTCAGCACAGAGCCCGACGCGGGGCTCGAACCCACGGATGTGAGATCATGACTAAGCTGAAGTTGGACGCTCAACTGACCGAGCCGCCCAGGCGCCCCGACCCCCTTTTTCACTTTCTTGACGGTGTCCACCAAAGTTTTAATCTTTATGAAGTCTGATTTATCTTCCTTTCTTTACTGGCTTGTGCTCTGAGTTGTCCCATCTAAGTAACCATTGTCTGGCCTTTTGAAGGGCAGGGGGAACTGGGTTTGGATGCTGGGACTTCCCATTGTTTTCTGGAGGGAGGCCTTCCTTCCTTTATATTGAGAAATCTTTTTGAGACCAAACTTCTTGCCCAGTCCCGGGGATATAGCAGTGACAAGGCGCACACAGTCCCTACCTCCTAGAGCTGAGCTAAAGGGAAGAGACAAGCACGAAGTGGAGAACCAGAACAGAAGAACAACTTCATTGCAGACGTTCAGGAGAGGGAGACAGCCCAGGAGCCTGTGGCGAGGAGATCTGGCCTGACCTGGGGGCTTGGAAAGCCTTTCAGGGCAGGGAATTTAGGTTTAGACTAAAAACTGGGTAAGCATGAGGCAGAAGGACTGCAGGGGGAAAAGCATGTGCAAAGGCCCTGAGGTGGGGAGGAGCTCATGTGGTCGTGTAGGGTAGATTCCATTGGTGCACTGGGTTCCTTGGGGTGGGGAGGGGGTCCAGTCATCCTGTGGAAGCGTATGCAGCACCCCAAGACCTTTGTGCATGTGAAGGAGAGGCTCCAGAGCCTAGAGAGACCCTAATGCGTGGCAGCTGCCTCCAGGGCTCTGCTGAGGTTTCTAGGGGACACGTGGGAGCCTCCCCCAGCCTCCTCTAGACTCCAGGGTCGGCCGAAGCCTGCTTAGGCCCCCTTGTAGCCCCACCGGTCACTGGCCTGGGGGCTGTGAGGGGAGTATGGGCGTGACAGTCCCAGGTTTTCCATTCACGTGTTCACCCAGCACTCAAAAAAATATTTGTGAAGAGTTTACCCTGAGCTAGGTCCTGTGATGGGTTCCAGAGAGACAAAACCCAGTAGGTTCCAGTCCCTGCTGGACGAATGACCCCACGTCTACTCTACCGTGTGGCACAGCTATGACAGGGGCCTGGGAGGGCTTCCTGGAGGAGGGGGCATTCTGCTGCTGAAGGTAAAAGTCAGGGAGGGACGGAGGGGGGCGGTGGAAAGCCCAGGCATGGTATGCAGAAGGGGTCCACAGTGAGGGGTGGGCACGTCCAATGTGAGTACCACCAGCCCTCCTGAGGTCCAGGCCCTGGCTCTGCCCACCAGGGTGGCCTGGGTGGCCCCATCCACGGGATAGAGCCAGAAAGGCCCTCAAGAGAAAGCCTCTGTCCTTCTGTCGTGCTCATCATTGGATTTGCCCAGCCCTGGGCTGGGGGGCGGGCTACCTCCTCTCTCCATTATCCCAGACGACTGGCTACCAGGGATGTATCGAGAAGAGAAAGGGCCGCGGGGGTGGGCTTTCCTCGCTGTGTGACCCCGGGTACGTCCTGGCCCCTCTCTGGGCCTCCCTCTGCCTTCTCTGTAGGACAGAGACAGCCCTGCCCGCCCCTCTTGAGGCTGTTGGGGGCCTCCGGGGAGGTGATGCTGGAAAGTCTGCCTGTGTGATCTCACCCGAGGACCCGAGCCCCTCCCCTGTGTCTTAGGCCTGGTCCCTCAGTGTCCGGGACCAACGCCAGCTTGGCCGGACATGAAACCAGCTCTTGAGGTTCCTCGCTTGGGATCCGGGCTGGAGTGGGGCCGGCCGCCTAGGGAAGCCCTTCTCCAGAAGGCTCCAGGGACCATGTTTCTTCTCCTTTCTCCCTCCTCCCCCCTCCCGTCTTTGCTTCCTTTCTTCCTTCGAGCGTTGGCCTGACTGGGTGCCGTGCTCCCCTCTGGCCCTGTCTCCCGGGCTGGGCGGCCCGCGCACCCTTCTCTCCTGCACTTCTCCAGCTGCTGCCTTCCGTGTCCCTCCTCCTGGTTCACCCTAAGCCCACGGAGAGATTCTCAGAATCCCGCTGCGGGAGGAACGAGGGTGCGGGCCTCTTAGGGCCGGTCCCCCCGCCGCGCCAAGGTGTTTAAGAACCTGGGCCTGGTGCCCATCGGCAGGTTCGAATCCCAGCTCCGGCCTTGACGAGTCTTACGGCTTTGATGTGTTGCTGTCCCGTGTGAGCCTCAGTTGCCTCATCTGTAGAATCGTGGGCTAGGAGCCCTCGTGTAAGGCCCATAGGAGGGTTAATGAGGTCATTTCTGTTGTTCCCAGTTTTCCGGGAGATTCCAGAGGCTGGGAGTCGCTAACAGATTTGCCCTGGCCATTCCGCTGGAGATCATTCCTCCTCAGCCACGGGGCTGTAGGCCTCTCACGTCTCACCTGAAGAGGTGACACATTTCCCTTCGGGGCTCCGAAGGGCCCCTCTTGGCACCGGAGACCGCTAAGGACAGATTCCAGAGTTCCCGTCTGAGCCCCGACAAGGCAGAACCAGGGGTCTTTCAGAGGAACCCTCGTCCCTTCCAGGAGACCTGGGGGGTGGGCCCGAAGCTTTTGCAGGCCCCTCCGGGCCCTCCACCTTCTTTTCTCCAGTCTTCCTCAGACTTTCCCGGCTGTAAATATTTCTGCAGCTTGGAGCTCCTTTGACCAAGGGCCGGTGTTAATTTGTTAAATCCACATCAAGGTCCTGGGGACCCGTTGTTTATTTTTGCGAACGTGTTGGCAGAGATCACATGGGGGGGGGGCGGCGAGGAGAGGGGCTGCTTTTCTGGTCAGAATAAATGCTAATTAATAAAAGTTATTTATTTGGGTTGGAGCTCGCCGCGGCCCCGGGGTCAGGCACAAACTGACTATTTGAAGCAAAAACAAACAGAGGGTGTCTCTCAACAGCTTGAGGAAGGCAGAAACGAAGAGGCTGGGTTTATTTGTCTTAGGAAGAATTTGCAGTTAATTCCCTCCAGACTATTTAGACCCTTAAATTACACGGAATAAGAAAAACCATGGGTGCAGGGGAGAGAAGCCAGGACCACTCGATTATCTGGAGAGCGGAGTTTTTAAATGTCTTTGGCCCGCAGTCAGCCAAATAAATGGTACGTGTGAAATAATTTAATGGCAGAAAACTGTGCACAAGTCATTCTTTTTTTTTTTTTATTATTGTAATGTAACCGGGGGACGAAGTAATTCGGTTTTAAGGGAGAGGGAGTGTGGGCGGCGGGCCTCCCCCATCTGAATACCTTTCTCTCTCCCCCTAGAGAGAGAGAGGCGGTTTCAGGCTTTCTTTTTCAACCCCAGAGAAAAGCGGGACTTTTACCGAACAAAAGGAAACTTGGGGACTAGCCCGACTTGGAAAGGGGGGGGGGGGGGCGGGGCCAGCCATCGCTGGCCTGAGGCTTAGTGAGTATTTATTTCTTTTCCAAATGCTTCAAAGTCCCAGCGTGGAGCCCCCAGGGGGACACACGCCCACCACAATACATTTCTCAGGCGGTGACTCAGGGACTTAGGGTAACAAATATCCAGCACATCCGCTGGGAAGCAGAGGCCAGCCGGTGGGTTCGAGCCCTGGGTCACCTTCAGGACGATGCTTCAGTCGTCCTCGGCCGCCTCTCAGCCTCTCAGTCCCCAGCAGGGACTGCAGACCTGTCTTTCTACTGCGGGCTGGGATGAGGGGACCCAAGGTCCGGGGAGAAAGACCCTTGGCTTCCTCATAAGCGACAATGCTAAGGGCAGCCGCCATTTATTGAGCAATTACTATGCTCTCGGCACAGAATTAAGCTCTGCTCCTCTTAGGAACTTTATGTGACTCTGGGCACGCTGTTTGTTGTCCCTTCCCGCTTCCAGAGGTGTCGTCTTCCCACAGTCTGGGATGGAGACCCAAGGGCATTTCCGCACTTAGGCCTCCTAGAGCCAGGACTGAGATTGTGACAGACCCCTGCGTCACCTTCCCTGGGAGCAAGGCGGGTGAGGGAGGAGAGGCCGAGCCTACAGCCCCGGGGCCGGCCGAGCCTCTGACAAACATGAATTCCAACCCAGAGGTGCAACCTTGGCCTCAGTTTCCGTGTGTGAAATGGGGTCACACCTCCCAGGGTAGGGGTTAGGGAGCGGGTGGCCCGCTTGGCACCCCCCGTGGCCCCAAACCAGCTTTGGCTGAGCGGCCCCCGTCGGAGCGGCCTTGCTGTGACCCCGGAGAGAGCGGACCCCAGACCGGCGAGGAGCCCAGCTGGGGCTGGTGTGGCAGGTTGTCGGGGACCTGGCGACAAATGTCTTTGCGTGAGGGTTCCGGCTCCAAGTCACTACTCGGTTTAAACCGGCGGCAAAAGAGCCCAGTCTCTTCCGACGCCCACTTGGCAGGGCAGAAGCTGAAGAATGGTTTTCATTTAGACACCCTCCGTTTGGGATTGCTCGGAAACTTCTCGAAAAAGTCTCCTTTTTTGGCCGAAATGCCTCCTGCGTTGGGTGTGTGCCCAATCGGCATTGCCTGAAGGGGGACGGAAGTCGTCTCTGGGTTGGCTGGCGTTCCAGAAGCTTCTGTCCCCGCTTTCGGGGCTGTTGATCACCCCCCGGTTTTCAGCTCACGGGCCCTCGTGGTTTGGGTTTAGATTTCCTCCCGCTCCAGGGGACAGGGATGCGGGGCAGAGACACGGTCACAGTCACCAGGCATTCTCTTCCATTTTTCCGTTTTTGGTGGGGGGGGAGGGGAGAAGGCTGGAGCCAGGCCAGGGGACGCAGTGGCTCCCTTGGGACCCCCGTCCCTCCCCCCCCCCGTCCCCGTCGCTCCCCAGCCTGTGTCTCCTGAACGTCCCGCTGAGCCAGGGCCGTGGGCATGCCGCACGAGAAGATTCTTCGCTGTGGGGGCCTGTTCTCGTCCTGAAGGGTATTTGGCGACAGCCCCCGGCCTCCACCCGTTCAATCCCCATGGCACCTCCCGCCCCCGGTCCTCACAATCAAAACTATCTCCAGACACTGTCAGATGTCCCCCCGGAGGCAGAACTGCCCTCAGATGGGAACTTCTGGTCCAAACTCAGCTGTAAGGTCACCTGTGCCCGGGCATTCCCTGAGTCCTGCCTGAGAAGACCCCCCCCCCTTTGCCCCCACGATCATTTACCAGTCCCGTGGACCATTTCAGCCTCAAGTCCAATCAGTGGATTGCCCCAGAGGCAATAAACCCTGCTCACGTGGGATCTGATTTGAAAGCAGGGACCGAGTGGTAGCCATTGCCGGGCCTGGAATGTTCTAGATGCTCAGCAGAGCCAATACCCGGCATTGTGCAGACAACACTGAATGTATGAAGGGAACGTGTCGCCGGGGAAAGCAAAGACACAAGGCGTGGACTGAACTCCCAAAGGCCGACAGTACGTTCTGTTGTCCAAACTGGGCAAAACAGACCTTTGCCTACACCGCTGGTGGGAAGGCTGGTGTGGGAACCTGGCCACATCTAGCGTTTTTTTGTTTTTTATTGGCCCGGCGATTCCCGCTTCTAGGAATCTATCCCAAACAGGCACTGGCAAAAATAGAAAATCATGTCTTCACGAGCTTATTCATCATGGCACTCTTTCAGTTGCGGAAGATTGGAAACACGCCGGAGGCCCATCCATAGGACCCTGGTGGGATAAACCAGGGGACGGTCCCCCAGCCAAGGGCCTTGGGGCTGGGGAGGGGAATGTGAATGATTTCTGTACCCTGGATGGAGGGAACCCTGAGATAGGTGCTAAGTGGGGAAGAGGTGAGGTGGGGGGCAGGACGTCGTAGGCGACTTTTTGATAGGAAAAATATTGTACGTATTTTGTTATATTTGCAAAGAGCGATGCTCCAGCAAAAGCAAAAACAGACCTAAAAAAAATAAGTCCCCACGCGTGGAGGGAGGGAGCACGAGAGAAAATAGAGTATGCAAAACAATCCAAATAAAGAGGGCTGTGTTTGCTGAATGCGAGATGGAATGTCTGGAATATTATCAAGTAAAAAACAGGCAAGTTGAAGCACCAATGTGTTCAGCACGGTCTCACGCCTGTAAGTTTTTTAAATGTACATTTGTAACCTGGTAAAGCGTGGGGAGAGGAGGGTACTTTGTGTCACTTTTTTACCCCCTTCTGGTTTTCGAATCTGTTCCCGCCACCAGCAATGACATTACTTTGTTATTATCATGTACGTTTTTAATAAGAAAATCGGATAGGTAAGGAAGGGCTGAACTGGGCAGTGTCGCGGGTGGTGCCGGGGAGCGCGGGAGGGGATCCCACGTAGACCCGGGTGATGCGGCGGGCTCCCTGGAGGAGTGGGCAATGAACTGGGCTCTTGGGGACGAAGAGTCAACAGTTCTGCCCATCGATGCGGCAATAGTGGCTGAATACCCCCCAACCCGTCCTCTCAAAGGACAGGGTGGACCTAAAAGGTAAGAGTTGCTGACCCCGTGCGTTCCCTAAGGTTGTGCTGGGCACCCTTACCTGAGCCGCCCGTTCTGAACCAGAGGCCAGCACAGACCCTTGGTCGGCTCCTCTGCCGGGATTCACCCTCTGGCTCATTTCCACCTCCTGTGGAATCTGACTGCTTTTGTTCACTGTTATATTCCCCGTGGGCCCTAGCACTGCGCCGGTCACACAGTAGCTGCTCAGTTAATACGTGTTGAAGAGTGAACGGATGGATGAAATGAAGGGATGCGTGAAGGAGAGAATTCGAGGGATCTGCTCCCGCTCTCGGGGCTGGACCCTCCATCCATCCGCTGAGGGAGACACACACAAGGAGAGCGCCCAGCGCACGCTGCCGAGCCAGCGGGGGGGTCGGGACCCCCTGGGCACCTCCGGGGGCGGGGCGGGACGGGGCGGGGCTGCACCTGCTGACACTCATCCCTCCGCAGGTGAGTGTCCGAGCCCCGGGCGCGGCGGCGCCGCCAAGCGGAAGAAGAAGCAGCGGCGGAACCGGACCACGTTCAACAGCAGCCAGCTGCAGGCGCTGGAGCGCGTGTTCGAGCGCACGCACTACCCCGACGCCTTTGTGCGCGAGGAGCTGGCGCGGCGCGTCAACCTCAGCGAGGCGCGTGTGCAGGTGAGCGCCGCGCATGCGTGGGCGCCCGCGGGAGCGCGCAGCCCCCTCGCCCTCTGGGGGGCGCAGCTGCTGCGGAGGGGCGGTGATTAAGAGCGGGAGCGTCAGAGGCCCGGAGCACCGAGGTTCGAGGCCAAGCCCTGCCACTTCCCAGCCGTGTGGCCTCGGGCGGGTTACCTAACCTCTCGGGTGCCTCCCTGTAAAATGAGGATCGCGTGGGTCTATTTCCTGGTTAATATGTTTGGAAGCGGGCCTGGAGCCGCGCCCGGCGTGGAAGGTTTGGGTGAATAAACGCCGTGTTGCAGTGGTCAGCCCTGCTCTGAGCCAAGTGCGCCTCTCCAGTTGCAGCCTTACCACGGCGAAGTGCTCCTTTTTGCATCCCTTTTCTCCAGCACACGCTTACCCAGCAGCCTTAGCATCCCCATCTTCCGGATGAGGAAGCGGAGGCTCCGGGGGGCCGCCCGTCCAGAGCTGGTGGCAGAGCGGGCCCGCACCGCCGTCCCAAAGGACTTGGGGTCCCCCCCTTGCGGCCTGCTGCGCCCCGTTCAGCACGCCTTCCCGCCCCCAGGTCTGGTTTCAGAACCGCCGGGCCAAGTTCCGCCGAAACGAGAGGGCCATGCTGGCCAACCGCTCCGCCTCGCTGCTCAAGTCCTACAGCCAGGAGGCCGCCATCGAGCAGCCCGTGGTTCCCCGGCCCGCCACCCTGAGCCCCGATTATCTTTCCTGGACGGCCTCGTCCCCCTACAGGTGAGAGCAGGAACCCCTTCCGGCCGGGAGGGGGAGCAGCCTGGGCGACCCGTGCGGCCTGCCTCGTAGGGCCCGGGGCTCCTTTGAGCATCTCAAGACAGCTGTGCATGGTGCCCAGGCGCCCCTGAAGCCTGGGCCTTCCGTGTGGGGACACGTGTGTGCGCGCGCTCATGAGTGTATGCGCGTGGGTGTTCCACGAGCACGCGTGCGGCTGTGTTTCGCGAGTACGTGTGCGCGTGCGTTTCCGCATCGGTATGTGCACGTGGTTGTGCGTGCGTCTGTGAGTGCAAACACGTGCGCCCAAATGTGCACGCGCGATTGTGCGCGTGACTGTGCATGAAGGTAGGGGCGAGAAGATGAGGCCTGTCTGGAGGGGGCGGGGAAGGACCCATCAGGCCACCCTGAGGAAGTTGAAAACCTGGAGGAAGATTTCCGGGTTGGCAAGAAAGCCCCAGCACCCTGTGTCGATCTCCCTGGGAGGGCAGGGAGGGCTGAGGGCACGGCTCCCCTGTCCCAGGGACCTGGCTGGGGTCCAGAGCCACGTTCTGGGGCAGTTTTGTCCTGGTCAAAGCTGGAAAAAGGCGGCAGGGCAGGAAGGAAGAGGGAAGGGGTGCCAGGGAGTCGTTTTTCTGTGCCCACAACTCCAGGGGGTGACACCTGTCCCTTAGTCTGTGTGAGTCACTCTGCTGGAGCCCTGGTCTTGTGGGAGGCAAGATCCGGCGGGTCGGCTTGTGGGGTCAGAGTCCTCGGGATCCCATGTTGGCCAGCTCTCCTGCCCTGTCCTTACCCGGAGCGGAAGAGCCACCAAGAGGTGGTTTACCGTGTCTCCATCCTGCTGTGCAGGTGCTGGGGGGTGGGGGGGGCGGGGACGGGACCCAGGACCTGCTCTCCGGAGGCTCCTGATCCCGGGAGGGACGCCTACAGATCCACAGGAGCTGCCTGTGTCCCCGTGCTGTCTGCGGGCATTTCTGACTCCTCCCCAAATTCTGCAGCCCCGGTCATGCCCATCCCGTGGCGGGGAGGGCTTCCCGGAAACGTAAACCGAGGAAGGGAGGCGGGGGGACCAGAGGCTGGGGTCCAGGGCTGGCAGCCAGAAGTGGTCGGCTTCGGGCATCATGTCAGCCACAGCCCCATGTCCTGGTATCTTCTGTCGCCCCCAGCACGGTGCCGCCCTACAGCCCTGGAGGCTCAGGCCCTGCGACCCCGGGAGTCAACATGGCCAACAGCATCGCCAGCCTCCGTCTCAAGGCCAAGGAGTTCAGCCTGCACCACAGCCAGGTGCCCACGGTGAACTGATGGTCAGCCCGCCAGGACCCAGCTGCCCGCCTGGTCTCACAACGGCAGAGAGGGCAGACGTGCAGGAGAGTGCCTTTCTCCTGTCCCCTGTCTCCAGGACAGGGATCTCCTGGGCCCTCTCTCCAGTCTGGACTTCCGGGCCCAAGAGGCTGCTGAGATCCCGGGAGCCTGGCTCAGGCCCCCGTCTACAGCCGTGGGAGACTTTGGCCCATGACCTTTGGGGGGGGTTGGGCCAGAGGTGGAGCAGGAACCCCACAAGGACTGCATTTATTTTGTGTATTAAAACCAAAAAGCTTTTGTCTTTAAGAAATAAAAAAAAAAATTTTTTTTTAAGCCCCAAAAAGGTTGAGGGAGGGCGGGCGGACGAGGGCAGCAACGTAATTGAGGGATGGCCTTCTGGGGCCCTGCTCTGGCCTGCAGCCGTCGTGGGGACGGCCCTGGGCCATGCTCGGACCAGCAGCCATGGCAGGACCAGATGCCCTCATGTCCCAGCCTTCTTCTGCACGAAGCTCTCCAGCACCCTGCAGAGCCCCGGGGCTGGGGAGTGGGGGAGGAAATCAGAGACCGGCCCTGGACCCCGTGGACACCCAGGCATCTGGGAGAAAGCCCTGCTGTGTGACACTGGGCGGGATCCCTTCCCTGTCTGGGCAGGGAGTATCCCCTCTGGGCAGGGAGTATCCCCTCTGCCCTATGGTGGGGGGCAGGGTAGGTGACCGTGGATTCCTGGGCTGACCTGACAGTGTGTGAGGCAGGTGCTAGAAATTCAATTCCTCATTTCTGGGGCTTGCAGGATGTCTGGGACCTTCCTGGGCATTTGACTGTAAAGCGGCTGAGACAAATGCCCCAGACATGGTGCAGAGTGGAGGTCCCAGGTGGCCCCCCGGGACGGAGGAGTGGTCCCAATAGCCAAGGACACCAGAAGACCTTATCCAAGTCCGCCCGCCTTTTTGCAGACGATAAGGGTCACAGAGGACACGTGCCACCAGCCAATGACGTCACTTGTAAGGGAGTCTGCGGGAAGCCCGGGCCCCTTCCGCCTGGCCCCTGTACCACTCTTTCTGTGGGGCGCACCCTCCAGGGAAGTTCAGAGTCATTTCTGCTGAGGGGGCCCTCAGTCAGCCCCCAAGTAAGTAGGACAGCGCTCCCCGACCCCCAGAGGGCACGAAGGCGACCAGTCCCTCCTGGCGATGGCCCTCGCGGTGACACGGCGGTCACACCCCATGGGGTAGATCAGCTGACCGCTTGTCCCGTAGTCTGCCCTGCCCGTGCAGCCAAGTGCCCCAAAGCGTCCGTGTTCCCGCCCGTCAGCTGCACACCCCTGATGACCCCAAACGGGTCAAAGCCTCGGGGACAATCCTTGTGTCGGGGACGATCCCCATTTGTGTCTTGGGAGGTATGGTAATCATACCTGCGAGTCAGACGAGGACCCCCTCCCCACCCTTCAGCTGGAATTTCGCCATGAAAACGGGGTTCTCGCGCACTGAGCTTCTTGCCTCCTTCGGACGCGCAGACGAGCCCCAGGACGCTCCCCGTGTGACTGCCTTGCGGCTGGACAGTTGGGACTCCGTCCGCAGGAGAGCGTGGGGCACCGTTGAGGGTGAGGGAGGCACGGGCTCCGGCTGAAGGCATGGGGAGGGGGCGTCTTGCGGATGTCTTGAGGGGGCTCGGGCTCACCCTGACTGCGAGGGCCAGAGCGGGGGAGACACCTGTGCCCTGGACTGGGGTGGGGGTGGGGGAGCGTGTGCAGCCAGAGCCGCGTCGTCTTCCTCCGTGTGGCCTCTGCCTCGGGTAAGTGGTTCCTGGGCCTCCATTTGCCACTCGTTCACCGAACAAGCATGACACGCTGTGTGAGGAGAGAGCAGAGAACTGACGCAGGGTCCCTCGGGGCAGAGGCCACACCAGGCCCGGGGAGCCCCAAACTTAGTCTCAGACATCTGGGCAGCCTTCCCGGAAGCGGTGTCCTGCAAGGACAAAGAGTTTGCCGGGCCAAGGCGGGGGTGGGGGTGGGGAGGGGAACGGTGTTTCTAGCTAAGGGAACAGCGTGTGTGAAGGCCCCGGGACGAGCCAAAAGCTGCCTCTCGGGGCCGGCGGGGACAGTTCCCGGGCTGGATCTCCTGATGCAGGATGAAGGTGGAGAGGAGCAGAGGCTGGCTTAAGTGGGGCCCGTGGGGCCAGATGGAGAATTCTGGAGGTCATCCTGGCGGTTTTGGGGAGCCGTGGTGGAGGGACACGCCCCCCGGGGTTCCGTGTGGAGGAGTGGCCCCAGGGCTAAGAGTGGAGGCAGAGTGACCCCTGCGGGGGCCAGGGCAGATGCTGGATGGACAGGAGCCCGGACCGGATGGGGACAGAGCGGGCAGCTCTGGGAGGTGTCCCGGACACAGCAGGGCAGGGGTTAATGGCCAGATGACGGGCTGAGGGGGACGGCCAGGTGGCCAGGATGTGGCTCAGGCACGCGGACGTGCCTGGGAGAAAGAGATTCTGGAAGCAGGGCCTGCCCGGCAGAGGTGTCGGGAAGACGCTGGCCTGCTCTTCTACCCACACGAGAGCTGGGCTGTCCTTTTCCAAGCAGGGAGTGGCGCCCTCCCTCGTGAGGAGCTGACCGTGTCCCCCACCCCCGACCCCAGGAATCTGCACGAGTGAGGGGCCGGCCCGCGGGGTCCAGAGCAGTGCCCTCGCCACCGGATGGAGGCCCAGCGGTTTATTTCTCATCCAAAGGGAGGGTCTCACGAAGCATCGCCAGGTCGGGGCTGCCTGCGGCGGAGATGGGGTCACACTGGGCGGAGGGCTCCGGTCGGGGGGTGGGGGGAAGGCGGGTCCCAACACCACCCGCTGCAGAAAAGGCTGGGGGCCTGTTTCCCACGGAGGCGCTGGCCCTGCCGTTGGGCCACCAGGATTTCGGTGTCACTTCCTCCCAAGCACGCTAGAGAAAACAAACCGTCTTAATCGTTTACATATGCTGCTCCGGGAGCTGAGGAGGGAGGGGAGCACAGCAGCCCCCCCGTCCCCCGCCCCGTAACAGAAAATCTATTCAAACATTGCTGTCACTTTTGTGGCCCTGATTGCTGGGCTGTGTGGGCAGCCATCCTGGGATAGAATTTTCCACGAGGATAAGGTACCCCAGGCCCCGTCCCAGGCTGGGAGAACTTGGAACCTTCCTCTCTCGGCCTCCCTCTGCCCCTTTGGCCAAGCACGCTTGGGAGAGGAGATTGCAAGCATCTGCCTCTATTTTTTTTGTTTGTTTGTTTGTTTGAAATAAAGGAAGGTGATTGGGAGAAAGAGAAAAGGCAGCCCGGCTCTCGGAAAACCCCAGACCTGAGAAACAGACCGGTTTGACCTTGGGCAGAGCACTTCTCCGGGCCTCAGTTTCGTCCTCTGTAAAGTGGGAGTAAGAACAGGTCACGATCACAGAAGCCGCGCCCCAGGGTTGTTGGCACAGGGTTACCTTCTATCAACGGGCACTTTGGTGTTTATGGTGACAGCACGCAGAGTGGAGTTTGAGGTCCCGGGGTGCACTGAACACTGTTCCTGCCCGGAGAACCTGGCGCTCACCATTCAGGACCCCTTCTTTGCCCACACTCTCGGGGAACGCCAGTTGAGGACCACAGCAAAATGGCATCCCCGCGTCCCACCCCTGTGTCATCCCTCCCTGGAGGGCGCTGTGAGGCCACTGTCGGGCACAGAGCTGGGAGAACCACAGGCCTATTAGGGGGGCCCCTGACCTAGCCGCCTCTTGAAACACAAAGGGACGAACAAATCCTACATCACTAGCAGGGGTCACAGCGTAAACACTGGCACCAGCCTTCCGGAACGTGTCCCATCTGATGCCATCCCTCAGCCCCACTTTGAGAAAGAATCCAAAAGGGGAATCAAAACCAATGCGTGCTGAGCCGTTTGCCCCACGTTTCATCCCCGCGGTGTAAAAACCCCGAGAAGGCGGGAACCCAAAGGTAAATATTGTAGCGTACGTTTTATGGGCGGCTTGCAATCCGCTCGTCTGCGTATTTTCTGTGACGTGGCTGATATAACCCTATCGAAAACCAAAAACAAACAGGCCCACGTAATCGTCTCCGCTGGCGAAGGAGCTCTTTAAAGATGGAAAATGTGTCGGGGCGCCTGGGTGGCTCAGTCGGTTAAGCGTCTGACTTCAGCTCAGGTCGTGATCTCACAGTTCATGAGTTCGAGCCTCGCATCGGACTCTTTGCTGACAGCTGGGAGCCTGGGCCTGCTTTGGCTTCTCTCGCTCTCTCTCTCTCTCTCTCTCTCTGCTCCTTCCCTGCTCACATGCTCTCTCTCTCTCAAAAATAAATAAACATTAATGGAAAAGAAAAGACACTGAAAAGAGAGGTGTGCGGTTGGCATCATTCTAGAATGGCCCCGTGATTCTCACCCCCAGGTAACCACAGCTTTGTGAAATCCCCTCTCCTTGAGTGTGGGAGGAAACTCTGACTTGTTTCTAACTGAAAATGAAGGAAGTTAGCAGAGTTAATGAAGGTCCCTAATCAGTTGACTTGACTTAATCAAAAGGGAGAGTGATTATCCTGGGTGGGCCTGACCTAAGCAGGTGAGCCTTCTAAAGAGACTCCGGGCTTCCCTGAAAGAAGGGGCTCAAAGTAGAGAGATGGATGCTCTCTTGCCTGCCGGCCTTATAACCAAACAGCCCTGTTGTGAACTGCCTTTGGGGGCGGCGGCCCCCAGCAGCGGGGGGGGGGGGGGGGCTCAGTCTTAACAGCCGACTGCAAGGAATTCAATTCCCCGTATAACGTGAATGTGCTTTAGAAGGGGACACTGAATTCCACAAGAGGCCCCAGCCCCAAAGGCCTCTTTGACTGCCGCGAGACCCCTAGCAGAGGACCCAGTTAAGCTGTGCCCCGACTCTTGACCTACAGAAACTGTCGGATCATGAATGGGTGTTGTTTTAAGCCGCTACGTTTGCGGCGACTTGTTACACGGCATAGACAGGAACACAGGGTGGAGATAGAGCTCGGATGTCTACCTTGAGCTGGGCCTCCCTCTGCCCGTGGCACAGGACCCAAGGACCTGGTGCCCAAGGACCCCAGACCCACCACAGAGGCGACCTGGAGCCTTTGCTCGAATTATCTGCCAGGCCACAGGAACAGCCTCCCCTCTCACCTCCTTCCGGGCCCTTCTGTACAAGCTGACCGATTTCTTGCCCTAAAACCCAGCTCCGATCATGTCCCTTCCGTGTCTAAAGCCTCCTGCGGCTCCCGAGGGCTCTCTCAACGATGTTCCATCACCCAGGCCAGGTGTTTGGGGCTCCACCACCTAGCCTTGCTCTTCCTGTCCAGCCTTAACCCCTCCTTGTCCCCCGCCCCAGACTCTCCAGACAATCCCTCCAGACGGTTCCTTTTCCCTGTCTCGTTCCTTCCTCTGGCTGCTCTCTTATGGCCGTGAAAATGCATTCCAACGAGGGTTACGATGTAGTGTCAACTTTTTTTTTTAAAGAGAGAGAGAGAAAGCAGAGAAAGAGGGAGAGAGAGAGAGAGAGAGAGAGAGAGAATCTCAAGCAGTTTCCACACTCAGCACGGAGCCCAACGCGGGGCTCAATCCCACGACCCGGGGCTCACAGCCTGAGCCGAAATTGAGAGTCAGACGCTCAACCGACCGAGCCGCCCAGGCGCCCCTGTAGTGTCACCTTTTTAAAAAAACAAAGTCAAGTTCTAGACAGCCCGCAGATACCTCTGCATGTCTGGGGAGCTGCGTGAAGTTTGAAAAAGAGTAATTCAATGTCATCATTTTATATTTGGAAATGGAAAGGAGAACCCTGTTATTTTCAAGGTTCGAGCTTTGGAAAGGGAAGCGGCTCAGAATCTCCTTGGCTGGCACAGATACCCTTGTCCCGTGGGTGGCCACACGACAGGCTCTCCAGGGAGCAGAGGTGAAGAAACCTGACATGCCTCACCGTCTCTCTCTCTCTCTCTCTCTTTGGAGAGATATATACACACACACTCATATATAGGTGTATTATTTATACACTGACACATTTACATGTATCTAATATGCACAGATATATTATGCTTATTACATCTCATGTGCATGTTTGTCATATGCATGGTTAAAAAAAAATCTGACAAGTAATAAACCATAATGTGAACGGTGATTTTTCTCAGGGATGCGCAGGATCGTGGGGGGGTCTCCACTCTTTATATACACGCTTGTAAATTTCCCCACACGGGCACTACAACTTGACAAAACTCTTTTTGAAATCCTAGGGTGCCTGGGTGGCGCAGTCGGTTAAGCGTCCGACTTCAGCCAGGTCACGATCTCGCGGTCCGTGAGTTCGAGCCCCGCGTCAGGCTCTGGGCTGATGGCTGTTCATGCTCTGTCTCTCTCTGTCCCCAAAATAAATAAAAAACGTTGAAAAGAAAAAAAAATTTTTTAATTCCATCCAAACGGGGACTGTTGCTTTGGAGCACAATCTCTATACCGCGAGCCTCAAAAAAAAACACATGCCTCTCACTGAGCAATTTTACTTCTAGAAACGTACCTTCAAGAAACGGACGTGCACGGAGATTTATGTTCGAAGATGCTCGTGGAAGCAGCGCTAATCCTGACGCGGCCTGGAAAAATTGATTTATCCGACGATAAGGGCCGAGTAAATAAATGATGAGGTTGTCCGGGATGATGAAAAACCAGGGGAATAAAATCCGCGTTCTTGACCATCGAAAGCCCCGGGAGGAAGTGCAAAGGTACCGTTAAGGAAAAACCCCCAGCGGTGACAAAAGAGCCCGTCCCGCGTGTCGCTGCAAGACTGTGGGAGCCCCGAGCCCGGATGCCACCCGGGTCTGTGACGCGCCAAGAAGCCCTTAACAAAAACTTTGGGTCGTGGAATCCCACACCGGATAAAGGCAATCCTGAAGCCTTATGTTGTGTTGCACGTACACACACAGTCACATTCATTTTACACACTATCTGTTCACTTAACACAAACACCTTAGGAGCCAGGCGCCCTTCCGAGGCCTGGGGACACGGGCCCAGCAGGAAAACGGCAGAGGCCCACACCCCTGTGCCCCTTGCACCCTACAGGAAGAGACCAACACCGAAGAAAAGAAGAGGCCAGCCTCGCGAGAAGGCAGCGTCCCTCGAGTGGGAGGCGAGGGGAGAGGCAGCGATCTGGTTGGGAAGTGGTCGCGATGACCCCAGCCCTCATCACAACGGGCACGAACAAGTGTCCCAGAGCCCCCGGGGGGCGACCCAGGACTGCCTCTGTGTGGTGACAGTACGGAAGGTTTTTATTTTCTTCTTCGAGCTTTCCCATGGTTCCCGAACCTTTGACATTGACCACTGGTCATACCTATAATTCACAGTTCGGGGCGCCTGGGTGGCTCACTGGGTGAAGCGTCCGGCTTCGGCTCAGGTCACGATCTCGCGGTCCGTGGGTTCGAGCCCCTCGTCGGGCTCTGTGCTGATGGCTCGGAGCCTGGAGCCTCCTTCCGAATCTGTGTCTCCCTCTCTCTCTCTGCCCCTCCCCTACTCACTCTCTGTCTCTCAAAAAATGAATAAACGTTAAAAAAAATTTTTTTTAATAAGTTAAACAAACAAACAACACCCCCCTTTCAGGTTCCAGTTCAAAGGATACCTCTCCTGGCAAGGTTGATTGGATTCCACCAGCCGGACACATAGCCCCAGCCCCTTTGCTGTGACCCTCCCCCCCCCCCCCCCCCCCCCCACCAAGGCCCAGCCTGCTTAGAAGGGGTGGGTCTTTCTTCCCTGGCCAACAGCCTCCTGGGGACACACACACACACACACACACACACACAGAGGCTTCTGTGGGTCCTCTGGGAACCAGGCTCTGCTTCTGCAGGGAGTCCCCAGATCCTGTCCCTGCCTCCAGGACTAAAATCCAGGCTTCTTCGCCTTCTCAATAGTTTCCTGGTTTCTCAGGTCCCTCTCACACCGGGGAAGCTTTTGGAAGCCTCGAGCCAAGAAATCCGTTGGACCAGGGAGCCCCAGGGTTTCCCGGCAGGGGCCTTCACGGGACAGGGGCCCCCAGCCATCACCTGTCTTGAGCTTCCTCCATAGAATGTGTGCACGCCGGAGTGGGGGTATAGCTTCTATGACGTTAGACCACACTGGCAACATTTTGGGGGCAGGGTCCCAACTTGACCCTGGGGTCTCTGTGACACCCCAGCCCGGCTCTGGCCTTTCCTGCTCACTCAGAGCCCAGGAGAAGATGCCCCCAGACACGACACCCCAACCAGGGCCAGCTCAGCTTCCCGGGCCCGGGTGTGCGGCCATGGGGCTCCCAGCCCTCCCCCAACCTGGATTGGGTCTGCCCGGCTGGCAGGAGCACAGAACATCCCTGGGCGTCCTCCTCCCCTGCTCCGGCCAGCTGCCCCCGGACAGCACCCTGGGCTGGCCCCTCCCAGCCCTCCGCTCACACCTGCCTCTCCCCTGCCTCTCCCCTGGGCCCTCCCGCTCTGCTCCGCCCACTGCCTGGCGGTCAACCCTACTTTGCGGGCTTTCTCAGACATCCTTTGAGGACGCAGACCCCAACTCTACCGATCCCCCCTCCAAAGACCCCCAACAAGGCCCCAGAGCCTCAAATGAGCCCCGCTGCTGCTGACTCCTTTGGCCTCATTTTCTGCACACCCCTCCCCTTCCCCTCCCCTCCTCCCACTCCTCCGCCAGCCTTCCCTTCACCCCCTCCCCTCCATGCCCACGCCCCCCCACCCTCCACCTCCCCTCCACTGCCCCCTTCCCTCCCCCCCATCTTCCCTCCACCCCCCTCCCCACCACCCCCTGTTTCCTCCGTTTGGATAATCTCCCTAAAACAGATCTGTCTCACCTCTATTCCCAGGTGACTTCTGCCCCCCCCCCCCCTCCCGCCGCGGAAGCCTGTCTCCGCAGGGCTCCTAAGGCGCTCCCTGTGCCCCCACTGCCTCATCCCCCCCCCCCCCATTAGGGTGCCGGCACTCTAGGTGGTCACTGTGCTGTCCTGCTGTCCCCAGGCCTGGCCCAGCATCTAAGGAGGTTCCACAGAGGTGAATGGCTGGGGGCAAGGCGCAGGGCCTCATCAGGTCCTTGGCTCCACGGGGCCACCCCCTTCATCCAGGTTCACAGGGCTCCCTCCTCACCCGGCTCTGAGCTGTGCCCTCTCAGGCCCTCTTTCTCCAAGAGGGAAAATACACACAAGTGGGGGGGAGGGGGGCACCTGGATGGCTCCGTCGGTTGAGCGTCCAATCCCAGGGTCGTGGGATCGAGCCCCGCGTCGGGCTGAGGCGCAGCCTCCTTAAGATTCTTCCTCTTTCCCTCTGCTCCTCTCCCCGACTCGGCTCGGCTCGCGCCCTCTCTCTCTCTAAAACAAATACACACACACACACACCCCTGGCCTTTTACCACACCCCAGCTCGGGGACAGTGGGCAAGCGACCCCTCCCCTCTGAGCCCTACTTCCGCCATCTGAAAACAGAAATGCCTCCCTCCCGGGATCAGTGCAAGGATCGCGTGAAAAAACGCGCCCAGCCAGCGCTTAGCAAACGGCAGGCTCTCTCGGGCTGCGACGGGGCCCTTCCCTGTTCTGGATGAGCGTTCGGCTCCCTCCGGAGACTAGAGTCTCATCTCACCACCAGAGGGCAGTGTTGTCCACTCCCAGCTGTGAGCGCCTCCCCACCCACGGAGCCTCAGGGATCAGGGGGAAGCTGGAATTTCTGGAGAGGCCAGGGGTCCCCACGAGGCCCCCGCCCTGCAGGCCCATCAAGGGCAGTTCAGCGGCTTCGGGCTGTTGGGAGGGAGACCTGCCCAGCGCCTTCTCCAGACCCTGGAGAGAAGGGGCGGCGCTGAGAGGCGGTCAGGGGAGGTGAGACAGTAGGGGACGGTGGTTGGAGCGGGGCTTTGGAGGCGGACGCGCCGGATTCAGAGCGGGCCCTGCGCGTCAGGGGCCCACCTCCTGGAGCCTCGGTGTCCTCATCTGTAAAGGATGGACTTGTCAGACCACCTTACTCACCCGTGGGAAGGAGGCAGGAGGGGGCCCGCGAGCACCCTGCCTGCATGTTTGCGCGGGACCTAACCCCCCGGTCAGGGCGCACTTGTGTGTTTTCCAGAGACGTCGTCCCGTCAGTGTGGCCCCAGACACACACTAACAAAAACGTCCCGCGAAAATGACCCACTCGGGCGGCAATAGACCCCAGGGGCGGGCAGCCAAGGGGTTGCAGGGTGGTGGCCCAAGCCGGACAGACCCTTCCATTGAATGATCAAGGCCCCACACATCTCAGAACAAGAGTCTAGGAGATACACACACACACACACACACACACAGATTCCCCGCAGGGGTGCACATTTGTACTTTTCAAATCTTGCGGGTACGGAAGGAGCCAGGAATTTCCTTTGACCGGTTGGTCACGCCGGGCCCCTTCTCTTGCTTTATGGCCCTTAACGAGTGAGTGACTCCCCAGGGAAGAGAAGCGACCCTCACCGTGGGCCCCGCCTTTCGGCACCCGCACTAGGAGAGAAGGATCCGGCAAAGGAACGGAGACCGAGCACGGGGAGTGTCAACAGGGCGCTGGGGAACGTAATCCCACGCCCCCCTCGCTAAACTCCCACCACAAAAGAAATTGCAATATCACACCCCACCCTGTGCCGGGTCCTGCTTCTGGAGGAAACGGGCAGTGTGGAGCCGGGGCCCGGACACCGCCGGGACACGGGGGAGCGTTACAAAAGCGCAGATGCCCAGGGTCCCCTCGGAACTAGCCGAATCGGAATCTCTGGGGTGGGTCTAAGAAGCTCGCGGCTAGTACAGCCCTGAATCCGGATGGTGGCTTCGTTGAGGAACCCGAACGGACTCTTCTCTCACTCGTAGGGACGGAGAAGGAACAAGGCTTTTAATGCGCTGGTGCCCGAGTGGGAGGATTTTTCTGTCAGTCTCGAGAAGCCATCTCCACACGGTCCGGGTAGCCACTCCACCCAGAAGTCCGAGAGGCACGCCCGCCCACACGCGTGCACGCACATGGGCAAACACGCACAGGCCCACGGCGCCCAGGATCCCGCGCTCGGTGGGTTGCCAAGAAACCGGGTCCCCGGGCTGAGCACAATCCCCAAGGGCCGCCCGGTGCCCTCCGGGTACAGTCACGGGGGCTCGCGGCCAGCGGTCTGCTGGCTGAGCTGTTGTCGGCTGCTGGTCACAGGTGGCAGGCGGCTTCCCAGACGATCTGGAAGGCCATGGAGGCACAGGGGAGCTGGGCCAGGGTGTAGGCCAGGGAGCGGGTGGGTGCCCGAAGCTTGCCCAGATAGGCCACGGTGTGCACCACGCGGCCCAGGAAGAAGACGAGAAAGTGCATCCGGGCGATGAAGGGGTCAGGCCCCAGGAACGAGTAAACGAAGCCCAGGAACAGGAAGGGGTAGATGGTCTCCATGTCATTCCGGTGGGCTCTGGGAAGGCAAGGGTGTGCGGTCAGCCGGGCGTCAGCAGGGAGAAGCTCGTGGAAGCCGGGGCCCTCTGCCCCGAAGGGCCCCACGCCCCTGGGGACCATCTCGGGGTGCCCGACTCGCGTCCGTTCGTGGCCGGGAGAAAGAGGTACCACGGAGGCAGAAGCGACAGCGACTCCAAGTCAGCTGCTGCCAGGACGTAAAACCCCACTTATGGGCCAGTGGCCGTGACAGGCAGCTAGCCGGGGTTTTCCTCCCGAGCCCTGGGGCTCCCCAGGACTTGGCCCCGGCCACGCACCCCACCGTCTTCCCTCGTGTGGCCTTGGACGCCAGCCGGGAACAGTGGGACTCAGAGGGGGTTGAGGGCCGGGGTGGAGCCTAGGTCTGACTCCCACCCGCGCCCTTTACCCCCCCCCCCCCGGGCAGGGCTTTTCGGGGCGGGGGGGGACACCCTCCTTCTGAACGCAGGTGCCTGGGCCCTCCCCAGGGGCATGGGCTAGAGCACACGTCTGAAACCCTTGCCTAACCGTCTTGTCCTGCCCCTAGATGTCGGCAAACCCTCCTGCCTCTTTCAGGGATAATAATAATAACAGAACAGCTGCCACTCACTGCCCCCCCCCCCCCGGTAAAGCTCTTCATTTCGTCTACGCTGTCCCGTATCTTTGTGTTTGTTTGTTCAAGACGGTCAAGCGCGTGAGCACGTGGGGTGGCGTGGGGGGAGTGGAAGGGCTGAGTATAGCCCTGGCGTAAATAGATGACCGAGAAAGAAAACCCACCCGCGTCTGCTAAGAGTTGGGTCACATTTTCCATGACTCCCGCTAACGGACAGCTTCCTTGGGGAGAGGTGAGGAGGTCAAGTCTCATAAATTAGAGACTGAACCCGTGCCTGAGGCCATAGACGGTATGTTGGAAGAATAAACAGGAACCTAGTACCGGGGCTGGGACCTCCCCCGAGGACAAGGCCGCATGTGTGAGGCAGGGGGAACTCGGGGCGGGAAGCGAGGTGCGCCTTCCAGCTGGGACGCGTTCCACCAACGCTGTGCGCCCGCGGGCCGGGCCCGACCCAGCAGCTCCTGTGTGACAGACGGCCTGTAACACAGCCCTCCTCTTCCCTCCCACTTTCGAGCAGAGCCTTAGGCAAGGGCCCGGTGTGTGGCCTGACCTAGAGAATGGGGCTGGGCAGGGCACAGGAGAGGCCCTAACTCGGCTGCCCCGTGCTGCAGGGGTCTCTGCCGAGTGACCGGCGTGGGTGTGTTCAGGGGAGGAGATGTTTGCACCGAAGCCTGAATGATCAGGGATCACCGGTGCAGGGGAAGAACTTTCCAGGGAGCAGGAGGGGCAGGCGCAAAGGCCCTGGGGTGGGATTGAGCATAGGGTGTTGGAGGCACAGAAAAGTGACCCTGGAGCGTGTCTGGAGTGGGGTGGCATGAGAGGGAGCGAGGCAGGTTGAAAGCAGGAGGGGGGGGCTCGTGAAGGGGGGGCTTGGGGCCTGGAATTCAATCCGCGTGTGCAAAAGCCCCCTTTAACCCAGCGGGGCCTGGACCGTTCTTAGGTGAAACTCAGGACACAGCGGTTGGCATCTCTGCCCCCGTATCCCGAAGCCAACGTGAGCCCGCCTTCCCCTTTTCTCCCAAATCTCCACCGTGGGACCCAGCCTCGGGGAAAGCAGGTCTGCAGGAAGGCCCGGTCTCACCCAGTTGGGTGAGGCCCTGCTGCCTGCCTGTGCCTGAGAGCAAGTCGTAGGCCCTGGTCAGATCCTGGCCGTGGGAAAGAAGAAGAGGGAAACTAGGCTGGGCCCGCCCCGCCCCCCCGCTCCCTGATCAAGCAAGTCCTTTACCTCACTTGTGAGGGGACAGCAAGGCTTCCTCCAGACCCCTCTACCCTATGGAAATGGGGCTGTGCCCCCCAACACCCCCCCATTAGAGGGACACCCTTGGGAAACGTGCTTTATTCTTCTTATTCTTTAATGTTTATTTACTTATTTTAAGAGAGAGAGAGAGCAGGGGGAGGGGCAGAGAGAGAGAGGGAGCCACTGTCCGTGCAGAGCCCCACGTGGGGCTCCGTCCCATAGACCGTGAGATCATGACCTGAGCTGAGATCACGATGAACCGACTGAGCCACCCGGGCGCCCCTGGAAAGCTTACTTCACATGAAGTCAGTGATGGGGCGCCTGGATGGCTCAGTCAGTCACGTCCGACTTCGACTCAGGTCATGATCTCGCGGTTCGTGGGTTCGAGCCCCGCGTCGGGCTCTGTGCTGATGGCTCGGAGCCTGGAGCCTGCTTCGTTATTCTGTCTCTCCCTCCCTCTCTGCTCCTCACTCCACTCGTGCGCTCTCTCTCTCTCTCTCTCTCTCTCAAAAATAAATAAACATTAAATGAAGTCAGCGTGGCCCAGAAATCGGTCTGCCTCTCACAGCTGACCCACCCGGATGGGCCTTTCTGCCACACGCTCATCTGAACGTTTCAGGAAAAGCACCCACTAGTATGGGAAACCCATTCATCCGGATACTGTCCTTTAAAGCAGGTATTCGCATCGGACGAGTGAGTCCCTTTTTAGAGAGCTGACATTGGCCAAACCCCAAAGAGCCGACAAAGGGGAGCAGGGTGGAGAGGAGGGTGGGATGGGCAAGGTCCGTGGCAGGTGGGGACCCATTCTTCGGGGCAGAACTGAGAGGCGGGGAGGTGCAGCCCCTGCAGAAAACCAAGCCGTGGTCCTGAGCCCACCTCCCAGCTCCGGGCCTGACCGAGGGCCCCAAGGTTACCAGTGAGGGAGGAGAGGTGCCTGGGGGCTGAGAAAGCCCTGAGGCTCTGACCCTCAGCACCCCGCCCTCCACCCCACCCCCCACCCCCCACTGAGAGCTGGCCCAGCCCGTCCCTGTCCCTCCTCCCTCCGGTAGGGATCAAAGCGGGGGTTCCCCACGAAGCCGCAAGTGGTGCCGAGGACAGAGAGCTGTGGGGAAATCAAAGGTGAGGCAAGAAAACTCATTCCCTTCCCGGGGGGGGGGGGGGCCCGGATGTGAACTGACAGACGTGGAGGGAGTCACGTACCGGAGAGACGTGGTTGGGCAAAACGTGTCATTCCAATAACAGCCACTTTTTAACATAAAAGTCACCCAAAGCAAATCCCCGCCAGACCGGACTTGCTGGGCTTCCTGCCGCACTGGGCCGCCCCTCCCCCCCCCCCCCCCACATTGCAACACCGGCTGCATGACAGCAGGTGATGGGCGGGGAGAAGGTCTGCGAGTAGCCCCAGGCAGCTGGCAGGGACGTCCGTCCTCATCCCGGGCCCTCCCCGCTGCCCACACTGGCCATGCCAGGGCCCCTGCTGCTCAATGTCAAGGGCAGGGATAAAGCGGGGCAAAACCGCGTTCCTACAGAGCCCACGGTCCTGGGCTCAACTGCGTGGCCTCGGCAAGCCTGCTCTGCCTCCAGAGATAACAGCACCCTCCCCGGGGGAGGCTGTTGGGGGGCCCGGCGGGTTGGCAGCTATCGACAAGGTGCTTAGGACCCCACTGGTGCCCCGATGCACCTGCCGTCTTCCTCCTCTCCCTCGCCACCATCGCCGGCCTGGTCTGGGGCACGACCCTGAACGCTAATCTCGCCCTCTCGGGTTTGCCAGCCTCTCCTGCCTCGGCCGGGTGAATGAAACCCGGTGTAGAGCCGCAGAGAGGAGGGCCGGGCATGAGCCCGCGGTTCGGCGTGCCTCTAACCTGCTCCCTGGCCTCGGTTCACCGTCCACAACATCGAAGGGACTTCTAGGACTGCGATTGGGGGACCAATCTCCGGACAAACCGGTTCAGTCGGATTCAGGCTGCGTGTTCCGAGTAGTCAGAAACCTCACCAAGCATGGGCCCCGTGCCCGTCTGCCTCCCTTGGGGCCACTCGGAGACTCCCTCCCTGAGGTTTCCCACACACGGACTCGGGATTTGGCCCAAAGACACCTGAGCAGGAGGCTGGGGTTGGTGTCATGAAGCAAGGTGGCCGGGTTTCATCATTTCCCTGGAAATCCGGCTCCTGACCTCTCCCAGAGCCGGGCTCACGTTCGTTTTGGCTCTGGCGTGTGGCTAATCTGCAAGGCAGATTTATCCTCCAAGAACCTAGACCTAAGTGCTTTCCTGTTTGGGCAGGAGGGTGACCCTGACTGCACCATAAACTCTGGTCTAATATTTAACTAACTTCTGCTTCCAGGGCATGTCCCCCTCAGGTTCCAGCAAGTTCTCCAGCAGGGGATGACGGGACGTGTGATCTTCTGAGCCCTGCACCTTCACGGTTCCACGACGTTCTGTGAAGGCAGGAGGTGGAGGAGACCCCGGGGGACCAGGAACCCCCAGACCTGCCGTGGTAAGTCTCCAATAAGTACCAGTATGTCGCACGTCCCCTCCACCGATAAACACTTGCCAAATGGACATAAAACGTTATTTGGTAAGAGGTGCTCAAAAAGGGTTGAACTGGGACGCCTGGGTGGCTCAGTCGGTGGAGCGTCCGACTTCGGCTCAGGTCATGATCTCGCGGTCCGTGGGTTCGAGCCCCGCCTCGGGCTCTGTGCTGACGGCTCGGAGGCTGGAGCCTGCTTCGGATTCCGTGTCTCCCTCTCTCTCTGCCCCTCCCCCACTCACGCTCTGTCTCTCCGTCTCTCAAAAATAAACATTTTTTAAAAAGCGCTGAATCGAACTCCAGCCGTTGGAGCATCGCCACTATCGAGAGAGGGTCATTTCGATCGGAAGAAGAAAGTGTACTGGGTACGTAGAAACGTTTGGGCACCACACGGGTCTGTTATCTCTCCTTGGCTTGGTTACAGCCAGTAAAAAATAAACCAAAGTGCTCGTCGGCTCACGTAACTGCTCCTGTGCCACAAGAAAGCTTCGCTACGTAGGACGCGTGTACCCTGTGAAAAGCCAAGTAAACCCCCTCGGTGGCTGCGGTGAGCCAGCCCAGGCTATCCACGGTCACGGCTGCCTCGACTGCTCAGGCCCAGGAGAGTCAAGCCAACCAAGGGGGTGGGCGGGATAAGGGTCACCGGTATGGACACGGGTATCGGTACGGCTTTTGTCCACTTGTTCACTACGTGTCCGGTGGATGGATGGATGGATGGACGGATGGACGGATGGATGGACCTCATAGGAAGAACTACATACCGTAGTTATATTAGAAACGCTAGAACAGCACAGGATTTCACTTCCTACCTTACACATCTCTGTCATTCTTAAAAACCACAAGTATGCATATTATTTTCAACGGGCAAGAAAACGAAGAGAAAAAAAACGCTCTCCTCGAAGAAAAGAATCTCGTATTTACACTCCAGTGTCCCACCCATTTCTGCCCGCGGTGCATGGGATGCCCTGGGAACTACGGGAGAGTTTGTCTCCTGTGTCCCCCTGTGCAGCTGCCCGTCCTTCCGCTTGTCCCTCAACTCCGCTGGCAGTCCCTGTCCCCTGCAAGTGCTGCCTCCTCCCTCTCCAGCCCACCGGGGTCAGCCAGGGGAGAGCCAACTGCCAAAACCACAACATTCAGATCAGGAACATGAAATCAACCCACATCTAGTCTCCGATGGGATTTTACACAGCTATTTTTTTTTTTTTCCATTTTCCCCCATGTTTTTATTATTTTTATTTTTGAGAGAGACAGAGTGTGAGCAGAGTGGGGGGCAGGGAGACCCAGAGTCCGAAGCGGGCGCCAGGCTCCGAGCCGTCAGCCCAGAGCCCGACGCGGGGCTCGAACTCACGGACCGCGAGATCGTGACCTGAGCTGAAGTCGGACGCTCAGCCGACGGAGCCACCCCGGCGCCCCATTTTACACGGCTATTCTTAAAGAATCAGGTTTTGAGTAGCATTTACCCACACGGAAAATGCTCACCAAATAACGTTCACGGAAAAAGAAATACCAGAACCCCACCCCGGGCACACAGTGCACACGGGATTTTCTGGGAAACATCTACAAAGAGGAGTTGGGTGAACACCGTGTTAGAGGTTAGCGGGGGTTAGAGTCGGGACCGGTCTCCCTTTGCCCTCCGTGTGTTTGCAGTGCGACCCAGGTCGTCGGCGATCGTCAGCAGTTCTGACTTTCATAATGAGAAAAATTGTTTTTGATCGACTGGGGGGTTGCTCGGCAGAGGGAGTGACGTTCAGCTTCACTCCGAACGAAAGAAATGCAAAATAAAACCCAAACGTGGCATAAATGTTCACCCATCCCACTGGCAGAATACCCATCCACGGTGGAGGCACTGGAGGCTCCTGGGCGGCTCAGCTGGTTAAACGTCAGACCTGTGCTCAGGTCCTGAGCTCAGGGTTCGTGAGTTCGAGCCCCGCGCGGGCTCTGTGCCGACGGCTCGGAGCCCAGAGCCTGCTTCCGATTCTGTGTCTCCCTCTCTCTCTGCCCCTCCCCGGCTCGCACTCTCAATCTCTCTCTCAAAAATAAATAAAAACATTTTAAAAAGAAAGAAAGACATGAAATCAATGAATAAATTAGAACTATCTGAGGGGCTCCGGAAGGCAGGAGACCTCGGTCCTCTGGGTGCCCCCCCCCCCGGCCCTGGTGCTCAGAGCGGAGCCTCGGGGGGCAGACCGTGGCCAGGCTGGGGCCCAACAGTACTTGCCTGAGGCAGCGATCTACGTCCTGGTCACTCCGGCAGTACTGGAGGCCTCCGTGTCTCAGGGCATCCTCGGGGTTGGCAAAAGCCTGGAATACGTCAGCGAGAGTTACTGGCCTAGCCCCCTCCACGTGCCAAGTGCTGGCACTCGCCATGACCAAGGCTGCTATGGGCTGAACGTGTGCCCCGCGGATTCGTATGCTGAAAGCTGACCTCCGAGGTGATGGTGTTGGGGGGCGGGGGCGGGGGGTCCTCTGGGGTGATTAGGTCAGGAGGGTAGAGCCCTTGGGAATGGGATTAGTGCCTTTCGAAACGAGACCCCAGAGAGCTCCTTCACCGTCCTGCCACTGGAGGATACAGCCGGAAGACGGCCAACTTGTGAACCAGGAAGTGGGCGGAATCTCCAGGCACCTTGCTTCCAGAATGGTGAGAAAGAAGTCTGCTGTTTACAAGCCCCGCCCCCACCCCCACCCCCCAGTCCAGGCCCCGTGTGCCCCCGACACTGTTATAGCAGCCGGAACAGACGAGGGCAAAGGCCCTCATGTCCTGGCTTGTGGGAAGCTCACAGTCTGATGGGGAAATGGCCTACGAACCACGGAAGACCAGGTGGTGAGTGTTAAACAAAGAGAAGACAAGGTGGGCCTTGAGAATGTTTCCAGGAGACCTGATCAAGCCTGAGGGTCAGAGGCGGCTTCTCTGAGGCAGGGGCATTCAAGCTAAGCTTTGAAGGAGGCAACAACATGAACCCGATGAGGGCGGGCTGGAGAAAGAGCATTGAAGACATCCAGGAAAGCATGTGCAAAGGCCCTGGGGTCAGAAGACGATGGGGGTGCTTGAAGAACAGAAGCCTAGCGTGGCTGGAATATAGAGAGCGAGGGGACAGAGGCCCAAGATGAAGTTGCTAGGGTCCCGAGGGCACTCTAAGACTTTGGACTTTGAACAAAGAGCAGTGAGAGGGTTTTTGACGGTTCCACAAAGACTAGCTGCCCATTTCTTCGCTTCCCTGAGCCTCAGCTCCCTCATCCGTGAACTCTGGATCAAGCGGAGCTCATTTCCTGCGCGAAGAGTGAAGGGGAGGACTGGAGAGGCCTCCGCCCAATGCCGGGCACTGGGAGCACCGGCATGGGGAAGGTGCTCGACGAATAGTCTGCGGACAGCAGAAACTTCAGGTCACGTTTCCGTCACCGGAGGCCCACGTCCAGCGCTCACCAGCCCCACAGCAAACACGAATCTCAGCAGCACGCTTTCTGGATTGCTCACCCAATGACAAATACTGCCGCCTCTGACTCATGAGCCCTGGTGACCCCTGTCCCCAAGCTCTGGTGCGTCCCACCTGTCCCACGCCTGAGGCCCGTCAGGGTCAGGATCAGAGCCCCCACACCCAGAATTCCTCTCCACTGGCCCTGCACTCGTAGAATCGCCAATCCCGATGGGCCGGCACAGAGCCCGTGGACCCATGACTCCCTTCAAAGGGTCCTAGGGCCGGGTCCGAGGGGTGGCTCGTTCCTAAAGACAGAACTGGAACACAAGCCCGCCGGGCCGGGAGCCGGTCGTAGGGCAGACCGAGGAACCGCTGTCGTCCGAAGCTAGAATTGCTACCTTTAATTGGGACAAGGGGGCAGGCCGTTGGATGCACTCCCGGGACCGAGCTGTGGTTGCGGCCTTCGAGTGATTTCCAGTTGTTCGTACGTAATGAGAAGTCACGCTTGCTCTGCGCCAGGTGCCGAACTCGCCCGGCTCGAGCGTGACTATTCCCTGCTTTACAGATGAGGAAACGGCTCCCAGACTCGCCCCAGGGGCAAAGGGTGGACGAGTCAGAGCCCTTATCTGTCACCTGCCCGGGGAAGTGGCTTCCAGGCTCCTTCCTGGCATGGGAGGGAAACTCACAGCCGGTAAGGAGCCTCTGGGGGACAGCCCCAGGGAAGGTTTCTTTCTGGCACTCTCCACCCACCAGAGAGAAAGGCACTCTCGGGTTTCCCTCCTTCTATCCCTGAATTCACATTGAAGAGGGAGGCTCCGGACCCCTGCGCTTTGCTGTTGAGAACTCTATCCCCGTCCCCGCCCCCTCCGGACAGGTTGTGGGGCCGGACAGCCCCATTCAAACCCTGCTGCGTGGCCTCACAGGTGTCCTCTCCCGGAAGACAAGGTGAACGTGGCTCCCACCTATTAAACGCTCAGCTCCAAGGAAGGACTTAATGGCTGAATGCACCTGTCCCTGCTGGGTTCCCCGTATCCCGCTTCCAGGACCGGGGTGAGGCAGGGAGGAGGCAGGGGTCATCCGGGTGCCTGTGTCTGCGCCTCTGGGCTTAAAGCCGTCCCGCCTTCACCCCTGCCCGCGCCTATGCCAGGGGCTGAGTCCGACTCCCCAGCAAGACCCCCACTCCTGGGTGTCCACACCCAACGTGATGCCAGAGCTAACCTTGCCTTGCCTTTGAACTGGACAAAGGCGGACAAAGGGGCCACAGTTTCTGGAAACGAGTCCTGTACTGAAAAACAGGACAGCCGGCCGGCTTGGCCCAAAACTTCTCTGACTCTGGTCGTGTCCAATGCGAGCCGAGCTGTTCTGAATGGGCCGTCCCCCCCACCCAGGCTCCGATCTTAGCCTCTTTGTTGTTTTGGCTCCGGGGACTTGGGATCGGTGGGGTGGCGGGGGGAAGGGCGGGGGGAATTCCTCCTTGAAAATTCCAGTGGAGCCCAGGCCGGCCGAGACCTGGCCTCTGGACGCTGCCGTGCGTTCGGAAGCCCCCTCGCCAATGAATTGGGAATTTCCACTTAAAATTCCTGGGGTTCCTGCGTCGCCGGTTCCCACTCCACCCAAATATCCGATCTCCTGTGCTGGGAAGCTGCCAGGTCTGATGGAGGCATTCTTGCTGTCTCATTCCATCCTCCGGGACCTGCTTCTCTCTGAGACACCCAACAGAGCTCAGCAGCACCCGGCGTGCCAGAACTTACCTGGCAACACGGCGGGGTGAGTAAATGCTCTTACAACAGAGGACAAGAAGGTGCGGGTCCTGCCATCCCAAAGGTCTCCAGGGCCCTCACATTCTGGCCCTGAGAATACCTCGGCCAAGTTTCCCATCCCTGCAGTTCCCCAGCAGGGCCGGGGCCGGGGAAGGCAGGGGGGGGGGGGTGCTCCAGGGGAGCATACCTTCTTCCGAAGCCTCACTTGGCCCGTGATGATGGCCACCACGTACATCTTGATGACCAGCAGCGTGCTGCAGAGCAGGAAGGCCGGCAGCGCCTGGCCTCTCACCAACGCCAGGACAGGGGCAGGCATCTCCATGGGCAGGCGGGAGCTCTGGGGCAGGCGGCCGCAGCAGGCGCGTGTGGCTGTGTCTCTACGAGCTGGAGGAGGCGGGGAGAGCCCGCCAGGAGGCCTGTCTGCACACAGCACACGCCCACTCTCAGCGGCCAGATGCTGGGGGAGGCGCAGGGCTGAGCTGTGTCCCCTGTTCAGCCTCCGGCCCCAGACACCCCTCCCCTGGCAAATCCTTAAACGCGTTCTGGTCTGTCTCCTCATCTGTAACATGGGGGCGTCCGGCAGGGCCTGCCTTCTGGGAGGGTGTGTGTGTGTGTGTGTGTGTGTGTGACAAAGACAGACGCCTGGCGGGACATCCGCAGGTGGCCGACAGCTCTGGTATCTGTCCCCGCGGGTCAGGACGGGTGTCGGGCAGGAGAACTGGGCCATCCGTCCCCACCCTCAGCCTGGACGCTTGAACCACAGTCGTAGCTACCTTGACGTGACTCTGATTTTTTTTTTTTTTTTAAGTTTAGTTATTGATTTTGAGAGAGCGAGCGAGTGCCGAGAAGGAGCAGGCTGGAGCAGAGCGAGAGGGAGAGAGAATCCCGACGTGAGCTGTCCGCTCGGGGCCCGACGCGAGCTCCATCCATCCCATGACCTGAGCTGGCACGGAGAGTCGGACATCAGCAGAGGCAGGAATCTTTTGCCTTTAGTTTCACCGACACTGCTCGCTTTGCTCGGGGGTCCCCTGGGGAGGGGGGTGAGAGGGAAACCTCAGTGTCCTGTGCCTTCTCTGCCCTGGCGCCTGCCCCGAAGGGACCGCGGTGTCCGTCTGGGCTGTGCCCCCAAAGCAGCAGAGACCAAGAGAAAAGACTGGCCAGAGGGCAGAGACACTGGCCATGTGCTCCGGAGCCCGACTCAGCTGACCTTGAGTCCCAGAGCCAGCCCTTGGCGACTGCAGCCGTGTGGTCTCGGGCGAGCAGGTTCCTCCTCCGAATCCTTGTCTTCAACGAAAGGGAGTCGTGTCTAATTATTAAACACCGGGCACCTAGGAAGCCCTCATCTGTATGAGCTTCTGAGCCTCAGTTTCCTCCTCCTCCTCCAAATGGGGGTAACGCTTGGCTTGCCAGGAGGGAGGCTCTTGGAAGCGCACTTGCTTGCTGCTGGAGCGGGGAGTGGGTAGGGGGTGGGGGTCGATCGCTTGTCCCTTTGCTATGCGCCAAGCCTTCCTTCATCCGGACAAAAGATGTGCTTGGAAGCCGACACCCGTGTTTCTGGGACATGGGGCTGCCAGCCGGGGTCGTCCCAGACCCACACGATACATGGCGAGTCACGATCAGGGACGGGACAGAGGACGCAGGGGACGTCCCGCATTGTACGTTATCTCTGCCTGGGTGTTTGAGGCAAGGAGTCGTGCGAGCTTGCTCCCTGCCGACGCCGGCCCTTCTCGCCCCTGGAGCGCAGAAACCAGTGGGAGCAGCTGTCTTCTTGCCAAGTTCAGTTGGGGCTTTGGGCTCCGGTGTCTGCACCACCCCCGGAATCGTGGACCAGACACAGCCCAGGAGGGGACCCTGGGCGGCCGCCCATCCTTGGCGCGGGCGGCCGCGCGCTCGGCCCTGCTTGGGCTTCTGGAACGAGACAGAAACCTCACCAGCAGAGGCTAGAGAAACCGGCGTGGGCAAAGGGCGGATTGTTACCCGCCGTCACCTGGAGCCGAAAATAAGAGGGACTTCGTGGGGAAGCCCTGCGGGCTGATGACTTCACGGTAGGAATCTTTTCCTCCACGTCTGCGGGAACGAACCAGCCGAGCCAGGGCCTGGCAGACGGGACGAGGTCTCCTCTGATTTCCGGCCAAGAATTTCCCTAAAGCCTCCCTCGGCCTGGGGAAGCTGCGGTTTTGTTCTTGGTGGTGGTGGTGAGGGTGGTGACGCTTCTCTCGGAGCTCAGGTTCTTTGCCTGCAAAAGACGTGCCCCTGCCTCGCGGGAGGTGGGGGGGGACTAGAGCAGCGCCTGCCTGAAAATGAAGGCAAGACGCAACCCCCCGGGGGAGGGGGGTGGGGGGCCCAGGAGGAGGCGTCCTGGGGGTCAGAAATGTGTTTACATCACCGCTGGGTGGTGGTCACACCGGTGAATCTAGATGTAAAAATTCCCTGAGATGTATCTTAAGTGGTGACTTTGCTGGGTTAAACACACACACACACACACACACACACGCACACGCACACGCACATGCACGCACGCAAGAATTCTCTGGTCACGGTGAGCAAAGAGGGGCTGCTTTGTCCGAGCCCCCATGTGGCTTCTTCCAGCTGGCCCTCCTCGGCATTTCCTGAGGATCAGAGACCCAGCTCTTGGGCCGGTTCATTGTCTGTGACTTCAGAGGAGCTTGAGAGAGAGGAGGAAGCAGCCCCACCCCTGCCGCTGGTTCCTGACCTCGTGAGAGGCGCCGGGACGTTCTCCAGCCAGGGGATGGAAGAGAAAGAACTGTGGCTCAAGCGACCGGAGTCAGATTTCTATTGCACCGTAGTCGTCCCGGCTGGCGTCGGCCACGTCTCCCCACCCTTGAGAAGGGGTGCCGTGCGAACGCACGGATTAGCCGGCGCTTTCCGATGGCGCTGCGTGCGGGCCCTGCTGGGGCAGAAGCTTCCCGCTCCACTCCCCTCCCCCCTGCTCCAGGTGGGACCCCTGAACTCCTCGCAGAATGAACAAGACCATGAAGGGCTGTCGAACCACCGCGTCCTCCTAACTAACCCTGGGAAAGCACAGCTTTCCTTTCAGGGACCGTAGGGACTGTAATGCTGGTGGGGCAGCCAATCCCAGTACTCCCCTTCTTGGGAACGGGGTGGGCCATGTGACCCAGGGAAGCCAATCCCAATGGTCCCGGCAGCTGCCAGAGCCAATCAGAGGCTTCCCTGGGAGTTTATATTGTGGCCTCCCCCTCCGGAGACCCCCGTTGGCTCTAAGGCTGAGGCTTGGGGCCTCAGCGGCCTGAAGCTGCATGGAACTATCCCCCCCCCCGCCCCGCCTTCCCCACGTGGAGGGGGCCTGTATTCTGGGGGTAACAAGGCCCCAACCTCTGACTCACCCGGGCCTGGGAGTCTTAAGAGTTTCCTTCTTTGCTTAAACAAAACATCAGTCAAATCACATTTGTCTTTGGCTCCAAACTGCGGTGGCTCCCGTCTTGCTCAGAGTAAAAGCCAAAGTTTGGACAGTGGCCCACGGCCCCGTCCCATCTGGCCTCCATCCGGTTCTCTCTGGATTCCTCCCCCACTCGCTCGGTCAGCCTAGCCACTCCGTCCTTGCTCCCGGCCTTCACCCTGGCGGGGGCCTCTGCCTGGAAGTCTCTTCCCCTGGACATGGGCTGTGTTGACACTTCACCTTCAAGTCTTTGCTCAGGTGTCGCCTCCTCCACCCCAGCTCCCCACCCCGCTCCCACCACCGCGTTAATCCACTGCACAGCCCGCCCCACCCCCACCCGAGCCACTTCTGATGACATTTTGCTGCCTGTGCTTTCTCTGTTGTTTCCACGGCCCATTTCATTCAATGACACGCCATACAATTTATTTCTTGTCCTTACTGTCTAACACCCGGATTCCTGGGGGGAAGGGGGGGGGGGTCTCAGTCCTGTTTGCTGATGAGCCACAAGCACCGGTCCCGTGCCTGACATATAGACCCAACTGTAATTCACTGAATTGATTTAAGCTCACTTGATTGGGATTTCTTTCTTTATAAATAAAGGAGTCTAGACCCGGGTAACTGAAGAGCTCCAGAGTTTGGTTCAGGGTCCTGACTCCTGCCCGCCTACTTCCTGGAATGCCCTGGGGGAGCCTGGCTGCCTCTCCTGACAGGCACAGAGCCAGGGAAGAAGCCTAGGTCAGCAGCTGACGTTTACTCATAAGGATAAATGGGGACGATCAGGCTGCTTCCTGGGCTCTCAAGGCCAGCCTGACCCCTCAGCCCATTCCTGAGATAGCCAAGACGGCCTTGAAGGATGATGCCATTCTGCTTAAGGACGACAGTCAGATAGGGTGGCGGCCAGAGGATCAATCACTGGGCAATGCTCTCAGACCCAACCTTGGCCGAATCACAGACGCCATCGTATTTAACCCTCCTGAGGGAGATAGGACTATTAGACCCATTTTAGAGATGTGGGGCCTGAGGCCCAGATTGGCGGTTATAGTCACCCCGGGTCTCACAGCTGGGCTTGGATCCAGGGGGATGTTCTTGCCACCGACGCTTTGCTGTTCTAGCTGCGGGGCTGTGGGCTGTGGCCCAGGGGAACCGGTCAGCACCTTAAGAGGCAGCGATCTGTAACGCGTAAGGGAAGGTTCCTCTCCTCTCCGGAGGCTTCCCCAAGTCAGGAACCTCCCGGGGGGCTCTTCCCCTCTTGGGAGTGAGGATGAAAGCAAGGTTGCTCAGCTGTAAAGCCCGGCGGCTTCACCCACACAGTGGAGTATTGTTCAGCCTTAAGACGGACGAACTTACTAACACCTGCTACAAGGTGGATGAACCCGGAAGGCATCGTGCCAAGAGCCAGAAACACGAAAGACTGCATATCATGTGATTCTGTTTATAAGAAATGTCCAGAATGGGCAAATCCCTAGAGACAGAAAGCGGATCGGTGGCTGCCAGGGTGTAGACGGAGGCCGAATAGGAACGACCATTTAACGCGCACCGGGCTTTCTTCCGGAAGGGCGGGAAAGTTCTAGAGACGATGATGATGGCTGCACTACAGCGTGAACGTACTTAGTGCCACTGACCTGTACATTTCAAGATGGTTACTTTTTTTTTTTTAGTTTTTTTTTTTTTTTTTTTTTTTTTGAGAGAAAGACAGGGCTCGAGCAGGGGAGAGGCGGAGAAAGGGGGAGAGAGAATCCCAAGCAGGGTCCAGGCTCAGCGCGGAGCCCGACCGCGGGGCTCCATCCCGCGACCCTGGGATCATGACGGGAGCCGAAATCAAGAGTCAACCGACCCCGCCAGACAAGCGTCCCCCACACGGATTCATTGTACGTTGGAAAGAAAAAGGGGAGAAGAAAACCTGGGCTGCTGGCCTCTTCGCGGCTGTACACACGGCACCCGGTGTGGCGTCTGCACAGAGCTGGGCTTCGCAGGTATTTGTCGGGAGACGGGCCACCTGAACGTGTGCCTGACACACTGCGCGTTCCCGGGCCGTCCCGTTCTCCTGTCGCCGCAGAGAGGAGCACACGTGGGGCCCTTCACGCTCCGACCAAGTGCCGCCCTTGATGGAGCCCATCTGTTGGCCCCTGACCGCGGGCCTCAGATCCGGTTACTGATGCGCAGAGCTGCGGTCAGGCAGGAGCATTTCCTGGATGCTTTGGGGGGGGGGGGGGGAGGACGGCACACAGCTGACAGGAGAGGCGGATGGGGGAGGAGGGAGGGGAGGAAATGTTCGTCTCAGCACGAATCCCTGCCAAGACCTTTGCAGAGAAGGGGCAGTCCTCCGGGCAGAGGCTCCGGGATCAGGCCGCAGCCAAGACCCTCCCGTGACCAGGCTGGGGACGCGTCCAGCCAGCGCCCACGCACGCGCACCGCCCCCGGATGCTGTCTCCCCAGGGGCATTTCCCGTGTCCGGCTCTCAGACGCAGCAGGAAGCCTCTTCCTAGGAGGCCCTGGAAGGGAGTTTTGCATTCCTGGGATCCCAGTTCAGCCAGCGATGGCTCAGGGGACAGCGGGCCGGGGCTTTCAAACACAGCGATGATGGGAACCCTCCGGCTTTCCGGTGGTCCCCAGGACCCCGAACTTCCTCAGTTTCACAAGAAGTGCCACCGGGTTTCCCCCGGGGGCCTTTGTCACAAGGACAACACTATTTTATGGCTGCAGGGCACACGCATGCTCCCTTCTCCTCGCCACAGGCCTTGGGAATTGGAGGACACCACCAGGTCAGCCCTAAGTCTCCTCTTCCAGGCAAAACACACACAGCCCCAGTCGGCTCATCCTCGGACGCCGCGTTTTCCCAGCCGCCGCGACCTAGTTTGTAAAGGTCCCTCAGAGACCAGAGGGGGACCGCCACCCCTCGCTGGAGACCCCTCACTGCTGCAAGCACAGGACGAGTTGTGACTCCAAGCAGGTCTGGCCACAGAATCAGTGGGGCCCCGCGCAAAATGAAAACGCAAAGTCCCTTTTCAAACGTTATCGGGAGTTTCAGGCTGCTGACAGTGGGCTGGTGAGTCGGCCCCACGGGCCCCCGTGTGGCTGCATGAACTGGCCCTGATTCCGTGCTCAGGGTCATTCAACATGAGCTGAGTAAGGAAGTCGGGTCCGAATCAAAGCCAGAGAAAGGATAACACGAGAGCTCGATAGAACATTTCATCACCTCTGCCCAATGAAAACGATGCCAACGTTCCAGTATCAGTAACAACATGAACAACATTTTATCATAAATAACGACACAAACAACAACGACACTTGCATAGGGGCGCCCGGCTGGCTCAGCCGGTAGAGCGTGCGGCTCTTGATCTTGGGGCCATGAGTTCGAGCCCCACGCTGGGCGGAGAGATTACTTCAAAAGAAAAGAAAAAAGAAAACATTGTACAGTGTTGTTCACGATGTGCCTGGGGGAATGTTAACCTGACCTTCGACATCCTGTTGAGGTAGGTACTATGACTATACCCACTCTACAGATGAGAAAACTCAGACACAGAGCAGTCGAGTAACTCACTCGGTTTCGTAACTAACAAGTGGTCTCGTCACAGCATTTTGGAGGAAGCCCTCACAACGACATTCACCTCCAGTTTCCAGAGAAGGTTCCTGAAGCGCCTGGGAGGGAGCAACCATAGCAAAGAGATCGCGACTGGAGGGCTCAAACCCAGGATCACACGGCCACAGAGCCCACGCCCTTTGTAGTTCAACCTCTACCCTTCGGTAGCCCACATAACAGGTCTGTAGTGTGTTAAATAGTGTCCTCCGAACAAAAAAAAATATGAGTCCTAACCTACAGTATTTGTGAATGTGATCTTAGGAGAGATGTATAGACACGGAACTCAGTCTGAGTCCAATGATCCGTGTCCCTGTAAGGGAAAGCGGAGGGAGATTCAGACACACGGAGGAAAAGGCCAGGTGAAGCGGGAGGCAGAGATCGGAGCGATGTGGGACAAGCCGGGGGAGGCCGAGGCTTGCCAGAAGCCACCAGAAGACAGCCACGAGATGCGTTTCCCCCTCGGAGCCTCCAGAAGGAACCAACCCAGTCAACGCCTTGACTTCAGATCTCCAGGACTAGGAGAGGATCCTTTTCTGTTGCTTTAAGCCAAACAGTCTGTGGTCATTAGGTATTGCAGCTCTAATCACTCATACAGTGCCTTCTTGTGTTTTTATTTGATTGATTTTATGTTTATTTCTGAGAGAGAGAGAGAGAGAGAGAGAGAGCGCGTGTGCGCGGGGGAGAGAGAGGGGCAGAGGGAAAGAGAGAATCTCAAGCAGGCTTCCAACGCGGGGCTCGATCCCACGGCCCCGGGATCGTCACCTGAGCTGAAATCAAGATCGGACGCTCAACTGACTGAGCCACCCGGGCGCTCCGCCTTCTTGTGTTTTCAGAGGTGCTCGTGTGTCTACAGAACAAGCACACGTAGCCCTGGTTGGATCTCCAGAGAGCGCTGTCCAGCAGAAACCTAACCCACATGCCGAGCGCAAGCCACACGTGGAACCTGACATTTGCGAGTCACCGTGTCGGGGCGCCTGGGTGGCTCAGTCTGTTAAGCGTCCGACTTTGGCTCGGGTCGTGATCGCCCGGTCCGTGAGTTCGAGCCCCGCATTGCGTGAGCTCAAGTCCCACTTCGGGCGAGCTCGAGCCCCAACTCTGGGCTCTGCACTCTGCACTCTCTCTCCCTCTGACCCTCGCTCATGCGTGCGCTCTCTCTCTCTCTAAAATAAAAAAAAAATTTTTTTTTTCTTGTAGCCATGTTAAAAAAAAATGTATCAGGTGGAACTGATTTCTATAATCGTATGAGTTCCCTGTGGCCACTGTAACAAATTACCCGGAACTTGGTGACTTAGAAGAATAGGAATTTAGTCTTTCACGATTCTGGAGGCCAGAAGTCTGACACCAAGGCGTTGGCAGGGTTTTGCTCCCTGCCACAGCGTCCAGGAGAATCTGTCCCTTGCCTCTTCTGGCTCCTGGTGATGCTGGGATTCCTTGGCTTGTGGCCACCTCTCTCCAGACTGCTGTCTCCTCTTCTCCACGTGTCTGTGTAAATCTCCCTCCGTCTCTCACTGATCAAGATACGTGTGATCGCATTCGGGGTTTACCTGGGTAATCCCAGGGTAATCTCCCCATCTCGAGATCTTTAACTGTGTCACAATTGCAAAGAAGGACCCCTTTTCCCAAAAGGCAACACGGGTTCCAGGAATAGGAACTGATATCTTTGGAATATTATGCGGCATAGTATAATAATGTATTTGATTTAACCTAATATATCCGGGTGCCTGGGCGGCTCAGTCAATTAAGCACCTGACTCTTGATTTCAGCTCAGGTCATCATCCACAGTTGGTGAGAGCGAGCCCCGAGTCAGGCTCTCTGCCCTGACAGTGTGGGGCCTACTTGGGATTCTCTCTCTCTGCCCTTCCCTGCTCGTGTGCTCTTTCTCTCTCTCTCTCTCTCTCAAAATAAATAAATAAACTTTAAAAAAGGATATTTTAACTTAATGCATCAAAAACACGGGCGCCTGGGTGGCGCAGTCGGTTGAGCGTCCGACTTCAGCCAGGTCACGATCTCGCGGTCCGTGAGTTCGAGCCCCGCGTCGGGCTCTGGGCTGATGGCTCAGAGCCTGGAGCCTGTTTCCGATTCTGTGTCTCCCTCTCTCTCTGCCCCTCCCCCGTTCGTGCTCTGTCTCTCTCTGTCCCAAAAATAAATAAACATTGAAAAAAAATTTAAAAAAAAAACATTATCACTTTCGGGGTGCCTGGGTGGCTCATTCGGTTAAGCATCCAGCTCCGGCTCAGGTCACGATCTCACAGCTCATGGGTTTGAGCCCCGCGTCGGGCTCTGTGCTGACACTTCTCTCTCTGCCCCTCCCCTGCTCACGCTCTGTCTCTCTCTCAAAACTAAATAAACATTCTAAAAGGTAATAATATTTAATAATTATGGTAATGATTTAAAAATATTATTACCTTTTAGAATGTGTATTTAGTCTTGAGAGAGAGAGAGACAGAGCGTGAGCAGGGGAGGGGCAGAGAGCAAGGGAGACACAGAATCCGAAGCAGGCTCTGGGCTCTGAGCCATCAGTACAGAGCCCGACGCGGGGCTCGAACCCACGAGCTGTGAGACCATGACCTGAGCTGAAGTCGGACACTTAACCGACTGAGCCACCCGGGCACTCCCCAAAATATGATCACTTTAACGTGTAGTTAGTATTTTTAAATTATTAGTGAGGTGCTTTACTTGTTCTCATATGAAGTCTTTAAAAACCAGTGTGAACTTCACAGTCATGAGACATCTCAGCTTGGACTCACCACGTTTTGGGAGATCAAAGGCCACATCTGGCCACTCTACATAAAGAGATGGGCTACTGTCACTGACCTCTCACTGTGCCGCAGAGTGGTCTAGGACCTTCGGGTTCTTTGATTGCTTCAAGACACGCGGCACAAAGGTCACAGGTGCGCTGAGAATCTCAGATGAGGTGTGGGCCTTTCTGTTCCGGTCTCAAGATCTGTGAATCAAAATGTCAACGCTGTCCTTGAGGTGTGTGCCCAAATCGTGGGCCGATTTCAAGCAAGCTGGACTTGAAGGTCAAGTCTGCAGAGCCCGATTTATTGCTGAGAGAGCAGTCAAGCTCCTCCTCCCACCTGTGATAACGATGCCAACCTCGGGGTTGAGTTTTTGCAGCTTGAAAACCGCTGATTTTCTGCGGCCACCTCATGTGTTAAATCTGCCTCTCTCCCTTTTGGAGAAGGGGACACTGAGGCCTGGATTGACCAAGTAGCCTGCCCACCGTGGCTCAGCGGTTGAGGAGCAGGAGGGAAACCCAAGCCCCGAACCACTGCCTCCTATCCGAGCGCCGTGCTTCCCCTCTCTGGGCCTCGCTTTCTCCATCTCTAAAACGGGTGTGATAATACACCTTCCATGGAGGATTACGGAGATAACCCAGGTGACACGTGACATTCTGCCTGGTGTTGATCGCAAACGGTCACCGCGGCTGGTGTGTTAACCGCTGAGCTTCAACCAGGCCTGAGTCATCCCCGAGGCAGCGCCCGGGGGGCTGGACAGATACGGAGTGTGAAGGTCCGGCCCTACCCCCCTGCCCCGTGAATCATCAGTCCAGGGCCGGTAGAGACGAGCAAGGAACTAATTACATCACAAGATAAGAACCCTTAGCGGTGGGTGCGTGTATCAGGGGAGAAGTACGGGGGGGGGGGGGGGGGGGGGAGAAAGGGGTGCTTCTGCTGGGTCCTCCGGGAACCTGATTAGCTGGTTGGAAGCCAGACGGTGTAGCGCACAAGGCCTAGAACGGGGGCCCTGCCCGAGCCCCTGTAAGAGGTCCCCCCTCTTCCCGCACACAAACACCGGCAGACGCAGCTCCACCCAGGCAGCCGACCCAGGCAATTCCGGGCTCTGATTGGACAGTGGGGAGCGCCTGAGCACAGGGCGGCCAATGGGAGGCTGGCCAACAGCCAATGAGCGCAGAGCGCGCTGAGCAGGTGCCTCGCAGGTGTGAACGCAAAATAGCCAGCGGGGGACGGAAAGGCGGACCTGGGCGCCGGAGGAGGCTGAGCTCAGCGGCCCCGGGGTGGGGTGGGGTGGGGTGGCTGTGAGTGGCCTGGGGAGAACCTCCGCGAATCCGAACCCGCTCCTGGTCGGCCCCGGAGGTCCTCACCTGCGTCCCAGCGCCCCTTGTACCGCGAACGTCCTCACCAGGAGCCCCTCTATCCCGGAACCCTCAAAGCAGCCCCGGCCTCGAGACAACGAAAGGAACCAGTTACCATTAACCGGGGGCTGGTCAGCGCAGGTCTGTCACCTGTTCTGCAGGGCGCTGGGGTCCCCACCGGAAGCCGAGGCCCCCACCCAAGGCCGCTTTGGACCTCGCCTGTTTTCGGGGTCCTGTAGGGTAAGACGACGTTTTCTGCGCAAGCCTCTCATTGCTTCCCTGTCCAGCTCCCCACCCCGCCCCAACCCTAACTCCACCACCATGAAGGCCTCCCTGCTGTCACCTTGTCCCGAGAGCCAAGTCGTCCCCCTCACGGAGGAGCACAGCATTGACCCAGACAAGCCCCTTGGCAGCCGGCAGCCACCCTCCTCACCGCGTGTTCCCTGCCAGCCGGTTCTCTGGGCACAGTTCTGACTGCATGGACACATCAAAGGCCACTAGGGCGGGGGAGGGAGTCACTGTGGAGCACGTCAGAGGCAGCAGCGGAGGGTAAGACACCATCTCGTACTCTGGGGAAGGGGCCAGGGCCCTGGGGTCAAGCAGGCACAAACCTGTCTGAGACAAACACAGACAAACATTCTCCCCTCCTGGGCAGGGCAGCTGCGAGAAAGAGCTTCAGCTGGCGTGGGGAACATAGCGGGGCAGTAAAACTTGGCGATCAAATAGCAATTCTTACCTAAGGAAATTCACGGAAACAGCTAACGTCACCTGCCAGACGCTGTGCCCGGCGCTTTATACATATTAGCTCAGTGTCTTCCCGCCACAAGCCCAGGAAGTGGGTCTATGATTATCCCCATTTTAAAGATGAGGACATTGAGGTTCAGAGAGGAGTGAATCCGTTTCTGTGCTAACCCACGGCGCCAGGTCCGTATGCATGACCCGGGTATGAAAGAACACCCTTCAGGGAGCCCAGGGGAGGACGGCTTGGCTGGGAAGGGGCTGCTGCCCACAGCAGGGTGTGGAGAGCCTTCAGGCTGATGTCCCGTGGGCCAGGCTGGGGGCTCTGATCTCCCCCGGGACCGCCACCTTTCAGTCTGGACTGTCCATCGCAGAACCGCAGGCAGGTAGCACATAATCGAGTGCTCAGCCCCGAGCACTGGGCTGGGGGCGGGGGGGGGGGGCGGTGTCCCGGAATTGTTCTGAACTTGGAGTCTGGAAAGGCCCAGATATGTCCCTTGCTGTCCCCACTACCCCCAGCACAAGCTGCAGCCAGGAACCCAGGTGATCCGGTTTGATTCTCCTGTCCCATCCTGGGGGCAGCAGTTTGTGGCCTCTGAGTTACACATTATCTTGGAGGGGGGAAAAAAAATGCTTCTTCCTCCTGGCTGGATGCCAGGTCTACACCCAGCTTTCAGTCATCCCCCCAGCTCTGCATAGACTGAGCCACACACCTAAGCTGTGCAAACGGGGGGAGGGGAGGGGACACATTGCTGGTGTCGGAGACGCGGAGGCGCCCTGGCCTTGGGAGTGGTTTGGAGCTGTCTCCGGGGCCAACTCTCCACCCCGTGACCTCTTGCCAACCCAGACCTGGAGTTCTGCTGAGACAACCTCAGCCCTCCCTCCCGCCTCTTACCCTGTCCCCAGGCGCGCCTCTGCCTGAGCTCATCGGTGATGACTTCAGAAATGTCACACCCAAGGCCTTGGCCAGCTTGAGATCTGAGGGGCTTCGGGCTCTTGCCGTCCCCTCCCTGTCTCTCTAGCATGACTCAGGCAGGGACAGGACCCAGGCTGTGGTAAGGCTCTCCATTTTTATGCAATCGCTTTCTTCACTCAAACCACAGGCCCTGCCGGGTCACCCCCCCCCCCCCCCACTTCGCCCGCCTTCCCCTGCCTCTCAGCCTTCTGACGCCAGGGTTCAGATGCCAAACAGATAGAGACCCTCGTCTCTGCTGAGGTCAAGGCCAGTCTTCTCTTCCGTCACATCCCCAGCTGCTCAGGGTTGGGGAGCAGTGCCCAAGGATAGGGGACCGGTGGGGGGCCGGTGCTGTTGCCCAGATGAGAGGTGATGGGGCCTGAGGAAAGCCAGAACACAGAACTGGTGAGCCTCCAGGACAAAGCTGGCTGTCAGGGGGAAGCAGGAAGACAGAATGCCGGTAGTGGTCCGAACGGTGGCTACCTCTGCGCAGAGGAGGGGTGTGGACTGGGATAGGACACGAGGGAACTTCTTGGGTGCTGAGAAATGTCTGTCTCCCTCTGGGCGGGTTTCATTAAAAAAAGGAAATAAAGGGGCGCCTGGGTGGCGCAGTCGGTTAAGCGTCCGACTTCGGCCAGGTCACGATCTCGCGGTCCGTGAGTTCGAGCCCCGCGTCAGGCTCTGGGCTGACGGCTCGGAGCCTGGAGCCTGTTTCTGATTCTGTGTCTCCCTCTCTCTCTGCCCCTCCCCCGTTCATGCTCTGTCTCTCTCTGTCCCCCAAAAAATAAATAAACGTTGAAAAAAAAAATTAAAAAAAAAAAAAAAAAGGAAATAAAATCCCAATGCCCAGATCTGAGTCGAATAGCTCAGTAGGCAGGGATGCCACTTACTGTGATGGGAAGCCCGGAGGAAACGCGGACTTGAAAGAAAACATCGAGCATTCCACTTGGTGTTGAACCGACTGCTGGACATCTAAATCGTTCCCAGTGCATTCCCCAGGATGGACAATGCCAAGAGGCCACTTGTGCACGTTCAGACGAATTCCTACAAGTAGTGTTTCTGGATCAGAGCGTGTCCTTAAGACTCTCGATCCCCACTGCCAACGAAGTTTCCCCAGCGTGCGTTCCTAACAGCATTCGTTCATCTGGCCATCCGTTCCTTCCCCGGGGGCCAGCTCTGTGCCAGGCCCTGTCCGGCGTCCTAGAGATGTGACGGCAAACAAGACAGGGAGATTGCTGTCACCCGCTCCCTGGAACTCCCAGTGTGGGATGGAGATCAGGGTAGGAAGAGGGACCCTCTTCAGAGGGATCCATTCAACCCTGAAGGGGTGCACACACTGAAAATGCTTGCCCACAACGTGGGCCTGAAACCCGTGATCAGCTGTTCGTAGTGGCTTTTCCTCTATAGACAGGGAAAGATATCTTGGCGAACCACAGCTGGAGAAGCTGGGAACCGGGGGGGGGGGGGGGGGGGGCGGGGAAGTGGGGAGAGATGGCCAGAGCACTGCAGGAAAGAGCCTAGAACATGCAAAGGCCCTGCAAAAGATCATCTGATGGCTGTGGGCGAAGGGCTGGCCGGGGTGGGGGTGGGGAGAGGAGTCAAAAGCCTGCTGAATAAGTTAGACGCTATCTTGTCCATCGAGTTTGTATTTAGGTTCTCCAGACTCACCACGAATGGCAGCTCATGCACAGAAGAAGTATGGTTTTTAGTCAACCAGATGGATGTGATCTGTGACAGTCTATGACAGAGGTTCACGATCAAGGCATGGAGAGGGGGCCGAGATACATGGTCACGGTTTTGAAAAAGCCCCAGAACAATGGCTAGCGTATCAATCCCTTTTTCCGCACAATCAAGAAGCACAGGAACGGCCCAACATTTGTATCAGCAGAGAAAAAGTTCCGGAAGGAGGAGCAGCCAGCCAACAACGGTTCATCTCTGCAGAGAAGGACCAGAAGGGTGACCTTCTCTCCTTAACTAGACACTCCTGTATGGTGGGAGCTTGTCATCACAGGTTCATAGTTCAAGCCATCCAGCCTCTTTTTTTAACTTCCAGTTTAGAGGGGGTAGGGGGCGGGAGCCACGAGCTGGGTCACACCAGGAGGCAGTAAGAGAAAAAGCTAGGGGGTGGGGCTTTCCCTGGAACGTTTGGCCCCTTCCCGCCAGCCAGTCACTGGCACAAAAAGGGGCACACTAGCTTAGAACCCCAAGGACGTACAATCAGAATAATGCATGGCCCAGCTTGAATGCCAGTATGCACAAACCAGCTACGAAAAACACTGTGGGGGGCGCCTGGGTGGCTCAGCCGGTGAAGCGTCCGACTTCGGCTCAGGTCATGATCTCTTGGTGCGTGAGTTCAAGCCCCGCGTTGGGCTCTGTGCTGACAGCTAGGAGCCCAGAGCCTGCTTCGGATTCTGTGTCTCCCTCTCTCTCTCTGCCCCTCCCCAACTCATGCTCTCTCTCTCTCTCTGTCTCAAAAAATAAATAAATGTTACAAAAAATTTTTTTTCAAAAGGGAAACACTGTGGGATTACTGGGAAATCATAAACAAAAATTTAGTGTTTTTTTTTTTATTTTTGAGAGAGAGAGAGCATGAACAGGGGAGGGGCAGAGAGAGAGGGAGACACAGAATCCGAAGCAGGCTCTGGGCTCTGAGCTGTCAGCGCAGAGCCCAGCACAGAGCCCCAGATGCAGGGCTTGAACTCACAAACGTGAGATCATGACCTGAGCCGAAGCCAGACGCTTAATCAACTGAACCACCCAGGGGCCCTTGGGAAACCTTAATAAAATCTCATTTTAGGTAAGATGAGAATTGTCTGAAATGAAAACATGGAAATCACTGACAGATTAAAGCAGGTCATGAAATAGTATATTTTGTTCGGTTCCCAAAATGAAATCACATCAGAATCATTAAATCGGCCCCTCCTAAGAACAATCGAGCTTCTATAAAGCCACAGCGTCTCCTCATCTGGTGATCTGGTCGTCTGAGGTCTCAGTCCAGAAAACAAAGCCCTAGCCTAGGAAAGCACCTGCCTAGTAAAAGATCTAGAAGCATCTGGTATTGGAACAGCCGTGATGTCTGGGTGGCAGGCATATGATATATTTGCTAATTTTTGCTTCTTTGTATTTTCTAATTTTCTTCACGCACATGTCCTTTTTCTGTGATTAAAAAGTATTTTAGTTTTTTTTTTTTTTTAGTTTATTTTTTATTTGTGAGAGGGAGAGAGAAAGCATGAGCAGGGGAGGATCCGAGAGAGAGAGAGAGAGAGAGAGAGAGAGAGAGAGAGACAGGGAATCCTAGGCACCGTCAGCAAGGAACCAGAAGCCGGGCTGAACTCAGGAACCGTAAGATCATGACCTGAGCGGAAGCCGAGAGTGGTTAGCTTCACCAATTGGGCCACCCAGGCGCCCCTGAAAAAATATTTTAAAATATACACACCCATTATGGGTGCTTTTTACTTTATTTTTTTAAGTTGTCAAGTCAAGGGAAGTGATGAGTGGCAGCCTAAGGTTCCCCGCCTCCGCTGTTAGACCCTTTTTCCGTTGTTGTTTGGGGTCTTTCAAAACCTAGGTGAGGTCTGAGGGGGGGAGGGGAGCTGCCCCCCCCCCTTCCCCAGGGAACCGCAAGGGCGCCAGCGCCCGAGCCCTGCGCCCCGGCACCGAGCGCCCTGGGGCCATGCGTCTTGACTTCTCCCCAACCGTGCCGTCCAGCTGTGCGTGGCCTTTGCGCTCAGCTCTGGTGTCCCACTTCCATTCCCCCTGCCACCCCCCCCAGATTCAGACCCTGGCCTGATCCCACGGGTCACAAAAGCGTTGGGGTCCAACACCCATGAGCCGGGCCCTTCCCACCGCAGCGGAGGAGAAGTCAGAGCGCGGTGCAGAACCCAGCGGCCACGGGACCGCGCCCCGGATGGGAAGGAGCCGCGGGGTCAGCAAAGCAGACAGTGGATAGAACCTAAGCTTCAGCAGCGTCTCGGGGCCCGGAGTTCACCAGACAGGGTTCACATCCCGCCTCAAGCTGGGGGACTTCGGGCAAGCTTTGCGGGTTTTCCCTCATCTATCCCACCCCGGGGATGGTGGCTCAGCTCTCTGACAAGGATTCTGCCTACAAATGTGGCAGCAGCCCCCCATCCAGGCTGTTCCGAGAGTTCCTTGAGATGCCCCCTGCGCGGTCCTTCCCTGGGGCGCCTTGGTTCCCTTCCAGGTCTCCCCCAGGCTAGCAATTGTCATCAATTTTCGTTCGATTTCAAGTCTGGCTCCTCCTGACAACCAAATGCAAGGCTGAATCTTTGATCAGATCTTGGGCTGAAACAAACAAACAAACCTCTAAAGGATAGTATCGGGGTCATTGGGGGAACTTGAATGGGGACAGGATAATCGATAATATTACTATACTGAAGGTAAGTTGCGTAGGATGGGTGGCATTGTGGCCTTCCGGAGTTGTCCTTAACCTTAGGAAATACATGATGGAGGGCTTAGGGTTGAAGTGTCATGATGTCTGTCTGCAAAGGGCTTGCAAACGGGTCAGCAGAAGGAATAAAGAGGTGACCAGATGGGAGTGCGTTCACGTTGGGTGGGTCCCCATGAAGGGCGTATGAATGTTCACCGTAGTACTTTTCTGGAGGTTCAATTCCCCCCCCGCCGAATAAAAATGCTATCAATTTTCTAAGAAGGAGCCTCCTGCTTTCTTGTTGCATCAGGAACGGGGTTGGAAACTTTTCTCCCCCTTCTCTCTCTCTTTCCCCTGTATCACCCTCAGGACCCCCAGCTGGGGCTAGCCTGGAAACCCCCCCGCCATTTTTGTTTATGCTGTTTCCAGGAGAACTGCTACAAGCCTACTTCCAGAACCATCCTCGCTGGGCGGACACAGCCTGGATGTTGGCTCAGGATCGTGTCTGTTTGGCCGCTGCTGGCCACCATCCCCCACCCTCCATCAGGAGACCCTCTGAACGGGGTCCCCACGCCAAAGGCCCACATTCTTTGACCAGCACGAGAAATAACTCCACCTAATTTAGGCTGGTCTCACTGAGCCAACTTCGCTTGGTCCAGAATTCATTCCTGCTTCTGTAGACGGTAGGATGGTCAAGGTGCATTCTGAGAGTCTGTGAAAATTATAGGACTTTTCTCATAAAAATCACACTCATTCATTTTGCATGTCAGGTCAAGAAGCTGACCGAATGTGTGAAGTCCACTCGCTGGCCCTACGTTAGAATTTTATGGACCAGACGGAAATGGGACACAACCAGAACACCTGAGTGGCTCAACTGGTTAAGCATCTGACTCTGGATTTCGGCTCAGGTCACAATCCCAGGGTTGTGGGATCGAGCCGCAAGTCAGGCTCCGTGTTGACCTCAGAGCCTGCTTGGGATTCTCTCTCTCTCCCCCCCCGCTCTGTCCCTCTCCCCTGCTCTCTCGTTTTCTCTCGTAAAAAGAAAAAATAGGGGCACCTGGGTGGTTCAGTCAGTTAAGTGTCCAACTTCGGCTCAGGTCATGATCTCACGGTTCGTGGGTTCGAGCCCCGCATCGGGCTCTGTGCTGATGGCCTGAAGCCTGGAGCCTGCTTCGGATCCTGTGTCTCCCTCTCTCTCTGCCCCTCCCCTGCTCCTGCTCTGTCTCTTAAGAATAAATAAACGTTTAAAAAATAAATAAAAAGAAAAGAGAAAAGAAATAACAATAAAAAAGCAATGGGACACAGCCTAAGTGTCCATCAACTGGTAAATGGGTGGTCAGAATGTGGTATGTCCTTATAACGGAATACTATTCAGCAATGAAGAGGAACCGCCTACAGATACGTGCTATGACACGGATGACCCTTCAAAATATGACACCCAGGAAAAGAAGCCGGACACAAGAGACCACGTGTTATCGGCCTATGTGTGTGAAATATCCAGAAAAGGCAGAGCTATAAAGACAGAAGGTAGAATCGTGGTTACCCGGGGTGGGGACGGGAGAGAACGGTAAACGTGCATGAGGGAGCACGCTGGGGAGACGAGATGGTTTCAGGCTGCTCTATGGGGATGGTTGTTGCGTAACTTGGTACGTTTCCTAAAAATCGCAACGTCGCACACGTGAAAAGCGTGAACTGCGCGGTAGGCAGACAAGCCTCGACGATGCAATTTAAAATTTTTTTTTTTCAACGTTGATTTATTTTCGGGACAGAGAGAGACAGAGCACGAACGGGGGAGGGGCAGAGAGAGAGGGAGACACAGAATCGGAAACAGGCTCCAGGCTCCGAGCCATCAGCCCAGAGCCCGACTCGGGGCTCGAACTCGCGGACCGCGAGATCGTGACCTGGCTGAGGTCGGACGCTTCACCGACTGCGCCACCCAGGCGCCCCTCGACGATGCAATTTTAAAATGTTACTGGGCTCGCACGTATTGACTAACAGTGTTTGGGTTGGCTTTGCTTTGTTTTGTGTCAGAGAACCTTCTTTTTGACAGGCTTGCCCACGCCCGGCGGACACCCAGGACTCACGATCTTAGTCCTGACCTCTTCTCCTTTGCCCCCAAGCCCTCACACATCTGTTCGGCTCCAACTGGGGTGTGCATCCCTGGCGGGGGGAGGGGGGAGGCCATGTCCGTCTTGCTCACCGCTGTGTCCCAGAGCCTACACAGCAAGCTGGCCCCTAAATATTTGCCGAAGCGATGAGAGAAGGAAGGAATGGTGTCACACCCCCCCCCCCCCGCCTCGGGTTGGTGGCAGGGTCTCTGGCTGCTCCTTTTATGCTTATTTATTTATTTTGACAGTGGGGAGGGGCGGAGAGAGAGCGAGAGAGAATCCCAAGAAGGCTCCGCGCTGTCAGCACAGAGCCCAGCTCGGGGCTTGATCTCATGAGCCCTGAGATGGTGACCTGAGCCCAAACCAAGAGTCAGATGCTTAATCGACTGAGCCCCCCGGGGGCGTCCCCCTAGCTGGTCTTTCTACACGGTCATCACATATCCAACCACATCCCTCCGCCATGGCTGGGTGCTTGGGAATATCTTTACCCTTCAGGGGAGCGTTAAACTTTGCTCACTGTGTTGCTGACTTGATACCTTTTCCTTGCTCCCTGGGATTACTTACTTTCGAGTGCTGTGGGCATCAGCACCTGACGTTTCTTCCGTTTAGGAAAGGCCTACTACGTGCCAGGGGCCTCACGTATGTAATCCCATTTAACCCTTGCAACAGTCCAGAGTAGGGACTAATATTATCCCCACAACCCCGAGGCCCAGAGATGTTAAGACAATCGCCCAAAGTCACACAGCTGATGAGAAGCAGAGCCGGGAGGTGAACTCGGGGCCTTTCTGCCAAAGTCAAGGCACTTGAGATTGAAAATGGATCGTTCCGCTTTCCACAGGGTGCATACACCTCTGGGGCGTTCAGGGGACGGGAGCGGGATGATGTCAGACGTGGGCGTGGGGCCTGGACCCCTTGTTGACATTTGTCTTAGTGCCTAAGACCTGCATCTTGTGTGATTTCAAGAATTAGGAAAGACACACTTGATCAACACCAGCGAACGGTATTGCTGCGCCAACTAGGGGTCCTTTTGTTACCTGGGCGCTGCTTTCTACCTGCCTCTCGTGTTCTCAGATACATTCTCTGCCTCTCTGCCTCTGTCTTGCAAAAACGACTTCTTGTTCGAAGTTGCTGGGGCCATCTGGAGTCACCCCGTCTGCTGGCCCCATCTAGTGGTTAGACTCCGGAAGTACACTAGCTTCCCTTTGACCAGGTGAGGCCAGCTTTGGGGAAATGAATGCCCTTCTAGCCCTTTCCTCTCGGGGACAACGTTAGCCACATTCGTCAGGTTACCAGATTCTCCAGATGGGTTCAAGCTACCTCTCTGGAGGCCACTCTAACTCTTGTATTCGATTACAAACTATTCCGTGGAAGGAAATAACATCACACCCCAGATGTAACCGATGGTTACATTTTGCTGTAGGAGTCCCTCCAGTTCTCTGTATTTTCGTAAAAGGAAAGCCCCAAACCCCATCCCTTTGGTGATCTTCCCCCAAAGTCACCTCCCTGCCGAAATTGGAGTGTAAATAAATAAGCTTATTTATTTATTTTTGAGAGAGTGTGAGCAGGGGAGGGGCAGAGAGAGAGAGAGGGAGACGGAGAATCCCCAGCAGGCTCCGCGCTGTCAGTGGGGAGCCCAACGTGGGGCTGGAACCCACTAACTGTGAGAGCATGACCCAAGCCGAAATCAAGAGTCGGACGCTTAACCGACTGAGCCACCCAGGCGCCCCGCCCCCAAGAAGCGTGCTTTTTAATCCCCATCGCCTATTTTCCTCATTCCCTCCACCACCTCTCCTCTGGTAACCATCGGTTTTTCTATAGTTGGAGTCTGTTTCTTGGCTTGTCTCTCTCTCTCTCTTTTCCCGTTGTTTTTTTGTTTTGTTTCTTAAATTCCCCATATGAGTGAACTCATATGGTTTGGTCCTTCTCTGACTTATTTTGCTTAGCATAATGCTCTCTAGCTCCAATCATGTTGTTGCAAACGGCAAGATTCCATTCTTTTTTATGGCTGAGTAATATTTCATTTTATATATGTATAATACATAAAATGTATACGTATACATATGTATACGTATAAAATGTATACATATGTATACGTATACATATGTATACATAAAATGTATACATATGTATTTTATATGTATACATTTATTTATATATTTTATATAATTTACATATTTTATATGTATACATTTATTTACACATGTATTTATATGTGTACATATGTATACATAAAATGTATACGTATGTATTTTATATGTATACATTTATTTATTTTATATAATTTACATGTTTTATATGTATACATTTATACACGTATTTATATATTTTATGTATACATATGCATACGTATACATATGTATACATAAAATGTATACATATGTATTTTATATGTATACATTTATTTACATATTTATATAATTTACATATTTTATATGTATACATGTATTTATACATGTATTTATATATTTTATGTATACGTGTATACGTATACATATGTATACGTATACGTGTATACATATGTATACATTTTATGTGTACATATGTATACGTATACAGTCACACACACACACACACCACATGTTCTTTATCCATTCATCTGTCAGTGGACACTTGGGCTGTATCCATAATTCGGCTATTATAAACAATGCTGCAATAAACATAGGGGTGCATATACCCCTTTGCATTAGTGTTTTTAGATTTGGGGGCAAATACCCAAGAGTGCGATTGCCAGATCGTAAGGGTAGTCCTATTTTTAACTTTCTGAGGAACCTCCGTACCGTTTTCCACGGTGGCTGCACCCGTTCGCATTCCCACCAACGGTGCGCGAGGGTTCCTTTCTCCCCGACACCTGTTTCCCGTGTTGTTGGTTTTAGCCATTCTGACACGTGTGAGGTGATACCCCACTGTGGTTTTGATTTGCGTTTCCCTGATGACGAGTGCTGTTGAGCCTCTCTCTGCGTGTCTCTGGGCTACCTGAACGTCGTCCTTAGAGAAATGTCTGTTCATGCCTTCTGCCCATTTTTTTCCCACTGGATTATTTGGCTTCTGGGTCGTTGAGCTGAATCAGTTCTTTACATATTTTGGAAACGACCCTTCATCAGACGTATCGTGCGCAAGTATCTGCTCCCATTCCGTAGGCTGTCTTTCAGGTTCATGGGTTGTTTCCTTTGCTGTGCAGAAAGAAACTTGTTACTCTGATGCAGTCCCGATAGTGTATTTTGGCTTTTGTTTCTCTGGCCTCAGGAGACGGATCTAGAAAGGTTGATGTCAGAGAAATTGCTGCCTGTGCTCTCTTCTAGGATTTTAATGGTTTCAGGCCTGACATTTAGGTCCTTAACCTAGTCTGAGTTTATTTTTGTGTATGCTGTTAGAAAGTGGTCTGGTTTCGTTCTTTTGCATGGAGCCGTCAGGTTTCCCCCCCACCATTTGTTGAAGAGACTGTCTTTTTCCCGGTGCATATTCTTGCCTCCTTTCTTGAAGATGAATTGCCCACGTAATTGTAGCTTTCTGCTCTGTTCCATTGATCTTTGGGTCCATTTTTGTGCCAGTACCATACTGTTTTGGTGACTACAGCTTTGTAACATAACCTGATGTTGGAGCACATGCGCATTTTTAATTTTATTATTTTTTATTTTTTTTTAACGTTCATTTATTTTTGAGACAGAGAGAGACAGAGCATGAACGGGGGAGGGTCACAGAGAGAGGGAGACACAGAATCCGAAACAGGCTCCAGGCTCTGAGCCGTCAGCACAGAGCCCGACGCGGGCTCGAACCCACGGACTGCGAGATCGTGACCTGGCTGAAGTCGGACGCTTAACCGACCGAGCCACCCAGGTGCCCCAATCGTTTCCTTTTCTTCGTGTGCCATATAACATGATAAAGGCTTGAACAGTGGAATTTGGGGGCCACAGAGCATGCGACCTTCAGCTAAGCCAGGTAGTGCCAAAGTAGTCTTGTCGTCTACCTTATCTCTTTAACTGACTTTGGGGGGGGCTCTTGCTCCCCTGGAAGATCTGGGTGACTTCCGTTTCCTGGGGATGCAGCTTTGGACCGTGGAGCACCAACCGTCCACTCTTTTCACAAATATTTATCGACATCTGTGGGTGGACCTCATCCAACCTGTTGCAGGTATGAGTAGAACAAAAGGCCAAGTGGAAAGGAATTCTTTGGCTGAGCGAATGAATGAATGAATCTAGGTGTTGGAATGGGACTGAGCAGGGATGCTGGGCAGAGTGGGAAGGGCATGGGGGGGGGCTCGGGGGCCGTGTGGGAGGAGACTGGGAGATCCACGCTAGAGGTGGATCTCCTGTTGGGAGCGGCCCTTTCCTCATTCACGTGGTTCATACTGGGGGGGGGGGGGATGCTGCCCCCACCCCTGGCTACAGCTGACTGGATCAGGGGCCACCTGACCCAGGCTGGGCCAATCAAATCCCTTCCCTGGGAGTTTGGAATTGGGGCTGAGAGTGGGGCAGGGGAGAAGAAGGCAGTGACTGTGTGGTCTCTCTGGGTGTCTGGAGCCACACACGCAAAGCCAGGTGCCCTGTGGAGAATGGAGCAGATCCACAAAGGGAAGGTGATGAGAGAGGAGGAGGGGGAGAGCCAGGCGCTCTGGACCTGACTCAGGTCCCTCCTCGGCCCCCAGCACCTCTGCATGGTAGATGAGGTACTGTGAGTCTCCTTGGCCCTGATGACCCAGTGCCTTTTGCTGCTTAATCCGGCTCTGGTGTTTTCTTTGGCTTGAAACGCGTAGTCCCTATGGATGCAACCCATTGGCCATCTTCTCCACCGCTGGCTTGGACCTCTGCCGTGTGATCGATCTGGACAGCAGATCTCCTCTTCCTGTTGTGTTTTGCTTATCAAGCGAGTTGGCAACCGTTGAGCCCACATCCACTGGGAGGTCAGAGGGGGTGGCTGGGTCCCGGGGGGGGGGGGCGGGGAGAAGAAACCAGCTTTGGGTTAAACACGTTCTGCAGAGAATTCTTGAGTGAACACCTGAGCCTTGAAATAAACGATTGGCAAGGACACACAGCCTGCAGTGTGTGGCTGGGTTTCCAAGCCAGGCCAGTCATCCCCCAAGCCCAGCCCCGGGTCATCCACCTGTGATTGACTGGGGGGCTGGAGGTGGCACTCGGGGAACAATAGTGAGGGGTTGCAGTGCAATATACAAGCACAAGGCAGAGAAAGCTTCTTCAGCAGTTTTCAACAGCAGCACTGGTGACCTTGGGGTGTTTTCCAGTAACATTGTGTTTGTAAGAATTGTCCATGGGGCAGTTGGTCAGTCCCAGGTGACACTGGTAGAACTTGGAGGAAAAAAGTTTCAAGGGATTATAAATGGGAAATGGGAAGATATTTGCCCCTGCCATGGCCCTGAGGACGCTAAACTATAATCGCTGGGATGTGCGGCCCACTCCCCCAACCGGATGGGAGCCCTGCTGGGGGGCACCAAGTCTTTCTTGCTCTCTGTGAATCCCAAGGAGGAACACGGGCAGTGCCAACACACAGGAAGACTTTGACCCCTCGAAGATGGATGGGTGCATTTCCAACACGAGTAGAACAGGCAATAGTGGTCCGGGGGTTCAAGGGGATACCTTTCCAGAAGTCTTGGTTCCCACACCAACGCCCCCTTCCTTCCTCCCAGGTTCCCATCATGCACGGCACGTCTGTCTCCCTGCACCCACCCTACACCCTGGCCGCGCGTTCAGTCATCCTGCCCGAGCCCTCTGCTAAGTAAGGTGCCCCCGACATCATCTCAAGTGACCCGCAGGGCGACCCTATAAGGCAGAGACTATTGTTACAAACATTCTACAAATGAGGAACCCCGGGGCCCAGAGAGGTTGTGTGACCCACCCAGGGTCATACACACATGGTCCTAGCAGAGGCAGAATTTGAATCCAGGCAGTTTGTCTCCTGCTTGGTGAAGGAGAGAGAGCGGCAGGTCAGTGGGTGGGAGCTTGGCGGTGGGGGGAAGGGAGGCCTTGAAAGGGCCCGAGGGTCCGTCCTGGTTCCACAACTTTCTATTCCTGAAGTGAGCTCCTCGGGCACGTTAGTTAACCTCTCAACTTCTTCACCTGTAAAATGGAGATTTCCACTGATGTTTCACAGCGTTGCTTTAGAATTAAATTAGATTATGATTTAATGCACCCAGAGCCTGGCATTTATGAGCATGCAACAAATAAAATAATACATAATGTCATTTCTGAAACATGCAACATTCTATAAAAAGCATACTAATCTACAGGCATAGAAGGCAACCCGTGGCTGGTAGGGGAGGGGGAATGTTGGGGGGGGTGGAGATGAGAGGGAAGGATGACAAAATGACAAGAGGGATCTTTTGGATGATGTTCCCTGTCTTGATCATGGCGATGGTTTCGTGGGTGTGTGCATGTGTTAAAACGTATCAAATTGTACACTTTGAATATGTGCACTTGGTTCTATGTCAACTCGAGCTCGACAGAGCTGTTTAAAAGCATATGTGATATTATATAGCTGTAAGATTTCATAGAAACAAACTGGGTATCATTGTATGCAGAATAACAAGCGAGAGGAGAACATCAAACACTGGGAACCCCAGGAGAGCACCTCTGTATAATATAGACACTAATAAAACTTGGATGAGAACAGGGCTTACTGTAAATAATTGGCATAAAAAACTTTTTTTCTAATGTCTATTTTTATTGTTGAGAGAGAGAGAGAGAGAGAGAGAGAGAGGGAGAGAGAGAGAGAGAGAGAGAGAGAGAGAGAGAGAGAACGAACATGAGTGGGGCAGGGGCAGAGAGAGAGAGGGACATACAGAATCCGAAGCAGACTCTAGGCTCTGAGCTGTTAGCACTGAGCCCAACCCCGGGCTCGAACCAGGAACTGTGAGATCATGACCTGAATCGAGACCTGATCTGAAGTTGGGCACTTAACCAACTGAGCCACCAGGTGCCCCAACAATTGGTTTTCTTTTTAATGTTTATTTATTTTTGGGAGAGAGAGAGAGAGAGTGACAGAGTGTGAGTGAGGGAGGTTCAGAGAGAGAGGGAGACATGGAATCCAAAGCAGGCTCCAGGCTCTGAGCTGTCAGCACAGAGCCCGACATGGGGCTCGGACCCACAAACCGTGAGATCATGACCTGAGCTGAAGTCTGGCGCTTAACTGACTGAGCCACCCAGGCATCCTGGCATTTTAAATAATCTAAGATTTTGAAATTTTTTTTGTTGTCGTTATTTTTGTGACCTTCTGAAGGTTGCAGAAGGTAGTAAGTGATAGAGTCAAAATTTGAACAGATACCAGTCTTCAGACCAGTAGCTCACTAGCACCCTCTAGTGCTTTCCTCCCCAGGTCTTCCCAGCCTTCCAGTTTCCTAGTCTATCAGGTCTCTCCTTAAGGTCAAACCCAAGGCTTCCTGGGAAACAGGTGTGGTTGGGGGTGGGGAGTGGGGTGCTGTCTCTGGTCCTGAAAATCTCAACCAGCCGCGACACCAGAGGGCTGAGCCCTGTCTGCACCAGAATCACCCTTCCAAGACTTTTCTCGTTGCCCTTTGCATTTATGACAGCCTCGAGGAGTCAGGCTGGTGGCTTTGAGTGTTTTTGATCAACAATGTAAACATTGTAAGCAATGCTCCAACACAGCGATGATAGAAAGAGTAAAGAAAATGGTACAGAATGAGGGCCAGGGGATTGGGTGGAGGGTGAGGAAGGCACCAGGCTTCCAGTGACAGTGACACAAGACAGCAGCCCCCACAGCCTTGGACAATTTCTGAAAACCAAACATACAGCCTTAAGATAGAATGTGGATCTAAATACCCAGAAGCACTCCCCTTTGTAAGATTTGTAACAGAAATGAATATGAGAGGAATAGTATCACAGCCAGTATCACAGCAATTAATAAAAAAGAAACATAGGCCTCCACTACCTTCCCTCTGATCTGACTTAAACAGTCCTCGTTTTCTATAGAAACAAGGTTTCTAGCTATGTCTTGCAGAATTCAGAGTACTGGGAGTTCCCATTCTAAGGCAATGTATCCTAAGATACTCTAAATGATAGTACATTTTTGCCAATTTGAAATATATAAATTGTTTTATTAAAAATTTTTTTAACATTCTTCGGGCGCCTGGGTGGTTCAGTCTGTTAGGCGTACGGCTTCAGCTCGGGTCATGATCTCGCGGTCCATGAGTTCGAGCCTAGAGTGGGGCTCTGTGCTGACAGCTCAGAGCCTGGAGCCTGCTTCCGATTCTGTGTCTCCCTCTCTCTGCCCCTCCCCCGCTCATGCTGTGTGTGTGTGTGTGTGTGTGTGTGTGTGTGTGTGTGTGTCTCTCTCTCTCTCTCTCTCTCTGTCTCTCTCAAAAATAAATAAACATTAAAAAAATTTAACTTTCTTAAAAGAGCAGGAATGGAGTGCAAAGCAGTGTCAGGATCATTACACAGTTGGGGGACAACTGTTGGGGCTCAGCTATGTCCACTCCTGGGTTCCAATGGGTCTTGATCCCCCAGAGAGTTCTTTGGGAGGCGGCTTTGAGGCCCCTCCATGGATTCCAGTGGCCAACTGCACCATAAGGGACCAAAAGACAAATGAGGAAATACTCACTTTTTAGGGGAACAAAATGTCGGATATATATAGAATGGTACCAATGGGGAGCTACTTTGGCACAGCATCCCTGCCCATGGTTAGTTGATCCAAGGTCGAGATACCTGACCCAGGTTGGGCCAATCAGATTCTCTCTTCCCGAGGACAGTGGCAGAGCATCGAGGCCCCAGAGCTCCTGCCACTGTGTCCTACACGCCCCACCCCTGGGATCCTCCCTCCTCTTCACGGATTTAAAATAGATAATTTATCCATTCACATACACTGCATTCAGTCTTTTGAGCCTTTCTGCCCAACAAGTGCAATTTCCACACTTTCACAAACCAACTTCAGCTTAGAAGAATTAAAGCTTGTGTGATTATGGATTTTACAGTATCACTGATGGCCAGACGCAGCATAGACGGAACTGCTTTTTGTAAACAAAAGAAACCTTTTAGTTTAGATTTACAGAAAACCTGCAAAGCTAGCACAGAGCGTTTCCATAGAGCCCTCACCCAGTTTTCCCTGTTATTAACAACTTAATGTTAAGGGTCCCACCCTCATGGCCCAGCCACCTCCCAAAGACCCCTCCTCCTAATACCATCACATTCAGAATATAAATTTAGAGGGGATGAGAACATCCAGTCCATAGCAGCATCCCTGGACCCCAGATCAGAGCCCACCTTCTTGGACAGTGTCGCAACCTTGAACAGTAAACATATTTGTTGAGCTCCTACTGTGTATGCGGCACAGTCCCAAGAATTAGAGAAACAGAACGCAAGAGATAAGTTCCTTCCGGAAGCTCGCGGGCCAGTGGGAAAGTTGGACAACAGACAGGGACACAAACAGGGTGACAGGGAGAGTAGGTGACTGGGGGTGGAAGTGGAGTTACTTCAGATCTGGCAGGTGGACTTCAAGCTGAGGCCTGAAAGTTCTCAGCCAGGAGAGACTCTGAAGCAAGATTCCAGGCAGAGAGAACAGGACAGAAGGGGCTGTGGGTTTGGGAATAAAAGAGTATGGGGGAGGTGAAGGTCTGAGAGGAAGGCAGAGGCACATCACATAGGGCTTCGAGGTCAGAATAAAAAGGGTAGATTTTTTTTTTTTCTTAAGAGTTTTTGGAAGCCAATGACAGGCTGAATCGGGAGTGAGATGATCCGGTTTGTTGGGAGAACACCACCTGTCTCTCGTGGGGAGTGTGAATCAGGGGGCACAAGTGCAGAGGCAGGGGACTGCCCAGAGGGCTACTGTGGTCATCCACGACGGAGGCTCGGACGGGGCGGGGGGGGGGGGGGTGTGTGGCCGAAAAGATGGCGGCGACTGAAGAGCTTTGGACAGGTTTTTAGAGACAGGGTCGACAACCTCCTGATGGATTGGAAGTGGAGACTGGGGGGAAGAAAGAATCCAAGGCAACCACTAGCTTTGGGTCTAAGCAACTGGTGGAGGGCGGGTCCGCTTCCTGAGATAGGGGCCGTGGGGGAGGGACATGTTTGGAGAAAACAATCAAGGCTTCTGTTTGACTGTAGGGATGGGGAGATGCCCCGTGCATAGCCAAGTGGAGGTGTCCAGTGTGCAGCCAGATGCAGGGTCTTGGGGGAGAAAGTCAAGGCCTCCCACCCAGGGAGAGAGGATGGGGACAGAAGGGGTCTAGAACAGAGACCCAGGGCAGTTCAGGATTGTAGAGTGGGGAGACAGGGAAGGTGTGGCAAGCAAAGGGCTGACGGTGGAGAGGAAGGAGGCCATCCGGCCAGGGAACCAAACCCCAGATCCACGCAGAAGTCCTTTCTTAGCAGCTGCCAGTCCAGAGGGAGGCACCAACTAGGCCTAGAAAATGCAGAGTCCACCTGAAGGATGAAGAGTCAATGCCTATGGAGCAGGATAGGGTTTCGGGTAGGGGTCTTCACATGCCTTTTGCTCACCTACCTCCTCTGTGCATTTTTAGACGGACATTGAAACTTTTCATCATAAGTTTAAATGGCTGCAAAAGACCCGATTTCCTGCCTATTGTACCAACATTTTAAGGCAATATTGCTCCTTTGTTCTTCCGGCGTGCTCAGTGGGATCTTGCTCCGTCGCAATATTACTCGTCGTTCAGGTCAAAACGGAGCTATGGAGGAAAGCCTTCCCCAGCCTGCAGATTGGGTGAGGTGACCCCTCTGTGCATCCCACCTCACGGTACTGACCTCATCGTATGTAAAGCATCTGTTGGCCCTCCGTCTCCCCCACCTACACCGAGAGCTCTGTGAGGACAGGGGCTCCGTCAGCCCGGATACCTGCTGTACCCCCAGCATATGGCACCGAATCTGACACAGCACCAGCGTTCATTAAATATTTGTTGATAGGTTGGCTGATGGGTAAACTCAACCAACTTCAGCCAAGTCTGGGCCAAGGTTACCTGGACCAACCTCCTCACTGAACCCAACAACCACAGTGATCTCTGTTCTGACCATGCTGCTCCTTGTGTAAAACCTTCCGTGGCTCCCTATGCCCCCCACCCCCCCCAGACTAGAAGCCAGCCTCCTTACAGCCCTGGAGGTCTTCCCATGCCAGTCTCCACCTGGCTCTGCCCCCCTCATTGTCACCAGCCTCCAGCATGTGAAACACTTCTCCAAACTGCAGTTTCTGTTCTCTGGGTGAAGGTTCCACTCCTCACTTGTTGCGGGGCTAACTCCTTTCGTTCTCCGTTTAGACAGAAGTTTTCCCTGCTCCACGGCCCTTGTGTTTCTCCCACCGCCCAGTAAGGGCTCTTGCCCAATAGCCTGGACACCGGAGAGGGCCAGAGCCAACTCCCTCTCCTTCACTGTTGTCTTCCCAGCAGCCAGCAAAGGGCCTGCCTTGTCGCATGCTGAACGACCGGACGGGTTTCTGGTTTGATTGTGCGCCTCGGTCTTGGTGCCTCCCGGCCCGGGCCTGGACCTCCAGGGCGCAGAGCAGCTGTTTCAGGAAGGCAGGTGGTGGGTCGACATGGGAGACGCTCATTACAGCTCCAGGGGAAGGGATGACAAAGCCAAGGGTGGGGGCTGGAAACGAGAAGAAGCCGGCGAGGGGTTCGCGAGAGGCCAGTCCCGGGACACCTCTCGCGCCACGCACAAAGATGGCGATACAGATTCCCCAGTCCCCCGCCAATATGGCCGTCCGGAGGGAGAGGCGGGCCTGCGGGGCGGAAGTGACGCAGCCGGAAGTCCGGCCGCGGCTTCGCGGCCTGGGAGCGCGGTGCAGAGGTTGGCGGACTGCGAGCGGGGCGATGCCGCGGGCGGCGGGGCTCGGCCGTGCAGCGGCGCTGGGGCCGCTGCTGGCGGCTCACGTGGTGGCGGCGATCGAGCCCATCAGCGTGGGCATCGCCCTCGGGGCCGCGTCCGCCCTCACCGGCTACCTGTCCTACACGGACCTGTACTGCCGCTTCGCCGAGTGCTGCCGCGAGGAGCAGCGGCTCAACGCGTCCGGTAGGGCGGGTCCGCCCGCGAGGGCGCGGCGCTCACCCTGAGCTGGGGCGGGAGGGAGGACGGACGGGGCCTCGGTCCGGACTCCCGCCCTGCAAGCCGTGCCTGCTGAGACAGTCTGCAGACCGTGGGGGCTCTAAGTTCCTTCTTAAGTGCCTCGGATTCCCTGGGAGTACAGAAAGAAGCTGGAAGCAGCGTGCTCAGCCCTTTGCCCCATTAAGTAGTTTTCAGATGTGCAGCGTGTGCAGCGGCTGCCCAGAAAGCCCACGTTTGGCCCCGGGTTTTCTTAACACTTCAGCAGGGGTAGCTGGGGAATAGCACGCAGCGCAGTCCAGAGAGGGCTAATCCTTGGACGAACGAACACGTTCAGCTTCCTTATCAGACACTGGAGTGTTAAGCAGGACATCCATCTAGTGCATTTCCTTGGAAGTGGCATCGTGTGGCTCTGCAACCCGAGGCTGTGCTCCGGGCCAGCCCTGGGGTTTGGCAGACACCCTGCCGGACCGCTTGCTAATAGGTGCCTCTCGCTTTGGCCAGCTGGGGAAAGCGCTGCTTTTCTGGTGCCTGTTTAATGTATATTTTTCTCTCTGTTCTCCGGCTGGCTCCTGCAGCCCTCAAGCTGGAATTAGAGGAGAAGCTGTTTGGGCAGCATCTGGCCACAGAGGTGATTCTCAAGGCGCTGACTGGCTTCAAGAACAATAAAAACCCCAAGAAACCGCTGACTCTGTCCTTACACGGCTGGGCTGGCACGGGCAAGAATTTTGTCAGCCAAATTGTGGCTGAAAATCTTCACTCAAAAGGCCTGAAGAGTAACTTTGTCCACCTGTTTGTCTCGACTCTGCACTTCCCTCACGAGCAGCACATAAAACTGTACCAGGCAAGAGAATCCTGTTATCCTGTCCGCCGGCCACTCTGGTCGGGGCCATCTTCACTAACTCTGGCCTCTGCTGCCTCTCTTGGCTTTGGAGTAGCCCGGGGTCCCGCTGAGTTAAGGCACACTCGCCCACGGTAACCCTTTGCTGTTGGCCGAGCTCTCCTGCCACTTTTTTTTCCTCATTTGGTTCCAAAATAATACAGTGGGACAGGTGATGTTTATTTACATTAAAAGGTGGAGCCCAGAGAGGCCAGGGGACCTGCTCCTTACAGTCTTTCTGGCCTTGTGGCAAATCAGACCCTTGAACCCAGCTCTCCAAACTCCCACTAGCCACGTTCTGCAGTGACCCAGCGTGTTCGGCATTCCCGTCTCAGTCTTTGGTGGAGCGGAGCAGGTCTCAGACGATGTGTTTGGGCACGGCTTCATTTAAGTCTCCCCTGTGATGCAGCATATGCATTGAGCACTCTGTGTTTTGCGCTGTAGACTGGAGGGTTCCTTGCCCCGGCCTCTGTTCCCTTTGTGCCTCCCATCCAAATCCTTGGTGTTGCTTTCTTTCTTCACACGAAAGCTTTGAAGAACTGAATCCTAAGAGATACTTTTTCTGTTGAGATACTCTTCCTACATTTAGAAGTTGTCTGGTAGGGTTCTCATTTAAATGAATGTCGTCCTTGTAAAGGTTAATCGTCTTACTGTTAGGTGGGGGCCTACATAAGAAACAGAAACTGATCGGGACAAGGAATTGAAAGTGGGTGTTCGTGAGACAGGGAAGCTTGCCAAAAAAGAAAGAATAAGAAGGGATTTTCGCTTTCCAAATCCTTGGATAAAGAGTTGTATCTCGAGGAATCCAGTGATGGGGTGAGGGTGCCTCTGGAGCCTTTCGTGTCTGGGGGTTGAGGGTTTATTGCTTGGGTATCTTTGTTTCAGGAACACGTGCTTTCTGGGGAGCGCCACTGCCTTCGTTCGCCGCGTCGGTACGAGGCATTGGTTTGGGGCACTGTGCCAACCTCAGTCCAGTTTCTTGTTCCCCAGTATGTCTGGTGAAATTAACTTGAGGTTTCAGTTCACAGTGAGTGGAAATGATGGGTTAACAGCGAACTGATGACTCTTCATGCCTTTGGCCCCTCTTGTACCTTTAAAAAGTCCTCTCCGGGGGCGCCTAGGTGGCACAGTCGGTTAAGCGTCCAACTTCAGCCAGGTCACGATCTCGCGGTCTGTGAGTTCGAGCCCCGCGTCAGGCTTTGGGCTGATGGCTCAGAGCCTGGAGCCTGTTTCCAATTCTGTGTCTCCCTCTCTCTCTGCCCCTCCCCCGTTCATGCTCTGTCTCTCTCTGTCCCAAAAATAAATAAACGTTGAAAAAAAAAATTTTGTAAAAAAAAAAAAAAAAAAAGTCCTCTCCGGCACGTCATTTGAGTTAGGAAAAAAAAAACAAAACGGCTTGACACCCTAGCACCTATCTGCCAGTTTCGACTTTTTATAGACAAAGTTGTGGAAAAGCTGTTCCCCAGTGAGTGGCGGTTGGTTGGGAGGCAGTTTCCAAGAGCTCTTTTGTCGAATCCCAGAGAGCTCTGATTTTTCATCGTTCGGAGCCTGAGGAACAGGGTCGCACGTGTGCCTCTCCAGGCACATCCTCTGAGCTTCTGTTTCTTTGATGGCTGGTCCAGGACCAGTTACAGGGATGGATCCGGGGTAACGTGAGTGCGTGTGCCAGCTCCGTGTTCATATTTGACGAGATGGACAAATTGCACCCCGGGGTCATCGACGCGATCAAGCCGTTTCTAGACTACTACGAGCAGGTTGATGGCGTGTCTTACCGGAAGGCCATTTTCATGTTTCTCAGGTGAGCGGGAGGGGATTTCTCGGGGGCACGCAAGCCGTTCTTTCTCCTAGTGCTAGAAAGAGGCCCCGGCAACCATCAGGATTCTGTTGCCGAGGGACAGAGGTGCCTGGCAAAAGTGAATTGGTGACCTCTGTTACTTTGGGGTTGCTACTCTCAGCATGGCAGTTGCGGGTGGGAGAAAAGTGAATGAAATTATTGCTGATAACAGGCAATTTCATTACCTGCACGTGTCTCTGAGGGTAAAAAGTCAGCACGGGGCGGGGCGGGGGGGGGGGGGGGGGAGCGGGCGCCTGGGTGGCTCAGTCGGTTGAGCATCCGAGTTCAGCTCAGGTCACGATCTCGCAGTCTGTGAGTTCGAGCCCCGCCTCGGGCTCTGTGCTGACAGCTCGGAGCCTGGAGCCCGCTTCGGATTCTGGGTCTCCCTCGCTCTCTCTGCCCCTCCCTCGCTTGTTCTCCGTCTCTCTCTGTCTCAAGTAAAAAACTTAAAAAAAAAAAAAAAAATGCTTAAGCCTCAGAGCATACATGTTGCTTGATTTAGACCCAGAATCTTAACGTGTGATTTTACTCTGCTTTGGCACGTGCAGCAATGCCGGTGGGGACCTCATAACTAAGACTGCCCTTGACTTCTGGCGGGCAGGAAGAAAGAGGGAGGACATCCAGCTGAAGGACCTGGAACCCGTGCTGTCCGTCGGAGTCTTCAACAATAAACACAGTGAGTCCCCCAGGCTCCCCGTGACCCTGCCAGCACAGCCTCCTCTTTCTTCAAGCCTTCCACGAAGCCACCGAATCCGTGAAGTAGGGACTTTTCCTTGGGGCCTCCTTTAATAGAAGCCAGTTAGCAGGGGGTGGCCAACCGGTGCCTCTGTCAGGCTTGTCCCACCTTGATGAGAAGAGAATCTCGACGGGTAAAGACGCGAAGGACGTACCGCGGGTCGGGATAACCACATGGGCCCCGTAGGAGCAGTGAGCTGGGCCAGGTGACAGTGACGGAGACGGGGGGACCCAGCTGTGTCTTGCTTTGCAGGTGGCCTGTGGCGCAGCGGGCTGATAGACAGAAACCTCATCGACTACTTTATCCCCTTCCTCCCCCTGGAGTACAGACACGTGAAGATGTGTGTCCGAGCCGAGATGAGGGCCCGCGGGTCCGCCGTAGATGAGGACGTTGTCACCAGGGTGGCAGAGGAAATGACGTTTTTCCCCAAAGGCGAGAAAATCTACTCGGACAAGGGCTGTAAGACTGTGCAGTCACGGTTGGATTTTCACTGACCTCTCATCCAGGCGGGGGAGGAGGCCCCCCTGGGAGCTCAGCAAGCGAGGGCCTTGCCCTTCCGGAAGCACTTTGAAGGGTTTTTGCACATTTGCACCTGTGGATTTTCGGGATCTAGAAGTTTCTAAGAGCTGAGTTTTCAAAAGACGCCGATCTGGTGAGTGCGCCTGTCAGTTTGGACCAGACGGCAATCCATCTGTCAACTGTGGTGGAAGATGAACTTTTAAAATCCCTCCCCTCACTTACCTTGACGGAAGTGCCTTGCAAACAGCTGTGTGTGTGAGACCTCCCCTTCCCCCCCCCCCCCGCCCCCCCCCAGCACCTGTTCCAGGTGCTCTAGAAGCTGCTGCTCTAACTCAAGGAGTCCCAGGGCCCCTGCGCAATTCGGGGAGCTTTTGGTTTGCACCTGCTAAGAACCTGCTCTGTTCCTTTGCACAGAGAGTGTCCACTGGCTTGAAGTATTTTCAGTTAAAGTCGGTGGCACCCTCGGGCACGGGGTCCGGTGGCGATGTGGGCCTGCACACCGAGCCTTCTCAGCCAGGTGACTGGCCTGCCTGCGGTGCGGGGTCTCCGTCCGAGGCCTCTCCAGCAGACCGGGACAGGTGGCCTCTCAGGCTCCTGGAATTCCTTTGCCGTCATTTGGTATCGACCCCACCTTCCCTGTACCCCCTTCTCCTGAACTAGATTTGTCCCCAACCATATGTCATCACTAGGGTGAGATCAGAACGAGACCGTGAGTTGTGAATTTGAGGCCTTGGTTCCCGTGGTGAAACGTTTGTCTGTTACAATGTGCGCGTGGGCCAGTCTGTCACTTTGCTCCAGAGAACCATTTGGAATCCGTGGGACGTGCGCAGGCTCCGTGGACGACACGGGCCACTGAGTGGTCAGCTTGCAGGCTCTGCGTTGCCAAAGAAGCCTTAGGTATCGCACACCAGAAACGCTGGGGTTTTCGAAGATTTGTGTATTTTTTATAACGTTTTTACTCGCAAATCTTAGATGATAGAAAAACGTATAGGACATAGCTCATTTTAAAGCATGGGAAAGGACACGAGATGGAATAATTGTCTATTCCTTTATCAGAAACTCTTAGCAAAAACAGTTGCGTTTTTGTTACGAGGCGCGTGGTCAGACATGGTCACGGATGCAGATCAAACAAGGTCAGTGTAAAGCGGCTGGTCCCGGGTGTCATCGGAGGACACCCTATATGGCAGCACCAGGCTGGGCTGCCCTGGCCGCCGGGAAATAAGGCGGATTCCAGCCGGTGTGAATCGTGCATGTCATAACTGCAGTGCACCTGCAGACACGTGATAAGAACGACGTGCAGCGAATTTATGTGTACAATTTAGAACGAATGTCTTCATGACCCCGGAGGGCCTTCTGGAGGGTCACGTTTAGCCTTTTAAAAATGCCAAGTTAAGGCTTAACATTTTGAGTACGTGTTCTCGAACTGGAGCCCAGTGACATCTCTTTCCTAGCCCCGCAAGCGTCTGGCCAGGCAGAGACGGAGATCTTCCCTGTTGACAGTGACGCAACTCCCTGGACACGTGTGGGCCACCTTTGGACTGCGGTTACTGATTTGTCACCTGAAGAGGGAGGCCACGGTTGACCACAGCCCAGCCTCCCTCACCCTGTGTAGGATGCGGACGAGGACTTGAATTGACCTACTGAAGAGAAAATAAAGACTAAATTTTATCATGTGACGTGTTATTTGCAGACTTTTTTTTCCCCCTAGTTTCTTTGGGAACCCTGGGAAGTTGGAGCCTGGGAGAAAGGCTGTCGGGCGACTCGGGTGTCTCACCACACCCTGGACATGCTGGAGGGTAGTCTTTGCATCAGACAGAATTTACCTTAAAGGCTGGTATCTCCAAACAGAGACACTTACGTGGGGTTCGGTGATGGGTTATACGCCCTATCTCCATGGGTAAAAATGCCAAGAACGGCTGGACTTATTCCTAGCAAATATTTTCTCCTGAAATTAACATAGGAAGGAAATTGAGGCGGGGGGGTGGGGGGGTGGGACAGGGGGTGGGACGTGACTCCGTGCTGACACTCTGAACTCGAACCAGGCCGGGCTCAGATCAGTAAACCAGAACTGGTAAACAGTGAAACCCCAGTTAAGCTAACCAGGGTCTGCTCGATCGCACTGCACCTGGCCTCCTGTCAGTGAATCGTTAACGCCGATCCTCTTTCCAGGACTGAGGACAAGTCAGCTACTTTCTAGAAAGTTCAAACCCTCTTCGTCAGCATCCCACCCAGTCCCCTCATCTCTCAGTTGAAGGTGGTCAAGTCCCGAAGACTGGACTTCCCGGATCTGGTTTCCAGCCAAGAGTGGTTCCCGCTCCAGCCTGTCCTGCCTCATCTACAAAGAATGAAACTTGCCAAATTAAGTCAGGGGACCCCTGTGTTCCCCGAGCCAGGGACCCCCAGGCGCTGGGGCTGCCGGCTTAGAATGATGAGCCCCATCTGGGACTCCTGGGGACAGGACAACAGGCCAGCTTCTGATCCACATCAAGAACCTTCCAACACGTGCAGCCATCCCTAGGAGGCCTGGATGCCCTTAAAGGGCCTCCGTGCAGGTCAGGTACCTGGAGGCAGAGGAGTCCTGGGGCAGCAGGGGGCCCTCCAGTCCTCTGGGCCTGAGAAAAACAGCCGGTGAGCACTGCTTGGGCGCCACACCCCACAGGAGCTCTGCCCACCAGCAGGCACACAGGCGCGTTGCAAACACCAAGGTCCGTCTAGTCTCCTGTGCCCTGTACGCCCGCCTGGTGCCTCAGCTGGGGTTGTGTCTCGAGGCTTGAACCCCACGCTGGGTGTCGGGGGCTCCATGAACCCCACAACAGTGCGGTCCCCGGTGCAGCTGAGCAAAGAGCCAGAGCCGCACGGATCCAGATTCCCCGCGTGAGCCTTCACTCCAGCCCGCACTGCGCCTCTTAGGTCCAGTTCGTGGCTGAAGCACCAGTGACCTACATACAGCGAGCGGGCTTTTGTCTCCTTTAAAGATGCACTCGCAAATTACACACCATTTTATTGTAAAATGGTAGCTCTTTGTAGTTATAAGTAAAAATACTGTTCTCGGGATCGGGGTGGGTGGGGGAGGGGCCATTTAAAAAATATGGCAAAACTTGCCAGACAACATATGGCTCATTCAGGAATGGAAAACAGGGAGGGGTCTTCCTTTGTAAAGCTGAATGGCAACTGACAAGCTGGAAATATTTTTATTGCAAGGAAACTCTGTCTCTCGCGAATGTTCACAATGTTACCGAGATCAAAACCCTTGGAAAGGGTACTTAAGGCTTATCTGTGAGGGGCCTCAGTGGGTCCTCCTTTTTTTAAATTTTTTTAAATTTATTTTTGAGAGAGAGCATGGGCAGGGGACAGGCAGAGACGGGGAGAGAGAATCCCAAGCAGGCTCTGCACTGTCCGCGAGGAGCCCGACGCGGGGCTCGAACTCACGAACTGCGAGATCACGACCTGAGGTAAAATCAAGAGTCGACCGCGTAACTGAGGCACCCAGGCGCCCCCCCACGTGTGTCCGCTTACATACTTTCCCTGTATCCAAACACATCGTTGCCCCTTGCGATGGACATCCTGTGACAGGTCTGATCACGGCTCCAGCCTTGGTCCCCGGTTCTGCCATCCTAGGGACCGTGTGCCAAGGACCCAGCCTTGGGCTTCTTTTCAGTAGAGACATCGGTGTCTAGGATATGGTGACGGGAACTTCGAAAAACACGTAAAGCCAATAACATAGAGTCTGAAAAGTTTCTCATAAGGTTAAAAACATTTTAAATAAAGTTACCACATTTTCAGTAAAACTTAGACATCCTTCCTTGAAACAGAAACACTTGAAATTAAAACATGATTTTTTTAAAAATCATGAGCCCTCATACGAGTGGACGGGGAGCTGGCCGCTGCCACCGCCCCGGAAGGCTCTGGGGCTGTTCCGAGGTCCGTGATCTGTAGGGGGTGACGCCCGGAGGCCCCGGTGGATGAAAACTGCTCAGGAAGGTTCCCGTTCGGTCCAGCAGGAAGCATCTGCTCTGTCCTCCTCCAGGGCACGGAGCCAAGTGCCGAGTTCCTTCTCCTCCAACTCGAAGCAGTCAGTCGTCGTAGTAGTAATCTAACTTGGTGAACACAGTTTTGCAGCCTTTGTCGGAGAAAACTCTCTCCTCTTTGGGGAAAAATGTCATCTCCTCGGCCACTTTGGTTACAATGTCCTCATCGATTTCAAAGCCTCGGGACTGCATTTCAACTCTGATGCACATTTTTAGGTGTTTGTATTCCAGGGGGAGGAAGGGAACAAAATAATCAATGAGATTTCGGTCAATTAAGCTGCTATGCCAGAAGCCACCTGGGAAAAAGAAAAAGGTGCTGTTCATCCATCGTCCACCTGCCCACCCAGCCATCCGACACACATCCGCCGGGCATCCGGGGGGTGCCGGACCCGGAGGTGGAGCCTGTGGTCCACGGGGGGCGGATGTAACCCGGGGGTGTGCCCACGGGCGAGACCGAGCGGTGAGGCCTCCACGAGAGCAAAGCAGGGGTGACGTGGCACCTTAGCCTCGGGCTCAGGGGAGGCCTCTCCGATGGGCTGACAGATCTGAAGCGGGAGAGAGGCCCGCCAGCCCAGGGTGCCGGCAACAAGCTGAGAGGCAGAGCGGAGCGCGGAGGGACGTGGTTCCCAGGGTTTCAGAGGAAGCACAAGGGGAGAGGAGTCCCAGGAGAGGACCAGCCACTCCCCTACTTGGGGAACTTGGGACGCACTGGACTTTCGGCGGCTGGATCGACCACAGGACAGAAACCTACCACCACTGCCCGCACGTCCAGACCACACGGCGCATCTGGGGACCGAGAACTGGAACCCTCAGGGCGATACAGTGTGAAGACGGTGCCCTGTTGCGGCCGCAGGGCACAGACTTGGCTGTGTGTTTTCACCCAGGGCGAGTGCGGGGCCTGCACCCGCCCTGTGACCCACGCACGTCCCCTCCTGGACTCCCGGGAGGGCCCAGCACACACGCACCGCTTCCTGACCATGTGGCACCCGCTGGGTCACACCCCGCACGTCCTCCAAGTGACCCTTCCGCTTTGCCGCTGAACTCTGGTGCCTCAATCCCGGTCTGTGACGCCAATTCCAACGTGTGGGCTTTTTTCCCACACCCCCAAGCAATTCTCCAACACGGGCTGGGTGAGCTACAATTTCAGCTCAATACAGGAACCTAACTCACGAACAGCCAGATGGAAGAGACAGGGAATGCAGAAGGGACTGGAAGCTTCCAGGCCCCTCCCAGATCTCCATGTGTTCACCCTGGAAGCTCTCCGAACCCCAACCTGCCAGGTTTTTATGGAGGCTTCGTTACATGGGCACAACTGATTAATTCACCGGCTGCTGGCAACGGATTCCACCTCCAGCCCCTGCCCCCTCTGGTTCCCCGGCATCAGGGGGTGGGACTGAAAGTTCCAACCCTCCAGTCACATGGTTGGTTCCCCTGGAAGCCAGCCCCGTGCCCTTTAGATGCTTCCCAAAAGTCCCCTCATTAACGCAAACTCAGATGTGGTTGACGGGGGTTTGTTATGAATATCAAGACACCTTTATTAGGAAGTTCCAAGTGTTTTCAGGAGATCTGGGCCAGAAGCAGAGACAAAGGCCAAATACGTGTTTCTCATCGTAACGCCCAGTGCCACACCGGACTGTATGCTTTCCTTTCCCAGCAGTGCTTTGCACACGACTGGTGCTCAGGAAAGACCTCAGTGCCTGGATGGGGTGGAGTCTGGCCGTGGGAAAGAACAAAACCAATGGCCGAGCAGGGTGGGACAGCTCATTTCCTGAAGGCCCTCCCTGCGGCCAGGCAAGCTCTGGGTCCCCGGGAGAGCCCAGAGCCAGCAGACAGGGCCAGTGCCCTCAGGGGTTCACGGCCCCACAAGCCAGCAACCGGACGATTTCAGATAGTGCCGGGGGGGTGGTGCTGTGAGCACCGAGATGGGGCGAGTGAGCATGGAGGACAGGCTACTCTGCCTCTGTGGGCCGACGAGGCCAGGCTGAGGAGGTGACGTCTGGGCGGAGCCCGGACTAGAACCTGACCACAGCCAGAGCGTTCTGGCGGAACAATGACCTCAGTCTCTTTCCAAACCATCTACGGACCACTCCCCAGTGGGTCCCCTCAGCCTGAGTGCCCCGCTGGAACCCCACTGGACCGGCCAGCCATCGGCTCCGCATCTCTGCAGGGGCGCCCTGCTCACTGTCCACGCCCGTCTCCCTCCCGGCCCCACAAACCTGCGACTCCCCGGCCTGTCCCCCTAAGGGGCACGACCACCCGTCTCATTGCTCAAGCCGGACCCTTGATTTGGGGCTCTCTCATTCCCACACCAATCCTTTAGGAAATCTTATTCCACCTTCTGAGGGTTTCGACCTTCAACACGCATCCTAATCACAGCATGTCACCCCACCCGGCTCACTGCTAGCACGCGGGTCCAGGCCACAGCTCCCGCCTGGGGTCCCTGCCCCCACTGCCTTTAGTCTATGCTGCACCCAGTGGCCAGCATGGTCCTGATAAACTAAGTCTGGTCATGTCACTGCTCAAAACACTCCAGCAGCTCCCTCCTCCACTGGGAGTCAAACCCAAGGCCTGCCCGTTGCCCCCCCACCCCCGGCCTTCCGTGACCAGCACCCCCAGTGCCAAGACTTGCCTCTTATCCGACCCCCTTTTCTCCCTTATTCACCCTGGACTGCCACAGTGACCCTGGGCACACCCCCACCTCAGTGCCCTTGCGTGTGCTGTTCCCTCTGATGGAATGCTGTTCCCTGTGGTGCCCACATGGCTCACTCCCGCAGTCCTCGGGTCAGCTCACATGTCACCCTCACAGCGAGCCGTCCTTGACCACCCTATTAAAACCAGCACCCATTCTCATTCCAGCACCCCCAAGCCCTCTTTATGGACTTAACTTTTTACCTATTGGGGATGGAAAGGAAGCTACATCTCTGCCTCTATACAGATAACAGATATCCCATCATCTGACACATTTCCTGGTGTATTATCACTAGGATATAAAACTCCATGAGGATAAGGATTTGCTTTTGTTCGCTGTTGCGTCCCCAGTTCTGGGACCAGTGCCTGCCACCTAGTAGGAGCTCAGTATTTGCTGAATCAATGAATGAATGAATGAATGAATGAATGAGTTCAGCCATCTGCCTGAGGCCACGGTCAGTAAATGGCTGAGCTAGGTCCGCCTCATCCTGAAGCTTATACTCGGGGACCCTTTGTGACCTCCCGCAATGTGGGTTCTAGGCGACTGGCCTCATCTTGCTGAAGCATTTAGGCTAAGGCATCTGCTGCGTGTGCTCATACTGGTTGGCTCGCCAGAGAACCAGTTAACATGTTACAAAATATCCTGTCTTCCGTCAGTAATATTCCAGCTACACAAATGGCCATGAACACCCCATACTGTCCCAAGTCTCTCTGCAGCAGTATCGATTTCTTGTTTCAAAGAACTTCTGCTCTCTAAGCTCAAGAAGGAACCTGAACAGAGCAGGCTCAAATGGTAATAGTCCACCCGCATGGCTCACAGGTCACCCGGTGAGTCATTCTGCATCATGGGGACGGACTTCCCACCTCTGCGGGTTCAAGGTCGAAGGTGTGTGAGGTCACTGGAAAAGCCGTGAACTTGGTAGCGAAAAGATGAGGCTCTGCAGTCAGAGCCACTGAGCAGGCTGTGCGCCTTGGGCAAGCGGCTCTCTTTTGAGCCTGTTTCCTCACCTATAAAATGAGGAGGATGACAGTTTCTACCCCACGAGGTCACCGTGAAGATGAAGGAAATGGGCAGGTGGAGTGCAGGACGCGGGCCCACCCGCCATTCGGCCGTTATGCTCGTGCGCAGAACCTCAGAGTTCTGGAGCAACACACAGCAAGAGGCACCGGGCCAGTCCTCTCTTTCGGAGGCGCCCACAGCGGCCTGCCCTGCTCAACCACCTGCTTTTCTTCTACAAAGGAAAAGGATTAAACTAAAGAAAACCGGGAACCAATCTTTAAGACCTCGAGGATCAAGAATGTCCCTCTTTCTTTAAAAGAGCACTTGGCAAACGGGAGAGTGTGTGAGAGTCCCCTGGAGTTTAACACGGCCTCCGCTCAGAAATCCTGACTCGGAAGGTCTGGGGAAGGGACTGAGAATTTGCATTTCGAGCCAGCTCCCAGGCGACGGTGAGGCTGACAACCTAAGACTTGGGGACGCAGGATCACGCACGGGAGGGGTCAGTACCGGCTGGCCTGGCCACACTTACTGTTCTTGTTGTTGAAGGCTGACACAGACAAGGCCGGTTCCATGTCTTTGAGCTTGATCTCTTCCCTCTGCTTTCCGCTTCTCCAGAAATCTAAAGCCACGTCTGTGATCCTTTCTGCCCCCGCATTGCTGCAACAGAATTCCCGTGAGTGAGGACTGGGTTCTATCCCGGAGCCCACGGACTCGGGGCCGGAGTGCTTCAACCGTGTCCCAGCCCTGGCCTTACCTGAGAAATATGAAGATGGCTTTCTGGTAGGAGACCCCGTCCACGTGGTCATAATAGTCGAGGAAAGGCTTGATGGCATCTATGAGGCCAGCGTGCATCTTGTCCATTTCATCGAATATGAAGATGGACCTTGCACAGGTGCTCACGTTGCCACGAATCCACAACTGTAACTGATCCTGAATGACAGAGGGGAGAAGCCAAGGCGAAGTTCTCAGCAGGTGCAACGGAAAACAACCGGCATGAGCCTTAGTGCTACGACGGCCGCACTTACAGAGCGTTTACTGTGTGCTCGGCACTGTGCTCAGAACTTTACACACACAAGCTCTTTGCTTCCTCCCCACACCTCCGTGCAGTGGGCACGATCATACCCGTTTCACAGATCGGGAAACTGAGGCATACAGCTTCGTCATCTCGCCCAAGATTATAAAATTAGGATGTGGGAGGGCTGGGATCTGAACTGTGCCCTGCCTGGTTCCAAAGCCCCAGGTTGGTTAGAATTCCTGTGCTGTGAGAGATCATGACGATGCTGTGTCATTGAGTTGCTGGTCCCTGTCATTAAAATGGCGGTGTTAGGGGCGCCTGGGTGGCTCAGTCGGCCAGGCGCCTGACTCTCGAGTTTGGACCAGGTGGTGAGTTCGAGCCCCGTGTCGGGCTCTGTGCTGACAGCTCGGAACCTGGAGCCTGCTTCGGATTCTGTGTCTCCCTCTCTCTCTGCCCCTCTCCCGCTCACGCCCCGCTTCTCTCAAAAATAAACAAACATTGAAAAAAAGAAGAAGAAGAAGGCAGAGACCAAGTGACCTGTTCTGACCATCAGTCCTAAGACTAGGTGCTTCCTTTCCCCAGTGGGGACGGTAAGGAACACGGGCTCCTTTAAGCGACGCAGCAGAACTCCAGAGCATACACTCTGGGATGAGCACGGGGAGGTAACACTCTTGAGTTTCTGGAACAATGCCTAGGAGGTTTCGCAAATAAATCTGCCTAAACAGAAACATTCCGTAAGAGCATAGATACTTCTTTCAATCCTAAGCAATAAAGGAAAAACAAAAAACAAAAAACCCTATTAATCAGAAATCTGAGCTATGGTTCTATGTAGTGCTTTCCTACACAGAGCCCCAGGTGAATAGGAGGAGGAATTAGTTGTTTTCTGAGGAGGACTCTGCAAGTTACAACATACGTCTTGACTGCTTCGGATTTTGGATTTTGCTTGGCTACTGTGTTCCATGCATCCTTACCTAACCTACGCTGTAATTCTGCTCTTATAGGTACAGACCAGCCTCTATTTACAGAGGAGGAACCAGAGCAGAGGTGAAGTGACTTGCGTGAGGCAAGTGACAGTTTTAACCAGGACGTACTCAGGGCTTTTAGGCTCCAACAGCCAAGGTTTTCCACTCTGCGACTCCAATTTATAGGCAACGACATACGACACATACTGAGCACTCGCTAAGGGGCAGACACTGCTCTAAGCACTATTCACATAACGTTTTATTGCCATCTCCCCAAACCCATCAAAGCAGCTACTATTGCAATCTCCATTTTACAGCTGAGGGCATTAAGGCACAGAGAAGTCAAGTAACCTGCCCCAAGTCACACAGCTATTAAGTGGTGGAACCTGCCTGCTAACTACGAGCGCCCATTCATCACACAATCTGTCTGGAATGTTCCTAGTTTTAGCACTGCCAGGCTCACGTGCCAGGATCCCCTGGAGCGCTGGAGGCCCTGACGTTCAGCCAAGCAGAAGGGAAAACAAATGTTCACAGGCACGAGGGCTAAATATCTGCCTCGCTCACCTTGCAGGTTTGTGACACGCGTTAAAAAGGCAAGAGTTGGGGCGCCTGGGTGGCTCAGTCGGTTAAGCGGCCGACTTCGGCTCAGGTCATGATCTCACGGTCCGTGAGTTCGAGCCCCGCATCAGGCTCTGTGCTGACCGCTCAGAGCCTGGAGCCTGTTTCAGATTCTGTGTCTCCCTCTCTCTCTGACCCTCCCCCGTTCATGCTGTCTCTCTCTGTCTCAAAAATAAATAAACATTAAAAAAATAAAAAAATAAAAAGACAAGAGTGGACATGTATCTGAAGGTTCGTGTGGCAGGCAGCATGTTACAAGCTCGACAGAACTCAGGGATTTCTCACAACCACGCCTTACAGAGAAGAACCTGGGTCTCAGCTCAGGGGACAGTCCCGAGACTACACAGCTGGCAGGTGGGAGAGTTAGGACTCACATCTAGGCGTGTCTGTTGCCAAAGTCCAGGCTGTTTACCAGCCAGTTAAACCGTAAAAGCAGTTTGCGACACTTTAGCTAAACTGCCTTAGGCCTTTCTGGAAACATTTCCTCTTTTACGACCTGAGTTAGACGCGATGATCTTTAGCTTGGATTTGATCACGTCCATCTCTAAAATCCCACGACTCCCCTTACTAAAATAAGTAGCATGCTGAGCCTGTTTTCACCAGCAACCGTCACAAAGCTCTGACGGTATTAACTGCTCCACCTCAAACTCCCCCGAAAGTCCACACCTTTCAGAGGGGAACAGGCGCAGGCAGCCGTCTTCCCGGCTCATTCATTCCAACACGCAATTCCCGCGTTCCACCCCACAGCCAAGAAACCCCGGAAACCCAGCATCATCCAGGAAGGATTCCAAAATTCCGCTCTTGCCTTATAGAGGGTGATGTTGGAGGCGTGTGGGAAGTGCAGTGTGGCCACAAACAGGTGGACATAGTCACTGTTCAGACCACCCTCGTAAATATTCTCCGCGATGATCTTGCTAACGAAATTTTTGCCGGTGCCCGTCCACCCGTGCAGAGAGAGCGTGAGAGGTTTCTTCGGCTTCGGGTTGCTTATGAAGCCAGACACAGCATTTAGGATGACTTTCTTTGCAAGATGCTGTCCAAAGAGCTTGCTGTCCAGATCCTTCTGCAGCGCTGGGAAAAACAAAGCCGGTCAGGGACGGGGTGTCCGTGTGTCTGGCGAAATCTAGCCCAGGGTTACAGGCGCCCGTGAAAGCCAGCAAGGCCAGCTCAGCTCTCGGAGCACCTTGTGCAACGCGGAGGTACGTCAGCACCGGGTCCCCGGGGGTGGCCGGGGCGGGGGGGGGGAGGACGGGAGGGCTCGAGGCCCTCCCCCTGTTAGCCCTGCCCATTCCCTGCGCCCCTCACCCCAGCTCTGCCCCTCCCCGGGCACCGCCCGGCCGGAAAGGGCTGCGGCTCGGCAGGCCGAGCTCCCACCGCCCCTCCAGGAAGGAGCGAAACTCTCGGCGGAGGAAGCGGCCCGGGCCGCAGCTCGCCTGCTCGGGTCTCCGACCAACCCCGGTCCGTCGTGGTCGTGGTCGTGGTCGTGGTCGTGGCCGGGAGCCCGGCGCCACCCCGCCCGGGCCGCTCCGGCTTCGGGTCCCGGACCCGCCCCCGCCCCCCGTCCTACCCTCCCTGCTGAGACTCCGCTTCTGGCCGCAGCACTCCGCGAAGAGGCAATAGAGGCGCGGGTAAATGTAGCCGGTGAGGACGCCGGCCAGGGCCAGCCCCAGGCTGATGGGCTCTACCGCCCGCACCGCCAAAGGCGCCAGCAGCAGCAGGCCCAGCGCGGCCCGGCCCAGCTTCATACCCGGACCCGCGCCGCCCGCGCGTTCTCGCGCCTGCCCCGGACCCGCGCCGCTGCCAGACCGCGCTTCCGGTTCCTCCCGGGCGCGGCCGCCATCTTTGTGCGGGGCGGGTCTCCTCGCGCCGCTGTGGCCACCATCTTTGTGAGGGGCGGGGCGCTTTCTTGCTTCCGGGAGGTGAGAGACGGAGGCCGCTGGAGTCCATGCAAAAAAAAATTGGGGGGGGGGGGGGGGTCGGGGGGGAATAATTTTAGATCTACAGAAAAATTGAGAAGATAGTACAGAGAGGTCCTATATATCCTCCCACATAATTTCCCGTATTAACATATTAATGTGTTAACATTTGTTAAGATTAGTGAACCTATGTTGATACAACTAAAGCGTTTCCTTAGTTTTTACCTAATGCCCTGTATCTGATCTAGGATCCTGTCCCAAGATACCACGTTATATTTAGTTTTCATGTCTCCTTAGGCTCCTCTTGGCTAAGACTGTTTCTCAAGCTCTCCTTGGTTTTGACGACCTTGACAGTTTTGGGGAGTACTTGGTCAAATCTTTCAGAGGATGGCCCACTATTGGAATTTGATGTTTTTCTTTTGATTAGACTGTGGTTATGACTGTTGAGGAGGAAACGTTACATGGGTAGAGTGCTACTTTTATGGCATCATATGAAGGATACATACTATCAACATGATGACTAAGGATTCTTCCACTCATTCATTCATTCATTCATTCATTCATAGGGTTGAGGATTGCCAATGTGTTGGGTTATGGACTAGACCCTGGGAATTCAAGGGAAAACAAAAACAAAAACAAGGCATAGGTGATTCCTGCCTTCACTACCATTCATTTTGGTGGAGGGAAAAAAATAAAAATGAAAAACGATCTCCATTTTACAGATGAGAAAACAGGCTCCAAGAGAAAGAGATTGTCGAAGGATGTAACAGGCTCAGGCCCTGAAGGATATAAGCAGGGCTGAGCTTGGACTCCAAAGGCAAACTCCTCTAGCTGCAACACCTACAATGAGTCAGCCCAGAAGTCAACCCACCTGCCCTTTTCTCATCTCAACATGTGTCAGTGCCTCAGGAAAATGACAGCATGGGGGTACTGTACCCGAGAGCTGGCAGGTTGAAGCCTACTCTTGTTTTTTTTTTGAGAGAGAGAGAGAGAGAGAGAGAGAGAGAGAGAGAGTCAGTCCCAAGCAGGCTCCACGTTCAGTGCCGAGCCCGACACAGGGCTCGATCCCATGACCTTGGGATCACAACCCGAGCCGAAACCAAGAGTCGGGTGCCGGACCGACTGAGCCGCCCAGGCGCCCTTACATCTTTAAACTAAATGAGACAGTCTCTCTCTTAGTAACTTGAGTTTTGCATTTGCGCTGCCCAACCCGCAGGCTCTCGACACATTACCTAGGGTTGCTATAAGGAGACACAGTACGAATAGTATGGTTGGATTCATTCCATATTTAATATTAAGTGCTGAAAGTGATAGAAATTTTTTTTCTTTCTTAATGAAAAGAAACCGGTAACTTTGTAAAAGTCAGAAAATACCAGTGTCCCTTTGATCCCATTCTAGACTTCTCTGCTGTGAGCTGGACCCACTACACACGGTGAAGGGCGCGTTCCTGACCTCCAGGAATTTGAAAGTACAAGACACGATTGCGCATATATTGTAATAATAGCACAAGCGAAAGGGTGTTCTCTTGCTTCGAACACCGCTGTTTCTTCCCGACCCAGGGCAAATATTCAGAGAAAGTCAATAGATTTACGAACAAGATTTTATAATGCTCACACAAGAATGAAGTTTGCCCCCAAACAGGAAAACTCCACATTGTCTTGTTTCAAAGGTCACAAACGCAGTGCCCAGAAAATCCAGCAGCTAAGTGGCAGGACCAGTGGAGATCAGTTTGGGGAACTGTCTGGTAGCAAATAAACTTCTGTCCACCTCTGTCCGGGAAGCCGTCTGTCAAGGGGTTAGGGAGGGGACAGTGCTGTTTACGTCCATCCTGCACTTCTCCCTTTTGCTACCCTTAGTAGCGTCTGTTCATCTTCTTGAACTTCTCATAGTGATAGTCATCGGTAGCCTTCTCGTTAGCAGGACGCTTGCGGTTAGGAGGGGACCCTGAGAAGGAAAAGAGCAGAAGCTGTTGGCCGTGCTGGAATCAACTGACAGGTTTTTAGCTCTGCTTAGCCTAGGACCACGCCTGCCTCATTCCCCACAGAAGCCCCAGGGCCTACCCTGGTGAATAGGAACATAGTAGGGCCTCAGTAAAGACTGGTTACTGAGTGAGTGAAATAAACACAGGGTGGAGTCAGATGACGGTACCGTGGGGGGTATGCTGACATCAGCATGGGACCAGGTGACAACAGGTGTTCTATTTCAGGGAGAGTTTGATTAGGTACGAGGCCTGGTGCTAAATACTTTTAGATACGGCTTATTTATTTTTTTAATGTTTATTTATTTTTGAGACAGAGAGAGACAGAGCGTGAGCGGGGGAGGGGCAGAGAGAGAGGGACACACAGAATCTGAAGCAGGCTCCAGGCTCTGAGCTGTCAGTACAGAGCCCGACGCGGGGCTCGAACCCACGAACCGCGAGATCATGACCTGAGCCAAAGTCGGACGCTGAACCAGCTGAGCCACCCAGGCGCCCCTAGGTACGCCTTTTTTTTTAACCCTCACGGCAATTCAAACGGGGACATATTGCCATCACCGTTCAGAGAGCTTAGATGGTCTTCCTCAAGGTCACTCGGAAAGTGAAGGTAGGCTGAGAGTTGAACCCAAGTCTGGTGACTCCAAAGTCCTTGCTTACTATGTGGGAATAACACAAAACTCTTTGGGAATTAATGACTATGCACCCAAGACGGTACAGAAAATAATTTCTCAAGTAAGAAGGAAGAAAAAGTGGGACGCCTGGCTGGCTCCATCAGTGGAGTGAGTGACTCTTGATCTGGTTGTGAGTTCAAGCCCCATGATGAGTGTAGAGATTACTTAAAATCTTTAAAAAAAAAAAAAAAAAAGGGGGGGTGCCTGGGGGGGCTCAGTCAGTGAAGCGCCTGACTTCGGCTCAGGTCATGATCTCACCGTCTGTGAGTTCGAGCCCCGCGTCGGGCTCTGTGCTGACAGCTCGGAGCCTGGAGCCTGCTTCGGAGTCTGTGTCTCCCTCTCTTTCTGCCCCTCCCCTGCTCATGCTCGGTCTCTGTCTCAAAAATAAATAATTAAAAAAAAAAAAAAAGGGAAGGAAGAAAAAGCAAACAGCCTGGATTTTCAGAAGCCTCAGCAAATTTAGCATTTCCTTAGGCTCACCCCATTGGTACGAAAAAGAAGACCCTTGGAGGGACAGGGGCACAGCTGGACGCTGCTAGTGGAGGGGGAGGGACAAATCCGCACCCCACTTCTAGAGGAGCGTTGGCGACTTCTTGGCATGTAGCCGAAGGACATGATGTGGGCAAAAAGGGTCAGCCCGACGGTGATTAAATGGGGGGAAATGAGAAACCACGTAAGCGTCCAACTAGAGGGAACCGGAGTAGCTCCGTACCGCGGAACACGAGGTGGCCACTGAAAGGGAAAACACGTATTTACTGTCCCAGAGAGCCGTGCAGGGCCCACTACTGAGTGAAAAACCAGGAGGCCCTACGAAGTACGTGCACGGCATATGGTTCTGTATGCATCGATATAGTTTTTACGTTTATTTCTATTTTTCAGAGAGAGTGTGAGTGGGGAAGGGGCAGACAGAGAAAGAGGCACAGAATCCGCAGCAGGCTCCAGGCCCTGAGCTGTCAGCACAGAGCCCGACGTGGGGCTGCAACGCACAAACAGCGAGATCATGACCTAGGCTGAAGACGGATGCCTAACCGACGGAACCACCCAGGGCCCCCTACGTCAATATTTTTTTAAAGTCTGGAAGGCGACACATAAAAATGTTAACGGCGCTCACCTTTGGCGAAATTATGAGTAACTTTGAGTTTAGTTTTGCTTACTGAAATATGCTAAGTTTTTGAGTTTCTGTTATATTTGATATTTAATAGCCCAGTGAATCGTCAGAGCAACCCCTAACGGTAGGTTTTGTTACTATCCCCATTTACAAACGAGCAAACCGAGGCTTGGCAAGGGGAAGGGAAACGAACGTGGAGTGGAACCCAGACGCCCTGGCCCCAGAGCCCAAGCCCCGCCCCTGCAGAGTCCACCCTGCCTCCAGGGGCTTGATGACTGCTCCGGGCAGCTCTGGGGCCTCCGCGGTACTTACGCTCAGGCTCTGGCTTCTCCGTGTCACCCACTCTCAAGGGTCGTGCTTTGGGCTCTTCTTTGTTTCTCCGAATGGGGGCGTTGAGCTCCTCGTGATAAACTGGATCCAAAGAGACCAGGGGACACGTCAGACAAAATACGGGAACTTGGGGGGGGGGGGGGGGAGGGGGTAAAGCCAACGGGACAGGGCTGCTTGCCCAGAGCAGCTTACATCGGTTGTGCTGCACGTAATTCACGGCCATGTTGGTGGGCACGAAAGACGTCTCGCTGTCTTTCTTCTTGTTCTGCTGCTCTGCCAGCAGACGGGCCTTGGCATCCTCCGTGGAAATGATATTTTTTATTTTTGCGCTGTGGGGAGAAGGGAGCCACGCCATGTATTCAGTCCTCCCGCCTTTGGTTCTCAGACAGAACTGCCAGTCAGGCTGGAAACGCACCGGTGCATGAGGAAATCACCCTCTGGAGCACAGGGCTCCGCAGTTTCCCAGCTCGTGTGTTCTCACGGCTGTCGAAGATGCATTATCTATCTATTGTCTTCTTCTTCTTTTTTTAATGCTTATTTTGAGGGAGAGAGAGTGCATGCGAGTGGGGGAGGGGGAGAGAGACAGACACTCCCAAGCGGGCTCCACACTGTCAGCAGAGTCCGACATGGGGCTCGATCCTACGACCCTGGGATTAGGACCTGAGCTAAAATCAAGAGTTGGGATGCTTAACCGACTGAGCCACCCAGGCGCCCCTTACTGTCCTCTTCTGATCAAGGGGAAACTGAGCCCCAGAGAAGGAAAGAAAACTACCTAAGGCTCGAAGCCAGTTCCAGAAAAGAGGCGAGGATCCAGAAGCCTCCCAACTTTCTCTTACGCCCAAAGAGGATTCTGACTGTCATATTTCTTCCATGACAATCCTGTTTTAGAGCAGGTGTTTTGCAAAAATGAAAAGGAGGCTCATGGGATGGGTAAGCCTTTAACATGGCTCCTGCTAGAAGAAAACAGAGGACTACAAGGGCCTGAGCAGAACAGCCCAAGAGCTGTGAACAAAGACCACGTAAAAATAAACGCTTGCATACAAATAATCCTTACGTTGTATACCTGAAACCAGCATGACGTTATGTGTTTCTTAATTATATCTCAACAAACAAAACACCGTGCTTTTGCTTTCGGGAGACCTTCTCTAGCATCTCCCTAGCAACGCTGACCTATCCTTCGGACGCTCTGGGCACAAGCATCTCCGCCTACCCGAGAAAACAGAGTTATTTGTGGGTTTCCAAGGAGACGGGTAAGAAACAGTCCCCTTAGCCGGAAAGCAGAGCGCTCTTCCGTGGGCCCCGGGCAGGAGAGAGGCTAGATCGGGGTCTGAAACGTACTCGATGCCTAGGTCCACCTCGGGGATGCCGCTTAGCATCTGGTTGGAAAGCATCTCTTCGGTCTTCTTGGCTGAGGAGACACGGATGTTTTCCGGAAGTTCGTAAAGACAGTCCTCTGCATTCTTTGGCTTGACTTTCTGTTCCTCGTGTTCCACGATCCCTTTCCTCTTCTTGAGCTCTGTCTCAATGTACTTCATCCTGAAATGAGAAACCCACAGGCCTCAGGGAGAGGCGGGAAGCTCACAAAACCTCTCCTTAAAATGAGTGGTCCCCAACACCCAACACTGGCCCACAGAGCAGTGATGGCCCAGGAGTGTTCATCAGTCCGTGGAAAAATGAGAAACGTGAAAATTAATTCGAGTTTTTTTCACCACGCAGAACTTTTTTTTGACTTTAAAGCACCAACCTCTGTGGTGAGATTGTGTCCTCCCCATCTATTGCTGTTAATAGATGTTAAGGTTCGCTGAAAACAGAATGCAACGGTCGACGGTGGTCATTTGGTTAACAGTCTCGTCAGTGAAAAGGTGGACAAGTGCAGTGTTTTATTCCTACAATATTTAGGGGAAAACTATTACTAGTCGGGGCATCTAAAATCCCAAGAACCATCATTTCAAAGCACGTTTAGGATTTTTTTTTCCTCAAAGTTCACGAGCCTGGGAGGTGGAGTGACAGGGGCCAACTCTGCCTTGGCCTTTGGATGATTCTAGAAATGTCATCTGTGACTAGATATCTCGGGACTGTATCTGGCTGGATCCAGCGCCTCATCGCTCACAGCCAGGCTGATACCCACATGTCGGCATCCTCGTCCCTTCGGTTGGTTTCCGCGGAGAACGATGTCCCCAGGTGGAGGTCTTCCTCCTCGCTGATCCTGGAGGGAGGGGCAAAGAAGCGGAACCTTTGAGTCACACGTCGGTGAGGCCAAGTCTGATATTATACCAGTAAAACCCACACACCCAAGCCCATCCTGCTTGTGGTTGTGGGAAAAAACACACGTGATATGTAAACAGAAGAAATATAAGCAAGCAAAATGTTGGAGATTCCACTGGGGAATGACTAGATACTTTTACACTAGTTGAATGTATTATTTTATAAATGTGTTCTTATGTGTTTTTTTTTTTTTTTTTTTTAACGTTTACCATTTATTTTTGAGAGAGAGACAGAGCACGTGTTTCTTAAAAAACAAAAACAACATTTCCACTTGGGTCTGAAACACACTACACAATGCACCTTTTCCGAAGGAGAGTACCCACAGCACTCTAAGCGGAAGAGTTAAAGGACTCTTTTAAAGAGTTCTGGCTTTCATTTTTTTTAATATATATTTTTTAATGTTTGTTTATCTTTGAGAGTGAGAGAGAGACAGAGAGACAAAGCGTGAGCAAGGGAGGGGCAGAGGGAGAGAGAAACAGAACTTGAACCAGGCTCCAGGCTCTGAGGCATCAGTACGGAGCCCGATGCGGGGCTCGAACTCGCGAACTGCAATTTAGAGGCTTCACCTACTGAGCCACCCAGGCGCCCCATTGCTTTCATTTGTTTTTAAACTACAAAGCATGAAGGATACTTCAGAATGCCCCACTAGAGCTGCTGTTGTGGGCCCCAGCTCTCTGGAGGCACACAGACCCAGGCAGGGGCTATAGGTTACTTTGTATCTCAGTGAGTCCGCCACTTACTTATCTTTGCCCCTTTCCTTCAGTTTTTTCATGTCCACCATACCGCCTGTCTTCATCTGAAAGGGGTCATCCTGCAGAACGCAAACACAGCTGTGAGGACGCATCTGTATAATTGGCAGTGGTCTTTTTTTTTTTTGTAATTTCTTTTAATTAAAAAAATTTTTTTTAATGTTTATTTAAAAAAAAAACTTTATGTTTATTTATTTTCGAGAGAGACGTAGACAGAGTGTGAGTGGGGGAGGATTAGAGAGAGAGGGAGACTCAGAATCTGAAGCAGGCTCCAGGCTCTGAGCTGTCAGCACAGAGCCTGACGTGGGGCTTGAACCCATGAACCGTGAGATCATGACCTGAGCCGACGCTGGACACTTAACCAACTGAGCCACCCGGGCACCCCTCCCCCCCCTTTTTTAAAAAGAAAACGCAGTCACCTACTGGAGAGCAGCCACAGCTTTCCATTCCCAAGGAGGACCCCACAACTCACCACGAGGGTGGTCTCTTCTTGTACCTTCTCTCCTACCAGCAGGGCCACAGCACTGAGCAGAAAGAAAAGGAAGAGTGAGACAGAGACAGAGACAGCGAGAAATGGCACAATTCAGACACGAGGCAGAACACCTAGAAAGTCCGTAGGATGCAACATTAGAGCAAAGGCAAGATCTGAGGAGTGGGCACCAAAGCCACCTGGCAAAGCCTACAAGGATAAAACAGTTTAAAAATAAAGCACTCTAGATGCTGGGTCAGGGGGTAGGGTGAAGTGGTAGGCTTTCCTCCAAAGCCATTTGGCATTATCTGGGCTTGGAAATCTCATTTCTAAGATTTTGCCTTCCGGGAAAAGGAAGCTAAAGACAAACGTAGAAAAATACTATTGCACCCATATTTGGTGATGAAGATTTACAAATGACCTACAACCCCTAAGTAAGGGATTAGTTAAATTTTTTTTAATTTCTTTTTTAACGTTTTATTTATTTTTGAGACAGTGAGAGACAGAGCATGAACAGGGGAGGGTCAAAGAGAGGGAGACACAGAATCTGAAATAGGCTCCAGGCTCTGAGCTGTCAGCACAGAGCCCGACGCAGGGCTCGAACCCACGGACCGAGAGATCATGACCTGAGCCGAAGTTGCTTAACCGACCGAGCCACCCAGGCGCCCCGGGATTAGTTAAACTATGGCATATACACGCAGTGGAATACTATGCAGCCACTAAAAAGGTTTTGGGGAAAAATAATCCATAATGTCAATGCCCGAAACGTGATGAGCTGAAAACAGCACGGAATAAGGGTACTTGCAATCTCCAAAAAAGAGAGACACTGGACAGAACATTACATGTTAACGCTGGTTACCTGTGGATGGGAGAATTACAGGTGCTGCTTACTTTTTCGATTATACTTCAAAAGTTTTTTTCCAAACTTAACAATTCGTGTGCATTTCGCAATCAGGTGCAATAAAAATCCGAATTGATAACCTGTTTTTGCACCTCTGGAGCAAACCTAAAGACCACACAGCTTGGGCCATCTCCTGGGTAAACGTCTGCAAAGAACACTGGACTCCTTTCAGGGCAATGTTAGGCGTACAGTGTGTCAAGAGAAGGGGCTATGTCTGAAGAGACAGTTGTGGTGGCGACTCAGGCGGGGACATGTGTCTGTCATCTCCGCCTGCTCTTCCCGCGGAGCCCCTGCGATACCCACCTCACCCCATTGGGCCTCTTCCTCAAGTTCTGCACCTCGCGGGTCTCTTCCAGTTTTAATCTGCAAAGAGGCAACGCACAGTCTGAGACACCCTCCGCGGAACTCAGACTCAAAAGGCAACTTCGACCGGCATCCCTGTCCAACTGCTGAGCCGCAGGCACAATGATCCAGAAGGCAACCCTGCGCTTAGACCCACTGCAATCAGACCCACCGCGCATCCTGGGGGAATCTCTCGATACTGTGCGGCCTTGCGGCGGCGGCCTCAGCCCTAGGAGCCTCAGTTTTTTGTTCTGCAGAAAGGGACAACAACCTCGGCTCACAGTCAACGAGGAGCCTGGCCGGTGATGAGTATCACAAACCGCTGTCTCTTCTGGCCCCTTGGAAGCCCCACCCCAAACGCACCGAACCTCCTCTGAGTCCTGCTCATCTTCCTCCGACTCCGAATCGGCCCGGCGCCGGCGGAAACTCTTCCCGGTGACCGGCATGGTCTTGCGGGCCCCGCGGTCCGGCCGCCGCGCCCCTGTGCCGTGGCCCGGGTTGCTTCCGGCGCGCAGCAGTGAGGTCAGAGCGCAGAGCGCAGAGCGCCGGCACCGCCCTGCCCCGCCCCAAACCCTTCTGGCCCCGCCCCCGGCCCGCACCGCCCGCCTGGCCCCGCCCCCATTCGTGGCGTTCGCCTCTTCCGATTGGGCGGCTGAGGGGGAGGAGGCGGGACGCAGCCAGCGGGCCCCACGGCCCTGCGCGGTGCAGCGGTGGGTGCGCTTGACTGACAGGCGGCGGCGGCGCGGTTGCGACGGCAGGTGAGTTCCGGGCTGTCGCCGGCTGCTTCGGGGGACCGGGCCTCTCCGAGCAGGGGCGACCCCAGCCTGGCTCCGGGCGGGCTGGGGTCTGGCCCTGCCAGGAGCGCAGAACGCCGCTGCCAGGTGAGCGGCCGCCGCCGTCCTCTCCCCTCCTCCGGCCGGCGCTCAGGGGGTGTCCTTTGGGGCCCCGGTGCCCCACTTGGAGCCCTGGGGGCTCGTTGTTTCTCCGGAACGGGGGCCGCCATCTCCTTTATTTCTGCGGGGCCTGACCCAGCGTTGAAAGCACGAGCGTGGCGTCTCGGGGCGCTGACTTATTTCCCCAGGGTCTGGGCCCTGGCATGCGTTTTTTCCTTTAGGGATAAAAGATGACCACTTCTTAGCAGTGGTGAATTAAAGTCCTGGCGCCGACTGCCCCGCTAATGATGGCCTCCAGCCAGTTTATCCCCGCGTCCGATGTTTTGAACCTACTCCGGAGGGTTTGAGGGCGGACGGCCCCTCCTCGGGTGCTTGCCGGCCGCCTCCCCGGACCTTCAAGGGGCCTTGTTTTCGTCCTCTGTCATTAGGACTGTTGCTCTGCCCTCCGCCGTTTACACCCCCCAGGATGCTGTGAGGGTTAAGTTTATTTGAAAAACAAAACAAACAGGCATCAACGAACGCTTAGGAAATAACTAAATGTGTTAAATAATGGTTTACAGGACTTTTAGGGACCTCTTAATTTCCCTTTTCTCCATATAGGCCCATCCTTTTCTTTGAAAGCACTGCGCCTTTTTAAGCGCTACCGTGTGGCAGGCTCGGGGCTCACCGAAGTGTTATCTCAGTGAACTCCCACAGCAATCCCACGAAGTAGACGGCGTTCTCTCATTTTGCAGATGAGAAGACTTTGGTTCAGAGAGGCAGTAGGTGCCTAAGGTTGCACAGCTGGAAAGTGGAGCGGGGATCAGTGGCAGGCCCCACTCTGCTGCAGGTTAGGCAGAGTGCCTGGCACAGAAGCTCCCTAAGTGTTTGCTGCAGCTCCTGTTGTAGCCCATTGGCTGGGGGGGGTGGGGGGGTGGGGCCGGGGGGGTTGCTGATGGAGACTGGTTTCCTCTTCTGGAAGACCATTCAGAAGTAGGGCGGCCCTTCTGGAATGCCCTACGGCTCTCTGGAACAGTCTTTCCTGATAATTGCTGTTCTCTTCCCTGGACTGAGACAAACGGACCCAGGACTTCTTGGAACAGCTTTTTGGCTTTGGTCAAACGCTGTATATGAAAATCTCCAAGCTTTGCCTTCTGCAGTCTGGTTCAGCCAACCCCAGAGGCACCTGGGAATCACTGGCCCTCCTGTCCCTGCTGACTGAAGGGGAGGATCCTTGGGAATTGCTGCAGAAACCCAGGGAGTCCACGTCTGCATATGCACGTCTGCATATAGTCACACTTTCAGAGGTGGCTCTGATTTTGCCCACCCCCACCCCTGCAGCGACCCTCCCACTAGGAGGTACTGGACAGCACTAGAGAGAAGGCCAGAAGACCAAGGACATTTCTGGACCCTTCTTCTCCTCTGACATCCCGGGGAAGAGCGTCCAGTACAAATGAGTTGGCCCAGTGCCACTCACCAGCTGGGCCATGACAGATCTGAGACCTGTTTCGCCAAAGTAATGCTAGAAAAGCGGCAGCTGTGAATCTGGGTGGCTGGGCCGAGGGGCTGCGGACTCTCTAAGTCTTGCTGGGCCTTTTGGGGGGTGAGATGAAGTTGCTTCTCAGAGGGAGCCTCCAGGAAATTTGGGCTCTCTTCAGTTCGGAGATGTGTCATGTTTTCGTTTTGTTTGAGAGTTTGGTTGTTTAAGGGCATGGATGGATTTGGCTCAAATTGGGGTTGGTTTGCTAGCTCCTTTCTGGAACCAGGCTTGCTACAGGGTTTAGGGAACATTCGTGTCTAGGTCGATTTGGGACCCGGCAAAGTGATTGCAGTTCACAGCTGGGCCGCAATAAGTGTTCGATAAAAGTTTGCTGGGCTGATTTACTTACTCAGATATTTACTGAGCGTTTACTATATGGAGCAGGCACTGTTCTAGGTGCTTGAAGTATGCCAGAGTGTAAAAGAGACAAAGATCCCTGATCCGGTGGACTTCAGGTTCTAATAACACAAGTATGTCAAGTGTCTTAGAAGGTGATGAGGGTTAGGGAAACAGAGCGAGGCAAAGGAATCACGAGTGGGCGGGGGGATTGAGTTGCACATTTAAATTGGTGTATTCTTATTTGTGATTTGTTCGGTAACGTTATAAAACAGGGGACTGAAGTATAGGTCTTGACCCTCAGTTCAGGCCCCAGTTGTGCCAACTTAGCACGTGACTCCCCCCCTGAAGTTCCCATTCTGCCATCTATTGGCTGTGTGACCCTCTCTGACCCTCTCCTGTTTTGGGGTTTTAGGGGTCTTAGTCTGAGTTTCTGCTTCTACTTACTTACTCCAGGAGTTACGGCTTCTCAGAGACCTGGGCCACTTACTGCTTCCAGCCTGCTCACCCCCAAGAACCGCCAGCCTGGGGTGGCCCCGAACCCATACCCTTTCCAATTCACTGACTCTCCCAGAGCCTGGAACAAATTGCAATGCTAGGCTTCAGAGGTGTTATCCTAAACTTCAGAAGTTTAAGCTGAGCAGAAAAATGCTCTGTGTGAAGCATGCCTCAGAGGTGGCTCTTGTGAAGGAGGCCAGAGGAAGCTGCCCTCGGAATGTGGGTGTTTGGGCTGGAGGAGGTAAAGATCACCCCCCACTCCAGGCTGGCCGGGGCTGTTTGGGGAGACTGTGGAGCAGACAGTTGAGAGCACTGACTTCAGGGCCAGCAGTCCTTGGTTCAAACCCTGGATCAGCAGCTCAGCAGCTGTGTGACCTCCAGCCACTTACTGCACCTCTCTGAGCCTCAGCCTCTCCTCTGTTCGTGACGTAGGTGGAGATGGGTTTAACTCCCATTGTTGCCTGGCTTCCAGGATGGTGTTAAGGATTCGGTGAGGTCTGTTCATATCAGCTCCATTACACCGGGCCATTCCGGGCAGACACTAGGTGGGTAAAGGCCAATGAGGAGAAATAGAGGTGCGGGGGAAGCAAGACTTTTCAAGGCAGGAGTAGGCTGAGGGGCTCTGCTTTGGGAGTCAGGAGGATGGCGGGCTCTTAGGGAATTAAGACTGGGTTGACAGAAGGGATGTATTTGGGTTTTAAGAAAAATGGAGTTGCTTAGAGGTAGGAGGGAGGGAAAGGGGACACGTTCTGAGGGTCAGAGGGGCGTGGAGGGATGTGGGCAGGGGTGTGGGATGGCTAGTGTGGCAGGTGGGTGTCTCCCTAAGTTGGCGGGGGCTTGGCAGGACCCCCCTCCCATCCTAAAGAGCTCGGCTCCTAGCCGGGAGGAGGGCGTAGCCAGAACGGCCAGGAAAATGATGAGTAATGGGCACTCGAGGCCCGGTCTGAGCAGCTGGTGCCAGGCCCAGAGATGCTTGCCTGCCTGCCCCCGGGCAGGGGGCACTTTCCCCCTTCTTGCTGTAGGCCCCGGGGGGGGGGGGGGGGGGGCGGAGGAAGTGCCTGCCCTCCTTCAGGCTGAACAGTCTCAGAAGCCTCGCCAGGGCCTGAGCTGGGTGGGCCCTGTGCCAGGCCTGCCAGGGCCTCCCTCCCCCTGCTTTTTCTGCCCCAGGAGAGGAGGCTGGCCTGGCTGGCCGGGAAGGGGAGGTGCCCTGGCTCCCTGGCTGTGGCAGGTGCCTTGCTGACTCCCAGCAGCCCGGCTGCTCCCGGAGGGCCTGTTCCTGGGATCTAGCTCCCTCGGCCGCACAGGTCTCTTTCAGTCTTTATCAAGTGCCTGCTGTGTGCCCACTCCATTTACTTGCACAGGAGCCAGAGCAGGGAGCGCTGTGAAGGCAGATACAACCCGGCTCCTTCCTGGCTGTGTCCTCGCCGTAGGGTCTGGGGCAAATGGCTCCCTGTGCCAGGGGCCCCATTCTCCCCCAGACGAGAGACAGCAGTCCTTCCGTGAAGAGTATAGGCGAAGCACCGGGCGTAGCGACTGCTCAGAGGCAGTGCTGTCCTGGGCAGCGGAGCCCTGGCTGAAGAGCTGATGGAGGGTACCCTTGGGCGTGTGACTCGCAGTCCCGCCTGTCTCAGTTCCCCGATCTGAAAAACGGCCAGTAACCCAAATGACGGTACAGAACATTTCTGAGCGTTCTTGCTGTGCGGGCCAATACAGACCCGTGATCGGAAGCCATTATGTGCAATCGGCCCTGTGCGTTGTCTCCCTGCACTCCCTTCGTCACCCTCCTCGCTGTCTTTGTCCCCATCTCACGGATGGGGAAACTGAGGGGCGACCGACTTATCTACCGACACAGAGCTTAGCAGGCGCCGAGCGAGGAGCTGAAGGCGGGCTGCTGGTGTCTCTTGCCTTCTGTAATTACAGTCAACTCCGCGGCTGACGCATGGTGCAGCGGACACAGGGTGGGAGCCCAGGAAAGGGTGGATGACGTAGTAATGATCACCTCCCGGAGGCTGCATGCGGGTACCCTGGTGTTGAGATACGGGCCTCTGGACCCCATGAGGGCAGGGCCCACGCCCGGCACGTTTTCCGTTGCCCCAAGCCAAGCCAGTTGGGTACCGAGATAAAACAACGTGCAAGCTCCTAGGGAACTGAGATAAACGAACTGCAGCCCTTGCAGACCGGGCACTTCCGAAGGTTCAGCTCCTGTGTGCGCAGTAGTAAACGCCCACAGCTCCTGGCTCTACCCCCTCAGCCTTTCCCTTGACACAAGCTGATTTTTTTTTTTTAATTTTTTTTTTTTTTCAACGTTTATTTATTTTTGGGACAGAGAGAGACAGAGCATGAACGGGGGAGGGGCAGAGAGAGAGGGAGTCACAGAATCGGAAACAGGCTCCAGGCTCTGAGCCATCAGCCCAGAGCCCGACGCGGGGCTCGAACTCACGCGAGATCACGCGAGATCTCGCGAGATCGTGAACTCCCGGACCGCGAGATCGTGACCTGGCTGAAGTCGGACGCTTAACCGACTGCGCCACCCAGGCGCCCCGACACAAGCTGATTTTTTTAACCATTAACTTTGGGGGAAAAAAAATGTTAGTAAACCTCAAGCCTTCTATGTCGGGTGTGCTCATACAGTGCTGGCAGACAGATACACTTGTAGAGTGGATCTAGAGGGAAGTTTGTCGATATATATCCAGAGCCTTCAAAACATACATTTTGACCTAGTCGTTTTTTCCTTGGGCAAAGATGTGGCCAAAGGTTTACACTCCAAAATACTTCTCGCGCTGCCTTATTTATATTGGCAACACACACACACATACCCTAAGGGTCCAAGAGTAGGAAAGCGGCTAAGTAAGGTGTAGCTGATGTTGTATGTGTGATATTATTTAGCCATTAGGAAGGAAGTTGTTGGGGTGTCTGGGTGGCTCAGTCAGTTAAGCATCCCACTCCGTGTCAGCTCAGGTCTTGATCTCAGGGCCATGAGTTCAAGACCCGTGTTGGGCTCCGTGCCGGGCGTGAAGCCTGCCTTAGAAAATAAAAAAGTTGTTGAAGTTTCGTGTCATGAGAAATGTACATGATATGAACATAAAAACCTTGTAGACGTATTGTATCTGTTATATTGGAGTTTTGAGTTTCCTTTCTTGAATTACACATTGGTGCCTATGAAGAAGACTGCAGTAACCATCTTTTTTTTCCAGTTTTTAGTGGAGACACCCTCCAGCTTCTACAGAGGTGAATATTAATTTTATTGAGACCACACGAAAAAACCTTTTTCTACTTTCAGGGTAGGAAGGAGGAGATGAAAATTTTCATCTAACATGGAAGTTAATGAGGCAAACACAAAACCAAACAAAGGCGTTAAGGGCAGATCTTCAAGTGAATGAGCCACAGGGTGAAAGGCTATACTTTCAAACCACCCAGCTAGCAGCTGAGGCATTTCTCTGTCAGGGCTTCTGGAACCTACTCTGGAGCGGCTGCACCCTCTCTTAAATGGACCTCAGGTGTCCTGTTCACACTCTGTGGGCCCCGAGAGTCCCCAGGGGATGGAGGTCATGCTCCCCCAGTGTTCTCTCTGAGGTCTGGGGAAAAGCAAGGTCCCAGGAGGGACACCACACATACCAAAGAGGCCAGATGCATAGTTCTTTTTATTTTGGAAACTTTATTTTTTTAAGTGTTTATTTATTTTGAGAGAGAGAGAGAGAGAGAGAGAGAGAGAGAGAGAGTGCATGTGAGCAGGGGAGGAGCAGAGAGAGCGGGAGAGAGAGAATCCCAAGCAGGCTCTGTCCTGTCAGTGCAAACCCACAAACCATGAGATCGTGTCCTGAGCCAATATCAAGAGTCAGGCGCTTTAACTGAGCTACCCAGACGCCCCTGGGAACTTTAAAGAGAATTAGAAGGAACCTATCAGGTTGTATGTTACCAAAGCAACATCAATTCACTGTAGAAAATGCAGACGGGCAAAAGAGGAGGAAACAAAAATCAACTCGATTCCCGTCCTCCCAGAAATGATGACAATAGCATCATTGTTGCAGGCACAAAGCAAGATTGGTTTACCAAAATGGCATTTTACTGTGATCATGTTTTACAGCTTTTTGTACTTTTGATCCGTTCAGCAAGTATTTACTGAGAAGTTGCTGTGCTCCAGGTGCCATTATAGGTATTTGGGATACAACAGTGCACGAAACAGCCAGATCCTTCGGGGAGCTCACGTTCTTGAGACGGGACAGGCATTAGATCGAAAAATGGGCCAACGACCAAAATGGTTACCGAGCATGCAAAGTAGAGGCCTTCCCTGGAGGAGAGGATGGTGGGGTGGGGTTGGGTGGGACGGGGCAGGGTTCGGCAGGGTGGCGCGCAGATGCCTTTCTTGGTCAGGGGACAGTGCAGCTGAGAGAGGACAGAGACAGTGGACAGCACATGGTGGGGCCTGATGGAGACTGGTGTGTTTCCTGGTCATGGACTGTTTGGCTTCATCATCATCATCATCGTTCTCTGCCCCTCCCCCCATTTTAAACTTTCTTTTTAATGGTGTCATAGTATGTGCGTGTGTGTGTGTATATGCAACTTTTGAAATTTTTATCTTTTAGTTTTGAGAATTTCATTTTGCATTTCTGAAAATTGCATTTTTTGAATTTCAGTCAAATACATATAAATCTTAATCATTTTGGGGGTGCAGTCCAGTGGCATTAAGCACATTCACACCGTTGTATCGCCATCACCCCCATGTGGCTCCAGAACGTCCCCATCTTCCCAAACTGAGACCGTATCCCCGTTGACCATCAACCCCTCCCTCTCCTTGCAACCACCAGTCCGCTTTCCATCTCTATGGATTTGATTCCTTCAGGGAGTTCATGTAAGTGGACTCCTACGGTATTTCTCTTTTTGTGTCTGACTTACTTTACGTAGCGTCATGCCCTCAAAGCCCGTCTTTGAACCTTGTTCATCTTACCGTAGCACGAGTCAGAATTTTCTTCCTTTTTAAGGCTAAACAATAATCTGTTGTATGGATAGAGCACATTTTGTCTATGCATTCATCTTTTTTTTTTTTAATTTTTTTTTTTTAACGTTTATTTATTTTTGAGACAGAGAGAGACAGAGCATGAACGGGGGAGGGGCAGAGAGAGAGGGAGACACAGAATCGGAAGCAGGCTCCAGGCTCCGAGCCATCAGCCCAGAGCCCGACGCGGGGCTCGAACTCCCGGACCGCGAGATCGTGACCTGGCTGAAGTCGGACGCTTAACCGACTGCGCCACCCAGGCGCCCCTATCCATTCATCTTTCGATGGCCCCCTTCCGCTGCTTTCCCCCTTCGGTTCTTGTGAACGGTGCTGTTACGAACACGGGCGTACAAACGTCCGTTCAAGTCCCTGCTTTCAGTGCTTTGGGGTGTCTATCAGGAAGGGCAGTTGCTGGACCACATGGTAACTCCGTGTTTAAGTTTTGAGGAGGCTCCATACTGTTTTCCAGAGCAGCGGCCCCATTTTATGGCTCACTGGGAGCACGCAGGTTCCAGTTTCTCCACGTCCTCGCCAGTGTTGTTTTTTTTTTTTTCTGGTTGAGTTTTTTTGTGTTTTGATAGCAGCCCTGCCAATGGGTGTAAGTGGTGCAGCCTGTTTTCATTACTCAACATTCTCTGAGATTTAGCCATGTTGATAATAGAGGTCTTAAGTCAAAGTGTGGGTTTTTTTATTCAGGGTTTAAAATCAGTTTTATTGAGGTATAATTTATATCCAATAAATGACTTTTCTTTTTTTTAATTAAAAAAATTTTTAAAGTGTATTTTTGAGAGAGAGAGAGAGAGCATGCATGTGAGCAGGGGAGGGACAGAGAGAGGGAGAGAGAATCCCAAGCAGGCTCCACGCTTCAGCAAGTGAACCTGATGCAGGGCTCGATCTCACAAACCATGAGATCATGACCTAAGCCAAAATCAAGAGTCAGACGCTTAACTGATTGAGCCACCCAGGTGCCCCAGAAATGCACCTTTTTAAAGACTTTTGTCAATCAATAGCTCCTTGCCTCCTTGTCCTACGTGTGTTGTGAACATCTTCTCCCAGTCTGTAGCTTTTGCCTTTTCATTTTCCTTAGGATCATCTTTGGAAAAGAAAAGCATTTAATTTTGAAAAGTCCAGTTTTTCAATGTATTTTGTTATAATTAACACCCTTTGTGTCCTAAGATCTTTGTGGACTCCAGAGTTGCAAAGATGCTCTCCCCTTTTCCTCTACAAGTTTGAGAGTTTTAATTGTTGTTTAAAGTCTGAGATCAGGAGAACCGTCGGCCTGGGCCGCACCGGGCTGCTTGCCGCGGGGTCGGGGATGTGGGTCAGCGCGGTCCCACCCCTGCAGAGGGAGGCACGTCCACAGGGGCACCGTGGTGGTTCCACAGACAGACCTCGAAGGCTCTGCGAGGTTTGCAAAGCTCCCAAACCAAGCATACCGAAAATCGGTGGGCAGAGGGCTTGAACTCACATTGTGGCTGTAGCCGAGTCTCGATTGGGAATGCAGACGTTCATCAACAACTTTTCCTCACGTATTTGTATTCTCCAGAGCATCCAGGTCGTTCCCACAGAATAAAAAAGACTGGAACATGGGGCGACTGGGTGGCTCAGTAGGTTAAGCAGCCAACTTCGGCTCAGGTCATGATCTCGCGGTCCGTGAGTTCGAGCCCCACGTCGGACTCTGTGCTGACAGCTCAGAGCCTGGAGCCTGCTTCAGATTCTGTGTCTCCTTCTCTCTGACCCTCCCCCGTTCATGCTCTGTCTCTCTCTGTCTTAAAAATAAACGTTAAAAAAAATTTTTTTTAATAAATAAAAAAGACTGGAACAGTCCAGAGTTTTAATCAAAGAAGGTGGCGTTCAGTTGCTGCCCACAATACCCCAGGGTTTGGAGATGTAGCCGATGAGGTCGTTGCTGGTAGTCCATTATTGACTATGTCGATAGTAAATGGGAAGTCTACCTAAGCGCAGAGTGTCTAGTCCACAGACATCGGAAGCCTGATAACAGGGTGCGGTGTTGCCCCTTGAAGACACGGACTTAACCATTGGACACTGGGTTTATGAAAAAGTGAACGTCATCCCACTTATTGCCGAGAGCAGACATGCTCACACCAGAGGTGTGCCAAGGGTTTAAAAAACAGATAAGTCCAAGCACATAAAAAGAAAACCTACGAATTTCCAGAAGCAGAACGTGGGGAAGAAGGAAAGCTTGTTAACAACCCAAAGGACTGTTTACCTCCCGCTATGGCAGGGCGTGATAACGTGAGAGGAGTTAACTGCAGAAGGGTCAGAGGAAGGCGGCATCCTTGCGTGCTGCCGGAGCTGAGAATGGTGATGTTTGAGGTTTTGCAGTTCTAAGAAGTAGGTTGACAACACGTGTGCAAGGCTTGAAAGATGTCACTGATCACGTATGCCCAGACGCGTGCAGAAGCAGGAAACGGCAGCTGTGTCTGTTAGTGGAGCGGGCAACAAGAGCAAAGGGCAGCCTACCCAGAGCTCTCGGGGCGTGAGTGGAAGAAGGGAGAGTGTGTGGCTAAAGGTGAAGGAGCTGCAGGTGCAGCAGGTGTTTGAGATGAGAGCCGGAGAAAAAGGTCGAAAACCGGAGGACTCTGAAGCTGAGCCCCAGCAGTGCCACGAGCAAATGAAAGACTAGAGGAGAAAGAATTGGGGGGGGGGTGAATGTCGTCGGTTTGAACATGAGAACGCACACTGGGAGTCCATCAACAACACATTTTAGAGTAACCTGACTCTTCCAGAACCCTGGGAAAGAACAAGAGGAAAGGGAAGCTCTTTTTAAGCTTTCTGTTGGCCACCAATTACAGGAAGGCTGTGATCCATTTCTAAATAAGTTTTGTGGATGATATGCAGTAGGGGTTAAAGGTCATTTATTTCCCTATATGGAGAGCCTCTGTTGAAAAGACTTGTCTTTTGCTGGTTGAATCCTGTCAGTGCCCTTTTTGGAAATCAGTTGACCACATATGTGCAGGTCTAATTCTAGACTCTCACTTCTTTTCCCTTGAGCTGTATGTCTGTGTTTGAGCCAACACCACACTGACTTGTTGGCTGAACCTTTATAGAAATTCTTAGGCCAGAGGGTCTCAGTCGTCCAGCTTTGTGATTCTTCCAAATTGTTTTGGCTCTTCTAGGTCTTCTTTTCTGTATAAACTTTCAAGTTGGCTTGACGATTTCTACAAGAAAGCTTCCTGGGATCTTGATGAAGATTACATTGAATTTATGGACCAGTTTGGGCACAGTGGATATCTTAGTGTTGAGTGTACCAGTCCATGAACATGGTATATCTCTCCATGTATTTAGATCTAACTTAATTTCATGGATAGGAAGATTCAATATGTATCATTTTAATGGCTGCGCCGTAGACAGAGTGTGGTTGTGTCCTTGTTTATCTAACCGCCTGTTGTTTATTTACATTGCATCCAGTTCCCCCATTATAAACAGTGCATATCTTGTCAGTCTGTCTTTGCATGCATCCTGAATACTTACTTAGAAAAAAAACCTGGGGCCAGGTGAACCCTCTTGGCTCTTCTTTGCTACCTGCCTTATTTAAACTAGTGCTTGCTTTGTGTTTGGTGAAACATGGAATCTTGGTGATCCGGGCTTGTTTTTATGAGGCCCCAACAGCACAGCGAGTTAGGGCATGATGCAGCAAACTGTGGCAGCGGGCTAGCATTGTTTTTGCAAGGCCCTCAAGCTAAGAATTAAAAAAAAAAAAAAAAATCTTTAACACATTGTAAAAAAACAAAAACAAAGAATATGTGATAAAGATCCACAGGGCCCACAGAGCCTAAATGATTTACTGCCTGGTACTTTATAGACATGATTTGCCAACCCCTGATTTAGAGCACAGCCCCGCACCAGACAATCTGATTGAGTCCCCACCCACGACTTACTAGCTGAGGACTGACTCTGGCCAAGCCTCTCGCTTCCTTAAGCTCTCCGTTCTGTTTCTTCTGTAGCACGGGGGCAGTGAGGGTGCATGGAGGGTCGTTATCCGCCGGGCTTTGCTTTTTTCCCCTCCCCTATCTGAAGACGGAGGAGCTTGAATGGTCTCATTGCACGTGTGAGTCAAGACAGGCTTGTCACCAGTGTCCTTGTCCCGGGCTCCATTTGTGGCCCTGGGTGTCAGGCTCATAAGCTGGCTCTGCCATCTTGCTGGAGAGACGGGGGGCACACACACCAAAGCCACTCCCTCCCCTGCCCCCATACTGCAGCTTGCCAACCTGGTGCACTTGACCTCAGTGAGAACAAAACAAAACAAAACAAAAAAACCTAAAAAATCTGGCTTCAGGTGAAGAGGCTTGGAATTTAGAACCTTGAACCCATCGTTGCCATGTGACCATTTTAAGTGTTAGCTTCTAACTGCCTCTCCCTCTTTGAACTACCCATGTCTGGGAGACTGTGGCCCAGCAGGGCTGGGGAGGTGCAGTCGGTGATGACACATGAATGGACTCAGTTGTGCCTCTGGCCTGGGGTTGCTCAAGACTCGGGGGTCGGGGCGCCTGGGTGGCTCAGTCTGTTAAGCGGCCAACTTCAGCTCGGGTCATGATCTCGCAGTCCATGAGTTCAAGCCCCGCGTCGGGCTCTGTGCTGACAGCTCAGAGCCTGGAGCCTGTTTCAGATTCTGTGTCTCCCTCTCTCTGACCTTCCCCCGTTCATGCTCTGTCTCTCTCTGTCTCAAAAATAAATAAACGTTAAAAAAGTTTAAAAAAAAAATTAAAAAAAAAAAAAAGACTCGGGGGTCAGAGGTTCTGAGCGGCACAGGATCCAAGGATGATCTGAGGGTCCCAGGGGCGTGCACGGAACGGGCTGAGCCTTCTGTCCAGGAGGTTAACGGGCTGTGGCAGCCAAGGCGATAACTAGAGAGGCCCGCGGCCCTCTCGTGCAGACCCTTGCGGGTCTCTGCTCTCGGGGATCACGACCCCCGAGGAGGGGCTGCCCCTACCTATACCAGCTCCACACCAGCCTCCGTTAGCTACCCCGGAGCAGTGTGTTTTTATGGTCCCCGTGGATGGACCGGGAGCCTGTCCAGCCCGTGGATGCCCCAGATGTCCAAAATTTCACTTGCCCTTCCCGGGAGGAATTCTGACCTCTTCGTAGCCGCCGGTCAGCGCTAAGAGTGACTTTAAGATAATGGAGCTGCAGGCAGTGAGCTGGTTTGTTCCCCGCAGGGTCCCTGCCAGAGGCCTGCACTCACTCCAGCCCTCGCGCCCCACCACCATCGGCTGTCCGCGGAGAATACAGATGCTGGCCGCTCCCTGGGGGTGTCGCTGTGCACAGAGGTAGGCCCACAGCCTCCCCGTTTCAGGCATAGCCCTTAAGCACGGACCCAAGAGGAAATTATCTCAGGTGAAATAACGGAATTGTGGTTATGGGTTGGTTTTTTTTCCTTTTTTCAAGTCCTTATCTCTTAAGAGCACACACAGATGCGATGAGGCGGTATCTGGGTCTGCCACCAAAAAGAGGAAGTGGGGGTTTGAGCTGAAGCAAGGGTGCTGTGAATGGCTCCCTGTTGGAGCTGGGTGCCGCCGGCACGTGGGAGCGAGCTGTCTGCTTCTGCGTGTTTCCACTGCCCTAAGTTAAAAGGAGAGAGAATACACGTGAGGCCCTAAGAGTCTGAGCAGCTCGAGCTTCCGCCTTGGCTCTAGCATTCCTCGCTGTGAGGCCTGAGACAGGAAGGAGCCCCTGTTTCCGAATCTGTAAAACGGGGCTGATCACAGCTGCCTGGGGACGTTTTCCAAGAAATAATGCACGGAAACCATTTACTCTGCCACCCGGAACTTGATCGGCACCCGTAACACCTGATCTGGTGGGGGGCCTGGGCCAGTGGACCCCTGGCTGACCATGTCGGGGAGAGGGTGGGGGTCCACTTCCCTCAGTGGACACACCGCCCCTGCCTTTGGTTAAACCACCTTGGCTCCACTAAATCTTCGGTTGGCCCGGAACTTTCTTGGCAACGGTTTGGAGCTAGAATCAGCCGTCAGATTCCTCGGTGTGATTTCTGCTAAAATATGAGGTGGCTGAAGCTAATCCAGTTACTTGTTTTTACACATTTTCTTCGGGAATAATTGTTAATTCACAGGAAGTCGCCACGGATGTCCCAGGGAGGTCCTACGTACCCTTCACTCAGTTTCCCCCAGGGGTGCCACATCTTTGGCATATCCATAGTATGACGTCACAACCACTAAAGGGACTGTTGGTACAATCCACAGGGCCTGTTCACGTGTCGCCAGTTTGACACGTACCCATTTGTGAGTCCCCTGAGCGTTACTGTCACACCCAATTCCCGGAGAAGTTAAGTGGCTTCCTCGACTCACCGGCTGATATGTGGCAGAGCCAGGACCTGAGACCAAAGTTGTGCACTGCACCAGCAGCCCCCGCCTCGCTCCAGCGGTGGCTACCGTTAACCCAGGCTCCCTGTGTTCTCTTGTAGGTGAGCCCAGGCCAGCATGGGGGACTCCAGGGACCTTTGCCCTCACCTTGACTCCATAGGGGAGGTGACCAAAGAGGACTTGCTGTTCAAATCTAAGGTAAAGGGTCAGACCTTGCAGAGCTGGGGCCCACACCCAGGGCCACTGCGTTCCTAAGGTACAGGTGTTTCCAAAGGAAGGTTTGAAAGAGTTGAAGAACCGGCTTCCCGACAGTCTCTGCTTAGTTTTGTGTAAATGGAAGGGCTGGCGTCTGTGGGGGGAGCTTTCCGGGGGCTGCGTCCTAACAGCCATTAATTACCACTTAGATCAGTCCATCTGGGAGCCACTAATGCCCTGTGCATTAGCTGTGGAGCCTTTCCGAGGCAGGGAACGAATCGTGCTCTGAGAACCCACCGGCATTTTGACAAGCGTGACCCGAGGAGGGTCTGGGGAGGCCCAGAGCCAGAAGGTGGGCTTCTCTGAGTGGGGAGGATGTGTCTTTTTTTGTTAAAGTGTTTTGAACGGGTAATACTTTTCTCTGGTTCGGAATCGAGCAATATAAAAGTATCGATGTCAATAAAAAAATTTTTTAAAGTGGGGGGCGTGCACAGCTAGCTCGGCTGCTAGAGCATGTGACTCTTAATCTCAGGGTTCGAGCCCCACATTGGGTGTGGAGCCTACTTAAAATAAAAAATTTTTTTAAAAATTCAGGGGTGCTTAGATGCCTGCGTCGGCTAAATGTCTAACTTTAGCTCAGGTCATGATCTTCCAGTTTGTGAGTTCGAGCCCCACATCGGGCTCTGTGCTGACGGCTCGGAGCCTGGAGCCTGCTTCGGATTCTGTGTCTCCCTCTCTCTCCGCCCCTCCCCTGCTCGTGCTCTGTCTCTCTCTCAACAATAAACATGAGAAAACGAAAAAATAAAATGAAAAAAAATCATTGTCAAGACATCCTCCTCCCACCCTCCTATTCCACCTTTAGGGAGCCTTTTACATTAGTTTCTTTTATACTTTTTCTGAGTTTCTTTATGCAAATACATGCAAATATGCTTATTTTTCATTTCCCCCTTCATTATATAAAAGGTCACACACTATACTATAGATGCTTTTTTTGTTTTTTTGTTTTGTATTTATTTTAGAGAGAGAGGGAGGGAGGGAGGGCATGAGGGAGGGAGGGGCAGAGGGAGAGGGAGACAGAGAATCCCCAGCAGGCTCAGCACTGTCAGCGCAGAGCCTGGTGCAGGGCTCGAACCCACTAACCGGGAGATCATGACCTGAGCTGAAATTAAGAGCCGGGTGCTTAACCAACTGAGCCACCCAGATGCCCCTAGACACTTTGGCAACTTGCTTCCTTCACAGGACAGTACATCTTTCTGGAGCTCTTTCAACCCTGGGCCGTGAAGACCGCTTTGTCCTAGTTTGCCCTGGAGTTGCACGGCATCTCGTCGTGTGGACCCCGTAACTGAGCCTCTGCGGGTAGACACCCAGGCTCTTCGCGTGTGGTGAATGTGGTGCCGTGATAAATGGCCTCCTGAAAGTGTTGTCGCACGTGGGGGCCGAGCGTGTGGGGGGCACACTCCGGGCAGCGGGGTCTAGAGTCACGTTCCTAGACAAATTGCCGGCTCACTCAGCCTCCCTGTCCCAACAGGTCCTGGGTGGCCTTCGGCCTGAGCTGGCTCAGCCCGGGCCTGCGGGAGGGATCAGGTCTTCAGAGTGCCTGTGGCTTCTTTCGAAGTACTTTCGCTTCTCGTGTGGTCTGGAGGAGGGCAGAGCGAGGCTGTGATGCATTCGCACTAACGCTGGGTTCTGAGTCTGCACCAAGGAATGAATGAGACAGACCGAGGGGGTTTTCCTCCAGAGGAGGCAGGAATAGGGGGATCCGAGGGCAAAGAGGAGAGCGAGGAGGCGCGATCCGGGCCGGGCCGCGGCAGCCTTTCGGAAGTGGTAGGCCCTTCTGGAGCAGAAGGACCGAGAATGTCTGGAACGTCTCAGGCCTGTGTTTCAGAGAGCATGTGTCCCACCCTTCTCTGAGCACCCAGAAATCTGCAGAATGAAACAAAGATTGTTTTAAGATACCAGAAGGGGCAGGGAGGTGAACAGGCCAGGCACAGTGCAGGAGACGGAAATGGCCAAGAAACTTCTGAAAGAAGGTGCTCAACTTCACCAGTGACCGGGGACGTTGCCGCGGATCGCGAGATGATAGCATTTTTCTTCTGCCGGACAAACCACAGGCCGATCCGACCCGGGCTGATGGTGATGGAGGGGAGGAGACCGCACGCGTGGTGGGGCGAGGTGGGCATTCCTGTCACTTCGGGGACACAACTCCCCGTGTGGGAGTTTATCCCGTGGAGGTGCGAGTACCAGTTATAAAGACACAAAGACAGCAGTATTCATTGAGCCTTATTTGTCAAAGGAGAAAACTGGTGGCAGTCTGAATACTCATCAAGAAGGGAATGGGTGAGGGACGCCTGGGTGGCTCAGTCGGTTAAGCCTCCAACTCCAGCTCAGGTCATGATCTCGCAGTTCGTGAGTCTGAGCCCCGCGTCGGGCTCTGTGCTGACGGCTCGGAGCCTGGAGCCTGCTTCGGATTCCGTGTCTCCCTCTCTCTCTGCCCCTCCCCTGCTCATGCTCTGTCTCTCAAAATTAAATAAATGTTAAGAAAAAAAAATTTTTTTTTTAAAAGAAGGGAATGGGTGAATTACGGTGTGCCCGTAGCGTGGGGCACCGTGTCATTACCGCAGACGGTAAGATGCAGTGTCTGCGTGCAGACTTGGAAAGATGACCATGAAAAGGTGACAGAAACGTGTCAGAGAAACGTGTATAGTATGATCTCGTTTTTCCTAAAAATCACACCCCCTTCCCCTAAGTGTATGCATATACGTTGTATGTGAAAACACGGAGGGATATGCCTCAGGTTGTTCCAGCATGTGTATTTATTAGACGTTATATACTCTCCCCGAGATCGTATACAGCATGTATGTGTCATTTGAACTGTTAAAACAGACCTCCAGGGCCCCTGGCTGGCTCAGTCAGTAGAGCATGTGACTCTCGACCTCAGGGTCTTGAGTTTGAGCCCCGCGTTGGCGGTGAGCCTGCTTACAGAAAAAAAACAAACGAGCAGAGGGTGCTGTCATCGTTCAAAAGACTGAAACAAAAAGGAAGCCCTGGAAGAGGGAAGTGAGTTGTGAAATCAGAAAATCAGAAAAGAGATTGCAAGTTCGGGAAGGTCGGGGGCTGCTGCCCCCAGCGTCCTCAGCGGGAGACCCTGAGGCAGATCGCGGATCTCAAGTCCCACCTTCTTGACCACAACCCTACGGGGACCTCCAGGTTCGGGCCCTTTACCGATACAGCTAGAAACTGGGCTCGGTGAGAACGCAAAATCCCCGCCGAGACGTGAGTGGGGGGGAAGCCCACTTTCCTGTTGGGGGGGCGCCCTGTGACCCAGGCTCCTCTGCTTCCCCTCTTGACCTGCTCTGCAGCAGGGCCTGCCCTCTGAGCCTCGGTTCCTCATCTGTCCAAAAGAGCTGCTGCGCACACTGGCAGGGATTGCAGGAGCGAGGTATGAAGAACTTAGCCGTGGTCATCCCCGGTAGGTGGCGCTCTGGCTCTGACGGAGCCCCGTGTCGTAACTGCCGTCAGAGCTGGCACTTAGAATCCGCCTCACGGCTGACGGGGTCACCTTGGGCATTGTGGAGCCTCAGATGGGAATTGCTGTTTTAGACACGTGCAGCAGACAAGATTATTTAAGGCACGATTTAAGTTGTAACGAAGAGACCCCTGAAATACAGCACCTTAAATGAGAGCGACGCTTCCTTTTCTGTCATAGGACAGTCCGGGCATACGTACGATGGCAGGGCAGCCCCTCCCTTCCCAATACATGGCTTTCATTTCTGAGTCCAAGGTGCTTGCCCCCGCTCCTGCCGTCCCATCTGTGTTCCAGTGGAAGGAGGAGGAGGAGCGGGGCGGGGGGATGCACAGCCCGGAAATGGCACGCGTCACTTTCGCTGTCGTCTCGTTGACTAGAACCGAGCCCCAAGACCACAGTGGGGCCGAGAACCAGTCTGCAGCTGGCTGGCCGTGGGCTCGGCCCAAATCCGAGCATCCTGTTGCTAAAGCAGGAGAGGGGGACACTGGTAGACAGGAAGCAGGCTCTGTCACCAGAACGCCAGAAACCTGGGTGTTTTCTGTGTTCATCAAATGTGTTGGTGTCCCTTGGGGCGCCTGGGTGGCCCAGTCGGTTAAGCATCCAACTCTTGTTTTTGGCTCCGGTCACGATTTCATGGTTCGTGAGTTCGAGCCCCGCGTTGGGTTCTGTGCTGACAGTGCAGAGCCTGCTTGGGATTCTCTCTCCCTCTCTCTCTGCCCCTCCCCGCTTGCAGTCACTCTCTGTCTCAAAAATATACTTTATAAATACATAAATAAATGTCTTTAAAAAAAAAGTATTGATGTCCCAATTTGTACTAGGCTCTGTGAAGTCACAGAGGTAGACAAAACAGACCGTCCCTCTTTCACGGAGCCCAGAGTCTAGGTGGGAAGAAAGGCTTACACAGTCATCAAAGGAAGAGTCGAGGGTGCGATAAAATGCATATTAACAGGTCTGTTTATTTAAATAGTTTCAAAGGATTTTACTAAAAATGTTTTTGCAGCACGTAGGGAAGCAAAATACAAACAGTGAAGCGTAAAGTGCCCTGTGAGGAAGGACATTTAGATCAACAGGCTGGTGAAGGCCTTTCCGAGGCAGAAAAACCTTTCAGTGGAAAGCTATGGGGTACAGCCGTCGGCCTCCAGTGGGGTCTGTGTGTGATGCCTCTGGCTGGAGCGGCTCCCCGACCGCTCACACTTGGCTCTTTCCCTCCCCCTCCCCTTGCCCAGGGAGCCTGTCAGTCGTGTGGTGTTACTGGACCGAACCTGTGGGCCTGTCTCCAGGTAAAGTACCCTTGCCGCTGTTGGGGGCCTGGAGCTTGGTCTTGACTCTGGGCTGGGAATGCCCGCCTCTGGCGGGCACTGCTGGGATCGTTGGGCGGGGACACGGGGCATGGATGTCTCAGGTGCAGGGCCTGAGCCAAGAGGGCGCCAGAGTCAGCAAGTCCCCCTGCTGGCCGCCCGCCTGCCTGGGCAGCCACCGGGAATGTTGAGAGAAAACAGCAGGTTGTGCAGGACTCCGGACCAAATGATCCCATCTGCACGAAAGGCAAAGGTCTGTATGTGCGTGTGTATGTGAGACTTGATGGAGGCATCTTGGCTCTGAGCCCTGGCTCTTCTGCGTAGTGGCCTGTCCCTGGGCCAGCCTGGGCCTTGTCACCCCACCTGTAAAGGAGAGGTCACTGTCGCTGGGCAGCTGTCCCCACGTGGTGGGGCTGCGGTGGATTTGACAAGATGACCCCTGCGATGGGTTTAGCAAGGTGCACGGTCTGTGGACAGGATCCAGGAAAATCCAGTCGTGGTTCATTGTTATTGCTTCTTAAAGAGAGATGTATCACAGCGTGGCCACTTTCTATGAGGAGCAGGATTTGGGGATGGTTTTCATTTTTTTCTCTGGAATTCTTACAGCATTTTCCACAATTTTCCACAAGTATATAGTTATTACATTTAAAATCACATTGAAAATGGGTACTACTTAAAATTTCTTTGAAAACAAATCCAAGTAGAAAAGAAGAAAAAAGGACACATGGGCCACCAGGGGACTCTTCTGGCCTCAGCCTTCAGGGCCTGTCACCCAGTTCTAAAGCAGATTGCAGAATACTGTCTGGGCCCTTGGGGGACAGCAAGAAACATGTGGCCTGGTCCTGTGTCCTGGGAGCCCCCCCAGCAGGAAGGGATGTGTCCTTTGTGACCGGAAGGCCCTCACAAGCCCGTGCGGTGCTGATCTCTTGTGGAGAAGCAGGCTGATCGTTGGGCTGCAGGCCTGCGGTGGAGGCACTTGCTGGGCCTGGTGGGTGGCTAGATTTGGGACAGGGAAGTGCAAGGCCAAAGGCAAGGCCATCAGAGACCTGCAGGCCCCCTGTGGGTCCCGAGTGGGTCTCGATTACTGGCCCATAAGGAAGTAGGGGAGAGGGTCTGGGCGCCACACAGCTTGGCCCATGCCTTGCTGGGCCCCGACCTGGGCTTCTTTGTAGGAGGCCAGTAGCCCAGGGCACCCTGTCCACCTTCCTCAGCGGGCAGGGGCGGCTTTTAGGGCAGCCGTCCTTTCCAGCTGGAGCTTCAGGTACATAAACACGTGTTCCTGTGGGGTGGCAGGGCCTCAGGCCTGGTCTTGGTGGCGGAGATGGTCCAACCCCCATCCTCTCTCCTTCCCTCTCTCCCCAGGTCTCCTGCTCCTATGTTGGCTGCGGAGAATCCTTCGCTGACCATAGCACCATTCACGCTCAGGTGAGTGCCGTGGCCAGGAGTGTGGGCCCTGCGGGCAGACGGCCCAGAATTCAAACCCCGGCTCCAGCCACCTCCCAGCTCCAGCTGCCCGGTCTGGGCCTCGGTGGCTATGTCTATAAAATAGGAACAGGCCTAGCAGGGTTGCTACAGAGACACCAGAGCTAATGCAGGTGCATGCATATCACAAACACACGTGATTGGTCAATGGCAGCCCGTGGCCTTCCTGGCTGGAGGGTGAGCATGTTCTCTGCTTCCAGGCCTTTTACTGAGGCCGCTGGATGCAGCCTCAGGGTACCTGTTAGGCCAGTGTGTCCTCAGCCTCACTTTGGATCTTGCCCTCTAGGCAAAAAAGCACAACCTGACAGTGAACCTGACCACGTTCCGGGTGTGGTGTTACGCCTGTGAGAAGGAAGTGTTCCTGAAGCAGAGGCTGGCAGCACCCCTGGCGGGCCCCTCGCCCAAATTCTCGGAGCAGGTAAGGGGGTGCAGGGGCGTCAGCACGGTCGGTAGTGACGTGTTGGGGGCAGGGCCTTGTGACCCAAGCGTCGGGGGAGCGGGGATTGGTGGGTCCCAGTTGGCATCTGTGCCTGGCCTGTGTTCTCAAGTGCCAGCGAACCCTTGCTGAGCCCCGGCTGTGTGCCAAGGCCCACACGGGGTGGGGGTTGAGGACGCAAAAGTCCTCCGGGAAGGGAGTTCGTTCCCAGGCCGTGGGCAGGCCGCGCTCAAGGGCAGGGCTTGACCGAGCCTGGGCCTGGGGCCGGTACAGATGCTTTCGGGCCTGTGGCGAGCCCCCGGCACCCCCCAACCCTAAGACGAACCCTGCCCCCCGGGGAATGCCGAACGGTGACCTGCAGTTCACTTCTCTGTGGAAAACACCAGAAACCCCCCTAGCGAGGCACTGAGCAGGGCACCGTGGGGCGCCTAAAGGTGGTAGGCCGGGCAGACCCACGCACGGAGGGTCGCCTCGGGCTCCGGTCAGTACACAGGTCGCGGGGTTGGCCGGCTGGAGTTGGAGCTCGGGGAGGCCTGAGCGTGTCTCCTCCGCGTTTACACAGCGACCATCATGTAGTAGGTGCTCAGTAAATGTTTACGGAACACATTTGCAAGCGTGGCAGCTGTTTATGGTTATTCACAAAAAAGGCTATACGACAGTGTGCATACGGTATCTTGTTTTGGGGCGTGTGTATATGAACGGTGAAAAACTTATGCAACCGCGTACAGACTTGACAGTGGTCGTCTGAGGCACGTTGGATTGTAGGTCGTGATTCGTTGTTTCTATTTTTTTGCAAATTTATTATAACTACGTTTTTATCAGCGTCAGTAAAATACAAGTTTCCCGGGGTTGGGGCTGCCAGAGCCATCTCTTTCCGGGGTGTCCTCGGCTCAGATGGGCCAATCCGGTGTGGGCTGGGGGCGGGGGCTGGGCGACTGGGCTTCCTTTCCCCCTGGGGAGCCTGTGGGCCTCTGCCCCCCACCCCGTCTTCCTCGCCTGCCCAGTTTCCTCACTCGGTCTCTCCCGCAGGACCCTCCGCTGTCCTCGCACCCTCTGAAAGCTGTCCCTATTGCCGTGGCCGACGAAGGAGAGTCCGAGTCAGAGGATGATGACCTGAAACCTCGAGGTAGCCGACCCCAGAGCTGGGGGAGCTGTCAGGCCGGGCCGGGGGCGTCCACGCAGGCTGGGGAGTTCTGCGGCGCATTGGGCCGTGTGGGCGGGCAAGGGCGGCGTGACCGACGGGCCGTAGAGTGTGGTGGCTTCTTCCCTTGGGGTGCTGGCCATCCAGCCGAGTCCTCGTGGCCTGCCGGTCCTCATCCCCGGTCTCGGCATGTGACCCCGGGCAGGCCGGCCCCTCCACACCCAGCCTCCTTGCCTGCGCGACGCGGACAGTGGGGCGGGCTGGGTAGAGGACAGAGCGGTCCGTCTGAAATGCTCGGGCGCCCACAGCTACCGTGAGCAGGAGGCACAGTAACCTAACCTGGCAGCCTTCTGGGGCGGGCCACCAGCCACCCACGTCCTCCTGTGGTTGGGTCCTGGTGGCTCATCCGTGAGCGGTGGGACCCTCACCCTCCCTCCCCGCTGTGCATTGGCTCCCTAGGCCTCACGGGTATGAAGAACCTCGGCAACTCCTGCTACATGAACGCCGCCTTGCAGGCCCTGTCCAACTGGTAGGTTGTCACCTCGTCTGGGAGCCGGGAGGCCAGGACCTGTCCCCAGATGCCCCGGAAGTAGCGGCAGCAGCCCCCACGCTGTGCTGTGTATGTTGCCCACAGATGCATGTATTTAGACGTGTATCAGCCCCCCTTGGAGCACCTGTGCCCTTTGACCCAGCAGCCCCCCTTCCGTCAGTTAGTCCCGGGAAGGCGACCTGAGACGTGGCGCATGGTGCCTATACCACGTTCGTGTTCTGTCGTTTGTAGGGAACGATCTGAAGGCCCGAATTTAAAGGCCAGCTTTAGGGAACCCTGGGGGGCTCTGTCGGTTAAGCGTCTAACCCTTGGTTTCGGCTCAGGTCATGATCTCACGGTTCGTGAGTTCGAGCCCCATGTCAGGCTCTGCGCTGACAGCTCAGAGCCTGCTTGGGATTCCCTCTCTCTCTCTCTCTCTCTCTTTCTCTCTCTCTCTCTCTCTCTGCCCCTCCCTTGCTCATGCTCTCTCTCCCGTTCTCAAAATAAATAAAAAACTTAAAAAAAAATAAAGGCCAACTTTGCAGTAAGTGTAGGACAGTATTTTCCTGAGTGGGAAGGGGTCAGACTATGGCAAGGGGGAGGAAGGAAGTTACAAGTTTTGTGCGGTGCAATCCCATTGGGGGAAAAAATTAGTCATTTCTACCTCGGGTAGGCTGTTAAGTGTGTGAGGCCAGGGCATTTCCTGCGCCCGGTACACAGATGTGCCACCTGGTGGGGACTCGGTGTGCATATGTGTGAAGGAGGGAGGGGGCGTCTGCAGGAAAGTCTGGAACAGTATGCACCTAAATGTTCGGGGTAGCTGTCTTCACGTGGTAGGATTAAAGCCTTTTATTAGTGCTTGCTCATCCAGTCTTTCTACGATGAATACGTATTTCTTAAGTAATGAGATAAGTTTTTAAAACATGAGGGAAAAGGAAGATGCCTTCAGGTTCGGGAAGGTTCCACAGAACGGGCTGGTGGGAGCAGCAGATTCTGGGTCCTCTCTTGTTGGTGCAGCGACAGCCGCGCCCTGACCCCAGGGGCCCTGAAGCGGGAACCTCGGCAGCCCTGGGAGAGGGAAGGGGGCCGTTTCTGCGTCGGGGGCGTCCATAACAAAGCACGACAGTCAGGGGACTTTATTTTATTATTATTACTATTATTATTATTATTTTAATTTGTTTTTTATTTATTTTTGTGAGAGAGAGCAGGCTCACACAAGGGAGGGACAGACAGGGAGAGAGAGAGAATCCCAAGCAGGCTCTGAGCTGTCAGCACAGAGCCTGACGTGGGGCTCAAACTCACAAACCCTGAGATCATGACCTGAGTCGAAACCAAGAGCCTGATGTTTCACGGACTGAGCCACCCAGGCGCCCCTGGCATAATACTTTAAATAGCAGAGATGTATTCTGTGTTCTGGGGGCCAGAAGTCTGAGATCACGGTGCAGACAGGGTTGGCTGCTTCCGAGGCCTCTCTCCTTGCCTTCTAGATGGCCGCCTTCTTCCTGTGTCATCTTCCCTCTGGGCATGTTTGTGTCCAAATCTCCTCCTTGTGTGAGGACACCAGTCATATCGGACTAAGGCCCGCCCTGAGGACCTCATTTTAACCTAATTGCCTTGTTTTGGGGCCCTGTGTCCAAATGCAGTCGTATTCTGAAGCGTTCAACTCGTAAATTTGGGGAGACACGATTCAGTCACGACAGGTGGGATCCTTCTAGTCATCCGCAGGCATTTCTGGCTCCGGGGGCTACAGGATGCCCCCCCGCGTGAGCTTTTCTTCTCTACGCAGCTCTTTCTAACCGATGCCCCGCGCCCCTCCTTTTCTGACCCGGCTCCCTCCCCTGCCCCTAGCCCTCCGCTCACCCAGTTCTTCTTGGAGTGTGGAGGCCTGGTGCGCACAGACAAGAAGCCAGCCCTGTGCAAAAGTTACCAGAAGCTGGTCTCTGAGGTCTGGCACAGGAAACGGTGAGTGACTGAGCCCCTGACCCTGGGCAGGTGCATGGGGCTGGGGACTTTCCTCTCAGCCCTTCGACTGGGTACCACCTCTGCCTTCGGCTGTTTGCTGTGCACCTGCCACGCCTCACCCGTGTGATTCTCACGGCAGTGCTGTTTTATAAACTGGGGAACCTGAGGTTCAGAGAGATTTCCGTGTCCTGCTCAAGGTCACTCAGCTTGTGAAGGGTGGAGCTAGCGTTCGAACCTGGTGTTGCCCTGAGCCAGCGACCACTTCTGAGACGTGTGTGCTGAGGCCGAGACACTCACCATGACTCCTCCGAAGCCCCAGCCACCCCATCCACGTGGGAGAGAGTCTCATAAGTGGTGGCTGGTGCCGACAGGGCAGGGGTTCAGCGCAGCGCGAAACATTTAAAGACCGGCAGTTTGGATTAGACCCGTTTCTCTGGGAAACTTGGGAATGATTTAAAAGGAGCACGTAGAAATATACGAAGTGTAAGCACAGATTATAAAACAGCGCGATGCAGTATAATTCTGGTTCTGTCAGGAGCCAAGTTTGTTTCCTGGGTGTATCTATTTCCATGGAAAAATCCAGAAATCTCAACGGCAGTTATCTCTGGGTGGTGCTATTAGTGGTGATGTCTCCTTGTTGGGCTTCTCTAAAATTCTGGGTTTTTCAAAAATGGACATGGATTGCTTTTGAAATTAGAAAAACCACAAGAAGTATTTCAGAAAGAAACCAGTTTTCAGGTCGGCTTGTTCTGGACTAACGGGAACTGATGCCGTCCCAGTCAGGAGTTCTTTGCCCGGCTGAGCCGTGACTTGACATTTTCTTCCCCGACTGTGGGGAGGTGCGAGCCCGCAGGGGCTCCTGGCCAAGTCAGCCGTTCCCAGAGTTACAGCAGACACCTCACTGAGTCCCATCCAGCCACCCCAGCTGCCTGCCCTACCGACCCTCGAGGGACCGCATAGCCCTGAACGGGCCGGGCCACCTGCGCTAATCGGTCTGGTCTTCCTACAGCCCAAGCTACGTGGTTCCCACCAGCCTGTCTCACGGGATCAAGTTGGTCAACCCGATGTTCCGAGGCTATGCCCAGCAGGTAGGCCATCCGAGCTGTGCCGGGGACACCCAGGGCCGTTACCAGGCCTGGCTCTGAAGCCCAGACCGGCATGGAAAACACCAGCAGCGGCTCGGCGTTACGGGGCGGGTCCTCTCGCTGCCTGAGCCCTTCGTGTGTGTGAGGACACTGGAGCCCTCCGGGGCCTGCGGATGTTCTCCCCACTCGGCAGGTCAGGAGGCTGGAGGCTGGGTCTCGGCCGGGCGAGTCACTGGCTCAGGTCACACAGCTGGTGCGTGGCGGAGGGGAGATTTGACCTCAGGCAGGCTGACTGCAGACTCCGGGCGCCTCAGCCCTGCGTTCAGAACGTGCTTTTTCATTCTTCAGATCACAGGCAGCATTTCACTTCTGCTAAGCATTTCGTTACAAGTTTTTGTACGTCTAGAGAACCCTTTGGAAATCAGTGATCCTTCCCGTGGCGTGACCTCGGGGGACCAAGATGCAGTGGAATGCAGCCACCTGTATGCCCCAGTCCCAAGCCGAGCTGATCGTTCACATGTCCGGGTCCCTGCCCCAGACTGCCCGGCGGCCCGGGGTTTCACTGCTGGGCTTGCGGGGGGAGCTGGCCCTGTCTGGGTCACCATTCCTGCGGCCTGAATGCGGGGCCCGGGAACAGAGCCGCGGCCGGGCGGGGAATGCCTTCCGCCCTCTCCCTCGGCCCCCACCACCCTGCCTGCCATCCCTTCCCTGGCTGAGGGCTGCTGGGCTTCCTCTGCTCACACCCTCTGTTGGAGGATCGCCAGGCTCCTGACCGAGAAGCCCAGCGCTGCTTGAACACCACCCTTTTTGGAAAGCGATAACATCCTCCACGATCACAGCTCACCATCTACCATTTATTAAGTTGTCACTCCCTGCCACGCAAGTACAGCCCTGTTTTTCCTGACAGAGCTCTCCTGAGTGAGCCCTGTCATCACCCCCAGGCTCTAGGTGAGGAGCTGAGGCTCAGGTTCTACAGCTCGCTCAGGTCACACAGCACCTAGGGGCAGGGTGGGACTGAGGCCGAGCTGAGCCATTCCTCAGGCGCTCTGTGAAGAGAAGGGCTGCCCGGCTGCTGCCAGCACACCCCAGAAACACCCCTTCCTCTGCTTCTTAGACACGGCACACGGACCATTTCTGAGTCCGAAACATAGATGCAGGCGTGGGCCTCTGTTAACAGCCAGAGGGTGCTGTCCTGCTTCCACACATGGCTTGAGAGTTTAGCAACCCAAGCACAGTACTTTTGTTACAAGGAGAAGCCAGAAAGGAAAGGAGATGGCGTGTCAGAGGCCCGTTTCTTAAAAGAACCTTTCCGCGCCCCTGATAACGGGACCCATGAATCCTCTCCACTCCCTAATGCGAGATAAGCTAGTGGTTACTTTCTTTGGTCTTCCAGTTTGACACTTTGCCCCAGGAAACCCTTCCAGAGTCCTCCCTTCCCTCTCCTGGAATGAGGCCCTGTCTCCGCATCTGTGACGTGAGGCTGAGGAGGCTTGGCTGGTTCTGGCCGCTGAGCGATCCAGCATCGTGTTGGTCAGGAGTTGGGCCGGGGGCACTGCTTCTGACGCCAGGCACTGTGAGGGGCAGCGTGGCACCACGTGCCCCCGGCTTTTGGAGCCCAGCCGCCGCCACCACGTTCCGGCACCTTCTGTGCGTGCGCCACTCTCGGCGGGGCTCGGTGGGCGGGTGCTGGAAGCCTCGCTGCCCAGGCTTCCTGGTCGGTTTGGCGATCTAGTCAGAGGGCAGAATAAAAGTGCCACTGCTGTGATTTGAGGCCCAAGAGGCCCGGAGAGACAGCTTAGGTATATCGTCTCTGGGAAGGTGCGATCCTGCCTCCGGGGCCACGGCCACACTGGCGAGGCGAGGCGTGGGCATGGGAGCTGGCAGAAAGGCTGGGAGGGCAGGGGGAAACCAGAGGAAGGGTAGAGGATGCGGGCGGCCGGGCCTGCTGGCCTTCATCACCCCCACCCAAGTCGGCTGGGTCGTCACGTGCACACGCATCTTCTGTGTCACCTTCATCCTTCCTCAGTCTCCCTGCCCGCCCCAGGGGCCCCGCCTGCAGGCAGCAAGGTGACCTTCGGGGCCAAACGTGGCTCCCTCACCGTCCCACACTGAGGTAGAGGCCGGGCTGCAGGTGCTTATGGGCACGAGCTGGGGAGTCCCACGGCCCCAGTGGGGACCTCAGCTCTGCCACTTGACAGCTGTGTGACTGGGGAGGGGTGGCTCGGCCTCTCTGGCCCTGGCGCTCCTGGTAGAGCGGGGGTTGGGACGGAACCGCCACGGAGGCCCCCGTGAGGGCCGCTCGACGCGTCTGCACGGGGTACCGCCGGGACCCACGAGAGGGGCCTGCTGGTGTCCTCGGCCGCAGGGGCGGCCCCGTTGACGCGGCCGCTGCTTCCAGGACACCCAGGAGTTCCTGCGCTGCCTGATGGACCAGCTGCACGAGGAGCTCAAGGAGCCCGTGGTGGCGGCCGCGGCGGCACTGGCCGAGGCCCGGGACTCAGACTCGAGCGACACGGACGAGAAGCGCGAGGGCGACCGGAGCCCGTCCGAGGACGAGTTCCTGTCCTGTGACTCGAGCAGCGACCGGGGTGAGGGCGATGGGCAGGGCCGTGGCGGGGGCGGCTCGCAGGCCGAGGCGGAGCTGCTGACCCCCGACGAGGCGGGCCGCGCCATCTCCGAAAAGGAGCGCATGAAGGACCGCAAGTTCTCCTGGGGCCGGCAGCGCACCGGCTCGGAGCAAGTGGACGAGGACGCCGACGTGGACACGGCCATGGCCGCCCTCGACGACCAGCCCGCAGAGGCCCGGCCGCCGTCGCCGCGGTCCCCCAGCCCCTGCCGGACCCCAGGTGCCAGACAGCCGCCCGGGGCCCCCGGCCCGCTCTGCCCGGCACCTCCCGTGTGCCGGGCGCCGACGCGCACCGGCCCGCCGGCCCCTCCCACCCCCTGGGGTCCCGCCACCAGAGCCTCGGGTCAGGGGTCGGCCACGTGGCAGGTGCGGACCCGCTCAGCCGGCCCCGCGCCCCGGCTGGAGACCGGAGCGAGGACGGGCATTCTGTGGGTTTGGTGGCGGCCGGGGTGGGCACGGGCCAGAGGAGGCGTGGCTGGCTCCCGCCTCGGTCCCTAGGAGGTGCTGGCGGGTCCTCTTCCTGAGCCGGCCCCGCAGCCGGCGTGGCTGCCTCGGCCCAGCACGGCCCCCTCTCTGCCCCCAGAGCCGGACAACGAGGCCCACATGCGCAGCGCCTCCCGCCCCTGCAGCCCCGTGCGCCACCACGAGGGCCACGCCAAGCTGGCCAGCAGCCCCCCTCGGGCGAGCCCCGTGAGGATGGGGCCGTCGTACGTGCTCAAGAAAGGTGGGCGGGGTCGGGCGGGGTGGGGCGGCAGGGCGGCCGGGCGCGCGGGTCGTGCCGTGGCTGCCCCCGGGAGCAGCAGCGTCTCCGAGCCCTCCTAACGCCACCGGGTGCGAGCGGGGGCGCCCCGTCTCACTGACCGTGACCGAGGCGCTGGGAGGTGAACCGTGAGCCCCAGCACGTGACGCACGTAGGACCCCCCCCCCCCCAGGTCCCGGCCAAGCCAGCCCCAGCACCGCCCCTTGCCCCAGACAGGCCGGGGGGGCTGGGCCTAGTCCCGTGCTGTGCCCCAGCCCAGGTCCTGAGTGCCGGCAGCCGGAGGCGGAAGGAGCAGCACTACCGCAGCGTGATCTCCGACATCTTCGACGGCTCCATCCTCAGCCTCGTGCAGTGTCTCACCTGTGACCGTGTGAGTGCCCAGGGGTGGGACGAGTGACGCGCCGGCCTTCGGTGCCCCGGCGCTCCTCCCCCAGGTTGGGGGCTCCGCCTGGTGCCCCCTGCCTTTCTGTAGGGGAGGGCCCCGGTCGCCAGACTAGGGGGCAGACCCTCCGCCCTACACCTGCCATCTGCTGGTGACTGGGGTTCGGGGTACCGATTCGGCTTGTTCTGGGCAGGACGGGACCCTAGAAGGTGGAAACCCAAGCTGACCTTCGACCCCACAGGTGTCCACCACGGTAGAGACGTTCCAGGACCTGTCGCTGCCCATTCCTGGCAAGGAGGACCTGGCCAAGCTGCACATCTACCAGAACGTGCCAGCCAAGCCGGGCGCCTGCGGGGACAGCTACGCCGCCCAGGGCTGGCTCGCCTTCATCGTGGAGTATATCCGGAGGTACCCCAGCCTTCCCGCCTGCTGGAGACACGACACTGCCCTGGCTCTGGAAGGCGGCAGGCCGTACACGGCAAAGTTCAGGCAGCGACAGGGCCAAGGGCAGAGTCCCGAAGGGCCCTTGAAGCTGGAGGATGTGCAGGTGTTGGCTGAGTGGGGCGGGGGCTTCCTCAGCCACGAGGGAATGGCCTGGGTTGGGTGGGCCCATGGATCTGAAGGCGGGTAATGACAGGGGAGTCACCAGGTGACAGCGAGAAAGGAGGGCTGCAGCTGGAGAGCGGGCCTGACCCTGCAGGGAGAGCGGTGGGCAGCTTTCCGGAGCCCCTGCTGTGTGCTGCAAAGCCCGCTTTATACCCGCCTGATGTCAGGAGCCCGTCTCTGCCCAGAGGACAGGCCAGTGGGATCAGGGCCCCTTCACACGTGAAAAGACAAAGCTCAGGGAGAAGTGATGTCATTCTCCCAAGGACCCTGGGTTGCCGGCTGGCGCTCCCAAGCGTTGGGACCTCTACCCCGTTCTACCCACCGGGCCAAGGTGCCTCCCGGGGCCCAAAGCCGCCAGGTCTCAGTCTTGCCCAGGCCCTGGTTGCACCCCCGCCACCCCTTTTCTGTCTCCGTAGGTTTGTGGTATCCTGTACCCCCAGCTGGTTTTGGGGGCCGGTCGTCACCCTGGAAGACTGCCTTGCTGCCTTCTTCGCTGCTGATGAGCTGAAGGGTGAGTGGACCGGGCTGGCTGGGTCGGCATACGGCTGGTTTCTGGAACTCACTGTCAGTTATCGCCCCCCTCCCCCCCCCCCCCCACCTGCCAGGCTGGGCCTGCGACTGCGTGTTCTCCCAGCCCTACCACCTGGTGGCCCTTAGGGCTTCACCTGGTTTTCTTTTGTTTAACAGTTTGGTGCACAAAAATGATATTGTGCTTTTAGTCTTGCATTTCCTCGGTTATCGATGAGCTTGGACAGTTTCTATAAGCGTATTGACTGTTGGTATTTCATGTTTTAAAATGTCCTCTTCCTGACTTTTCCCATTTTTCTGTTGAGTGCTTGGCATCTTACCTTTGGGAAAGCTCTTTTTCTTAAAAACAAACAAACAAGCAAACAAACAAACACACCCCCCCCCCACAAGACTTAGTTGTGGTAAAATACACATAACATAAAATTTACCATCTTAACCATTTTTTTTAATTGTATTAAAATTTTTTGAGTTCATTTATTTATTTTTGAGAGAGAGACAGAGAGAGAGAGAGAGCATGAGCTGGGGAGGGACAAAGAGGGACAGAGACACAGAATCCGAAGCAGGCTGCAGGCTCTGAGCTGTCGGCACAGAGCCCGCCACGGGGCTCGAACCCACAAGCCGCGAGACCATGACATGAGCCCAAGTCAGTCGCTTCACCGATCCAGGCGCCCCCTGCCCATCTTAACCATTTTTAAGTGTACTGTTCAGTAGCGTTCCCTGTATTCATATTATCACGCAGTCAATCTCTAGAACCTTCTCATCCTGCAAGGCGGAAACTCCACCCCTTAAACGGCAACCCTCTCTTCTCCGGTCCCACAGCCCTGGCACTGATCATTCTACCTTCTGTCTCCATCATCTAAGTCAGATCATATGGTATTTGTCTTCCTGTGACGGGCTCCTCATCCGTGTCGTGGCAGGTGGCAGGACCCCCCCCCCCCCTTTCTGGAGCGGAATAGTACTCTTGACAGACGACGTCTTACTTCCCTGTTCCTCTCGCCGTGGACACGTGGGCTTCACTTCTGCCGCTTGGCTGTCGTGAACAATGCTGCAGTGAACCGGGATGCGTACCTGTCCCTTCTAGACCGATTTCATTTCCTTTGGATAAATACCCAGACGTGGGATTGCTGGATCATAGGGTAGTCCTATTTAACTTTTTGAGGAACCTCCACACTGTTTTCCGCGACGGCTGCGCCAATTTCTGTTCCCACTGGCGGTCCCCACGTCCTTGCCGACACTTTGTATCTCATTTTGCAAAATCTCCTCTTGAGGAGAGCCCTTCTGACAGGTGTGAGGTGACACCTCATCGCGGGGTCGATTCGCGTTTCCCTGGGGGTGAGTGATGTTGAGCAGCTTTTCGTGTCCCTGCCGGCCAGCTGTTTGTCGTCTTTGGAGAAATGTCTGTTCAGGTCCTCTGCCAGCTTTTAAACAGATTATCTGGGTTTTGATTTTGTGTTGTTTTGTTGTCTCCTATTTGTATGAATTCCTTACGTACTTTGGATATTAACCCCTTATCCGATACATGTTTTCTCCCGTTCTGTAGGTTGCTTCTTTACTCTGCAAATTGTTTCTTGTGTTGCCAGAGCTTTTGAGTTTGATATCGGCCCGCTTGTTTATTTTTGCTTTTGTGGCTTGTGCTTTTGGTGTCCTATCCAAAAAGTCATTGCCAAGGGCAGCGTCCGGGAGTGTTTCCCCTATGTTTTCTTCTAGGAGTTTTGTGGTTTCGGGTCTTTTTTTTTTTTTTTTTTTTTTTTTTAATGCTTATTTATTTTTGAGACAGAGAGACAGAGCATGAGTGGGGGAGGGGCAGAGAGAGAGGGAGACACAGAATCGGAAACAGGCTCCAGGCTCTGAGCCATCAGCCCAGAGCCCGACGCGGGGCTCGAACTCCCGGACCACGAGATCGTGACCCGAGCCGAAGTCGGACGCTCAACCGACTGAGCCCCCCAGGCGTCCCTTCAGATCTTGTATTTCCGTCTTTAATCCATTTTAGGATAATTTCTGTGAGCGTATGAGATACGGGTCCAGTTTCATTCTTCTGTCACAGGGGTGAATATCCAGTTTCCCCAGCACCATTTACTGAAATGACTGTCTTTCCCCCGTCAAGTATTCTTGGCTCCCTTCTCAGACAGCAGTTGCCCGTATATGCATGGGTTTATTTCTGGGTCCTCAATTCTGTTCATGGGCCTGTGCCATACTGTTCTGACCACCGTAGCTTCGCAGTGTAGTTTGAAATCGGGACTCGGGACGCCTCCACCGCTGTTCTTGCTCAAGACTGTTTTGGCCGTTTGGGATTTTTTTTATAATTCTATGTGAATTTTAGGGTGTTTTGTTTCTATTTCTGTGAAAAAGGTCACTGGGATTGTGACAGGGATTGCATCGAATCTATAGATGGCTTTGGGTAGGGTGGACATTTTGACAATATCTAGTATTCTGATCCGTGGATTTGTTCATTTATTCTCATGTATTGGGTCACCATGTGGGAACAACTCAGTCTCCTGTCACTCTTACTGCCTTCCCGACGCCAGATGCGTGGTGCTGCTCCCCTACCAAGCAGTTGTGTGACACCAGCTGGGTATTGAGAATTCGCCTTGGTTCTGACACTGGAGACGGCATCACCCCCCACAGGTTAAGGGTTCAGTCCTACGAGACCTCCCCTCCCCAACTTCAGAAGCCAGTCACGGGTCCTGGTTGTCACTTGTGTTTCTGACTGGCTGTAGCTCGAAGGTTCCAACCCTTTCTCCTTGGGCTTGATTAATTTGCTAGAGCCATTACTTGCTGGATTACTGGTTTATCGTGAAAGGACGTAGCTCAGGGGCACCCTGGTGGCTCAGTCGGCTGAGCGTCCGACTTCGGCTCAGGTCATGATCTCACAGTTCAGAGTTCGAGCCCCGCGTCGCGCTCTGTGCTGACAGCTCGGAGCCTGGAGCCTGCTTGGGATTCTGTGTCTCCCTCTCTCTCTCTGCCCCTCCCCCACTCGCACTCTGTCTCTCTCTCTCTCTCTCTCTCAAAAATAAATAAATGTTAAAAAAACATATTTAGGGGCGCCTGGGTGGCGCAGTCGGTTGAGCGTCCGACTTCAGCCAGGTCACGATCTCGCGGTCCGGGAGTTCAAGCCCCGCGTCGGGCTCTGGGCTGATGGCTCGGAGCCTGGAGCCTGTTTCCGATTCTGTGTCTCCCTCTCTCTCTGCCCCTCCCCCGTTCATGCTCTGTCTCTCTCTGTCCCAAAAACAAATAAACGTTGAAAAAACAAAAAACAAAAAACATATTTAACTCAGGAACAGCCAGACGGCAGAGCCGCACAGGGCAGGGTATGTGGGAAGGGGCAGAACTTCCTTGACCTCTGAGCTCGCTACTTTCCCTCGTCTCCACACGTCCACCAACTTGGAACGTGGCCAAACGCCATGCCATTGGGATTTTTATGGAGGCTTCCTCACGTAGGCATGATCGGTCATAAACTCCATTTCCAGCCCCTCTCTCTGTAGGACACAGGTGGGGCTGAAAATTCCAAACTTTTTTTTTTTTTTTAACTTTTTAACGTTTATTTATTTTTGAGAGACAGAGACAGAGCATCTGGAGGGGAGGGGCAAAGAGAGGGGAGGAGCAAAAAGGGGAGGGGCAAAGAGAGAGGGAGACACAGAATCCGAAGCAGGCTCCAGGCTCCGAGCTGTCAGCACAGAGCCCAGCGCAGGGCTCGAACCCATAGACTGTGAGATCGTGACCCGAGCCGAAGTTGGACGCTCAACCGACTGAGCCGCCCAGGCGCCCCTGAAAATTCCAAACTTCTAATCACGGCTCCGTCTTTCTGGCGACCAGCCCCAATCCCAGAGCCATCCAGAGTCACCTTGTGAGGACAAAAGTCACCGCCATCACCTAGGAAATTCCAAGGGACCTTTAGGAGCCTGCCAGGAAGTGGGGTTAAAGGTCAAAGGCCAAATATCAGATGATGCTTCTAGTGCTCTTACCACTTAGGAAACTAGAAGGACCTTAGGGAGTGTGAGCCGGGAACCTGGGGCAGAGACCAACAGCTGTATTTTCCACGGTCTCACGGCCATCTTTGTCCGTGTCTCTCATCGATGACATGTGGTTTCTGCGTACAGATCTTTCACCATCCTGGTTAAACGTATTCCTGTGTTGTGTGTCTTATCATCCTCGACCCGATTGTAAATGGGTTTGTTTTCTTGGTTTCTCATTCAGATATTTCACTGCCAGTGCACAGGAATGCCGCTGGTTTTTACATGTTGAGTTTGTGCTCTGCGTCTTTACTGAATTCGTCTGTCAGTGCTAACAGCTTTTTGGGGGGAGTCTTTAGGGTTCCCACGTGTAGGATCGCGTCATCCGCATACAGACAGCCTGAGCTCCTTACCTCCTCTTCTCCTTTTTGGGCGTCTTTTATTTCTTTTTCTTGCCTAATTGCTCTGGCTAGAATAGGCCTGGTGAGAGTGAGCGCCTTTGTTTTGGTCCTGATTTTGAAGGAAAAGCTGCTAGCTTTTCACCATTGAGGATGACCTTGGCCATGGGCCTGTCTTAGGTGGCCTCCGGTATGTTGAGGCGTGTTCCCTCTACACCTAACCTACTGAGACCTTTTATCGTGAGAGGGTGTTGAAATTCATCAAATGCTTTTCCTGTCCGGGTTGAGAGGATCATACGATTTTACCCTTTATCCTATGAACGTAGAGTATCCCGTGTATTGATTTGTGTGTGTGATAAACCATACTTGCCTCCCAGGGTTAAATTCCCTTTGATCATGGTGTGTGAGCCTTTCAATATGATGCTGAATTTGGTTTGCTAGAATCTCTTTTGACGATTTCCCCGTCAACATTCATCAGGGATATCGGCCCATCGTTTTCTTTTCCTTTAGTGTCCTTATCTAACTTTGGTACCAGGGTGCTGCTGGCCTCATAAAATGAGTCTGAGAGTGCTCCCTCCTCAGCTTTTTGGAAGTGTTTGAAAAGGATTGGTGTTAATTCTTTTTTTTGAATGTTTGGTAGAATTCACCGGCAAACCATGTGGTCCTGGACTTTTGTTGGTTGGGAAGTTTTTACTTTTTACTACTATTGCAAGGTGGAAAGAACACTGCTCTGATCTCCTTATTACTGGTCTGGTCAGATTTTCTCTTTCTTCGTGATTCAGTCTTGGTTGTATATCTCTAGAAATGTGTCCATTTCTTCGGGGTTATCCAATTTGGGGTACAGCGAATTGGACACAGTGCCTCACATGATCCTTTGTGTTTCTGTGGTGTCTCTTGTAAGAGCCCCCCTCCATTTGTAATTTGCTTGCATCCTCTCTCTCTCTGCTTTTGCTAATCTAGCTAAAAGCGTTTTCAATTTTCTCTTTTCTGAAAACCGACTCTTAGTTTCCCTGATCTTTTTTTTTTTTCTATTGCTTTTTTTCTCGTCTCTGTTTATTTACGCTCTCATCTGTGCTGTTTCCTCCCTTCTGCCAAGTTTGGCCTTAGTTTATTTTTCATTTTCTCTCTCATCGAAAAAGGTTGTTTGAGATCTGTGTTTGGAAAAGATCTGGATACCGTATCCGTCTTCCCAGATTTGTTCCAAGTTTGCTCTGTGGCCCAACAAAGGATCGGTCCTGGAGAATGTGCCGTGCACACTTGAGAACGTGTATTCTGGTGCCGTTGGGTAGAACGTTCTGTCTGTGTCTGTGAGGTCCACTTGGTCTGTAGTCCTTCAGGTCTCTGGTTCCCTTATTAATTTTCTGCCTGGACGATCTGCCCAGCGTTGAAAGTGGGGTGTTAAAGTCCCAACTGTTACCGTATTGCTGACTCTTTCTGCCTTTAGTTGTGTTAATATTCGCTTCCCGTATTTAGGTCCTGTGGGGTTGGATGCGTACGTTTACAATAGTTACCTCTTCTTGTTGAATTACCCCTTTATCACCACATGGTGACCCTCTTCGTCTCTCCTGACAGATTTGGACCGAAAGTCCGTGTTATCTGATACCAATATGGCCACCTCTGCTCTCTTGGTTTCCATTTGCAGGGAATGTCTCCTTCCATCCCTCTCTCCCAGCCTGTGTGCCCTTAACACTGAAGTGAGTCTCTTGCAGGCAGCCTATCGGGTTGTGTGTCGTCAGCATAAATGATCATGTCCGCTTCTGCCATTTCCTGTCCCCGCTAACCGTTGTCTGCATTTACTGCTCTAGGCGACAACATGTACAGCTGTGAACGGTGTAAAAAGTAAGTGTGTGTGTGTCCCGGGGCCTCTCCCCAGCTTCCCATTCCGACCCCTCCGTCCGTCTGTGTCCCGCGCACTTCCCCTGCTCGCCCGGGGAGTTTGACCCTGACCTCACGGACGTGCCCCTGTTGGGAGGGTGCCGCTCTACCCCCACACCCGGACACTCACCGCTGCTCGCCCGTTGTCCCTGCCAGGCTGCGGAACGGGGTGAAATACTGTAAGGTCCTGCGGCTGCCCGAGGTGAGTGGAGCGGCCCCCCCCCGCCCCCGCCACTGCCTGTCACTGAGCATCCTTCCTCCCCCAAGAAGCCCGGGGCTGGGGAGAGTTGACCACTTCAGGGGGGAGTCCACTGCTTTGGCTGAGAGGCCTGCTGGGAGGGGTCAGGACAGCGACGTGGGCCCTCCCTCAGCTCCTCCCGCACTGTGCCAGTCCCAGCGGGACTGGGGCCGGCGTGGGGCGGAGGGTGCCACCCCGGGGAAGGTGGGTGTGCGGGGAGGCCTCTCTGGGGGAGTCGGTCTGAGTGGGCCCTGAGCGCGGGGGCTGTGTGGGCCTCGTGGGGGTGAGGGGGTGGGCAAAGCTCCGAGGCAGGAACGGGCTCAGTGAAACCCGGAGCAGAGAGGAGCGGTGCCCGAGAGGCGGGAGCTCGGGGCCGTGCCGAGCAGGTTTGGGACGCCCGTCTCGGCAGCCGGTGCCGTCGGCGTGGCCCTGCCGTCACCCGTGCCTCTGCCCGTGCCTTGCGGCGAGCCAGCTCGGCTCCCACGCGGGGCTCTTCCCTTGTTCAGGCGGCTCGGTGGGTGTGACCCATCCACCCGCCTGGGCCTCTGGAAGGCTCTAGCCGCTAGGTTCCTTGTTTTCACCTGAATGGCAAGACCGGAGTGGACCGAACAGCGGGCTGGCGGGTGTCCCAGAGCCTAGCCTCGAGACCCTGCCTGGTTACCAGGGCTCGCAGGGCCCCAGCCAGCCCCGTCTGGAGGGACCGACACCTGCCCCCGGTCCCCGCAGATCCTGTGCATCCACCTGAAGCGCTTTCGGCACGAGGTCATGTATTCGTTCAAAATCAGCAGCCACGTCTCCTTCCCCCTCGAGGGACTTGACTTGCGTCCATTCCTTGCCAAGGAGTGCACGTCGCAGATCACCACTTACGACCTCCTCTCTGTCATCTGCCACCACGGCACAGCAGGCAGTGAGTCCGGCCACCCCTGCGCCTCCCTGTCCCCGTCCCCTAGGCCACCCGTGACCCGCCCGCCCCTCCCGCCGCAGGTGGCCACTACATCGCCTACTGCCAGAACGTCATCAACGGGCAATGGTACGAGTTCGATGACCAGTATGTCACCGAGGTCCACGAGACGGTGGTGCAGAACGCCGAGGCCTACGTCCTCTTCTACAGGTGGGGGCCCTGGGCGGGCCGCCGGGGTAGAGCTGGTGACCTGCGGGCCTGGGCGTCCCGCCCCCGGCCCCTGGGGCTTCCGTCAGGGTGGGTGGGGCCTGGAAGGGCTCTAGACTCGGGCAGCAAGGGTTTCAGTTTGGAAGAAAGAGCCCCGTGGCCACCGCGAGAAAGTGGGAAGCCCAAGAAGTTGAGTTTGGGTCTTCCGCGGTGGTCCCGTGGGAGGGGGCGGTGGCCGGAACTCTGGCAGGGGTGGGGCTCAGGCAGGGGGAGTGGCGGTAGGTGGCCCCGGGCACGCCCCTGCCGGCTGTGGCTGGTGCCCCTGCGTGGAGTGAGCCCAGGCGCGGCTGCGTGCAATTCTCCTGCCCCAACCCCCTCCCACCTCTGCCCTACCCCACCCCACCCACCCTCGCCCCTCGCCTCACCCCTGCCCCAGGAAGAGCAGCGAGGAGGCTGTGCGGGAGCGGCAGCAGGTGGTGTCCCTGGCCGCCATGCGGGAGCCCAGCCTGCTGCGGTTCTACGTGTCCCGGGAATGGCTTAACAAGTTCAACACCTTCGCGGAGCCGGGGCCCATCACCAACCACACCTTCCTCTGCTCCCACGGAGGTGAGGGCGCCTTCTCTGCGGTGGGGGCGCGGGGCGGGCGGCCGAGCCCCCAGCTCCCCGTCCCTCTGCCTTCCTCCCCAGGCATCCCGCCCAACAAATACCACTACATCGACGACCTGGTAGTGATCCTGCCCCAGAACGTCTGGGAGCACCTCTACAACAGGTAGGTGCCGTGCCTGCCTCTACTGGGAGGGCAGCCTGCCCCCGTCCGGGCCCGGCACTCGGCGGGGCAGGGCAGGAGCTCGGGGAACGGATGCCACCGTGGGCCCCACGCCGCCCTCCACTCCGGGCAGAGCCGCACAGGAGCGGCTGCAGGGGCTTCCCTGGCACGCGAGCTGCAGGGAAAAAGACACTGGTGGGCATCCAGCTGGATCCTTCCGGTCAGGAGGGACAAAACGGGCTCAAGCAAAAGCAAGCGTGTTGGACCCTGTCACAGATAGTCCTGGGAGCGCCGGCTTGGGGCAGGCCCGGCTCGGGGGGCCTCCAGGCCCAGGTGGCTCTGCGGACAGGTGGGCAGGACATGCCGTGCCCAGCACGTGCTCAGACGGGTCGGGACAGGCTCTGCCCCGGCCGCTGGCGGGTCAGGCGTGGACTCTGTCCGGTTGCAGGAGGGTGGGCCAAGCCCCACGGGGAAATGTGTCCCCGTATCCCGTGGAGCTCCACCCTCCTGCCCGCAGAGGGACAACCTTCTGCGTCCCTTTGGCATCGTCCCCGGGGTCTGGCCGGGTGGGCTTGTGGCCACAAGGGCTCCCGCCCAGCAGCCAAGAGAGGAAGCGAGAACGTTAATCCCTCCTTCAGCCATTCAACATCTGTTTGTGACACACCTGTGCCGGCGCAGGCCCCGTGCCGGGTGCCGTGGTCGTGCTGGCACACGGGTGCCCTTGCCAGACTGGCAAGGAAGACAGAAAAGCGAACGGGCTGTGCACAGGGCACCCAGGGTTGCAGCGTTGGGGAGCCTCCCCAGAGGAGGAGAAACCCACCACGTGGAGGGCGGCCATGGCTCTCTGGCAAGTTCTGCTGCCTCCCCTACTGGAACCCACCCCTCAGGGCTCGCGTTCTCTCTCTCTCCCTCTCCGCTCCCCCCTCCTGGCCCTCCCTCCCGGTGCAGGTTTGGGGGCGGCCCTGCCGTGAACCACCTGTACGTGTGCTCCATCTGCCAGGTGGAGATAGAGGCCCTGGCCAAGCGCAGGCGGATTGAGATCGACACCTTCATTAAGGTGCGTGCGGGTGGGGGTGGGGCGCCTCTAGCCTCCGCTGGGGCCACGCGGGGATTTGGGGACTGAAGAGCCGCGTGCAGCCAGGCTCTATCTGGAAGACACGTTCTGTGGGGAGAACAGAGTGGCCAGAGGCCTGGCCAGACATTTAAGATTTTACCAGCAGGAGGGCGGGGCTCAGGAGGCTCAGGTCCATCTGCCGGGTGTGCTGGTAAGCCACGGGCACTGTGGCTTGGGGCTGGATGGTTCTTTGTCGTGGGGACTGGACTGCGGGTGATAGGACAGTTAGCATCCCTGGCCGCCTCCATGCCAGCCGCACAAAAATGACCTCCAGACACTGGCAGTGTCCCTTCCCCCTCCCACTGAGAACCATGGGTTCTACCAACTGACCCCGAAAGGGGTGTTAAGTGAAAAAAATCAGATGGCAAAACAGGACCCAGGACGATGCCGTATAGGAAAGGGGCTTGTGCAGTGTGGTGCTGGGGCCCCGGGCACACCCCGGCCCCGGGGCTGTTCAGAACAGGCGACCGGGGGCCATCCATCATCCAGTAGCAGACGCGTAGGTGAAAGACAAAGGACACTGCACTCTGTGCCCACGAGAAAACGCGTCAGAATGGTTAACGAGGGAGCGAACGGCCGCAGTCCGTGAAGTGCGGGAGAACCGCATCTGCGTGCCTTCTCCCTTGGATCAAAGTCCTTGAAAAGAGATCGGGGTGGCGGGGCCGCGGGGGGATGTTCCTCTGAGCTTCTCTGGGGGCCCCGCGGTTTCTACCTGGAGGATCTGGTGTTTTCTGAGAGTCGAGGGTGCGGGTTGGCGGGGTGCTAGGACCATCCCGCTGACCCTCCCCTCTGCTCCCCCGGCCGGCCCAGCTCAACAAAGCCTTCCAGGCCGAGGAGTCCCCCAGCGTCATCTACTGCATCAGCATGCAGTGGTTCCGCGAGTGGGAAGCCTTTGTCAAGGGCAAGGACAATGGTGAGTGGAGCACTGGCCTGGCACTCCGCCCACCCACCCACCCCCCCCCCCCCCCCCCCCGGGAGGGCCCTGGGGCTTCAGATCTGCGGGGAGGGCCCCAGGAGGCGGGAGAGGGAGTGCCTGGGGTGGTCGGTGGCTGCCCAGCAGGTTTAGGCCAGTGCCTGCCTCCTGGAGGAGCAGAGAGCACGGGTGTTATTCCAGCCCAGCACGCTGGGGTCGCTGTCCCCACCGGGCTAGCTAGCGGGGGCCAGACCACCCAGTGTCCTGGAGCCAAGCCTTCTTGCTGTAGTGGGAGAGAAGCCGTCTGGCTCCGCCCCTTCCCTCCCCTTCTCTCCTGTTCTCCCATCCCTGCTGGTGCCCAGAGGAGGCTGTTCTTTCCTCCTGCCAGGCCCTTTCCTTTGAGGGTTCTCTTGCCCTAAATACTAGCTTTTAGTGGATAGATGGCTTCAAGCTCTTAGGAAAGACAGTGGACACAGTGTCCTCTGACCCCATGACTTACAGAGGCAGAGACAGGCCCCATCACAAGGCAGCTCCCAGAGCCCTCTGCAGTCCCCTGCAGTCAGAAACAGCCGACCCTGAGCCCTGGCCTGCCTGCGGCCACCCTCACCACCCTCAAGCCCCACACTTGGGCTCCCAGACCGGGGCTTGGGGACCTGGCAGGGTCGGCAGAGCCAGTGGGTTCTGTGAACGGAACATTTGCCTTTCAGGGCATGAGCTCCAGCCAGGACTCCGGGAAAGGGGAGGGCGGGAGGGACCTCACCGCTGTCCAGCCCGTGCCAGGCGGCAAGGTCCCAGGGACACCCCGAGGCCTCCCTAGTGTTGGTGGAGGCAGTCGGGCTTGGCTCTGATGGAGAAACGGGCTCTGGAGCTACAGCCTTACCTCCGGCCCCAGCCTTATTCCTGCCAGCTCTTACCTGGGCTGTTACTTCCCCTGCTTCTGCGACGGCTCTCAGATCAGGTGGTCGAGGCTTCCGTGAGGTTTCGGGAAGGGTGCTCGGCGCGTGGCAGCTGCCGTCCACAGTAAGGGGTCTGAAACTAGCTCGTGGGTCCCTGAAGTCCCCCGTGCGGGCTCCAGGGATGCTACGAGTCCCTTCTGGCTCTCAGACTTCCACGCACGAGCACGCACCTGCCCCTGGAAGGACGTCACACTGACCCCCTGCGGCCCGGACAGCCTCTCGGGGGCCACGGGTGTTAGAGTGACACCTTGAGAATGGCTCTTACCTGTTGAGAGGCGGGGGCTGGGGTTTCTTCCCACCGCTGCAGAGGCCCGGAGGTGCTGAGCCTGAGCTGTTTCTGTTCCAGAGCCCCCCGGGCCCATTGACAACAGCAGGATCGCACAGGCCAGGGGAAGCGGCCACATTCAACTGAAGCAGGGTGAGTTTCGCCGGCTCCAGCCCTGGCCTTCTGGGCCAGCCGGGGTCCCCCCCATCCCCGCCCCCCAGCTGCCAGTCACAGTCTTCCCAGGAGCCCCCGCCGCTCACACCCATGCCCTGTGTCGGCCTCCACCTGCCCTTTGTGTGAACCCCATACCCCCAGAAATGGGGCGCAGAGATGCACCCTCTGGGGTCCTGAGAGCACAGACGTCCTGCTGGGGCATCCTGGATTTGCATTTCACCGCTTTGCACGGAAACGCATAGTTGCGCTCCCTCCCTTTCGGGGCCTGCACCTCCCGGAGCCCCCACTGCCGGAGACCATGGAGTCACCAAGGGAGCAAGGGGGCAGACGTGAGCCCGGCCCCGACCCGGTGCCCTCTTGGGCCCTGCAGGAGCTGACTATGGGCAGATTTCGGAGGAGACCTGGGTCTACCTGAACAACCTGTATGGCGGTGGCCCCGAGATCGCCATCCGACAGAGTGTGGCCCAGCTCCAGGACCCAGAGAGCTTACACGGGGAGCAGAAGATCGAAGCCGAGACCCGGGCCGTGTGACTTGGTGGGCCAGTCTGTAAGTCCCCTCCCTTTCCAGAGACCCTCTCGTGTCCCTGGCGTGTTGGAAGAGTGCGTCCCCGAACACACCTTCCGGGAGGCTGTTGGGAGAAACCCTCCCGTGGGCCCTGCCGGGCTGAGTGCCCCAAGTGTCCCCACAGGCCCCTGCCTTTGCCCTCCTCCCGGCAGAGGGCGCGTTTGTACCCCGAAGACGGGCCGGCCACTTTGGAAACCCAGATGTGTAAAGAGGCAGAAAAGTTGTTTCGGTTCAAGCGAGTCATGCCACAACCGGGAAACGCATCCACCGCAGGCTGTTCAAACGGCCGAGGCTCCGTGACGTTCGTTAACTTGGGTGTCCGTCCCCGTGTGCCACAAGCGTTGTGTCCCCAACCCGCCCTCCGCTAACTCGGGCCCAGCTTTTGTCCCTGGGGCTCGCAGTCAGGGACCGTGGCCGTCCAGCACCCGGACTCACAGCCCAGAGCTGGGGAGCAGGGTGCCGAGCACGCGAGGTCGGGGTGCGAGGGCCAGCTCCTCCCTGGGCCCCGCTTCGCCCGACTCCGTGGTCACAGACAGGCTCCGGAGTCCCACACTGCTGTCAGCGTTTCTCCTGCACACTAACGACTCTGGACTCACGCGCGATCGGGATCCGGGGTGGGGGTAGGATTTGTCAGCAGAGATGGTTTCTGGAGGCGGCTCCGTCCCTGTGCTGCCCCATGGATTGGCTGGAGCTTGCCCCCACCGGGGAACCGGATGATGAGACAGAGGTCCCCCGCTGTCACTGTCTCTTGCTGCTCACGCGGCTTCCCTGGGGGCTGGCGCTAGAAAACACAAGCTACCCCTTTCTCCCCGCGCTGTTGCGCGCCCGTCGTGGAAGTATGTTCTGGATGCCGAGCGAGGCCACGGCTGGGGCGGTCGGGGTGAGCACGGGGGGGCCTGGGTCTTGCTTCCCGCGGCACTGAAGCCCCTGGACGAAGCAGCTGGGGCGGCTGCCCCGGGGCCAGAGGGAGTGGGGGATGAGGAAGGGGTCCTGGAACCGAAGCCCCCACACGCCGTGGCCTTCAGTCTCCGTAGAAGCAGATGTCGGTGAACTGCCAGGCCGTTCAGGCAGAGCCCCGAGGCTCTCGAAGCTGAAGCTCGCAGCTCGCTCCTGCCGTCTCTGCCTGGCTCCTTCCCTTCCCCACCGAGGCAGCATGTGATCAAAGAACCAGCCGCTGTGGAATCCCTTGACTTTTGTCACAGTCTTCAGAGAGCCGCAGCGGCCACCACGCCTCAGAGCCGGGCGGCCGCACGTCACCCTGGCCGGGACGCACAGATTCCGCGCCAGGTTGTGAGCTCGCCCCAGGTCTGCGCGGCCTCGTTTGTGTCCAGAATGTCATAATAAATACGTATGCGTCCCCCACAGCCCACGCTGTTGTCTGTGCTTCCGCGGGGGCGGTGGGGGGGGTGCGGAGCCGGGGTGATCGGCGTCACCAATAGCTGTGCCAGCGGGGCCTCTGCGTGGCTCTGAACCTGTGTCTGGAAGCCGCAGGAGCGGAAGAGGAAGAGGAGTCTGCCTACACGTGCCGGCCTTTCCCGGCCCCAGAGAAGCAGGGGTGGGGGCGGGGGGGAGGCGGGGGGCGGGTGTCGAGGCCCCGCATCCCACAGGCCGGTCCCCTCCTGGCGCCGCGCCCTGGCCACTCCGAGTAACCCCGCACCGAGCAGGGGCCGCCCTCCCTGGGCCGGGCAAGGCCGCCTCGCGGCCCCGGGGACCTTTCCCTCGGCGCACGGCCGACATTGTGCCGGCGTCACTGCATCGCGGTGGCCGGTGTCCAGCCCCCTGACGTTTAGTGACGTTCGTGTTTTATTTGCCCCACGGTTTGGGGTGGTTTTGTTGCTACTCCCTGGGGTCTGGTGGGGAGAGAAGAATTGGCGGTTTTTATGTGTTAACTTGAAACACACATGCTCGTGAGATCCCCTCACACGTGAGTGTGCAGAAGCGTGTTCAGCGCCGAGAACGGTTCCTCGGCGTCACCATCACCGGTCCCCACGGACTGCTGTGGGTCCCTCCTGAGCACGCCTGCCACCTCGCCCCACCCCAGAGGTAGCCCCTGGCCTCCGTGGCCGCGTGCGTCTGTGTCTAAGCAGTATCTTTAGCTTTGCTCGCATCGGAACGTCGTCTAGACAGAATTCCCATGGTGCAGATTTCACGACTGGCTTTTCTTGCTTACCTTGGAGGATGAGAGTGAACCAGTTCTATTGATTCGGAGTTTTGGAGACACTCAGTCACTGGACTACAGGAAGGTGGGGGAGAGATTGGGAGGTACCCCTGGGCCTGAAAATGCTTTACATCTTCCCTCGAAGCACCAGGCTTTGGGACGCTGGGCTGGTTCAGTCCGTTCAGCGTCCGTCTCTTGGTTTCGGCTCAGGTCATGATCTCACGGTTCGTGAGATTGTGCCCCGAGTTAGGCTCTGCGCTGACAGCGTGGAACCTGCTGTCTCCGCCTGTGGATTCTCTCTCTCTCTCTCCCTCTCTCTGCCCCTCCCCCGCTTACACACAGGCACTCTCTGTCTCTCTCCAAATAAATAATCTTAAAAAGAAACACCAGGTTTTAAGTGGCTCGGCCAAACTTAAAGGTGCTGGAATCCGGAGACAAAAGAGGAGACCGTGGATGTTCACCCCACGGACTGCGGACTCGGTGGGGACGAGAAGCACCCACGGGGCAGGGCAGCAGGGGAGGCCCCTTCCTGTCTTTCCCTCCTGCCAGCTCCCCCCTGTCGGGCTGCTTGCTCCCTTAGGCTGGGACTGGGCCTCACTCCAGCAGCACCTTTTAGAGGAGCCAGAGCCACGGCCCCGGCCGGGGAGTGTGCGGACCTGCCGTCCCATCTGCCCATGCTTCTCACGAACCCACATTCGCAAATACAAGGGCAAGGCACAGTCACCCAGGAAGTGTGGCTTCCCACCTTCGTGTTTGTTGCAGTTCCGCACAAACAAGCCTGTGGGTCTTCCCCCACCTCATTTTGAGCCCCACAGAGCCTTGAGGGAAGCCAGTGGTGTTTTGGAATGGGCCCTCCCTCTGGCTGGTTTCCGTGCAGAAGAGAGAGCGTCACTGCAGGGAAGGAGCAGGTGCGGGAGAAACGAACGCCCCCAGGGGGAGCTGTGGGAAGGGCAGTCCGAGCTGTGGACCAGGTGCCTTCCGGAAAGCTGTCCCAGGGGCCTGTTAGGATGCTGTCTCCAGCCCTTCCCAGGATCTGACCCCAGTGAGCAGCCTGGTGTCTGGTGAGTGGGAGCCGGCACAGGCTGGCCTGGGGGCAGTGAGAGGGTGTGCACGCTGCCGGGGGCGCCCAGCCCCCCTCCCCCTGCACCAGGCAGGATGCTGCCCGGGATCCTTCCGGCCCCTGCTGCTTCCTTCCGGGGCCAAAGAGCTGATGAAGAGATCCCTGTGTTTTCTTCCACACCTTAAAAAATAAAAACAATGAGGGGCACCTGGGTGGCTCCGTCGATTAAGCGTCCGACTTCGGCTCAGGTCATGATCTCGCGGTCTGTGAGTTCGAGCCCCGCGTCGGGCTCTGTGCTGCCGGCTGGGAGCCTGGAGCCTGCTTCGGATTCTGTCTCCCCGCCCCCCCCCGCCCCCCCCCCCCCCCCCCCGCCTCCCCCCGCCTCCCGTGTCTCGGCCCCTCCCCTGCTCATGCTCTCTCAATAATAAATGTTTTTTAAAAATTAGAAAATACAATGAAATAGATAATAAATCAGGGCCTCATGGCTGTAAACAGCTCCCACACATCCAAGGTGGCTGCTGAGGGCGGCTTCACAGACTTCACACTTTAATCCCTGGTCTGAGAGGGTGCTGGCCACACGCTTACTGCCTCGGAGAAGAGCAGCAGAGGCCAGGGAGGGAAGGGGAGGCCTCCTCCAGCGGGGGACAGGACTTCCCCGCGGCTCAGGGCACGGGGACGTGCGTCCCAGGAAGCTAGGCTGGCCTCCCTTCTTCAGCCCCGGTTCAGAGCTGGATCTCCAGGCTGTCCCGTGGGGCGGACTCCAGGGATCTCTTTTGCTTTAATAAAAGAGAGAGAGAGAGAGAAAGAGAGAGAGAGAGAAAGAGAGAGAGAGACCCTCGAGCCCCCCTGGCTCAGCCCACCTCCATCGTATTGCCCGTTACCGGGTCCCCCGCCAGGGGGCGTCCTTCCCCTGACGCGCTGACCCTCCTCTCCCGCTAGGGGTCGCCCCCGCCTCTGCGGCCGCGCTGCCGGGCCTGGGTGCGGCCGGCGCCGGGGAGGCCGGGTGAGGCCCCCACCGGCCCGGAGAGGCCCGGCCCTGCCCCCGCAGACTCCCGGCCCCAGCGGGGCAGCCTGACCGACGGGTCCGCTGCCTCCTGAGTCAGGAGCTCCGGCTTTAAAGTCCAGTCACACCGGGGTTGGGGGAGGAGGCCCAGGCCCCAGGGAGGGCCGGCCTCTTATTGGTGGCCTCACCTCCCACCCCGCAGCCGTTTGGCGCCTGCGAGGCTGCCCCTGCTCACGCTCCGCGTTGCTGTTTCCCTCCCTCCCGAGAATGTTCTCCGAACATGGCTCGGAGGAGCCTTAGGGCCTCAAGAGGTGTGGGCACAAACCGCTGTACCTCCCCTTCCCCGCAGAGCCTGGGGCCGGATTCTCTGCGCCGGTAGGGACCCGGCCTCCCGCCGCGCACATCCTGTGCGTGCAGGCCTGGGCCTCCACCCTGCGATGTCGCACGCCATCTGCGGCCCCACAGAAGCCAAACTAGCCAGGGGGTGCGTCCGGGCACTTGCACTTGACACAGCAGAGCGTCAATGAACCAACGGCAAACTTGCCCCATTTTCCCAGCAGCCCCCCCCCCCCCCCCCCTCCTACCATAGGATCCCTGAAAACCTGTAGCTTCAAGTGCATGAAAAACAAACTTCCTGCTCCTAAGGAGCCTCCCCAGATCCCTGGACTGAATCGACTCGAATCTCTCATCACAATGTCCCCGACAGGCAGCTTTCCCCCCAGCGGGTGGGGGGATGGTCAGAGCGAGCCCGGCCCCAGTCTCGATGGCTGCCACGGCTACGTGACTCGTCTTGGGTTCACACAGTAAATCAGCGAGGTGCGGACGGGCCCAGCCGCCTCCTCCCCCAGCGCAGGGGCCCTGCCTGCTTCTGTGACCCGGGTCACCCCGCCAGTACAACAAAAACAGTCCCGTGACAACGTAACAGAGGTTATACTTTTATTTAACATTTAAGAGGGTTAACGTATAGTTACAAGGTCAATATAAGCCTTCCAATGGAAGCACTTTATTTGGTTTAATTCCATCTCCAGAGACAAATGGGCAGTTCCAGAACCTTCACAATGGCAATGGGCCGTTACAACACTTGAGATGCCTCCAAAGCTTAGAATTAGTGCCACGCGCACAAATAAACTAAAAAGTTTAAAGGTGCTCAACGTCAGGTTAAAATAGAATTTTGGATCACTCTCTAAATAAGTTTGTTTTTGTTTTTTTAATGATAGAAGCAGCACAAGGAGGCAGAGGCATGAGGAAGTATGAAACCAAGATTTCTGGAAAAATACTTAGCATCGATGTAACTTTTTTTTTTTTTTCCACGTTCAGTAAACTTTCTCCTGTAATTACAGATGTCACCAGAAGGCATTAGGGGGCCCCTGTGCTACAGCTCATCTGGCCTGAGCCTCACGGCCTGGAAGCTTCGAGGCGAGCGCCATCAAAACCCAAAGGAAAATCCCATTACGGCTTTCTATACCTTTTTATCCTGCAAAGGAGAAACGGGGTAAATGACAGGTTCCTGTCTTTCGTTTCGTTTTTAGGTCATTGTCAGGGCAGGCTCCTTAAAACTTAGTCATTCTTACGACAACAGTATTCTAGCATCGGCAGGGAAACCACAGGCATCGGGGGTGCGGGGCGGGGAGGCCGGGAAGCGGGTCGGAAATTCCGCGTCTCTATCCTACGTGAACGCGTCCGTAAGAATAGATAGATGAGCTCCCGGTAGGACTCCCAGAGTAAACGATACGTCTCAACTATCACATAATAACTTATTTCCTTTGATGAGCTCGGCCTCACAGCGCAAACCCCACGCCGAACGCTGAGAAGTGCTTACGATGCATTCTTATTTGGACGCAGGTGGTACAGAAGGAAGGAAGCGGGGGCGAGGGGAAGGCGCAGGGGGTACAAGATACGAGTATATTCTATATCGGGTTTAACAGACATGAAAAGGACAAATCACTGCAGCTTCTACCGTATCCCCTATGTTGCGAGAAATGAATCTGTTCTGACCCGGGATGGGAAAGATGCAATGCACATGCGTTACCGAGGCTCTCAAATCGATTTAAAAAAACCATTAGCGTCTTCTGTGGGGTGGAGAGTGGTCAGCTTGGCCTGGTGAGATTCAGAAGTTCCTGGGGACACCTGGTCACCCGGCGGCTGGAGAAGCCGCCCGTGGAGCCCCCGGGGCCGCCCGGACTAACCGCACACCTGTAGGTTTGCAGGGACGCAGGGGAGCCCCGGTCCCCACGCTTCGCCCTTTGGCCGCCTGGCTTCCGGGTCACGTGCCAAGCCGGCCCTCTCGCGAGACTGAGGAGTTGGCCACGGGTGCGCCGCCACCGTGGGGACCGGAGGCCTGCCGCCAAGGTAGCAGCCTCGCGACAGCCGGTGGCCGCAGCCTCTCCGGCAGGTGATCGTCAAGCCAAGGGCGTAGCCCCCTTTAGGGACAGACAGACAGAAGGACAGAGAGACAGAAGGGGGGCGGCTCATGCTCTCTCGCTGGCTCGCCTTTAAACCCAAAGCTACTTCGGTTCACTTGCTCAACCCCGGGCGTTTGCTTGCTGGAAGTTTCTAGTCGCCGAGCCGCTCTGAGGGAGGCGTCTGGTCAACCCCGGTTTGCTGAGAGGAACCATCTTTGGGGCCGCTGGACACAGGCCCAAGCCCTTAGCACCTGCCCGTTTCTGTCCCTGTCCCTGTCCCTTCGGCTCCCAGAAGACACCCTGGTCTTAGATTCGTAAATGTCGAGAAAAATTGAGGAGGTTCGAGGCGACCGCCTAGTTGCCGAAAGCCAAACGAGACAAGAAAGAGGCCCGATTTCCTTCTTGGGCTTCGGATGGGGTCTCGTCCACAGACACTCCCAGCCAGTGATTTCTCCCGACTGTTTCTGCACCAGAAAAGAAGGAACGCTGCGCTGCTCTAAGGCATGGGTGGCCACAGGCTACATGGCCTCACGTCGTCCCCAAGGATCCGCAAGGGGCGGGAAACCTCGCTCCAGAGGCAAACGCAGTCCAGTCTCCGTGGCCTGCAGAACACGTGAGAACATACAGAAGCCGGAGCCACGGGCAGCACAGGGTCTTTGGTGAGGAAAGCGCTAAAACCCTAAGACGCACATCTCGGAATTCGTGGAAAGACGGGAATTTTCGCCCTGCGACCAGCTAACGCCGAGGCGAGACCCTCGTTGGTGAAGCGCCAGGGTCCATAGTGCTCATTAACGAGGGAGACGACAGGGAGAAGGCGGGAGGATGCAGGCTTTTGTGTGTGGCCCCCGGGCTGGAATAGGACGTCCAGTCCAGACCTTTCCAGGCCACTGAGCACGGGCCCCAGATAAAAACACGTGTGCGCTGAGCGTGCACGGAGGGGGGGGTGCGCGCGTGCATGCGTGTGCGTGCCCCCGTGGCCACCGTGGCCGCTCTCGGGCCATGACCTGTTGCAAGGGCCAGTGTTTGGGGCGAGGTGAGGACCCATAACCAGAAAAGGACCACTGAATACTCAACAGAGTCGGGACACGGGAACACGTCCGTGACATTCGGGTGCTCAGTCTACCTGGTGCACACCTGGCCTTCCTCGTCCAGATTTTGTTAGTCTCCCGGGCGGGGCGGGGGGGGGGGGGGGAGGTGACCAGTGGCAAAATTTTCACGAAAGGCACAGTGTGAACCATGGACGGGCCAGGATGCTCCAGGTAGACTGAGGGCCGAGGCGGGAGCCCGGGGAGGGGGGAACACGTGTCTAGCTGCCTTCCGTGGTCCTGTGTGTGGTGGGGACAGGGACAGACCTGCTCCCCGCAGAGGTGGCTGGACTGGGCCACGGAAGGAGCAGGGCCACGAGGGGCATGCTGTCGAAAGAAAAGAAAAAGAAAAAGGCAAGCAGCTACGTGGCGGGGGGGGGGGGGGGGGGGACGGGGTGGGGGGGGGAATGTCACTTCAGGCTGAGATGTCCAGGGCCACGGTCCAGCCCAGCGCGGGCGCCCAGGCCTGTGGAGACAAGCAGACCGGAGGGTTTCTCCTGGGAAGGCTCCCCGAGGCCTCTAGGAATCTACAACACAAAAAGAAAGAAAAAGACGGTTTAGAGGAAGGCAGGCGGTCGGGGGGGGGGGGGGGCCACTCTGTTTCTCAGAATGCACCACCCGGGAGGGGGGACAGCTTCAGAACAGTGGGGCTGTCACCACAGGGCACGTCTGAGATAAGGAACTTTCACGGTTTCACTTCCCACTTTCCCTGGGGACCCCGCCTTTCCTTCAGGGGTGAACAGAGGCCCGCATGGGCGACGCTGCCCCCACCCGCCCCGACCCCCTCTTTCTAAGGGGGGAAAAAAAAAACGTGACCAGGTTCCCAGGAGGGCGCGAGGCATTTCAAGGCCCGGTTCTGGATTCTGTCCCCGGCTGACACTCTCTGTGCTTTACAAAAGTGTAAAATCTTGGCGAGAAAAGGAGAACCTGTCACTTTAATGTTGACTCAGCAATAAACAGTGAAAGTTCTTCATCTTGAGGGGGCAGAGGAGGGGAGAGAGAGAGGCGGATTCTGGAAGCCCTCGGGAGCACACAGGGCAGGAAACAGAGAAGGTGGCATCATTTTAAAGGGTGGGGGCGGGGAAGGGCAGGATTTTTAAAAAGCATTTGGCCGGAAAAGTTCCCCGTTACTGAAGACAAAAGAGTTAAACACCCGTATTACACAGAATAATTTTCTCGGAAAGGTGAAGAATCATTTAAAATACACAACACTGAGAAAAATACGTTTATTAGAGAGGCAGATACGAGGGTACAGCTGAAAGGTGCCAGACAGATTCTTTTCTTTTAGGGTAAGGAGAGCGAGACAATCATGTTGGCCGCATTCAAACAAAACTTACTCAGAGCCCAAGTGTCTACAATAAACTCAAGTGAGGAGGCAGCCGGCAGGGGGACCTAATCCTTCCGGCTTCCCCAGCGGTTACAAAAACAAAAAAGGTCATTAGGCAGCAGAATCACCAATAAAACAAACAGACAAAAGAGTAAAACAGTAAAACAACGAATTCAAGGCATCCTTTGAGTTCTTAGCATCCTTTTAGTTCTTAAATTGCAGTATATACAAATATAGTGGGGGGGGGGCGGTGGGGGGGGGAGGGGATTACGGGCATATTTAACAGAAAGCAATTAAAAAAAAAAAAACCAAACCATAAAAGAAGGTTAAGTCACAATCCAACGGACCCATTGGACGCTCCTCTAGTCTAAATATCTTGTCAATCATTAAATAGTCACATAGTAGATCTCACACACACACACACACACACACAAGTGCACAGGCACAAAACAGCTGCTTGAGTTCTGGGCGTCAGGAAGCAGCAGTCCACAGGCTGGGATGGGTTTGCTGGGGGTGGGGGGGGTGCAGTGGGGAAGGGTGTTCTTGGGGGTCCCGACCAGATTTAGAAACCAGGTGGGGAAGACAGGCCCCTACGTATACACTAGTCACCTCTAAGTGTGCCTCTAAAATAAAAGGAGAAAACTTCATGAACAAGCTGAGACTTGTCTTCTATTGTAGCAGATTAACTGGGCGAGTGGAAACCAGAGTCTACACTCTGGGCAGAAATGGGCATCCTGATTCTTTGAGAATCGTTGCGGGATTTCTTCTAACACCCGGTGCTGCGCTGACCGGCTTAACCGGAAGCTACAAAGTGTCACTGTGCTGTCCCCGATCCTGTGTCGGCCTCTGCTAAGGGCCTGGGGCACACAGCTGCAAATCGCGATCATTCATTTACACGCCCAAGCCGGCCGCCAGGCCCCCCCGCCGCAAACCAACTGAGCCATCTTCTGAATCAAATCTGCACAACCATAAGGGGGAAAAAACAAAAAAAAAAAGAATTCATGCCCTGTCATACTTCCCAAGGGAGGCTTCAAAAGGCTAACGTCTTGGCCATTTTAAGACTTCTTCAATGTTTAATTTGCTTCCCGCAAGCAGTTCATCGTCCGGAAATGAGTCCAGCAGCGGACAGAAAGCTTGGATTTTAGTATCTGGGGTCTCCCGTGCGCTTGGGTCCGTGCTTTCTGCTAGAATGTGCAACAAAAGCACTCCTGTCTCCTGCCAGGTGCTGCCCCCGCCCAGGAGCTGCGGTTGCTTTTCAGATCAGCCGTATTTATTATGAAAAAAAAAATTTTTTTTTTGGTAAAGTCAGCTGTAAATTGACTCGAGCTTATAAAAGGAGCTCACAACGTGAAAACCAGGAGCTGATTTCCCACTTAAAAGTAGGAAAGACATGAAATGGTTTTCGAAGCCAAATAAAAGGGAAATCTCAACCTGACCCCTTTATTCTGAGCTGGTTCTCTGGGATCTCAGGGTAGATTCTTGAAATGGGGACAGGCACTGGGCTCGGTACCCGTCTACGCATGTGATCAATTTCACTACCCATCTTGCCAATTTGAAAAATGCAAATCCCCATGTGACCCAGATTCCTTTCAAGACGGTGAAACGCTTTATTTTACTCCGGCCATGGTTAATTATACAAAACAAGCGAGCAATTCTCAAACAGTTGTCCGTAAATTCCTATTTTGGGTCTTAAAGAATGCCAGGGATTAAAATAAAACAAAACACCTTTGAAAAGTGATTAGCCGGGGTCTGCGTGTAAGAGGCAGCTGGTGGCGAACCAGGTTCTATTTATGGCCCCACCTGGGGAAGCGTGAGCTGCCTACGGCCCCCGCTTGCCACAAAGTCTCCAACAGAAACGCACTGATTTTTGTTAAGTTATCCGAACAGCACCAGGGCATCTGATGGGCTCGGTCAACCGCAGAGGGAGGATGGCAAAGTCAACTGGTTAATCGTTAACCGAGCTTTTCCGGGTTTCAGTGGGTTGTCTGGGATCACGCAGCCGTGACAGGCTCATCACAAGAAACCAATCGCGATCTTAAACGTGTTTAAGGAAAAAAGACACACTTCTTAGTACCAACATAGGAATCTCCTCACTCTTTTCCTCCAGGAGGGGGAGGTTTTATTTCTGACTTCTTCCAAAGCGGACGACTGCAAGATCGAACTGACCAACTTGCGGAGTTCAACGTGTTAAGTTACAAAACGGAACGTCCTAGGGCAGTTCAACGGGACACAGATGCTACAAACAGGAGGGCTGAGGTCTTACGGCACCCCTCTGATGCGCGTGTGGACGTTTTAAACTCAGAAACGTCGACGAGAAGCTAGAAGGGCAACTTTGTTTTTCTGGATGCCTACAGGTAACTGCCAGAGGCAGGACTGTTTGTGGATTGCAAACGACAGCATCGTAAGGGGGCAGTTGGAAGCTTTCCACATAATATTTCATTAGCGAGCGAAACTTGATTATCGTCAAAACTAGCCAGGGAAAGCCGGGTGTGAGACGCCTACGTGCCCACCGCGCCCGGCCCAACGACAACACGCACGCGGGTGTCCTCCATCGAGACTTTGAGGGACTGCCTGTAACCGCCATAGTTGTGGACGAGACCACGCCAACTTTTTTTTTTTTTTTTTAAAGTTGTTATTAAATATAAGTCTTAGCACCTTTGGCATTTTTGTCCAAATAGACTTCGACGTACGAAGTGGGGACATAACCCTCTTCTTCGTTCCTCCGGATGCGGGTCCACCCGTCACCTTTGTCTTCCTCTATAACGTACAGCGTTTCTCCTTCCAGTACTGAAATGGTTCCTTCATTCTGCCCTGGGGAAGCAAGATCAAGAGTATTTTAGGCTTCTCGCGCCATCCTGGTGGGGCACACAGGGGAGCCTGGCCGTGAGGAAAGGACAGCCAGCAACAGAGGCACCCACCCCCTCGCCCGTTCCCCTCCAAGGCCTCCTCCCTCACAGAAGCTTCTAGGCCCTCCCCCCAAGGCCCTTCTCCAGTTCCTCCAGGGAGAGCCCTCCCCTCCTTCCGGGGAAGCCAGGTGTCTCCCCGGGGAAGGGGAGGGGGGCTCTTTGCGCCGCTCTTCCTCTCTCTTGCGGAGAACAAAGGCCCAAGGCTTTGATGACCCCTTTCCAGGCAACATCCCGACTTCTCTTTCTCCCTTTCTGGTTCTTGTCTGGAGCGAAGGTTCCACTTCTCCCTGCGATCTGCGTCCACCTCCCTGTTGCCCTGGCACCTGAACCGCCGGGCTCACGGTTATGTTATTATTACGAATAATAACACAAATCCCAAACCACGACTTCCTCCTCCTGCCTTCCCACTTCAGGGGGACCCCAGGAAGGCACCCTCGGGACCCCTCTCCGCTTTCCTCCCCCTCTCCGTCCCCCGCTTCCCATCAGCCAGGAGTCTGAGCGGTTGGCTGACCGCGGCACCTCGGTGCCCACTCTCGAATCGCGGTCCCCAAGACCATTTGCGGGAGACAGTTGCCAAAGTCTAGCCCCCACGGCTCAAACAGCGTTCTGAGCGCAGACTGTCTGGGGCGCTGTTTACAGGGGGTGCCGTAGGGGTGGGGCCGAGGTGTGGGAAGGAGGCAACATCGGCAACGTTTAACCTGGCGCTTTCTTGTCACTATCAACATTTGGTCTGTGGCAGGGGAATCTGTAAGATCCCTTCGTTCCAGGGCTTCCCCAAACCAACCCGAGCTCGGACGGCTTCTTCCACAGCATCCTCGTTAGCTTTCTACAGGACATCGCGCTGGCAACGCTCGGCTAGTCTTTCTAACCCTCCGTCCCTGTTCTCTGGTCCTGCACATGTGACAGTAAAGAGCCTAAGGTATCCGCACCCTGCTCAAATGCTTTCAATAGCTCCTCCGTTATTGCCAAGTCAAATCCAAACGCTGCTCTTACCCCCGGCCCCCCGCACAGGTACCACTTTCTCGTCTCAGATTCCCCTATTCCTAAGACCTCTAAGCTCCAGCCGCACGAGCCCATGCTTTCCTTCCCTCCCTCCCTCCGATGTACAGCAGCCTGGAGGGTTCTCTGAGTTCTCTTAAGGATGGGATCTCACCTCCACCCCCCCCCCACAGAATGACTGATGTCCCCCTGTCACTCTGTACCCCTCTTCTGGTAAACGCTGCAAATCTGTGTCTGCTCTCTGATCTCCGGGGGCGGATGCCAAGCCACACCCACCCACATCCCCGCCCCCCGGGGCCTTTCCAAGACAGGGGCTCCAGAAGTCCTGGAAAGACAGACGAAAAATCATCATCATCCCACACTGTCTGCTGCAAGTAAACTCCACCAAAGCTGTTCGGTTGTGCGGACCGAAGGGCAAACTATACAGCAGTCAGCCACGTGACGATGACGATGACGACGGCAACTCTGAGCAGAAGGAATCTTCTAGAAAGATCTAGAAGGCTTCAGAACGGTCACAGCAGGAGGAGGGACAGCGTGCGCAAGCGGGGAACCCCGTGGGCCCACGTCACCTTCGAACGTGTAGAGGGCTTTGCAAGTCCCGATGGCAGGCAGGGGCTCCTCATCATCAAACTCGTCGTCGAAGTCCGTGGCCAGCACCTTCACCTCACTCTCCTGACTCTGCTCCTCCGTGTAACTGCCATCCGGGCTGCTCAAGAAAGCAAAGCACACAGCAACTATAGCGACCGACCCCAGTGAGGGCTCAGACTCTGCCACCGTGCGAGCTACGTGCTTGCACACACGCCCCCCCACCCCCCACCGTCCCCCGCTAACGAACACCATCTCGGGTCACCCTGCCTGTCCATCCCCGCCCCACGCGGCATCAGGGACCCGAGTCGTGGCGAAAGGGCGGCTCAGGCCCCACGGGCGCTTTGGTATCAAGAAACCACCTTATGCTCCTTTCCAGCCTCCAGAATCGGGAAGCGAACACAAGCGAGATACTGTACCTCTCGCGGTCCTGAGCGCAGTTGTTGACCGTGGTCGGGTTCTGGGCCTCGTACATTCCGCTCTGGCGCCGGGCCTGATCGCCGCGCGCTGGCAGCCTGCCTTCCACCTCGGCCAGCCAGGCCTGCGAGCAAGAGTGACGGAAGGCCCTGGTCTGAGCTCAGCTCAGGGCCCGACCGTGGAGTCCTACGGCCCCACGCGGGGGTTGCCCGATGGTCACTGAAGCTGAGACTCCAGAAGGACTCCATGGGGGGGAGGGGTGGCGACAGGGGCGGGGGGGTCCCTCCAGTGTATTTGCACTTGGCTGTACCACCGCTTCTAGCTCGCCTCACCTCGGAGACGTAGAAGCAAAGGCACTGAGGCAGCTGTGACAACGGGGCGGAAAGAACACGGGACGGGACCGCGTCACACTCTCGGGCTTTTTGCAAACAGCCGTGTGGTTTCAGATGCATTGCTTCCAGTTCCTTCTGGTTCCAAAATTCTGTGACCTCGAGGTCACACGGGGAAACAGGAGGACCCTGCCCCACGTAAGCAGTGACTCAGTTTGAAAGCCACGCTTCCTTTTTTTTTTGGGAGTATCGGTCTCTTGAATAGGGAAGAAACATACATATAGGAAATCCAAAGTAGAAGAAATTGCCCTCGGCGACATTTGAAACAGGGTAAGAGAGGGGCGAGAATGAAAGTGATCAGAAAAGGACATTTCTAGGCTCTAGAGACTCAAAAACAGTACCAACTGATGGATGGGCTCCAGGAAGAATTTTAAAAACGCCCCCGTTGACCCTTCCTGGCTGCAAATCACCTATTCTGACGGGAACGATCGGTTACTAATGTATCTTTCCGTGTTTTGTAGCCTTCACGTTTGGGGGCAAAAGAAGCCTTTGAGTGCTCCTCTCTCGGTCCTTGAAACATTTATTATTTGTATTTCCCACTCACTTCTGACCTGTGTCTCCTCCCGGTTTTCACAGACATAACCCTTTAATAACGGGGCCTTTGAAAGAACAACAACATATTGGAATTGATTTTTTTTTTTTAAAGTTTTTTTTTTGATTCCCGGCGGTGTTGGACGATTACGTTCTTCCAGTTGTTTCCATGACCAACAGAAAACGAAGCAGGATCAACTAAGGGAGGCACTTCTGGAAAAGTACTGTGGATCCCAATACGACTTTGATCGGCATCGGCGTTAGGAGACATAACGGACCGAGGGCGTGCTGAGGGGCCGAACGCTCGGTGCACGACCATTTCCTCTTACGACAACTGACAACTCGAGACCCACCCCTTGAGACCCACCCCGACACCTCTGGCTGAATCTCCAGACACACTGTGACCGCGCCCCCCCCCCCCCCCCCCGCCCCTCCCTCTGTTTCTGTCTTTCTTTTTTTTTTTCAACAGAGCTTTTCAACCCCAGCTTTTTCATACCTCAAATTTCTGGGCTTCTAGCCGCAGTTTTTCTATATTTTGGCTGACTTCTGTTAATTTGTGATCCAGGCTGGCTGGGTCTCCCATCTGAGGATTCTTTAGGTAAACATCTTTCATTTTTGTTATGGCATCTCTGGAGGGGGGTGAAAAAAACCAAGAATGAGCGGAACACGGTGAAAGGTGAATGTCACGAGCTAAGTGTATTCTCCTGACGCCCTGGGAACCGTGTGAAGGTTAAGCAGGGGAAGATTGGGTAACGTCTGGGTTGGCGGGGAGCATCGGGGCGTGCCTTCCTTCTTTAAAACTCTGTAAAGGGGCGCCTGGGTGGCGCAGTCGGTTAGGCGTCCGACTTCAGCCAGGTCGCGATCTCGCGGTCCGGGAGTTCGAGCCCCGCGTCAGGCTCTGGGCTGATGGCTCAGAGCCTGGAGCCTGTTTCCGATTCTGTGTCTCCCTCTCTCTCTCTGCCCCTCCCCCGTTCATGCTCTGTCTCTCTCTGTCCCCAAAAAATAAGTAAACGTTGAAAAAAAAAATTAAAAAACAAAACAAAACAAAACTCTGTAAGAATTCGCTACCCAGGCCTGTGTCATCCAGAGACAGTTATTAAACTCTCAGCCGCCTCTTCTGAATGCTACCTGGTGTCTCCCCATTGCCTTTAGCAGTTGAGAAACGTGAATCGATCCTGACCCCTCCCCTTGCCCCAAACGACAATAAAACCACAGCAAACCCAGAGATTTCCTTGTGCGCATCCTTCACGCAAGCCAAAGCGACAGCTGCCATCCTGGGTCCTGTGGGGTATCGTTCGCTCACCCCGAGGAGAAGCACAGTTAACTGCTTTGCAAATTTTCCTACACACCCCTTTCGGCTATTAAGAAACCAGACCCATCCAGTTGGTATCCATGATGGGAGAGCAGCCGAGCCTCAGAGCTGCATACAGCGAGATTCCACGGCCTTCCTGAAATCCGGTGTCGGAGGCCCGCCCACAGCAGCCCGAGTAAGGGATCCCCATGCTTGGGTTATCTCTAGGACCACAGAGCCGTATTAATTTGAACTCTGGCTTCAAGGAACCTTCAGAGGGGATCAAGATGTTAAAAAGTTTAGGGGCGCCTGGGCGGCTCGGTCGGTTGAGCATCCAACTCTTGATTTCGGCTCAGGCCACGATCTCGCGGTTCGTGAGTTCGAGCCCCGCGTCGGGCTCTGCGCTGACAGCCCGGAGCCTGGAGCCTGCTTCGGATTCTGTGTCTCCCTCTCCTGTGCCCCAAAATAAATACACATTAACAAATTTTTTCAAAAAGATGTTAAAAGCTTAACCCAAGTGACTCTGCAGGTGGTAGTGGGACAACTTTAAGGAGCTTCCGTAAAAGACACTCTACACCCATCATACGACATCAGACCAATGAACCAAACCCTATTCTGAGTCATGGGAAATAGTTTAAATTTAAAAAAAAAATTTTTTTTTAAAACATTTATTTATTTTTGAGGCACAGAGAGAGAGAGCATGAACAGGGGAGGGTCAGAGAAAGAGGGAGACACAGAATCTGAAACAGGCTCCAGGCTCTGAGCTGTCAGCTCAGAGCCGGACGCAGGGCTCGAACCCATGGACCGCGAGATCATGACCTGAGCCGAAGTCGGACGCTTAACCGACTGAGCCACCCAGGTGCCCCTAAATTTTTTTTTTTAATGTCTATTTATTTTTGAGAGAGACAGAGACAGAATGCGAGTGGGTTAGGGGCAGAGAGAGAGGGAGACACAGAATCCGAAGCAGGCTCCAGGCTCCGGGCTGTCAGCGCAGAGCCCGACGCGGGGCTCGAACCCACAAACCGTGAGATCATGACCTGAGCCCACAAATCCTCCCCATGCCTCTACCCAACCCCTCACATCTGAGCGCAGCCGTCCCGCGGCTCCTCTGAGGGCACCCACTGCTCGCTGTCCCTGAGGCCACAGCTTCAGAACAGCCCTCCATCCACCTGCACTCCCCGCCCCCTCACTTTGTTCCACTTCCTTCTTTTCCATGGCATGTGTCACTTTCCAGCACGACATAATTTATCATCATGCTTCTCGTTCATCGTCTCTCTCTTCCTACCCGATTAGAAGCTCTTGAGGAAGCCCTGGGGGGCTCCAGCTCTCATTGATTTGGTATCTCCCCGCTGGCGGGCCCATACCTGGCACACAGTAGGTGCTCAATAAATGCCGGCGAGATGAATACGTGTCCTGACGGCAAACTGTAGCGTCCACCTGGACGCAATTCCTCTCTTGGCTTCATGGCTACACCGCCAGCTACAGCCCGATTTCTCTGCAAATCTTCTCAAGAGACTTGACGCGATTCTCTTCCTCCTCTCTCTCCTGATCGGTCTCTCCAGAAGCTTAATTTCATTCATCTTTTCAGGGGACCAACTTTTGGATTTGTCGATCCCCTTTGCTGAGGGCGTACTTTTTTTCCCCTACATAACTAATTTACGTTCTTTCCTGGCTTCTATTTATCTTTGGTTCCATTTGCTGTGTTTTTTCTAACTTTTTTTTAAATAATTTTTTTAAGTTTATTTATTTATGATTGAGAGAAAGAGAGAGAGAGGGCACAAGCTGGGGAGGGGCAGAGAGAGAGGGAGACACAGAATCCGAAGCAGGCTCCAGGCTCTGAGCCGTCAGCGCAGAGCCCGACGTGGGGCTCGAACTCACAGACGGTGAGATTGTGACCTGAGCCGAAGTCAGACACGTAACCGACCGAGCCACCCAGGCGCCCCCTTTTCTAACTTCTTGAGATGGATACTTAGCTCACTGATGTTTAGCGTTTTTTTTTTTTTTAATTTTTAATATGTATCATAAAGCTCTAAGTTTCCTTTTATGAGTATCACCTTAGTGATAGCCCAGTAGCTGATTCGGAGAATGTGCGTTCAGGTTCAGTTCTGCTCTGTATATTTCCCAGTGCCGAGTATGACTTCTTTAGTCTCTGAGTTATTCAGAGCTACATTTCTGAATTTCTAAATTTTTGTTCTTGGTAACCAGCTTTATGTCAGGCTTCAGGGAGCACACCTTGAATGCGGTCTCCCCTTGGACGTTTGTAGAGATTCGCTTCATGAAAACAGGATGTGCTCAATTTTTGGAAATGTTCTGTGGGTGCTTGAAAAGAATGCGTACCATGCAATCATTGGATAGACGTGTCCTGGGTCAATGTGATCAATCCTATCATTTAAATATTCTGCCCCGAATGTGTTAAATCTGTTCTGTCAGTTATGGACAGAAGAGCATTAAAAAAAAAAAATCTCTCCCTACAACGATGTGTTTGTGTTTCTTGTACACACTGATGTCCAAGGGTTAAGAGCAAAACCTTGTTTATGTTTTGAGGTCATCTGGTCCTACGGATTTAACTGAGCTGTTTGGTACTCGAAGTATTTATTGTTATAAAGTTGATCCTCCTTGAGCTGAATAGTTAGAGGGTTTTTTGGCCCGAAAGTCAGTCTTCCTTCGGTCGGCACTGGCCAATCAGTGGATGACAGATCTTTTTCCATTCTTTTATTTTCAACCTTTCTGTACCTTACAGGTGTTAGGGGTGCCCTGGAGCCTGCTTCGGATTCTCTGTCCCCCTCTCTCTCTGTCCCTCCTCCACTTGTGCTCTGTCTCTCAAAAATAAATAAAAATATTAAAAAAAAAAAGAAAAAGAAAAGGGGCATCTGGGTGGCTCAGTCAGTTAAGCATCTGGCCTCGGCTCAGGTCATGATCTCACGGTCTGTGAGTTCGAGCCCCGCGTCGGGCTCTGGGCTGATGGCTCAGAGCCTGGAGCCTGTTTCGGATTCTGTGTCTCCCTCTCTCTCTGCCCCTCCCCTGCTAGAGCTTTGTCTCTCTCTCAAATAAATAAACATTAAAATAATTTTTAAATGAAATCTACCATCAACTTTGTGCTTCTGACTAATCCTGTCTTCTGTCTTCTCCTACACACAAATGTCAGCGGCATGACATAGGGTTTGTTCATCACTTTATCCTCAGCGCCTACGCTATTTCCTTGTACACAGTACATGCTCACTAAACAGTCATTTAGTGAAGGTTTAAATGTGATTTGCCTAATTACCAGCAAGGCTGCTGGAGGGGTTAAAAGGTTAACCAGGTTCCCTGGCCATGACCCAAGTGGCAGAGGAAATTTTCTACGTAATTATTGGACAGCGTCCGGTGTCATCTCGGATACTTGAGTCCTGACTTCCTACTCTCGGACAGAACACAACTGCTCACATAGTAAACGGCATGAGGTTTAACTGGCTTATAGACACCGATGACCCTTTCTGTATTTGGTCCCACGTGTAATTAAAAGTACAGGGACAAGGTTTTCATTTCAGGAGGTGTATTTCTAATATAAAACAGCAGCGAAGGTAATTATATGTGCTGCTACATTTTATATGGCGTAACAGGATTTATAAAACCCACCCACTTTTCAGGAGCTGCTTTACCAGAGGCAAATAAATAAATAAATAAATAAACAGCTACTTTTCTTTTGCATGTACTTTAACTGTACTGACCTACCAATTGTTTGATTTATGCATAACCAAATTTTATTTTTAAAAACGATTTTTTTTAGTGTTTATTTATTTTTGAGAGAGAGACAGAGACACAGAGCACAAGCAGGGGGAGAGAGGGAGGCACAGAATCCAAAGCAGGCTCCCGGCTGCAAGCCGTCAGCGCAGAGCCCGACGCGGGGCTCGAACTCACGAACCGTGAGATCATGACCTGCCGAAGTCGGACGCTCAACCGACTGAGCCACCCAGGCGCCCCTGCATAACCGAATTTTAATCCCAGCTTCCATATCGTTCAAATTACACAGAGTCACTTTTTGGCTACATGCAGAGCACAAAATCTCAAGTTATCTTTTAGAAAATCTCAAGTTCAAATCTCAGATGGATCAGTGACTCACCTAACTCACTCAGGGAGGATTTTAGAAGGTGGGAGACGATTAACAAAGTGGTTTTTCAATCGGGATTAGTAGCAAGTATCCCCTACGTGATATAAAAGATGTACAGGTTATAAACGTGGGAAGCACAAGGGAAGACAGATATCAAATCTCTTCCATTTTTTTTTTTTTGTGGGTACGATTCTAGGAACTTGCAAAACAGCTCTGAAAACTGGGACCCCGGAAGGGGAGGCAGAAGCTGGTCAAGAGTCAGCAACCGTCACCCCCCTGACGGCTGGCGGTGTGTAAGGCGTACTGTGATTTATTTTCTAGACACTGTCAATATGTTCCGTAACAAGATACGGAGACGCGAGAACCTCTGGGAAGGCTGACTGTCATTCAACCTCAGGGAGAAAAACAGGCACGTTTTGGACCCAAAGCTAGGACATGGGGCAAGGGGGAGGGGCTAGAGTCACACCATGTTTCTCTTCCTCATTTGTACACGAGACTTGGCTCTGGGGCACGTGGGTGGCTCAGTGGGTTAAGCATCTAATTCTTGATCTCGGCTCCGGTCACCCTCTCAGTTTGTGAGACAAAGCCCCGTGTCAGGCTCTGCGAGGACAGTGCGGAGCCTGCTTGGGATTCTTCCTCTCTCCCTCTGTCCCTTCTCCCCCTCCTCTCTCCCTCTCAAAATAAACAAACTTAAAAAAAAAACAAAAAAACCAACCCTCAGCTATACAGTCACGATTTAAAAAAAGAAGAAGGTGGGGGGGATGGGTGAAGCAGGTGAAGGAGATTAAAAGCACACGGATCATGATGAACACTGCGTAAAATATGAACTGTCGAATCACCACATTGTCCACCTGAAGCTAATACGACACCGCACGTTAACTCTACTGGAATTAAAATTAAACACCTAGAAAGAAATACAAAATTTAAGGGTCGCCTGGCTGGCTCGGCCGGGAGAGCGTGCGACTCTTGATCTCGGGGTTGTTGAGTTCAAGCGCCACGTTGGGGGTAGACGTTACTTCAAAAGAAGTAAAAAAAAATTTTTTTTTAATGCAGAAATATAGAAAAAAAAATAATCTTATGTATTTTGTTGCCCAAACTCAGAATAAAACCTATTTGTGAAAAGAATTCTCCTGATCGGTACTGAAGTCCTCCAGGAGACTCTCCGCGACAAAACACGCGGCCGAAATAATCACTTATGTTGAACCCGTTTTAGGATTTCCTGTCTTTCCAAACTGAACCTGAATTCCTTTTTCTTTCTTTCTTTCTTTCTTTCTTTCTTTCTCTCTTTCTTTCTTCCTTCCTCCCTTTCTTTCTTTCTCTCTCTCTTTCTTTCGACTTTTTTTTAAGTCATCTCTACACCCAACGTGGGGGCTCGAACTCACGACCCCGAGACCGAGCGTTCGCGAGCTCCCCCCGACTGAGCCGGCCAGGCGCCCCCGAACCTGAATTTCTCAGTAAGTCACGCTGCTGCACTCTACCTTTGGTCCATCTCCTTTTGAATTTCTTTATTTAATTCATCGACTTTCTGCTGCAGCTTTTTCCTTCTCTGCTCAGGCGGGAGGTTGCTGAAATCCTCCGGTGCGGCGCCCTGCAGATGCAAACATGCGTGAGCCAGCGGCAGGGCTGGGAAACAGACACCGAGCGAAGCCTGCAGGAAAGATGCCCCCAGACCCCGGGGGCTGCAGATGTCCGCATGTGTCTTCATGAAATCGGTGGAGCCCTTTCCCACGACACCCAGCTGAGTCGCAGAATCAGTGCATGCAAACCGCCAAGGCAAGTCCCACAGACCGGTTCCCGCTCCAGGTCTGCCGGCCCAGCCGCCTTCCGCCAAAGGCAGAGAGCGAGGCAGAAGGAGAAGGAAGGAGGCGGAGAGTACCTCTGACCCCCGCGAGAATCCACGAGAAACCCATTTTGCGACAGATTCTCCACTTGACCGTCAGGGTCGGTGGCATCGCTGAAGTCTGAAGGAAGTTTGGAGTTTCTGCTTCCTTCGTAAAACACAGGGACAAGCGCCCCTGTCACCCATGTCCCGTCAAAGGCACTGCTTTCCTCCCTGATCTTTCTTCCCATTTCTGCACACAGGCCGAGGCCGAAAGTTTCCATCCCCAGCAAGTGACAGATGGGACATCTGGCTCCTCAGAGACCGTGGGTGAACAGGACATTAAAACATATATCCTCCCACCTCCCCACCCCTCACCCCCCACAGGACCCTTCCCTCTGAAAGTCTGGTCACGCCTTTTGACATCTAGAGGGTGACCACAGAAAAGTCCGCGGAGAGCTCGCGCCCCGATCTCCACACCGGCTTCCCAGCGTGCAAATAAATCCGTGCCAGCTGTTTCCAATCTGGCAGGAGGAGCAGATTTTGACATCTCGATCCCCCTTCAGAAACGATTCCTATCTGTCCTCCGTGCCTGCGATCTGAGCAGAAAATATCAACAGCGAGCTTCCAGACAGATGCTTACGCGTTAGAAGCTGCGGCTAGGCTGTTGGTCCCCGAGTGCTTTGACTTCAACGAGGCTGTGACCATAAAGACAGAGAAATGTATTCCACAACCAGGGAGAAGCCAAGGAATTGAGAAAGAGATTCCGCGCCCCCCCCCCCCCCCGCCCTGCTTTCGAGCCAATTAAACAAAGACCAGACTGGCTCGGGAGGGGGTGGAAAAGAGGGGACCCGGCTAACGGAATTCCGAAATCAAGCTGAATTTGCCAAGCGGCTAATATGGTGCTTTGTGACCAAGGCTCCTTGGCTGCCTGTGACAGGATGCCAGGTTGCTGGGCTGGAAGCGTGTGATTCAGCAGGGTTTACCCGAAGGCCACGCACAGACCTCTCAGCTGATGCTCTCAGACTTGTGCGCGCGTGTGTGTGTGTGTGTGTGTGTACGTGTAAGAGAGAGAAGATTTGAGTGAAACCAGAACAGAAGTGGCTATTTCCCTGACGGCAAACCGAGCCAGTCCAATCGCCTCGAGAGCGAAGATGAACCAGAAAGAAATCAGACTTGTTTTTTCCTTCCCACGTGCTACTACCGTGTCGGTAACACTTGAAACCCTCAATCGTGTGCTTTTTCACTTGGCTGAATTCGGCCGCCGGGCCTGCGAGCACGAGACTCTGTCCTCGTGCTGGGTTGACTCAAAACAGATCAGCATGCTTTCCGGAATGGAGGGGCTTTTTGTTCTGTGTTGCTTTTCGGTGCTGCAACGAGTCACGGCCGCCAGGAAACCTAGCGAGCCGTTGATGTCGATTCACTGATCTTCACTAAGCCTGACTGTGTGCTGGGAGTCCCGAAGAATTTTTTTTTCTACAAAGGATGGAAAAGGTCTCATGTCTGCACTGGTCAGTGCGGTAGCCGCACAGAGCTGCTGCACATCTGAACCGCGGCTCGTGCAACCGTGGGACTGCTTTAAGTTTGCGTTTCATTTTCCTGAACTGAAATCTGAAGAGCCACATGTGAAGTGTGGCTACCGTACGGGACGGCACAGGTCTAGCTGGAGAACAGGTGTAAGATTTGCGTTTGGTGTGTCCACAGCTGCAAAGGGATCTTCAGTAAAACGGACGGTTTACTTAGGACTTTCGAACAGATGCCCTCAACAACAAAAAAGTTAATTTTAATCATTTACGAAAACTAAAAACGGTTAAATGATGAAGGAATGAATTAGGGCCCTTTGATAGATATTCCGGGTTTCTGTATTGCTGTTTAGAAACTAATCTCGGGGCATCTGGGTGGTTCAGTCAGTTAAGTGCCCCGAGTTTGGCTCGGGCCATGATCTCACAGTTCGTGGGTTCGAGCCCTGCATCGGGCTCCGTGCTGATGGCTCACAGCCTGGAGCCTGCTTCGGATCCTCTGTCCCCCTCTCTCTCTCTGCCCCTCCCCTGCTTGCACGCTCTCTCTCTCTCTCAAAAAATAAATTAAAATATTAAAAAAATAGAACCTAATCTCATGCGCTATGCCTCAAACAAACCTCATGTCGCCCTTGGAGATGCAGGTCGTAACTTCTACATCCAAAGGAGCGTATGGTGTCTGGAAGTGCCTTAAAAGGCCATTGTGTCCAATTAGCTTTCTAATTCCATGAAGGAATTTGTATTTCTAGCTTCGGGTCAGAACAGACTTTCTGAAGTCTTTGGAATGGCCTGGTTTACCAAGAGACTGGCCACACCAGGTGGCACTGGTGTTTCAGGATGGGGGGGGGCGGCGGTCAAAGCACGTATGGTTATTTTAAGTGGCTGTGGCTCTAGGAGGAATTTGTTTTACTCATTTCTGGAATCAAACACTTGCTCCGGAGCATTTCCCCACAAACAGCCCAAGCACGAGCTGCTTCCTGGGATTTTATGCTTGTCTCCACCCCAGGCGTCTCTGGGCAACACTCCACTTCTTTATTAGCGTCTACGTAACGATATAAAGCAACAATTCAATACCGGGTGGGTAAAATGATTTCTATCTCAGACAGAAAGACCGCCTAATATTATTAGTGATATTATCCTTTGTTGCCAGCACCTCAGCAGAAGAAGAAACACAGAAAGGGCAAGGAAGGAACCCCAGTATCTGAGAGACGCCTACGTAATTGATCTAATTTCTCCCCAATTGTTGCTGGCGTTGAACGCAGTTCATGGAAACATTTAGAATGTTTTCCTTCTTGTAGACACTTTAATTAGGGACTCGTCTTGGATTTTGAGTTTAAGAAATGTTCAATTTAATAAAATATTCATTTCCTTCCTTCCTTCCTTCCTTCCTTCCTTCCTTCCTTCCTTCCCTCTTCTGGTTTTGGCGTTAGGGTAATGCTGGCCCCAGAGAATGAGTTAGGAAGTATTTCCTCTGCTTCGATCTTCTGAAAGAAATTACAGAGAACTGATAGAGTTTCTTCCCGAAATATTTGGTAGAATTCACCAGTGAGTCCATTTGGGCTTAATTCTTGATAAATGAATGCTAGGATCAAATAAATGTGTGTGTGCGCACATGCGTGTGTTAAAGTACGCTCCACGCCCAACGTGGAGCTTGAACTCATGACTCTGAGATCAAGAGTCACATGCTCTATGGACTGAGCCAGCCAGGCACCCCTAAAATATTCATTTTATTTAGGGTTGAGTTGGTTGCCAAATACTGAGTCAGGTGGAAAAAATTCTGTATATGCGCACATATACATATACATGCACGCGTACAAATGTGTACATCAGGATAACCAGAAACTCTCATCCTGCATTATCAACAGAATTGCATAAAGTGCTGACTTCATCCCTGGTTGAATTGTTGCAATTTATCATGGTCCATAATTTTAGGAAATTCTCAGCTGTGCCGTTGAGACTACTATGTAAGTTACACGTATCTGAAGTACAGTTAAGGGTTATAGAGTTAAGAGTTTCTTTTAAGAAATTTAATAATGATTAGTCTGTTTGCTAGGGCTATATGCAAGTAGGTAGGAACAACACAGAACACTAAGCACATTATTTTAGAAAGGCTTAGGAGGCTCCTTCCGGTGTCTGTAAAGTCACCTTGTGATTTCTTAAATCAGCTATGCACAAGGCACCCACGTATTTATGTAGCAACTTTAAAGACTGCGTGGCTTGCGATTCTCGCAGGCTGACTCGGACCTGAGTTGGAGACCGGCACCATCCCTGCACGTGTCCTTCAGGCTCCCCACATCTTCCATCTGCTTCTGGGGTCCCCAGGGAGGAGCACCCTCCAGCTGCGGAATTTACCTTGACTCCAAATGATCCCATGAGCCATCCCCCCCCCCCCGGATATTGAGTATTTCTATTTATGCTCGCACTTAAATAAAGCTTATGAATATTTGCCATCCTCTTAAGGCCCCGATAAGAAAGAAAACCAAATCAGGAGTTAAGCGTTAATTTTCTTAGCAACTTGAAAAGATTAAGATCGCCCCTATTAGATTTTGGACCTTTGTCTTGCAAAGGTCTGATGAAAAAACACCAGCAAAAGCACACGCAAAGGAAACACACACCAAAAAAAAAAAAAAAAAAAAAAAAAAAAAAAAAAAAAAAAGCTGATTAGATTCAGGACATGCATAGAATAATTGTGCTTACCAGCTTGAGAGAAAGCTTCATGTAAAAATTGAAGAGGTAACGGGAAAAAAAGAGAGAGAGACAACACATCAGAAGAAGAGGAACTCGACCAGTTCCACCGTATTAACATAGCACATAAATTCACCTGTCGCTTGTGCAAATGGCTTGCAGCGGATCTGTGCAAACGTTCACAAGAGGGGCCGGCCCCTGCCAAAAACCTTCTTTTAGCTGCCACGTTGCCAGAGCAAAGAATAAAGACAGAAAAGGAGAGTTTCTGTTCACAGTTCTGTATCGGTCACATCAGCCTGGAGATGAGCGAAATTACGTTTGCAGTGGGTAACACATGCGGATAATAAAAGCCAAGAATAATCAGGTAGGCTTTTGTTCACCAAATTTCACATGGAATGTTTTACGCACAGCGGGGGTCTGGAGAGCAAGGACTTCCATAAGGTACAAGTAATCTATCCTAAGGAACTCTAATCACTGGCATTTCTTAGAGGCACCCACTCTCGAGTGGGTGAATGGGGGACCAGGGACCGGAAGTTGCTTGAGGAAACCATCCACAGGAGCCAGAAAGCCTCTCTGCACCAGGCTGGAGGCAGGACGTTGCTCTCTCCCACCTGAGCACCGCTCACCACCTCCTGCACCGTGGAAGGTGTATTCAGAGGCTCTCCATCCACTCTGAGCCCTACCCCCGGGGGTTACATAGCACTTGGGGAATTAACAGCAGCAGCCTTCTCAACTACCGAGGGACACTTACTCCTTGCTGTGGATTTCCTGGGAATTATCAGGACACAGCAGGTGCAATTCTGCTGGGCCTGCAGATTAGCAAAGGTATAGTGATTCCTCGACACAAAACAGATGACGAGGCATCTCCGAATTAGCAAACGAAACATTCGGTTCTTCGTTAACAGGGGGGACATGCTCTACGGCTATAAAGCAGTGTTTTGAGGGCGCAGTGCCTTTTTGCTTAGCTGTCGTCAATCCTAAAAGTTCCGGCAGCTGTAGTAGGATCAAAAATATGTTGGGGACAAAGCACCGAAGAAAGGGCCCTTTGATTTTAAGTGGCGAGTGGGGAGGGTGTTAAAATTCCTTAGCCAGATTTAAAAAATCTTATTCTTAAGATTAACTCAAAATGGACGCTTCTTTTTAAATAGGCAGGAAGCTTTTAAAGACATTGCCCTTATGGGGGAAAAAGAAAGACTTTGAAGGAAAGAAGTGGTCGGACAAAACTTTTGGGAGAACACGGTACACACAGGCACACTCGCGACTGTCTTGTGCGCCCCTCCTGTGAGCTTTAGCACAGATCAGTTTGTCACGACTTGGGTTCTTTACAGACAACACCGGGTGCACAGCAGAAAACTTTGCGAATATCTTCCCTAGAAAGCACACTACCACCTACAGATGTCTCCTCACACGTTATCGTCTTCAATGCTGCTAATTCAAAGAACTGGCATTTGAACTTCATACATTACCTGCTCTCTATTCGGCTACTTCGGTCACTTATATATGTATGCTAGTTATGTATTCTTCCTTAAGCATCCCGAAAAGAAGAATTCTAACATCAAACCTCATGGCAGGGGAATATCACCACTTCTTCAGAATGAAAACGAATCATGAGGACTGGAAACAAATCCGAGCACCAATAGGAAAATACCGAGTTTTCAAGACAAAATTCGATTTTCCGAAGTGGACAGTGATGGGTAATCTACATAAAGCACCAGCACGGTGCCACGTATTCTTGTAACGATTATTATAAACTGGTTTTCGGTCGTGAGTTGTAAGCCAGCCAGTTAGATCATTTAACATTAGAAACCGAATCATTTAAGAGAATCGTTTTCAAAGACGGCATTAAGTGCGCTGCGAGACACCCGGGGAACTAAGCAGCTGTCAGTTTCAGGCAACAAGTATGGAGCCTTGGAAGCCACACGTGTCAATAACACATGAGGGAACACAGAGCCAGCGGGTCCATGTGTTATTCTGCAGCCGCAGGTACTAACCTCAAGTACGAAGAAAGGGGACGGTGAAAATAAATACACGAGTAAACGTGTTTAAGGTCCATGGAAAGTCACGGTACTACTCTATGACCTTGCTCGTTGCTTCAGTGGTCGTTCTGGCTCTCCAAGCTTTATGGCATAACCCCCTTACGGATCCACCTGTTTCCGACCGGATCGTGAGCCCTCTTGCTACGCAACTGCCGTCCGTTAAGAGTGTCCTTCTCCCGGGACCACGCTCTGTGGCTGCGCTTATGGGTGAGACTCTGCCGTAAAGGCGCATACCCAGGGACATCGTCTCAGACGGCCGAGCTCAGCTCACTGGCATTTTTAGGCAGTTTGGTGGTTATTGGGAAGTTGGGTTCTCTTCCCCCCTCCCGCCCCAAGCTTTCCGGATGAAGGAGCTTGGGATTGCATTTATACTGAGAATTAGGCTTTTTCTGTGTCCAGGTCCGCCAGTGGAGAATTTCATTGCTGGGTCCCCAGTCTTGGTGCTGTCATAGGGGTTAGTGCCTGTGCTGTGACTGTATGACCTGGCCGACACATGGAAACTTACAACATAGTCCCTAGCTTCAAAAGCATACGTGGGCTTCCCTATCGTCCTCTTCATGAGTTCTTTGTGAAAACAGAAAGACTGAGTCTGCCAATAATCAGCAAGAGAACAAGATAAAATAAATAAAAAATTACAGTAACCATAAAACCGCAACATCCGACAAACGGCTGGTAAGGACTTTCCAAATCTTTTCATCCACTTTGAGGGGATTTTTCCATGCAACGAGCTCTCAAGCGTGGGGGAAAATATGTCCACGTTTTAGATTTAGAAGGCCCTTGCCCAGCCCAGGAAAAGAAATCTTAATTTAAGGCAATAAAATTACATCTGTAAATGGCAAACCGAGACCATACTTTCTAGTTTCATTTTTCTTACGGAAAGATGAAAACGTGGCTAATCATGCTCAGGTGACCTGCTGTAGAAATGTTCAGTGAAACAGAATTTTCTTGCAGATGCCAACGGCTTCCAACACCCTTCCCTGGTAGGGGTGCTTTACATCCAATTTGTTAAAAAATAATACATTAAAAAAAATAAAATGAAATTTGTTTCCCCAAACTTCAGATTGCTTTTTATTTTTGAACTTCCTAATCGTACTCCGGTCATGAGTTTCCTTTTTCTTTTTCTTTCCTTTTTGTTGACTGCTACTTCCTGAAGGAAGGGTCATCAAATGTGACCTTTGCTAAGAGCAGACTGACCAAAAGTTGAGGGAGGCAGAAATATGTTCCTATTTCCTTACTGATGTTTCCAGTCTGTATATGTGTGAGTTCACTCTCAGAAAAGCACACTCACTATTGAGGAGAAATTTTGTTAACCCTGTTTTTGCTGAGCACAGGTTTAAAGAGTAAGAAAGAAACTTCATTTTGCTGACCATTTTTTTTTTTTTTAAAAAGGGATTTTCCTTTAAATCCTCATAATAGCTGGTTTCTCATTTCACTGTGTTGAGTGTTAAATCTTTCCTAGCCATCTTTCCCGTACGCTTATTGATTACTGACGTTCTTTGGTCTTTTCCGAAACATTCAGAGAACAGCATGAGACACAGATTCAGAAACCATTTGCAACCGACAGGCTGTGTGGTGTTGACAGAATGGAAGAGACACAAACAAATGGGAAACAATCACGGATATTCAACATACTCCATTAGGAGACTCCAAAAGACCGTGCAGAGGGGTTTATTGGAAATATAATAAAGGAGTGCTCTGTAAAGGTTTTGGAAGTGGCCGAGGTGGCTTAACAGACTTACAGTTGATGTAAAACTTTATGCAGTCGAGCAAAAACACCCTGGCCAGATGTTGGAAATTCTTCCAGGAGTAAAAGCGGGATGAACGGGAGTGTTCAAAGCCAGCCTGATCGAGCCAGGGATTGAGAGCTCCTTATAGAGCTCAACGCGATCTGTCATCTACTTGTGATGCTCTATACTCTGCCTCCTAACAACGGCTCTCCTGAAGTCTTGCGGAAGTCAAATCTCTAATTCTTAACCTGACACGCTGGGTAACCTTAAAACAGAACAATCCCACCAACAATACAGATTCTTTGCATGCAACACTGGGATTCCCCGATGAAAGAAACTCTGCATACAAAGAAATAGGGGGGTTGTCCCTTGTTCTGTTTACTTATTTATTTTTAAAACATGGGACGCGCCGGGGCGCCTGGGTGGCTCAGTCGGTTAAGCGTCCGACTTCGGCTCAGGTCCTGATCTCGCAGTTGTGAGTTCGAGCCCCGCGTCGGGCTCCGCGCTGACGGCTCGGAGCCTGGAGCCTCCTTTGGATTCTGCGTCTCCCTCTCTCTCTGCCCCTCCCTCGCTCGTGTACTCACACTCGCTCTCTCTCTCTCTCTCAAAAATAAATAAATAAACATTTAGAAAAATGGAACGTTTCATGATTCTGTGTGTCACTCTCACATAGGGACCACGCTAATCCCCTCTGTATCGTTCCAATTTTAGCAGATGGGCTGTCCCTTGTTTTAAAAGGCAACAACTTAGTTGGCTGTTATTGACTCACACTCCTTTTTTACCCAAAGGAGGGGAAGAGTAACAATCACGTCGGTACAAGAACAACATCCCCCTGCCACCGGACGGCGATCCCCGAAGGTCAGGACAAAAGACCTTTACTGGATACGCCATCGCGCTATGTGTCTGTTTGCTCTTCATCGCCACGCTTCACTCGTTACTCGTCATGAAGAGTATCGGGGGCGTGGCTTAGAGGCCACTGATCGGTTAGATTTATTTGGGAGGCTACGGCTGACTCCATCTATTCCAATCTTTTCCCGTAAACCACACTGGTATCTACTTTTGGTTCCTGGATCAATTCCACAAGACCCCGTGCGTGAAGCCAGGCAACGGTAATCGGCGTGGCAAACTGGAGTATAAATGACCGCCCCTGGCGGGTTGACCGCGTGGTACCAGATTCTCCCTGAATGTGGATGTCGCAAAACCTCGGCATATGACGAGCGGGCTCTCTGGCTTTCATTCTGGCTCGCCGTCTTCCTAAGTTCATCTTTTTTTATGCCTTAGTTTTCTTGCCAGTAAGATAAGGAAACCTCGGTACCTAGGTTCGGAGGGCGGCTGAAGGAAAAGTAAATGAGTACACAGAACAGGGTCTGGTACATCACAAGCGCTCGATAAACGTCAGCGGCTTCTTACTTTCACCCTTTAAAGACAAATACTGCGTTCGGCCTCTTCCGGTCAACAGGTATTTTATCAGTCTTGTAAGTTCAGCCAAACAGCTAAAGAAACCACTGTAGGGGCGCCTGGGTGGCTCAGTCGGTTGAGCGTCCGACTTCGGCTCAGGTCACGGTCTCGCGGTCCGTGAGTTCGAGCCCCGCGTCGGGCTCTGGGCTGACGGCTCAGAGCCTGGAGCCTGCTTCCGATTCTGTGTCTCCCTCTCTCTCTCTGACCCTCCCCCGTTCATGCTCTGTCTCTCTCGGTCTCAAAAATAAATAAATGTTAAAAAAAATAAAAAAATAAAAAAAAAAGAAACCACTGTAAACTCATGGCATCTCCGCCCTCCGAACCCTGAGGCTCAGCCCAGAGAGAAGTGCCTCGGCGACACTCAGGTGGTTTTGGGAATTAACAAGCAAGTATTTTCTGAGCGTACAGTGACTTCCAATTCCTCATCTCGTCCGCCACTGGCTTCAGAGAGCGAACCGGAGTTTTCCTTTTTTGGTAAAATATTAATGACTTAGATGTTTTCAAAGGGAAGTGGAGAAAAGTCCTTCCGAAACGCGCCAAGGGCGCACAGAACCCCGGGCTGGCTGGCTTTCCCTTCTTCTTTCCGTCCATTCTGCTTCCTCCTTCCTCCTCCCCTCTTTCTATCGTTGTTCTTCTGTCTAGCTATGAGGAATCACAGGCCCTTACGGTTTCACGTTATGGGCACACACAACGGGTTCAACTCACAAACGAGATAAAGTGACGCAGAGCCAAACACGCAACCCAAGCGCACGAGAGAGACAGCATTCCGGAGCGGAACTTACCCCACGCTTTAGGCTCCTGAAGCAGTGGATTTTGGGTTTGGAGGTCATGAACTCGTTGAAGCGATGGGAGAGGGGTTCCTTTTGCTGCTTGGGAGACTGGGGGCCGTTGGGAACAGCAGTGGGTAAGGCAGAGGCAGGGGGAGGAGGGGGAGGCTGATGGGGGGATGTTAAAAGGGACATAAGCTACATGTGAGAGACGGAGCAGTGACAGAGTAAAATCAGAAACAAGAAGATAAGACACAAAACAAAAATAAGCATCAAATCATATTGGAAATCCAAAGCAAGTACAACGCAAAACGATCGACTATCCCGGCCATGGTCCAAAAGAAAACACTGGGGCGTGGGACGAAAGGGGAAGTTTTTAGTAAGTAGAAGCCACGAAAGAAGACCAAGGGATATCTGACCAGCAGCTCATGCAGACTTTCCACATGCAAACTAGGGCTTCTGGTTAGTTACGCCAAACCCGTTAGAGCCAGAAGGGCCAAGACTTCTAACCCGCCTACGCTAACAGAGCTGAGCTTGGGGGGAGAAAATGAAGGACCCGACAGCCTCTGCGAAGCACATAGCAAGTTATCCTGAGGCAAAAGCAGTCACGCGGCCTTGACCACAGCCGACGCCCAGGTTAGAGCGGCCATGCGCCTGCGCATCACACTATCAAAAGAAAACGAAAAAAATGGTCATGGGCGCACACAGGTTAACACGAGTTCAACACCGAGTTATTAACCCATGGAAGCGATTCCAATGAGATCTGCTGATAAATCGTTATCGGAATTCTGCGCGGTAACCCCTCTCCCAGCCGAGGCGACCGGGCGTCTGGGAGACTTAGCAGTGAAAGGCATGATGGGAAATGGCCGAGAGGTCAGTAGAGGTCAGGGTTAGCGTGGGCGACACGGTACAAAGTGGTAATGCATCGGAAGTCAGACAAATGGCCATGGCAAAGGTTCCACCACCAAAGAGAAATGATGGTTCAAAATAAAACAGCTCACTAGCTTTTCTTCCTGTGCATTCTGCGTTCTGTCTAAAATTCTTTGCTTGTTTGTTTTTAAAGGCTTAACAGAGAGAGTCAAAAATCGCCACACTTTATAAAACTCCTTTCACACCGGGTCCAACCGTCAGTACCTTATTTTTTTTGATGAAGGGCCACAACTTTCCTTTGGATTTGCCACCAAATTTCAGCTCCGGTTTGCCTTCTCCTCTGGAATTCGAGAGGCTGTTATCTGACACAGTGCGCTTCATCGGCTGAGTGTAATCCTCAAATTCAATGTCCCCGGGAGGCTCAAAGCCGGACTTGTAAGCTTCTATGACCAGCTGCGAATCCTGAAGTGACACCCACCAAACAGGAATGCATTTAAATACGTGCGAATACCTTTTACACAATGAATTATGATCATACAGCTGACCGTGTAAAGAATTTTGTCCAAATAAGGACTCACAGAATTGTATCTATATTGGTTAATAACAGATTTTTTTTCTAGTCAAACATATATATTTTTTTCTTTTTCTCTTGTTAAAAGTTTGTTTAAATCTTTATCTTTGAGAGAGAGACAGAGAGCAAGCAGGGGAGGAAGAGAGAGAGAGAGAGCCTGAAGCAGGCTTCAGGCTCCAGGATGTTAGCCCAGAGCCCGACGCAGGGCTCGAACTCACAAACCGTGAGATCATGACCTGAGCTGAAATCAAGAGTCGGGCACTTGACCGACTGAGCCTCCCAGGCGACCCTCCAGAAATATTTTTATAACTAGAAAGACTTAGTGCCATTTGTAAAGGTATGTGTCTAATGGAGATGGGAGAATACTTTTAAGAACCACCTGTCCACATATGGAGAAACAAATACTAAGGAAGAATGACTTTGCTAAAAGCAGGCGGAAAAAAATGAACGGCTGTTACGCAATTCCCTTGAAAACTACAGTAATACAAAAGTCTGGTTCTCACCAGAAATTCCTAAGGTAATTTAGCACCCCCCCAAAGTCAAAGCCAAGAGGAGATAATCGCTCTCATTTCTTTGGTTCATTGTGGTTCAGGGGTTTTAATTCATCGCATGATTTTTCCTTATGTATGCATTTGTTCACAGTCCCAAAGGCAAGCTCCCTTCTGTTTTTCCTCTACTGTATCCCCAGAACCTGGATGGTGCCTGGGGAGAACCGTGGGCAACAAATGTTTGCTGAATAAATCAATGAACTCTACGGCGTGCACGCTGCTAGGAACTCTGGGTGCCTCACCTTCTCAGGGTCAGAGAGCGCAGACAAACGTGTGAGGCAATCACAGCCATAATGTCATAGAAAGATAGATGTATACATAAAATATCACAGGGGCGCCTGAGTGGCTCAGTCGGGTAAGTGTCTGACTTCAACTCAGGTCACGACCTCACGGTTCATGAGTTCGAGTCCCACGTCGGGCTCTGTGCTGACGGCTCAGAGCCCGGAGGCTGCTTCGGATTCTTGTCTCCCTCTCTCTCGGCCCTGCCCGCACTCACACAGTCTCGCGCTCTCTCAAAAACAGATAAGCATTTAAAAAGTTAAAGAAAGTAACTATAGAGAAGGCCATCTAGAAAGATCTCAGTTCTTTTCTTTTCTTTTATTTATTTTGAGAGAAAGAGAACGAGGGACAGGCGCAGAGAGAGAGCGCGCGAGAGAGAATCCCAAGCAGGCACCACCCAGTACAGGGCTTGAACCCTCGAACCGCGAGAACATGACCTGAGCCAGAGTCAGACGCTTAACTGACTGAGCCGCCCAGGTGCCCCTGGGAAGATCTCAATTCTCTTTTTTGTTTGTTTTTATTATTTTAAAATTTTGTTTTCATGTTTATTTTTGAGAGAGGGAGAGACGGAGAGAGAGACAGAGCACGAGCGGGGGAGGGGCAGAGAGAGAGGGAGACCCAGAACCCAAAGCAGGCTCCAGGCTCCGAGCTGTCCGCACAGAGCCCGACGCGGGGCTCGAACTCACAGATCACAAGATCATGACCTGAGTGGAAGTCAGACGCTTAACTGACTGAGCCACCCGGGCACCCCAAGATCTCAATTCTTAATACAAGCCCACATTTTAGCAACTATTTTAGCTACTACCTACTTTGTAGATGGGCCATAGACTGCGGATTATCTCCTTTGTTTTTCTTTTAATTTTCTTTAAATGTGTATTTATTTTTGAGAGAAAGGGAGAGAGAGAGAGAGAGAGAGAGAGAGAGAGAGAACGAGTGGGGAGGGGTAAAGAGAGGAAGACACAGAATCTGAAGCAGGCTCTAGGCTCTCAGCTGTCAGCACAGAGCCCAACGTGGGGCTCAAACCCGTGAACCATGAGATCATGACCTGACCCAAAGTCGGACACCTAACCGACTGAGCCAGCCAGGCGCCCCAGACCACCTAACTTTTGACCTCTGAGATCTCTGAGACGTAGACAGGACAGGGCACCATTTTATGAAGACTCTTTAAAGGGATGGTGTGGGCCCTTCTCTATATTCTGCTTTCAGGAAGTCGAACGTGATGGCTGGAGCTCCGGAAGCCACGTTGAGTTTGAAGGTCACATTGTCAAAAGCTGTGAGCTAAGAGGAGCCCGGGTCCCTGAGGTCTTAGAGACATCTGTCCACGCCACGACTGGACCCTCTGCCTGCAGACATCCTTTACGTGACAGGGGAAACAATCCCCCTTGTGTAAGACACTACGCTTCTGGTCACACGCGGGGAGATGAACGCTAGCAGAGTCGGATCCACAAGCCCGGGTGTGCCAGTGAGCACGCCGCTGTGCTCTAGCGAAAACGTGGCCATGTGAAAATAAGTGGAGACCGACCTCACATAAATAAACCAGTGGGAACGCTTAAGTAATCGTGTGATTCTGACACTGCATTAAGGGGGAGAGGGGACATCCGGTTTGTTGGAGAGCTGGGGGCTTTAGGACCTCCTACCCCATTTAAATAAATAATCACCTCTTCCAAATCTTTGCTCAAACGTCACTCCTTGGTAGAATACCCGACAGGCACTTCTAACACCCTTTCCTACCTCATTTTCCCCCAAGTGCTCATTCTGGTATTTTATTTTATTGCATTTTATTTTAGAGAGCACACAAGCTGAGGAGAGGGGGACGGCGGGGGGAGAGAGACAGAGAGACAGAGAGAGGGAGAATCTTAAGCAGGCTCCGTGCACAGCGCAGAGCCTGACGCAGGGCTCGATCCGACGACCCTGGGATCATGATGTGAGCAGAAACCAAGAGTCGGATGCTCAAGTGACTGAGCCCCCCGGGGGCTCTGTGCTCATCCCGTTTTAACACTCGTTGACTTTGCTACGGTCCGTCTCCGACTTTAGAACTGTGCCCGGCACTTGCGAGCGAGTGGGCAGATCCAGACGTGTGCCAGGAACGGTGCTGGTTTTAGAAATAAAAACAACAAGGTGGTGGGCTTGAGGGAAAGAACATGGGCTTCGGAGGGTGTAACAGCGGCCAAACATGAACAGGCGGAGAGCGAGAGCGTGTGATAAAAGGAAAAAGGGCGACAGAAACAGCAAAGATCAAAGCAGCAGGACCACACGTGACTGTGCTAAGAGCCGAATCTGCCGAAGAAGATAAACTTGAAACACGCTGCGAGAACAGGGCAGGCGGAAAGCAATGTGCAAGGAGAGGTGATATACAGGGATTAAGGAATATCTCACGCTTGAATTCTCAAAAAAAAAAAAAAAAAAAAAAAAAGCAAATTGAAGCATTCATTCAAGGAACACCGAAGGTTGAGGGAGTAAGCCAGGCAGGTGACATTCCAGGCAGAGGAACAGCAAGGTAGGAGCATCCTTTTGAGCTCACGAGGAAGACCGCATTGGGGAGAACAGAGACTAGGCGACGTGGGACGGATAAATGGGGAGGGAGGGCGTTCCAGATGGTTCAGGGCGTCGAGGCCCCAGTGGCTTTGATTTTTTCCGGGAGACAGAAGCCCTGTGAGGGCCCTGAGCAGAGGAGACATGTGACCTGGCTTATTGTTAAAAAGAAAAAAAAAAAAAAAAAAAAAAAGAACCCTCTGGTCTCTGTGTTAAGAATGAACGGGGGTGGGGGACAAAGGTGGAAGACTAGTTAGAGGTCTCCTGCAGTCATCCGGGCTCGTCCTGCCCAATCCGAGGTGATGGAGATCTTGGATCAGGAGAGGTGGTGAGAAGGGTGCGGGTTCTGAAGGGAAAGCCAGCAGGATGGACTGATAAGTTGAAGCAGGTGTCAGAAGTGGGGGGGGGGGGGGCGGGCATCAAAGATGATTCCAAGATACACATCACTGGAAGGACAGAAATGCCGTAACGGAGGCAGTGCGGACCCCGGAAGGCGCGGGTGTGGCCAGACAGGTCTGGAGCTCCATTTTGGATACACTAAGCTTGAGGAACATACTGGACTTCCAAGAGGAGAAGCCACTGGGCAACTGAATGAATGAACCTGCGGTGGAGGGGAGAGTCCAGGCTGGGATCGTAACATGTGTGATTCATACTTGAGATGGGACTTAACACTCCAAGAGTCTACGGATTGCTCCAAGGAGTCAATGGGCAGAGTTCAGAGATCCGAGATCAAAGCCCGGGGGTACTTCCCCTTCAATGGTAAGAAGAAAGAAAAACACGAATAAGCAAAGGAGACTGAGGCAGTGAGGAAAACCCATCACGTTATGGTTTCCTGGGAATCACGTAAAGGAAGAGTAAGTGGGGGGGGGGGGGGCCAAGTGGGCGCCGGTGCTCCTAATACTTCAAGGACTTGAATAAGAACTTGAATGAAGACCTAGAAAAGACCCTCGGAGGGGCGCCTGCGTGGCTCAGTAGGCTGAGCGTCCGACTTCGGCTCAGGCCGTGATCTCACGGCTTCTAGGTTCAAGCCCTGCATCGGGCTCTGTGCTGACAGCTCAGAGCCTGGAGCCTGCTTTGGATTCTGTGTCTCCCTCTCTGCCCTTCCCTGCTCATGCTCTGTCTCTCTCACTCTCAAAAATAAACAAACATTAAAAGAAAGAAAGAAAGAAAGAAAGAAAGAAAGACCCTTGGATTTAGCAACATAAAGGTCACAGGTGAGAAAGAATTATCAGTGATATAATGGAAAACAAGGATCCCATAATGGGAGAAATAGCCTATAAATCCAGGGGACTCACAATTTCTTAGATAAAACCTATAAAGGGAAACCCATCCTTCAGACATGATCTGATAAATTTCAAGGAAATTTCAAGGAAAAAGAAATTTCCAAGCTTCTTACTATAAGAAATTTAAACCAGGCTTGTTTCAGATTTTCATCAATGCCAGAAGTAATGAAGCTAAGGAAAAAAGTCAAGAACTGACCCCACTTCTAAAAAGTTTTTTAATGTTTATCATTTTTGAGAGAGAGAGAAAGAGAGGGGTGGGGAGGGGCAGAGAGAGAGGGAGACACAGAATCGGAAGCAGGTTCCAGGCTCCGAGCACAGAGCCTCATGCGGGGCTCGAACTCATGAGCCGCGAGATCATGACCTGAGCCGAAGTCGGACTGAGTCACCCAGGCGCCCCATTACTATTTCCCTTTAAAAGGTCCCTCCCCACAGTATTTTATTGGTGACCGTTGACATTTTAAATAGGGAGATTAGACAAAGCCTCACGGAGACTTGATTTCCCTCTCTGAGCCAGGCATCGATGAGCCACCAACACACTTTTACCAAAACCGAGATGTATGAAATTGATAAAGCAATGGCAGTAAGGAAATGAACCAGGCACTCGCTGCATGGAAAAACTTGACTGCATGGAAACCAATTTGACAATAAATTTCATATATTGAAAAAAAAAAAAAAAGAAAGAAAAACTTGACTGCGTGGACGCAAGCCCAGTCACGTGTGTCTAAACTGTCTTTCCCTTCAGATGCTTAAAGGAGATAAAGAAAACCACCATCAAATAAAGAAATTTTCAGCTTCAGGAAAGGCTGGTTTGATCACTTGTGACTCCATGTGGGCACAACGTAGTTCTGTGAGGGAAACGCCATTAATTCAGAAGCATCAGTAATTTTCCCCCCAAAAGTTGGCTGAAATCCCCGAAGAAGAGGGCTCTTGGCAAACAGATTTACTAAAACAGAGGTCGAGGAATCCTAACATGAAAAAAATATGCCTGCTACTGGAACTATTCCCCCTAAAAACACTTACCATTTAACACATTTGGAAGTATTTCTGCACTTTGGATTGACGAGAGTTTTTTGTTTTTTTACACGCATGGCCTTAAATGGTAACACACATATTCTCAGAGCAATGAAAAATCTACATGCTGAGATATGTTCATACAGAAAAGACGGCTTTGATCCCTCGCCTGGACTCATTTTAAGACACTCCTATGACAAGGAAGACTTACGACATCGCTTTTTGTTCAATACTTGGTTTTGTAAATTAATGAATGTTTGTAAAAGCCTATGCTGGTGTTCTAGTTGATACTTTTATTGAGGGAAAACAGGTTCCTAGGAAAGGAATCCAAACGAATGACACTGGCCCTAAGCAGTGTTCTCAGACGGAGACGGTGTTGCCCTGTAGGGGACATTTCGCAACGTCTAGAGACCGTTGTGACCATTACAACTTGGGAAGGGGTGCTTCCGGCATTTGGTGGGTAGAAACCAGGGATGCTTCTGAACACCCTTTAGTGCTCACGACGGGCCCCTACGATAAAGAACTACCTGGCCCGAAACGTCAGTAGTGCCTTTAAGAACCAGATCCCGATGTGGGGGGTTATTCAGCCAACTGACAAGAAAGCCATTTAATTCTGCGATGTCTCAGACTGATCTGTGTCTCCCACAAAAGAAGTTTGAGAGCTGAATCCAAAACCCTGAGGGATGAAGAGAACACTCGAAAGCGGTGTAACGGCTGCTCAAAGTACTGGTGATCACGGGAAGCAACTCCCCACCGCGAGATGACCCAGTGAGGTCGCTGGAGACGGTGGCGAAGAAATGGTGGAACCAGAGATACTTGGTTGTAAGTTAAGTCCAAGCTACAATACTTACGTTCTTCTGATCAATCGATTCGGCCGCCTTTACTATTTCATCCAAGCATTTCCCAATGATCGGAATCACCTGCCGATCAACTTCTGCGTAGGTCTTCATTGACTCCCCAATCCTCAGTATCCTCCTTTCCTCCATCTCCTGTATTTTCTGCAACATGAGATTTTGTATGAAATTAACGTAGTCCATTCTTACTTACGGGAGTTGCCTTCAGTGGCGCGGTTACCTCTAGCAAACAGTCCAGGAGGGAAACAGGTCCATCGACAGGGTTCGAGCTAGACAACCATTGTAATCATTGCCTCCACGTTCACCAGCTGTACACGTTATCCTATGAATCGTCAGGCTGCCCAAATGTATCCAGTAAAACCTTGGATTGCGAGTAACTTTGTCCTGCACGTGTTCCACGAGACAAGCAAACATCTCTAATAAACTTTAACTTGATAAACGAGCGACGCCTTGCAAACAAGTAGTACACGATGCCGAGTGTCACAGGATCGCAACTGAGCCAATGGTTCCTAAAACTCGCTTTGATACACGAGTGCTTTGGATTGCAAGCACGCTTCTGGAATGAATTATGCTCGCACACCAAGGTTTTACTATACTTTATAGGATTCCATTCCAGCTTCATTGAGAACCCCAAACTCAAGTGCCTTTCGTGCGTAGACACTAAGACACAAATACTTGTTATGTTCCCTACAACTGCACGCAAGTCATAAAAGAGTCCCAAAGCGGGAGAACACGTATGCATCTTTCTTCACGCCATTTCCGACAACCTAAAGTAGCCCAAAGAGAAACAATCCAGAGAAAAGTTCTGTCCTTTGTTCAAATCCTACAACCTTAGGCATTCCGCTAGGACTCCTCAGGTTAAGTTGGCATTTCAGAACCACAACTGTCCTTTCAGCGAAAAGGGCACTAATCTAAGAATTGCAAATTCTCAAACTGGCCAAGAAAGGCTGCAGGTACCAACCGAGGACGTCGGGAAAGGCCAACTGATCAACCTTGAGGTTAATGTTCTAGTTCACCTTGGTGCCAGTCAAGGCTTGATCCGGACGCTTTAAAAAATGGCTTCAGTGCCAGGAAATTTAGAACTCTATATAAATACTCAGCATATAAGCCCAGCCATCGTGATTCCAAGGCCACGTGGCTCTCAAAGCAAGGCCACCTCGGGAGGTCCGAATCACTTACCTGAAATATGTTGGGGATGTGAGTATGGTAATATTCGTGCTGCTCGTGGTTGAATTTCTGGAGAATTGACGAGTAATCAGCTCTGCTGTCCTCGGCCATTTGGTGACGTACTTGAGCTTGCTGACGTGCCTTGGGGCCAAAAAATGAGAACACCCCCATGTTTAATGAATACAGTAAAGGGCCTTGGACCGCAAACCGGAGGGATCTGCAGTCAAACTGACCTCAAGTGTGTTATATGTAGCAGGTGTTATTTTCTAGAAATTGTTGAGAATTTGAATTTGGCTTAGGTAAGGATGTGAACCCTAGTTTCTCACAAGCCCTACCATTCTCTATTGTCTTAACTTGGCATTACTTGCTAGTTCAACACAAGCACCGCCATTCTGTATTGTCTGCACTTGGCCCAGTTGACGCATTTATGTCACCTAGACGGCCCTTGTGGGAACTTGCTTCTCTATATATCTATATTGATCTATATAGTTTTTTGAGGAGGGGATGGGGGAATCCGTAATTTTTTTAACTCAATTCTCAATGGAGTTCATGAATTAAAAAGGCATATGAACCACTGATCTATATGTATATGGGCCTTTTCTAAAACTCACCACAAAGTTGGTGATCATTTTTACTTAAAAAAAATTTTTTAAGTAATGTCTACGCCCAACATGGGGCTTGAACTCACAACCCAGAGATCAAGAGTCGCATGCTTCACTGACTGAACCATGGAGGTGCCCAGGTATTTACTTTTAGTATATAAAGTATACAGTTTAGGGGCACCTGGGTGGCTCAGTCGGTTGAGTGCCCGGCTTTGGCTCAGATCATGATCTCACAGTTTGTGAGTTCGAGCCCTGCATCCGGCTCTGTGCTGACAGCTAGGAGCCTGGAGCCTGCTTCTGATTGATTCTGTGTCTCCCTCTCTCTCTGCCCCTCCCCCGCTGGTGCTCTGTCTCTCTCTCAAAAATACACGTTAAAAAAAAACTTTTTTAGGGGCGCCTGGGTGGCGCAGTCGGTTAAGCGTCCGACTTCAGCCAGGTCACGATCTCGCGGTCGGTGAGTTCGAGCCCCGCGTCAGGCTCTGGGCTGATGGCTCCGAGCCTGGAGCCTGTTTCCGATTCTGTGTCTCCCTCTCTCTAGGCCCCTCCTCCGTTCATGCTCTGTCTCTCTCTGTCCCAAAAATAAATAAAAAAACGTTGAAAAAAAAAATTAAAAAAAAAAAAAACTTTTTTAAAGTATACAGTTTAAAGAAGCAGTAAATGTGGCACCCTCTTTGTGTTTTTGTCTGTATATGTACATGTATGTGCTATTTTGTATTCTACTGCATTGATTTTCTCCTAAATAATCAATAATAAAATTCATACATTAAAAAAAAATTTTTTTTAATGTTTATTTTTTTAATTAAAAAAAATTTTTTTAACGTTTATTTATTTTTGAGACAGAAAGAGACAGAGCATGAACGGGGGAGGGTCAGAGAGAGGGAGACACAGAATCTGAAACAGGCTCCAGGCTCTGAGCTGTCAGCACAGAGCCCGACACGGGGCTCGAACTCACGGACTGTGAGATCATGACCTGAGCCGAAGTCAGACGCTTAACCGACTGAGCCACCAAGGCGCCCCAAATGTTTATTTTTCATTTTTGAGAGAGAGAGACAGAGCATGAGCAGGGGAGGGGCAGAGAGAGAGGGAGACACAGACTCCAAAGCAGGCTCCGGACTGAGCTGTCAGCACAGAGCCCAACGCGGGGCTCGAACTCACGAGCTGTGAGATCACGACCTGAGCCGAAGTCCGATGCCCAACTGACTGAGCCACCCAGGCGCCCCTTTGTTTCTCTTTTCTAATTCACGTTTTGGTCAATCACACACTTGCCAGAAAGGGGCAATCACTGATGAATTACAGAATCGATATAATAATAATTATTTTAAATATTATATATAATATAATAATAATAATGATTATTATTATTTTAAAGTTCAAACAAGAATGTCTGTAAACTGGGAAATCATCCACAAGCACCGCCAATTGTTACGCTGGTGATCCCACCTTGGATTCATCTAGCACTTTCGAGATGTCTTAAGCAATATGACCTCACGAATCTCTAACGCAGCCTGAGGTTCGTGCGGGGAAACACTCCCCGCCCCCCCCCCACGCCCCCGCAGACAAAGAGGTGGCTTGGCCTGCAGGTGACACGACCACTGCTACTCGGGGCCAAAAACCCACCAGGAAGAGGGCCCTGTTCCAGCAAAACCCAGGGAACGTTCCCGTTTGTTTTCCATTTTGCTTGGTGTTAACTAAACCCCACGGTTTTCAAAAAGGACGAAAGAGAACACGGACACGTTCAACTGCAAAAGCCATGCCCCACTTTCGGTCTGACGGCTGGCCCCGCCCACTCTCAGACTTGTGGCCTCGCGCGGTCCTTTATGGCTTCCTGCCTCTGTGACTTGAAGGCTCCACCTGAGTTTCCACTTCCTTGACACATTTCACTCATCTGCGCATTGGTCAAGGCCCAAGGTGCTCATTCAGAGCTTGCTTCCTTTATTGTCTTCTCAAACGAAGGTTAACAGGATGAGTCTTTCCAAACCGATTTCCCTATTACCAGGGGCTTTGTAGTTTCTCAGGGCTTCGAGGGATCTCAACACCATTTTCTCCACGTCTCGCGTTCCCTTGGTTACTTCGACTGCCACGTTCTTCCTCTTTGTCGGCACCCTGTTAACTCCCTTCCTGACCATACGCTCCGGCGTCTGCTTCTGTGTCCACTAGTAAATATTTTAAGCTGGTCCCCCAAATGTGAAGATCCTGGCCACCCTCAAAAATCCCTTCCAATAGACACTAGCCCTCCTCTGTGTAGATAATAGCTTTCCCACCTACGTGCGTGCCATCTGTCCCCCGAACGCTTCTGACACAAAAATCCTTTTAACTCTTTCAATTACTTAAGGGTTTTTATCATTTATCATCTTGTTGTGAATGTGAAAAAAAAAAAAAAAAAAAAGAACCGAGGAAATTCCCAGGTAGACCTCAAACTTCTAAAAAAGTCTCTATTTCCTTTACATACCTTTCTCAAAAATTCAAGGCAGGGGCACGGGGTGGTGTTTCCTCCCCTCCTTTGTAAGCCAGATGGAGTCCCCTTTATTTTGGAGAAATTATTCTACCTTGGTGAATTTTTATTTATTTTTTTTCAATATTTATTTTGAGAGAGGGAGGGATAGAGAGCGAGCAGGGGAGGGGCAGAGAGCGAAAGGGAGAGAGAGAATCCCAAGCAGGCTCCGCACCGTCAGCACGGGGCCCGTTGCCGCGCTTGAACCCATGAACCATGAGATCATGACCTGAGCTGAAACCAAGAGTCGGATGCTCAACCGACTGAGCCACCCAGGCGCCCCTGGTGAATTTTTATTTTTTTTTATTATTATTTTTTTCCACGCGTAAGTATGTACGTACACACATGTGCGCGCGCGCACACACACACACACACACACACACACACACACACACACACACAGAATCAAGCTTCCGGACAATAAACCCATTCTTCTCAATCCCAGCAACCAGCTGCTTGGAATTAATTCCCACTTATGGAATCCCGGGCCCGGGCATGTGCCATCGTTCCGACCAAGTTTTACTATGGAAAATCTATTTTTGATAGGTTTATTTTGTTGGGTTTGTTTTGCAATGGAACTTAAGAGTCTCTCTCTTAGGGGCGCCTGGGTGGCTCAGTTGGTTAAGCGTCCGACTCCGGCGGCTCGGGTCATGATCTCACGGTTTGTGGGTTCGAGCCCCGCGTCGGGCTCTGTGCTGACAGCTCAGAGCCCGGAGCCTGTTTCGGATTCTGTGTCTCCCTCTCTCCCTGCCCCTCCCCCACTCATGCTCTGTCTCAAAAATAAATAAACATTAAAAAAAATTTTTTTAAAAAAGCATCTCTCTAAAACTAGAGTCGGGTCAGTTACTCATGATTATAAATACATTTAAAAAAATATGTTTAAACGTGCTTTCAAAAACTTATCTGGAGTAACCGGTTAAGTAGCTAGAAATTTTAAGAGGGTATCTCCCAGACTAAGCCTAAATGAAGATCAGAAGCGTCCTTGTTTCTATCTCTGTGTAAGTCAGTCTAAAAATAGCGACTATTATCTTAAAGAGATACTTCCTTCCCAAACCAGACCATACGCTGTATCTTGCAATTCAATTAAAGCTCTCGTTCTAAGAATACAAGCCAGCGCATCTTATAGCGACATGACCGTAGGGCAGAAGTTCAGAGGATTTTTTTTTTATGAGTCAGTCACAGAATTTAGAGAAAATATTCTAAAAAAGTCCAGCAGGACCACAAGGGCCTGAGGCTGTAAATCGCAGCCATCGTTGAATAAGGGTCTGGACCACTTTCACTGTCAATCAGAAAGGCTGCATTTAAACTTGAGAATTTCCTTGACCAACCCTTGGGAATCTCCCCAAATGAATCCGCACAGGCCTGCGTGTGTATGCTCAAGCATGACTTCACAGCTCGGTGGTTGCTCCACACAGCCCCTTCTCTCCTGTCCTATGGAAACACAGCTGTATTGCCTAAAAGGTCAGAGGTGGAGTTTCTAAATAAAGAAGACAGTATTTTAGAAACTGAACTGCTGACCGATGCTTCGAAATCCTAATGGGTTTAGAGATAAAAATACTGTAATCCATTTAGTTAGTCAAATTTAGACGATTCGCACTGGCCAAAACGTGCAGCCATTTGCTGTCCAGTGCAGTGTTATTCTCTCCCTTAATATTTCAGATGTTAAGGGACAGAACAACACTGCTGGCTGAGTCCCCGTTGTCACGAGCAGAGAATACAGGCTGTATTAAGAAACTCGTTCGCGGGGCGCCTGGGTGGTGCAGTCGGTTAAGCGTCTGACTTCAGCCAGGTCACGATCTCGCGGTCCGTGAGTTCGAGCCCCACGTCGGGCTCTGGGCTGATGGCTCAGAGCCTGGAGCCTGTTTCCGATTCTGTGTCTCCCTCTCTCTCTGCCCCTCCCCCATTCATGCTCTGTCTCTCTCTGTCCCAAAAAATAAATAAACGTTGAAAAAAAAAATTAAAAAAAAAAAAAAAAGAAACTCGTTCGCTTTCACGTGGGGAACATGGCTGATCTGCTTAACAAATGATACCTTCTGTCTTTTACCAGCTGCTCGTGGCTTCTGACCTTTTCACAAAAATGGGCAAATACGCATTCGTTCCATTTATATATTTATTGTTAACAAGCAGAGAGACTGGTTCCTTTTTTGAGCAACAGTTAAATGACCTCAGACCTCCCAGATCGACAGGCAATGCTGCTCCTCAAGTGAGAAACCATTTAGTGCAGCGGTGCTCAGAGGTTTGGGGAAGCCGTCTTCTCCTTTGTTAAAAGCGTGTAACAGAACAAATTTGAAAGGCCCATCCTTTCCTAACCCCAAATCTGGGAACGGCAAAGAGGAATATTTGGCATTTACCACTGGGGAGCTCAAACGACAGTAGGTGTTCTCCAGAGCACCTGCGCTTGTGATGTTTATTTCATTATTTTATTCATTTATTTATTCTTAGAGATTCTTTCCTTTTTAATGTTTTTTATTTATCTTGAGAGAGAGAAGGACCATGAGTCGGGGAGGGGCAGGGAGAGACGGAGAGAGAGGATCCCCAGCGGGGCTCGATTTCACACGAGATCGTGACCTGAGCCGAAATCAAAACTTGGGACGCTGGGGGCGCCTGGATGGCTCAGTCGGTCGGGCCACCGACTCTTGGTTTCGGCTCCGGTCATGATCTCGCTGTTCGTGAGTTTGAGCCCCACGTCGGGCTCCACGCTGGCAGTGCGGAGCCTGCTTGGGATCTCTCTCTCCCTCTGTCTCTCTGCCCATTCCCTGCTCACTCTCTGTCTCTCTCGAACTAAATAAAACTTAAAAAAAAAAAGTCAGACGCATAACTGACTGAGCCACCCAGGTGCCCCAGTGTTTTCTTTCTTTCTTTTTTAGTGTTTTTTAAATTTATTTTTGAGACAGAGAGAGACAGAGCATGAGCAGGGGAGGGGCAGAGAGAGAGGGAGACACAGAATCGGAAGCAGGCTCCGGGCTCCGAGCCATCAGCACAGAGCCCGACGCGGGGCTCGAACCCACAGACCGTGAGATCATGACCCGAGCCGGAGTCGGACGCTCCGCCGACTGAGCCACCCAGGCGCCCCCCTCCGATGTTTCATTTCATTAACATAAAAAGAAGCCAAACGTATTTTAGGCTGGACGGAAAAGAGGACTAAATCGAGATGTTATTCGGAATCACCATTTGGTATCACTGCCAGGCTACCCACCATTATTATCCAGTAGCTGGCGACCCGAGGTAGCTCCACTGTTGGGGGCAAGACGGGCCGGACCACTACCACCAGGATTGAGCCAGATGGCTGGATGGCCTGGGCTGAAGCCACAGCATGGATCCAGTGGGGCTCCTGGCTGCAAATTCACCCATCTTCAAACTACCTCAGCCGCTGGCTTAGTATCACAGATAAAACTGGGGCGCCAGGCTGGCTCAGTTGGTGGCGCGTGCGACTCTTGATCTCCGAGTGGCGAGTTCGAGTCCCACCGTAGGCATAGAGGTTACTCAAAAAAAAAAAAAAAAAATCCTAAAAAAATATACTGCAGATCAAGTGACAACCTACACATTTAAAGACCTGGGTTCTCTGCCTCTGTCCATCCTTTTTCACCTGATTACAAAAATTTGCTTGCTGCAAATGATTCCGATTTACAGAACTCCGCGGTTTAGAAGTAAAAGTCCCTGCACATTCAAACCCTCGGACAATCGCTGGGAACATGACAACCTGGAATCCTTCATTTGTGAACTGCGCTAACTACTGAGAGGAGGTAAGACAGCCTGGGGCAAGTCACTGGAAAGTTCCAGAAGCACAGCTGCAGTGCTTCTAAATGACACCAGCACATTACAACGGCCCCCAATCGACAGCTGGCAAAGCCATTCACCATATTCTCAGAGTGGCGAAGAGCCCTAAGCACTAGACACGCTTCCTTTGGACCCGGCTGGGTTCATAAGAAGTACACACACTGTGGCAGCAAACAAGGGAGGAAGAGGCCACTGAATACTCTGACCTATTTTCTGGGTATTTTCGAGATGCATAAAAACAGCAACCAGTCGAGAATCCCTGAAAACTTTCACTGTTATACTGGATGTCTCTAGGATTTGTCTGTGATTAGGAGGCGAACTCATGTTCCCTAGTCCTTGACTTAGCAATTCTACTTCTGGGAAGTCATCCTAATGAAATTCTTTTATTCATTCAAACATTCATTCATTCATTCATTAAGTTATCTCCACACCCAATGTGGGGCTCAAACTCATGACCTTGACTAAGGTCAAGGGTCGCAGGCTACACTGGCTGAGACAGCCAAGAGCCCACTGCCCTGCCAATGAAATCACTTTAAATGTCCACAAGTGATGCTCATCGCAGTATTATTTACACTAGACGATAATTTGAAACAAATGCTCAGTAATGTGATTGGTTAAATATATGTCATATCCTTGATGGACTAAGTGTAGCCTGCTTAAAAAAAAAAAGTAAGAGCACTTAATGATTCGGAAAAGTGAAAGCTGTATGTGATCTAAAAAAAATGTTAAGCTTTCCAAACAGCATTTACAGCATACTTTGGTGACTGTAAAAATAAAACATTAATAATTAACAGCGATCACTTCTGAAAAGAGTGATTAAGAAATATTTTATTTTGCCGAAAAGATTAAAGAAACACATTCTAATGGTGAATTGCAGAAACTTAAAGATGGAAGAGGTATGGCTTGCCTTTGAGAGAAAGAGAGAAAGAAAGAAAGAAAGAAAGAAAGAAAGAAAGAAAGAAAGAAAAAGAGGAAAGGAAAGGAAAGGAAAGCAAAGCTCTTAAAAGATAATGTAGTAGGAAAGATACTAACAAAGGAAGAGATGAAAATTTTCTCTGTCTGGAGCAGTGTATGATAAATGGCATTGGTTAAATTTCCCAGCAAACTGTTGCATCGAGAATACATTTTCGAGTTCAAGACTAAGAATGCATTTAAAAATTCCTATTCAGACAGAGTGCTGGGAGCTTTTTGTTGGAGACTTCCAGGCTGGGGACTTGCCAAAACAATGAGTCTGTCTTTGATAAATTATAAAGGCAGCTAAAATACAAAACAGAGAAAAACTTCAAAATAAGTTAACCAAAGAAATATGCTTGAAAAATTTCAGCAATTTCCTGATTCTTTTTTAGCAGTCTTACAACTTCTAGCCCCAGCGTATTATAAGTTACTTTGGGCCATAGTCACTGAAATAGAAGGAGAGAACACAGAAAAGATAGCAAATGAGACCAGCATCTCAATCCCACATGGGCCATTCAGTTGCTAAACAGTTTTAAGAAAAGGCCTTCTGTTCCCCTATACCCTGGTTGCCTTATTTGAAAAGTAGAATTGGAAATATCTATTTACCAAAGGTGAGTGACCATTTCTGCTGAAAGGGAAGCCAATGCTGATAGCGTTCATCTTGATGTTGGCACAGGCCCAAGGTAGGCTAGTGAAACATTCGGCATGAGCCCCGAGATCTTGTTAAAATATAAATCATGGTCTCCAAGACTCGACCCCCTTCTCTTCCCTTGTTTCTAAGGCATGGTCATTGGCAAGAAACTTGCGTTTTCAGCTGTGGCAGGGTGGAAATTGACTACCTCTTTCTCTTCTCTCTCTCCCGTTCATAAATAATCTCACCCCAGCATATGACACTCACAAGGTCTCACATGAGTACAGCTGAAGATGACAGCCCGGATTCTAGAAAGTTAATGCCCAAATGACCTCTCTTTATGGCTGTGGGGTTCCTGTGAAGAACAAAAATACTAAAAGCCCTTTTAATGCAGTTCTAGAAAAGATCGGTTCCTCAGAAGAGGACAAAAATTAGTCACGTTACATACCCCAGGGAAAGAATTAAATACATGCATCCTGTTCTGAAGAAATCTGATGTATTTGGCGGTACGTTAGCAGCTGTTTGTCCTTAGTACCGAGTGACAACAGACGTCTAACCAGTAAGGTTTAATACTAAAAAGTTGTCATGTGGTATTCAGCATATACGCTCAATTCGTTCAAGATGTAAGACCACAGGTTTGTTTTTTATTTTAATCTCGGTGTTCATTTTTTCTGCTTTTCTTTAAGTTGGGTGACACCTAACAAAACTTATCCAGCGACAGAGAAGACAGCTAGGAAGTTTGTTAAGGTCTTTGGCTACGGGGTGGAGTGGAGGAAGTGTGTCCTCTGAGAAACAAAATCTTAAACTTGTATATATTATACAGACGGTACAAGAACTCCCGACCCAAGTAATTAACATAAAAATTGGTCCCAGGTTGTCTGGAAGAAACTGATATAAAACCTTGCTGGGTTTCACCTAATCCTGCTTTTATGGGATTCTCAGAGAAAAAACCATCCCTACTGAAGACATGTTCATATAAAAAAGACCATAATAATCACAAATGCACAAGGAAATAAACCACCATGAGAGGTGATACAATAGAGAGAAAAATTATCAGCATCAGAAGTTGAGGTAAAAGAACAATTTGGAAGAAAATATAAAACAGGAATATTTAAAGTAAAGAAATAAAAGAAGCAATAGAACTCAGAAGAAAATAGTAAGACATTATAAAAATGAAGCATATATGAAAAAGAACCAAATAGAACTTCTGGAAATAAAAAAATACGGTCACTGAAATTTGAAAACTTAACAGATGAGTTAAATAATAGAATAACAAGAGAATTCATGAAGTAGCTGAGAAAGTTACACAAAATGTAATATACAGAGACAAAGAAAGGGAAGGAATGGAAACAAAGTTAGAAGGCACGGGGAATAGGATGAGGAGTTTCACACACATCTACGAGGAGACCCAGAACCAACAATTTGAGAGAATGAAACCCAAGCAACATTTGAAGAGCTAGTACCTGAAAGCTTTTCCTACATTGACAAAAGGTACAAACCCCCAATTGAACCCCAAGCAGAAAAATTAGAAATAGAAAATATGTACTCTGAAATATCATAGCGATGCTACAGAACTCCAAAGGCAAAGATATAGTCTTAACAACTAGGGAAGGAAAGTCAAATATCTACAAAGGAATGCAATTAAGTAGCCAGCCAATTTCCCAAGAGGAACGATCAAAGATAAAACACACTGGGATGATATTTTCAAAATGTTTAGAGAAAATAATTGTCAGCTGAGAATTCTATACCTAGCTAAACTATCACGGTAGAATGAGGGCAAAATAAAGACTTCAGACAAATAAAGAAGGAAGTACTGGGGCGCCTGGGTGGCGCAGTCGGTTAAGCGTCCGACTTCAACCAAGTCACGATCTCGCGGTCTGTGAGTTCGAGCCCCGCGTCGGGCTCTGGGCTGATGGCTCAGAGCCTGGAGCCTGTTTCCGATTCTGTGTCTCCCTCTCTCTCTGCCCCTCCCCCGTTCATGCTCTGTCTCTCTCTGTCCCAAAAAACAAAAACAAAAACAAAAACAAAAAAACGTTGAAAAAAAAAAAGAAGGAAGTACTGCTCACAAACCCTCAAGGAAGAAAAGTAGAACAGCCTATCATCCAGGAAGGAGGAAATGTAACCCAGAAAGGGATAATATGCAACAAGTAGCAACACTGGGCCTGCCTGGTAATGTGTCTACAGCGGTGAGGATGGACGGTGAACTTCCAGGTGTCTGTGCCTCCTAGTCCAGTACAATCCCCGCCTCTCCTCCTTGGCTCCCTGATACTGAGGCCTCGTGTCAATTGCTATTAGTCCCCTTACCCCAACTCACTATTACCTGCCAGTTCTGTAGGTGAGAGCGGTGGTTAACAGTCAAGAGCTCATTCAACGTAATCCAATAGTAAAGTCACAGGGTCCACAGACAAGAACTGAATTTGAGGCATGGACACGTACTTCGGTCTTGGCTGTACCATATCCAGCAGGGCCACTTCCAGCTAATGATAATTCAACATCTCACAGCCTTACCCTGCTTATCCAGAAAGGGACAAAAGAATTCTAGAGAGGATCAGAACCCTTTTAGAAAATATAAAGCACTTTTCCAGCGTGAGTTTTTTGAGAAGTAGGTTCAATAGCATTTCAGCGGGGTCACATTCATTCTGCCATTTGGCTTTTAACGTTCTTCATCATCTGTTCTCATGCCATCCCTCCAGGAGACCCTACTCAGTCCCCTGCCCCACCAGGCAGCCCAACCTGAGCAGCATGTTCCCTCAGAGCCCCGGATGCGGCACTTTCCACTCTGTTGACCTCTGCCTGCTTCATCTTTTCAATTTCTACACATCCTTCATGTTCAAGCCCCAATTCCAGCCTCAGGCCTATCTCAACAACCTGTCATGTGCACAGAGCTTTCACAGATGCAGAATCCTAGCATCTGAACTCCTCGTATTTGTTGCTCACAGGACCTGGTGATTTTCCACACGATGTCTCTCATAAACGATTTTTTTAATGCTTTTATTTATGAAAGACAGAGAGAGACAGAGTGTGAGTAAGAGAGAGGCGAGAGAAGGAGGGAGACACAGAATCTGAAGCGGGCTCCGGGCTCTGAGCTGTCAGCAGAGCCTGACACGGGGCTCGAACTCACGAACTGTGAGATCATGACCTGTGCCAAAGTCGCATGCTTAACCGACTGAGCCACCCGGGTACCCCTCTCATAAACCATTTTTGTAAACTGCTATTGTTCTCATTATCTTCACCAGGCAGTTTGGCATGTAACCTATGATACTCTATCTTATTCTCCAACTGACTCGAGTTTTCCTCGTCTCTCCATTTCATCGTTATCGGCTAACCAAAGCCCTCATGAAAGGCACCCTATTGCAATCCTCTTGATGCGCTATTTGTTCAATAAGTGTTCTTACAGAATGCCTAGATGCCTAGAATGTTCTAAATATACTCAGGTGATTCACAGTAGGTCGAAGGAGTAAGAACGGAGGAGGAAGGAGCCAGAAGTAACCAAAAGAGAGGGACACAAACAGACAAAATACAGATGATGACAACAGTGTCGACCACTTAACCGAGGCCCAAAAGCAGGCCTCTCCTTTATGCAGATCACATACCGCTGAAACCTCACAACAAGCCCTTGAGGTGCGCAATGTTATCCTTATTTCATAGAACAGGAAACACACTGAGACAGGAAGCAAACCGTCTTGTGCCATCCCATTAATGAGTGGTAGAAACAAGATCCAAAGATTAAGAACAAGCTCTTGCCCCAGCTAGCCCCCTCACTCTCAGTGAAAATGAAAATATTTTCTTAGATGAGTTGCCATATGGAAGCCTAAGTGAATATCATTTTTATATATTTATTTCATTTTTGTATAGGCATATTCGTATGTTCATAAAATGTGAATATATTCATATTTTAAAAAATATTTTTAATTTTTGAGACAGAGAGAGACAGAGCATGAGCAGGGGAGGGGCAGAGGGAGAGGGAGACACAGAATTCAAAGCAGGCTCCAGGCTCTGAGCCATCAGCACAGAGCCCGACGCGGGGCTCGAGCTCACGGACCGTAAGATCAAGACCTGAGCCGAAGTCGGACGCGCAACCAACTGAGCCAACCAGCCGCCCCAATATTCATATCATTTCTATTCAGTTCATCTTAATCTTCAGGTCTGGGGCATGGGGATGACCTATTTATTATCTTACCGTGCTCTATTGCTATTTTGCAGATCATTTTGCAAACGTGGAGGTTGGTCAACGGTTATGCTTTTAGGAACATTAAAACAAGGCTAAGACAGTCTCATGTCAAAATGAAAAAATGCATACTGGAAATATTTCACTGAAGAGGCTTTCAGAAGTATTTCATCTCTATGTAAATTCACTTTTGGTATCACCTCCACCCCCACCATTCCTGATACTCTTGAGATTTTGACATTTTGACTTCCTTGGGGTTTACTGGATGTTTATTTAACCAAACTCCATTGTTTAGCATAAAAACCACTTACACCAAAAACAAATAAGTGAAAATTAAGACTCACAATATAGAGACAGTAGCAACTGCTAGCAAATGAACTAAAAGTTGGAGCTGGGAAACCCAATTTGGCAATAAATTTCATATTTAAAAAAATAATAAATAAAAAAAAATAAAAGTTGGAGCTGAATGCAATTTAAAGGGCACTTCTGTAAAACATTTAACCGTAGTAAATAATTGCATGTTTCAACATTCCTATCACAAATTCATTAAATTTTTTTTAATTTTTTTTAATGTTTATGTATTTTTGAGACAGAGAGACAGAACACGATCGGGGGAGGGGCAGAGAGAGAGGGAGACACAGAATCTGAAGCAGGCTCCGGGCTCTGAGCGGTCAGCACAGAGCCCGATGTGGGGCTCGAACCCACGAACCGCGAGATCATGACCTGAGCCGAAGTCGGACGCTTAACCAACTCAGCCCACCAGGCACCCCCACAAATTCATTTTTAATGGTAAAACTAACACTGAGTGTCACAACCTTTAAGAAAACCCACAAAACTCATCTAACTAATGTTCGCTTACAACACAGATCAAAGTTATGCCCTGTTTCCAGACATAAATACATTTACTCCACATCTAATAATTGGAGAACATTTCCATTAAATTCCGTTTCCCATGTTAAGTGTCAAAAGAGGAAAACATATCCATTATTACCCAGGACAAATATTAAGAATCAAAACAACCGAAACCATTCCGAATGTTCACTTAATACGGGCACCCCGAGAGACAACGTATACGCAGAATATAAACTCTACAGATAGATACGTGAACAAGACAATAACAAAAGCGTTTCCTCTCGAGTCTTTGATTTGAACACTGATCCATTTATAAAGGAACAGAGCAACAATACCCATTTTCAAAAGTCTCTTTTTAATCGTACACATTTTTCCCCTCGTTGTAAATAAAAAAGCATTTCCAACCAAAGGATTGAGCTGCCGTTGCAAAACGTATTTCCTGCATTCATACTAACCACTTCCTCTTTCAAAAAAGAATTTTTTTTTTGTTGTTTTCTAAGCTGTTACAGTGAACAGTTCCTTCAGATAACCAGTCAGACATTTTATATGAAACAAATTTGGGAGACGCACTAAAGATATTACCATGTTCCATAAAGATGTCAAACCTCAGCGTTAGAGCGAGGGCAGCGAAAACATTTGACAAGTACAACTCCTTATACGTCCAGTGACTAAAGCAGTCATCTTGCAAGAGACTGTTTCCCCAAATGGTAAAAAAATTTAACACTGCTACTCGGCTGGCCTCAGTTAGAGAAGAAGTGAGCCTACCGTGCCTGTGCGTTTCGGAGTCCTCAACTGAAGAAAATGTCCCAACTGCTCAACTCCTTTTCTCTTATTGAGAGAATTACCACACTGAAAATCATTCCAAGCAAATCCCTTCCTTCTTGCATAAAGTTAGCATAGATTCTTTTCTATAGTTTTATTTTGCTCTCCAAAACATCCGATTAGGTAACGCAGCACACATTAAAAAAAAAAAAAAAAAAAAGCGCGTGTATATTTTATCATAAACTGGAAATGTGAAGTCTTATCACATACTTCTCGAATTTTTTTGTGTGAATGTTTCTTTATTTTTGAGAGAGAGAGAGAGGAGACAGAGTGCGCGCCGGGGAGGGAGAGGGAAAGAGAGAGAGAGACACACAGAATCTGAAGCAGGCTCCAGGCTCGGAGTTGTCAGCACAGAGCCCGACGCGGGGCTCGAACTCACGAACTGACAGATCATGACCCGAGCCGAAGTCGGACGCTTAACCGACTGAGCCACCCAGGTTGACTCTATCACCTACTTCTTAAAATTCTACCTTCATTCATAAATGGCTCAGAAGTTCCTATTCTACTTCACGCTAGGGACCTCCCTAAAGAATCTAAAAGCTACGAATGTTCAAAGCCAAATACTTTTAGAAGCTGGAGTAACTGCACATAAACAGAATGCCAACTCCCTGAGTAACTGACACGTTTTTCTAAGCGCTGCTGGTCAGGATCTGAATGTAATTTAACTTTTAAAACGTTTCCTCGAGTCAGGTTCTATAACAACACTCATGAGCAAGCCCAGTAATGAAGCCTCCTGCATTGTCTAGAGAATTCTTCTGGTTAATCAAGACTCAGAATTGCAATGAACTTGAATAAAGAAGCCCCATTAACAGTTTCAGGGCACACAACTGCCCGTAAAAATGCAGACTCTGGCAGCAAAAAGAATCATCCGGGATAAATGAAACTAGAGCTGTGAGAAAGGGAGAAACTGACACCAGCGTTTAAAAACATAACTTGAATTCACTAACAATTCGTAACCACTAACTGTGCAGTTTTTTGTTAAACAATATCCTATTTTGCATTTAGAAATTATGTAAGCGCCAACAGTCACAAGGCAAGGGCGAATTAGAGAAAGGGAATTATTCATTGCCTGACATGGATGAACTCCGTGTAATGCATGCATTTAGAAAACACTGTTCTCTCTGTTCCGAAATATTAGTTCACATTCCATTCATTTTGATAACCTTTTCCTTTTTCCTCCTAACACCACACTAACCATGGGCAGCTCCATCAGAAGGCAGAGATTAGGCACTGCCCCTCGCCCAACTTGGTCTAGTATGTCGTTCTTCCAAAGCAGACCGACGGACAAAACCTGACTATAAAGCCTTTGTCACCAACATGCCACTGAAGAGCCCGTTAGAGGACAAACGGGAAAATTCACAACACGGAGAGCTGAATACCGGGAGGAAAATGAAAGCCAAGCTCCTTAACGTCAAGGATTGTGTGCTGGCGTGTGGGTGTCTCGGGGTGCCGCCCCCACACCTCCCCAGCACGCAGTCGGTGGGTCGTGGGTGAGGGAACGAACGGGCGAATCATTCCGAAGGATCACACCTTAGGAATTCCTCAACACGTTCAATGCTTTTTGAAAATCAGACTAGGACCGTGAAATCACGATTCCATTACAATTCCCTGAAATGAAAACAAAGCCAAACAAACAAACAAAAAAAATAGGTAACTCATGGGGGGGGGGGGGGGGGAGGGGGGCGGGGGGAGGCCTGTGAAAAGAGAAATAGGCAATGTTCAGAATTTAGTTGGATAAAAAGCTGTACCGAGCAGGGGCGCCTGGCTGACTCCATCAGGCGAGCACGCAACTCTTGATCTCAGGGTTGTGAGTTCGAGTCCCATACTGGGCATGGAGATTACTTAAATAAATAAATAAACTTAAAAAAAAAAAAAATGGTCCACAACACTCCTCGTCAAGGAAATGCAAACACAAAAGGAAACCACTACCAGATTCCACTCCCCCACTCATCCAGAAGTCTTTCTATTTCAAGACCGAGAGCACCTCTTGTGGGTACGGATGAAGAGCAGCCTGCGGAGGGGCATCCGTGGGCACGGCCACCTCGTCAAGCTCTTTGACAGCACGCCAGAGGCAGGTACCCAAGTATGACTCACGATGCCACACCCAGGTCTACGCCCAAGAAAAGCGAGAGATCGTGGCCACCAAAGATACGTCTAGAGAGGTTCGTGGTAGCTTCCTTCTTAATGTAGCCTCACTACGGAGACAACCCAGATGCCCCCGAACACGAGAAGGGATACACACTGGGGTCTGTCCGCACACGGAATATCACATGGCGACCGAGAAAGGGCAACTCAAATGACCACCACATGCAACAAAAATATGAGGGTCAGAAACACAACGTTGAGTCAGAGAAGCCAGACAGAAGGATATATGTTACATACCTTGTACGAAGTACAGAAGCGGGTTAAACCAACGTATGATAGGGGTCAGAACGATAGTTACCTCTGGGATGGGGGAGTGTTCGAGGGAGCCTGTGGGGTTCTAGAGACGTCCCCTATCTTAGCTGGCAGTGCATGGTTTCCTATAGACGTAAAAACTCATTGAGTTGTCCACTTAAGATGTGGCCACTTTATTGTACCTAAATTCACCTCAATAAAAAAACTAATTTATTTCTAAAGTAAGCTCTATGCCCAACACGGGGCTTGAACTCACAACCCTGAGATCAAGACGTGCACGCCCTGCCAAGGGAGCCAGCCGGGCGCCCCAATAGGCGAACCTATTGTGAACGTTCTAGAACACGTATCAAGTGGCAAGAGTGACCACCTCTCGTGAGGGCCTGGGAAGGGGGCAGAATACCTTTCGCCTTACTCTCAATGTATTTTCATTATTATTACTATTGTTTTACCAGAGAACCCTACATTTGAGTGAGGCATTGTGGGTTTGATTTTTCCATGTTCCCTTGTAGCCCTCTGACTTCTCAATATTACAAAAGAGACAGTAGGGACTATATTTTCCACCTCGTTAAAAAAGAGGTGCTTCAACTTAAGCGCGTGGGTCACGAGCCACAGGGCGACCTATTCTAACATATATCGGTTCTTTTACCAACCCGGATCAGCGAATTCCTAATCACTAGAACTCATGTTAAGTCTTCAAGTTCAAAACCTCCTGAGCGCTGCATCTTGGCAAAGGAGAGGAGACCGCGACCTTCCTTGAGCTTCATCACCAACAAAAGCCATTCCGTTGAGCGATTTCCTTCCCCCATCATTCCTCAGAGGAACAAGGCATCCTCACACATCCAAATATATTCCCCTGCCCAGAGATAAAACTACCAGGGGTCTTTTTTTAATTTTTAATGTCTATTTGATACATATAAATGCATTTCTAGTTAGACTGGGCGCCTCGAGGACAACACAGAGCTTCTTGTAAGCAAATTACTAAATATCTGCCCACATGCTGACACTGACCACAAAGCACAAGGCTACTGATGCCCCACGCAGACTTGGACAGATTTAGGTGACCTGAACACAGCGCATGCGAAAACCATGGGACGTTTTATTTAAAAAAAAAAAAAAAAAAGAAGACGACGACGAAATTCAGGCTCATCATACCCAGGTCCTAAGTCATCTAGAAGATGCATGTACCTAGAGTTCACATCACCTGTTATCATCAAACACAGACGCCATGTGCAGAAGTCCCTTCTGCTTCTACTGGGGAGGGTTCCCTCTCTGTAAACACAGTGCTATCATTCCAAATGTCGCAGAACTGATCGCCGCACGAGGGAGGGTGAGTTATTTCTAACACAATTGGATAACTGAATCATGGGCGGAAACCGGGGGGAAAGACATTTATATCAGATTCAAAGACCGTCAGAAGTCACAACGGGAAATTACATTACGCAGCGACAAGAAGTGAAACATTACTTCCTTTCAGCTTGATACTGACAAGAGGCTTCGCTGGTGACAAAGGAGAGCAGATCACTGTGTGTTTGGGGAAATCAGTGTTCCAAGTCCCCCTCTTGGGCAAAATGACATGATTTCCAGTATTTCGACACTGCTCTATCTGCTTCAGGTTTGTGATGCTAAAATCATTTCTCAGATCCTCGGAGAGGAGGTAAATGGGACTTGCATAGAAATAGCAAAATGGTGTCTTCAGGATAAGAAAAAACAGTATGCCCTTGGAAATATTAAGACAGTCAAGGAGAACAATTCAATTTGGCCAGGACCTGTCAGAAAGTCCTAAAGCCATAACTGGCCCCAGCAACTGCACTGTTCATAGCTAACTGGGGTCTGACCTGAGGGCGAAAAGCAAAGAAAACAATCACCCTGGAAATTTCTGAGCCACAGAAAGGGCCAGAACGCATACAGCATGTGTGGACCTCAACCCCCAAGTTGAGATTAATGCAGTCCTGGCTGGGGAGTGACCTCAGGGAATGCCAGCTCATCCTGGAGAACCCACTTTAAAGCTAGGCCATAGATTGGGAATGCAAGCTGGTGCAGCCACGCTGGAAAACGGTATGGAGGTTCCTCAAAAAACTAAAAAGAGAACTGCCCTACGACCCAGCAATTGCCTAGGCATTTCTCCACGGGATACAGGTGTGCTGTTTCGAAGGGACGCGTGCACCCCCATGTTTATAGCAGCACTCTGGACAATAGCCAAAGGATGGAAAGAGCCCGAATGTCCATCGATGGATGAATGGATAAAGAAGATGTCTATATAGACAATGGAGTATTACTCGGCAATCAAAAAGAATGAAATCTTGCCATCTGCAACTACGTGGATGGAACTGGAGGGTATTGTGCTAAGTGAAGTTAGTCAGAGAAAGACAAACATCAGATGACTTCACTCATATGAGGACTTTAAGAGACAAAACAGATGAACATCAGGGAAGGGAAACAAAAATAATACAGAAACAGGGAGGGGGACAAAACAGAAGAGACTCATAAATATGGAGAACAAACTGAGGGTGATGGGAGGGGTGGTGGGAGGGGGGATGGGTGAAATGGGGAAATGGGCGAAAAGGAATCTACTCCTGAAATCATTGCTGCACTATATGCTAACTAATTTGGATGTAAATTTAAAAAATTTTTTCTTTAATATTTATTTATTTAATTAATTAATTTATTTATTTATTTAGGACAGAGAGACAGAGCATGAGCGGGGGAGGGGCAGAGAGAGAGGGAGACACAGAATCCCAAGCAGGCTCCAGACTCTGACCTGTCAGCACAGAGCCCGACGCGGGGCTCGAACTCACAGACCGGGAGATCATGACCTGAGGCGAAGTCGGAAGCTCAACTGACTGAGCCACCCAGGCGCCCCAATGTGGATGAAAATTAAAAAAAAAAAGCTAGGCCATGGATAAAATTCCAAGGAACACACATTCCTAACCAAACAGTCTATTCTACACCTCCCATGTTTTTCTGCTGTGATTTATACCTTTTTATGGGACTGAAATACAGGGCAATGATGTGAGCATAACATAAAAGCCTACGTGCAGTTTTTCACAGCACATTAATATCTACTGGGAAGATGTTTCTGCCTATGTGAAAATAATGGATAACTACCGAAAGCTATCTGGTGGATCAGATTTTTCAGTTTGATGAAAGGCATCTCATCAGAAGTGAATGTTCCCAGGGGCGCCTGGGTGGCTCAGTTGGTTGAGATCCGACTTCAGCTCAGGTCACGATCTCACGGTTCGTGGGTTCGAGCCCCACGTCGGGCTCTGTGCTGACAGCTCAGAGCCTGGAACCTGCTTTGGATTCTGTGTCTCCCTCTCTTTCTCTCTCTCCCCCTCCCCTGCTCACACTCTGCCTCCCTTTCTCTCAACTCTGGATAATAAAACATTAAAAGAAAAAAAAAAGAAGTGAATGCTGCCCAAAACTATATCTCTGGAGGTCCTACTACTCCTAAGGACCTACATCACGAAGGACCAAGGGCTGTGATCCTCGGTGCAGATGCCTACTTTTACTAAAAAGTTGTTCTTCTGTTGGAGCTCTGGGTACCAAGTTCTCTTCACTGTTGAGAGATCAGTTTCCAGGCCTATTTTCCCCCAGAAGCCCTGTCTGTTGTTTTTAGCAGTATTTTTGCAGAACGTAAGGTTCGCGGCGATGCGTTTATGGCATTATAGAAGAAATGTCTGTGTCACAAAAATACACAAGGAAACAAGTCACCGTGAGCAAGTGAGCAGAAACAGCAAACTGAAGCATCAGGCCCGCAAAGAGTAGACGCTGAAATTAATCAAAAAGAGAATATAAAATTGGTACATTTCCTATGTCTCAAGAAGTAACATATGATGTGAAAGTGTGACAACGTCACCAGAAAATAACAAAATGTCTCTACAGATTTTAAATACAGCCTGAAGGAACTTCTGGAAAGTAAAATTAGCACCTGAACTTAGAGAACTTAGAGAACCCGCAGACTAGACACAGCGTAAGAGAGAATTCGTGAAATGAAAGTCTTATCTGAAGGAATTCCACGGGACACAGAAGAGACAGAGAGACAGAGATGAGAAATACAAATACACTTTCACAGGCAAAGAGGATACAAAGTAGAAGTTTTAACTTGTGCCTTATCATCAGAGTTCCAGAAGAAATAGAAGAAAGACGGATAGGCATATGTGGGAAAACTCCAATCTGGAGCCAATAAATTCAGTGAATCAGAAGCAAGATAGAAAAGAAATTCACAGCTAGATATGTTATAGTGAAATGTCAGCGAAGAACTTAGACCAAAAATATCTCCATAGTCAGCAAGAAGAACAGACATGATCTTCAAAGGGTTAACAGTTACACGGACTTCTCATCCCTTGTGACTTCTCAACACAAATGAGAGCCAGGAGATGGCAGAATTAGGTTCCTCCAGGTACAATCACCCTGGGATTGTATACATGGAGAAATCATCTTTCAGAGATGAGAGGGAAGTGAAGTCCATTCCAATCCAACGAACACTGAGATTTTATTGCGATGAATCTTGGCTAATGGCACTTCTAAAGGATGTCCTTTGGAATTAAGAAGGAATTAAGATCCCCGATACAAAAAGGAATAGTGAACAAAGAAAGTGGAAAGCATACTTATAGGACTGTACAAAATTACCAAAGCCCAGCTTGTGTAATTGAACCCCAAATACTCACAAATAAATGGCAACAAGGGAGCTGGTTTAGTTAAAGGGTTGTGTGAGGAAACATCACTGGGGCGCCTGGGTGGCTCAGTCGGTTAAGCGTCCGACTTCGGCTCAGGTCACGATCTCGCGGTCTGTGAGTTTGAGCCCCGCGTCGGGCTCTGTGCTGACGGCTCGGAGCCTGGAGCCTGCTTCCGATTCTGTGTCTCCCTCTCTCTCTTCCCCTCCCCTGCTCACACTCTGTCTCTCTCTCTCTCTCTCTCTCTCTCTCTCTCTCCTTCAAAAATAAATAAACATTAAAAAAAAATTTTTTTAAAGAAAAAAAGAGAAAACCTCGCTAAAGATTCCGATATACTTTGTACTTCAGGCTGAATACGTCTGTTCAAATGTCTAGGCTAACCAATAAAAGCATAGGAAGAGAATACAGGAGATCTCCAAAATGGCCCAGGGGAAAGACCGAATGAGGAAAATAAAACAAAAACAAAAATTTCAAAGCACGAGAAGGCAAGAAACAAAGAGGGTCAAGGCAAGAGGTAAGGGAACATAGAGAAAGCGAGACAGAGAGAAAACAAAATGAGACAATACACATGAATCCAAATGCTCCAGGGGAAAGATAAGGACCATCAGAGTGGATTCAAAAGAAATCTCGCCGTGCCCCCCATGGCTAACCAAAGGAGCTAGCATAGATCAGGCAATACAGACTTTAAGGCATAAAGCATCACGGCAGAAAGAAATTCACCACACATGGATGAAAACTTAAAACACACTGAAGGTACTGAAATTCTAAAATTTATTTATTTTTTAAAGGTTTTCTTTTTTTAATTTATTTAATTTATTATTTTTTTTTTTTAGTTTTTTTTTTAAGTTTATTTATTTTGAGAAAGAGAGAGAGGGCAGGGGAGGGGAAGAGAGAGAGGAGAGAGAATCCCAAGCAGGCTCCATGCTGTCAGCCCAGCGCTGACGTGGGGCTCGAACTCACCGACGTGAGATCAAGATCTGAGCCAACGCCAAGAGTCGGACGCTTAACCAACTGAGCCACCCAGGTGCCCAAATTTAATTTCTTTAAGTAATCTCTATGCCCAACACGGGGCTCAAACTCCCGTCCCCAAGTCAGAGTCGCACGCTCTACTGACTAAGCCAGCCGGGCGCTCCTAAAATTTATTGTTTCCTAAGGTAACTTCACGGTACAAGAAAACAAAGTAAGACTAAATGACAAATCTTCCACCATTATGATCTGCCATAGATGGCTTTGAGTCCCTTGTACATACGAACACTGTTAGTGTTCCCATGAATCCTGTTCTTCTGTGTTCCTATTTTACAGACAAGAAAAGTAAGGCGCAAAGAAGTAACATATCTCCCACAAAGAAATGATACAACCAATGGCAACAAGAATCGTTCACCATGGGAGGATTTGCATATCAGCAAGTTAGATCTAATGCAAATAGGTAGGGATGGAAAATACATATTCTTTTCAATTACTTGTAGAACACTGATAAAAACTGACCATGCGTTGGGGCATAAAACAAGTCTCAAATAAACCAAAGATTCAAACTCAGAGTTTCCAGAACGATGATGCAATTAAATTATAGAAATCAATATCAAAGGTACTGAACTTATCGAAGAGAAGTTTAACTACGTCATACAGTGGGAAATTTTAAAATAGGCTTCCAAATAAATCATAGGAGAGATTCAATAATAGTAAAGGAAATGAAAAGTATCTGGAAATGAACAATAACGATACTTCATATCAAATTCTGTGGGTTACACACAAAATCATATGTAAATGGGAAATGTATTACTTAAATGCTCATATTAGAAAAGAAGAAAGGGGCGCCTGGGTGGCTCAGTCGGTTGAGCGTCTGACTTTGGCTCAGGTCATGATCTTGTGGTTTGTGAGTTCGAATCCCCTCATTGGGCTCTCTGCTGTCAGCCTGGAGCCCGCTTCAGGTCCTCTAGCCCTCCCCCACCTCTCAAAAATAAATAAACATTTTGTTAAAAAAAAAAAAAAAGCGGGGCGCCTGGGTAGCTCAGTGGGTTGAGTGTCCGACTTCCACTGAGGTCATGATCTCACGGTTCATGGGTTCGAGCCCCACATCAGACTCTGTGCTGACAGCTCGGAGCCTGGAGCCTGCTTCGGAGTCTGTGTCTCCCTCTCTCTCTGCCCCCTTCCTGTTTGTGTGCTCTCTTTCAAAAACAAAAATAAAAACAAACAAACCAAATAAACACACATTTTAAAAAAACGAAAAAAAAAAAAAGATGAAAGACTGTAATGACATAAACAACCGAAGAAAGAAATTTCTGGAAGGGGAGGAGAATAAATCCAAAGACACTGACAGAAGAGGAAGAAGAAAAAGAAAAAGAAACTAGATGAAATAGAAACTACAAATAGACAAAGGAAGCTCCATGACAATTGATTTCGGGTTCTCGGAAAATGCGGATAAAAATGATCTGGAATGCTGGTCCTCCAAAAAAAAACCCCAGAGATATAAATAAACAATTTTAGGAGTAAATAAGGGGGCACAACAGCACAGGCAGCAAAACTAAGGTGAGAGAATATTATGGGCAACTTTAAGCCAATAAATTTAAGGGGCGCCTGTGGCTCAGTCGGTTGAGTGTCCAACTTCGGCTCAGGTCGTGATCTTGCCGTTCGCGGGTTCCAGCCCCGCGACGGGCTCTGTTCTGACAACTCAGAGCCTGGAGCCTGCTTCGGATTCTGTGTCTCCCTCTCTCTCTGCCCCTCCCTCGCTCGTGCTCTGTCTCTGTCTCTCGATAATAAATAAACATAAAAAAATTTTTTTAAGGCAATAAATTTGAAAATTCAGGATGAAGTGGATAGAGGTCTAGAAAAACACCATCTGCCAGTACCGACCAAAGGGGAAGCAGACGATGAAGGAATTGACTCTGTAGTTAGAGACTTCCCACAGTGAAGTATTACGAAACGTTCAAGAAACATTAATTTCAACTTCCATGGATTATTTCAGAAAATAGAAAAACAAACCGGCAACATGCTCATAAAGCAAACTAGGACGGACGGGAAAGGAAAATTATAGATCCATTTCAATGGAAACAGATGCAAAACTCTTAGGTAAAATATTTACAAAACCAATTCAGCTAACGTATTAAAAAAAAAAACAAACCCAAAACATCATCACCTAGTTGGGTTCGTCACAAGAATGCTAATTTGGTTCAATATGAGAAAACTGACTCAGGTCAGTTAGCCTGATAAAGTGTATATATTAAAATCATGCTTAATGGAGAATTATTTGAAGTACTCTCTTCACACTCAAGAATCGAGATAAAGAAGTCCACAATAATTGCTTTTACCAGCATAATGGCGCTCATGACCAACAGAGCAAGATGAGAAGAATAAATAAAAGGCATAAGGGTTGAAAAAGAAATAAAGCTGTCATTATTTGCTGGTGATAGGCCTGTTCTCACACACTCACACACACACACACACACACACACACACACACACACGCACGCACACTCCAAAGTAGAAATACAAAGAGAATTTAGCAAGGCATCTGGCTCTAACATTAATGTAATTAATATATAAAAGTCAGATGTTCTACACAGTCCGTGTGAATTAAGAACATCACGCCGAACGAAAAAACAATCAAGAATGAAGGAAATAAATGAAAGTATGATTTTTGTTTATATAATGGTGAAAAAGAAGCAAAATTATAAATATATCCTTCGGAGATACGTACACCCGTGGCAAAGCTGGGACAATTAGCAAGGAGGTGATTAACACCGAATTAAGGATAAAGGGCACCTCTAGGGTGAGGATCGGGGGCATGAAGTTAGGGACAGACTTCAAAGGCATCAATAAGATTGTATTTCTTTTTTTTTTATCTGTATTTATTTTTGAGAGAGACAGACACAGAGCGGGAGCGGGGAAGGGACAGAGAGAGAGGGAGACACAGAACCTGAAGCAGGCTCCAGGCTGTCAGCACAGAGCCCGATGCGGGGCTCGAACTCACGGACCGTGAGATCATGACCTGAGCCGAAGTCAGACGCTTAACCGACTGAGCCACCCAGGCGCCCGTCAAGTATTTTTGTAATAAGCAAGGATAGCTTTTATGCTAAGAAAAGGCAGCAAGAGAAATTCCTTTTTTATTAATTTTTTTAATGTTTTTTATTTTTGAGAGAGAGAGAGAGACAGACAGAGTGCAAGCGGGGGAGGGGCAGAGAGAGAGGGAGACACACAATCGGAAGCGGGATCCGGACTCTGAGCTGTAGGCACAGAACCCGACGGGGGGCTCAAACTCACAAGCCGTGAGATCATGACCTGAGCCGAAGTCGGACGCTTAACCCACTGAGCCGCCCAGGCGCCCCATAAAAGTAATTTTCTTTCAAGAAGATCTTTACATGAGTAAAATTCACTCTGATTTGACATTTAGGCTAACAAAACATTTGGTAAAGAAGGGGCATGTCTTTGCGAGGTACGCTACCCCTATACTGACGTACCTCATTTAGCCCCCAAACGATTTCAACGGAGTCCCATTTTAAACAGTTTGGGGAGCTGGCTATTTAATAGGAATTTATGACAAAGCTACGGTACTTTATGGTTACTCTATCAGCACATTAATATCTTTGGGTAAAGTATCCACACTCGGGCTCAAATACAGACATTGAGACTATGTACTTTAATATCTTCGGCAATGTTCAAGGAAGGCAGGGTGATAAATACCCAGGCTTTAAGCCAGGCATCTGGCAGACCTAGACCAATAACTAAATCATCCACGCTATTTTCCAACTAAACTCGTCCCCCACGAAATCTGGCAAAAGTGAAAGAAACCTATGAAAATGCCAGGCTTCTCCCCACAGAGAGCAGCAGGCTGAGGATGCCAAAACGGCCCTGGGCGGTCATGGGATGAATACAGCCATTTACCAGCCTTAAGCTGTTTACCCTGTATTGACGACTCTTCGGAAAAGAAAACTCCGCTTCTAGGGAAAAACACATAGAAGACCACAAGAAGGTACAGTGCGAGCTTTATCACCTTCCTAACTGCGACACAAGTCGGGGACGCCCAGATGCCAGCCCTCAGCTACAACCTGCTAACAACCGGAATGAATCCACGGCAAGGCAGGCCGGCCCTCCAGGCCCTTTCTCTCCCAAACGGAAGCATCAGAGGCAGCCGATCTCTTCCAGATGGCTCTGCAGCCCTGCGCTCTGGCTTTTAAAGGGGTGGACCTGTTCTTTGAAAAGCCATTAAGGGAAAAGCCACAACCTCCGGAAACCACCCTGCTGCGAGCCGCTCCCAGGCTGAGTCTCCGCGTCACCATCCTGGGGACTACACAACACAATTCGGCCAAGTGCCCCCGATCGGCACACCGGAGACGCCCCGAGAGTCAGGGCTTCTGGCCCCCACGACAGGTGACACAAAACGGAAAGCACTGATCCCAGGGTGGGTGGCCTTTTGCGGTGCCGTCGGAGAGGAGAGCTTGGGGACAGGCAGCCTGGGGAGGAGAGGCTCCAGGCCCAGATAAGGGAAGTAAGTGAAAGACTCTCACTGTCACCTCACCTTCTCAACGTCTGCTTTGGTGACATTGATGTCGGCGTCCATCTTCTCAAAGTACTGCTGTGCCCTGTCCGCCTCTTTGCAGTCACGTTCAAATCGCCTTTTACTCTGAAAGCAGGGGCGAGTGGTGGCAGGAGAGCAGGTGTTAATGCAGCGCGAGATTCCTACGAGAGGGTATCATTTCATCTCCATCCCCCAAGGAGCTTTCTCCTTCCTCTGAGCTGATTTGTGATGATTTCAATAAGTTACTCGAACAGCTGCATTTATTTCCACCCAAACCCATCTCCCCCTTTGTTCTTTGCGTGTGATTTTTTTTTTCTTTTTTAAGAAAAACACTCTACGTGAGCTCTTGGGGCTCAACATCCTAGTCTCCCTAAGGGTGCCTACAAACAAATCCAATTCAAACGGGAAGATCTCGGAAGGCGTGTCTTGGGCGTTTTTGTTTCGCGCTTACTGATCGCTTCGAGCTCGCGTTCACATTTAGGAAACCTAAAGCCGTTTCTCGGGCCGTTTGTCCTCCACTTACGGATTCAAGTTGCTTCCAGCAGATCTCTATGTGCTGTTGTGCCTTCCGCCCATCGTGAAAGTACTGGAAACAGAAAACGCACAGTGATTAGCACCCCCTCTTTCCCAGGGTCACACCTGAGGGGGAAAAAAAATCATCAACTCAAATCATATTTAATTTCTTGTTTTAAGTAGGCTCCACGCCCAACGGGGGGCTTGAACTCACAACCCTGGGGTCCAGCGTCGCGTGCTCTGCCTACTGAGCCAGCCAGGCGCCCCCTAAACCGTATTGAAATACTGACTCTCTAGTGCACTCCAAAGAAATGGAAGACTTAAAAAATAAAGGGGAGGGTGGCTCAGCTGGTTAAGCATCCGACTTCGGCTCAGGTCCTGATCTCGCGGTCCGTGAGTTCGAGCCCCGCGTCGGGCTCTGTGCTGACGGCTCGGAGCCCGGAGCCCGCTTCGGATTCTGTGTCCCCCCTCTCTCTCTGCCCCTCCCCTGCTCATGCTCTGTCTCAAAAATAAATGAAACATTAAAAAATAAATAAATAAGTAATAAACGGGAAACGAAAACACAGTCACAGAGTTTCCCCCTCAAACTTCAGGTAGGATAATCCCGAGTTCTCAGACCCACGCGCAACACTCGTGAAAAGGGCAGGAACGTTCGTTAGGACAGCGGCCACGGAGACCTTTGTTTTCCCGCTGCTTTGAGAATTCACGTGGCACACGATTCGCCCATTGGAGTTGTACAACTCAGTGCTCGTTGGTGCAGCCGCAGAATTGTGCAACCATCACCACAGTCTGAGAACGTTTTATCACCCCAAAAGGACAGCCTGAACGTCTAACACGTCATACCCCCCCGCCTCAGCCCTAGGCAACCGCTACTCTACCTTACGTCTCCATAAATTTGCCTGCTCTGGCTTATTTCCTATGAATGGAATCCTAGGCCGTGAGGTCTTTTGTGACTGGCACAATGGCTGCCATTAGCACATAACGTTCACCAGGCAGAATGTCTTCCAGGTTCATCCACGTTGTCGCGTGGGTCTCGGTCCTTTCTCTCTTTTTTACTGCCCAGTGACACTCCGTTGTATGGGCATATACCGATTTTGTTTCTCCATTCACAGTTGACGAACATTAGGGTTTTCCCAGTTTGGGGCTACAGGAATAATGCCCCTGCAAACATCTGTGTAGATGAATGTTTCCATTACTTAGATCTTCTTAGATTGAAAAGTAAGTTCAGCCCCCTGCTCTCTGCCAAGGCCCCGTGGCAGGTACGTGCCTTGTGTTGACCAGTAAGGACCCCAAAGGGCTAGAGCAGGGGTAAGCCTCAGGCACTATCAGGAAACGGGGTCAGAGAAGAAAGGGCCAGCCTGTGTAGAGTCTTGTAGACTTTGGGTCTGAATGAGCTGGGGAACCATGGGTCACAAAGAGGCGCCATGTTGTGAAGGAAGGTTCCCGGTCTCTCTCCAACCCGGGAGACGGGAGACTTGGACCACAGGGCAGCAGCGTAGGTGGTGAGCGGGGGTCAGACTCTAGGTGTCCTTCCCAGGTGTCAGGAAAACTCCAGGATCAGATGTGGGTGGAGGTATGGAAGTTTCAGGGTTGACTCCAAGATTGCTGGTCTGAGCTTTAGGAGGGGGGTACTGGAGTCTGACAGTTTTAGCTTTGTTAGGTTGACATTCTAAGACACCCCCAAGTGGAGAGCCTACCGGGGAGCTGGATGGCCGAGTGTGAGCTCAGGGAAGGGTCAACGCTAAAAAGATCAGCATGGACGTCACCAGCATCACGTGGGTGGTTAGAGCCACAGCCTGGACAAGATCTCCAAAGGAGACGAGATCCCAAGGAAAGACCAGAAATACAGAGAAATGTTAAGAAACTGATGTCCTTTTTATCTCGTGACCCCAAATCACCAGCGTTTCCTAAATCCTGTGATCTCCTTCAGCTGTGACATCACTGACTTCGTCAATGTGGTGGGAATTTCCCAGATCTGTCCCCTGTGTCCCCAGCGGCGGACCCGGGGATATGGACCACACACGGCCTCCCGGGCCCTCCGGTTCTGTCAGATTTGCCACAGACGTTCTGGTGCATCGGAGGGCGGGGAATTTAGGTGTATCTGAAGATTCTCTCGCTGAGAAATTCTGGGTTGGCTGGGTCCTTGACCGAGGCCATGGCTCCCGTCAGGAACCCCCGCCCCCTGGGACGGAGGGGACCGCAGCAGCTCCCCACCCTGACTGGCCCTCGGGGTTCGGCACTAGCTCTTAGTGCCTTTCCTGAACCTTCTCCGCAGCCAGGTAAACCTTCCTGCTACTGAACAACCTTCCTGGAATGACTGGGCTTGAATGTGCCGTCTGTGTTCTGACAGACAAGGTGGGGAATGTCGTGGCCAGAAGGCAGGTTGAAAGCAGACTGATGGCGGAGGCTCCCCCTCCCCCCCCCACCCTCCCCCTCTGAGTTTATCTCTCCTAGTCAGAGCCTAGGGCCGGGCTGAGTCACAAAGGAGGACTGAGGACCCGGGGAGGACAGGAAGGAGGAGACAAAATCAGATTCTGGCTCTTTTATAAGGGACTCCTTCCTTGTCTCTCTTTCGAGGCCACGCTTCTCGGTTTTAAGCTCCCTTTTCAGGCAACTCTTCTCCATCCAGCAATTTAGGAATCCAAGAGGGGGGCCCCCCGGGGGGGCTTCACTTCTCAGGTTTTGTTAACAGACACAGGGATGAAAGGGAACCGAGCTGGAGTCTGGGTTCATGCTCTCGACATGAACATTTCTCCCAAAACACGAGGCCCGTCCCGGGCGGAGAGAGGAAATGCACACACAAGAACACGGGGAAAGTGACAGGCTCTGCCGGGAAAGGTTGACTCGGGTTTAACATCAAAGGCGTCTTCTCTGAAGGCAACAGGTGACCCCCCCCCCCCCGCCACCCCCTGCTCAAAAAAAGTCACATTCTGGGAGCACGAGGGCTGATCTTGATTGAAAACCCATACAGTGAATGTTCTTACCACCCCTCCACTTAATATCTAATAATAAATATGAATTTATTCCGGGGGTGCCTGGGGGGCTTCCGACTCCCGATTTCGGCTCAGGTCGTGATCTCACGGTTGTGAGTTCGAGCCCCGCATCGGGCTCTGCGCTGACAGCTAGGAGCATGGAGCCTGCTTCGGATTCTGTCTCAGTCTCTCTGCCCCTCCCCTGCGCGTGCTCTCTCTCTCTCTCTTTAACTCTCTCAAATACAAAATAACACGTTAAAAAAAAAAATCATCTGAGAACTACACTTGAGACCCTAAGGTTTCCAGTGACACAAGGAAAAATCGAGGTGTCAGTGATTTCCCTCCTTTCTTTCCTGGCAATACGTTCCTCCAAAACTCATCTGTGGCTACAACACACACAAAAAGACGTGGTGCTGAGCCCTGGGGAAGTTGGCGGGTGGTACCGAAGCCCTCCGGACCACGGCCACCTACCAGTGGTTCCTCTGCGGCCAGCTCTCCGTCCCCTCCTTCAATCCGAAAGGCTAGTTAACAGGAACAAAGGTAAACAAACAAACCAGCTTGCCAGATGGGTTTGTTGTTTCTTCGCAAACAATGGCAAAGCATTTCTTCCCAGGACAGTGAGCAACTGTGTATCTAAAAAGTGTGCCTCCAAGCGCTAAAGAAAGAGGAATTGTTCTCTAGAAAAAGAGAATAGGTCTTTTGGAGCTACAGAGTGAAGTCACCACGGCGCTTTTCTTCTATCGCCAGAGAAGACAGGAAATGCCATCTCTGGAGACCCAGAGAGATGCTCCTGACTTTCTGCTGGAGGCAAGATGCTTTTGTGTGTCTTCCAAGGTGATGACAGACTTTTAAAAATGCCTGATGGTGCGGCAGGTGGCAACTGAACTTCCTTTCCCCTTTCTGGTTGAACCTTAAAAATATACAGATAAGGGGCGCCTGGGTGGCTCAGTCGGCTCAGCGTCCCACTTCGGCTCAGGTTATGATCTCACGGTTTGTGGGTTCGAGCCCCGTGTCAGGCTCCGTGCTGACAGCTCAGAGCCTGGAGCCTGCTTCGGATTCTGTGTCTTCCTTTCTCTCTGCCCCTTGGGCACTCACGCTTCTCACCACCACCCCCCCCCCCAAAAATAAACATTAAGAAACAATTTAAAAACTATATACAGATAAAATCTATACAAATAAAAATCATCCTTCCAATTTTTGTTGTTGTTGTTGTTAGAAATCTCCCAGGGACCAGGGACAGCTAAGATAAGATAAGAATCACAGGGAACCTAAAATAAACAACCACAAACTTAAAGAAAAACTTCAATGACAAAGCTTCCAAGAAAGTTTTACTGCGCTGCAAGAGATCATCGTTAGGCTGTGAGAATGTCTATTATTCACACCCCACAATTAGGTACAGCAGCTGCTCTTTTTTACTAGATTTATCTATAATAGACCGTTAATTTTTAAAACTCCACAAAAAAGCAAAATATAGCACTGATCTGAGAACAGTCACTTCCAAAAAAAAAAAAAAGTGGAAAAAAAAAAAGCATAAACACTCAATTGAGGACAGTCAACCATCTGGAATTTTAAATAAAACTCAGATTCCACAGATGAAAACAAAGGAATACAAAGACTTGAAAAGGCCAACGAAAAAAAGCAGCTTGCAGCAAATATGCCTGGGACAAATATTATAATTTCCTCAAAACCCACAGCGTGGGGGGTCTGAACACTAACAGCTTCGAGGCCCGACTCGGGATTAATGAACACAGCTACGAATCTGTGTGGCCAAGGAGAGCCGTGGATGCGGGCTGCGGGGCAAACTCAACCACCTTCAGCCCTGCCCGGGGGAGCCCTTCACCCCCTCACTTCAATCCCAAGCCACAAACCTGGGAGCGTTCGGGATGGGATGGGAGTCGCATTCTGATTTATGCAGAATGGTCAGATGATTAAATAAAGAGGAATGATTCGGGAAGGTCTATTTCCCCGGATACATTTATAATACAAATAACCTTCTCAGTGAATTTGTTGCAAGTTCCTAAAGCGCCTGCCTCCCAGCATCATGCTTAGCTGCTTAACTCCCCCCATCCTCCCCCCCAGGCCATCTGGGCACCGGGCAGGGGACCCCACTCACCGTCCTGCGGCCAAGTTCCCTTCACTCCTTCTCCCCGTGTGCCTTCACCCGCTGTTCCTGTCATTCTCATGCTGGCTTTTGCTACCCAGAATGCTCCTCCTGCACAAGGTACCTGTACTCCAGAAGGCTTTTTTACCTATTCTTCAGGACAACTCTTTCTTTCATGTTCCTTAAAATCCTAATTGTGCTGAAGAATCCGATTAACTTTTTTCTTTTTTTTTTTTAAGTAAGTTCCACGTCCAACGTGAGGCTTGAACTCACAGCCCCGAGATCAACAGCATGCTCTATGGGCTGGGCCAGCCAGGTGCCCCCCTGATTAACTCTCAGGATGATCTTAAGCAGCCGATGAGACATGGCCCTCCCTTGACCTCTTCCCGGGGTCTACCTCTGTTACTTCCAGACCCAGACAAGGAGGATCGCCCAACAGAGGGCCAGGGTGACCAGGGGTGGGACTTTAGGGGCAGTGATCCTTCCCTGCCCCTAAAAGGCTAAAAGCTCTTACAGTGGGATTCAGTCATTCAGTCCACACTGCATGCCCAGATGCGCAGGGTGCTGCTGTCCTCGTGAAAACTGGTGGACACAGAGGAAGAGAAAAGGGGACGAGGTGGGGGTGTGGGCACAGCGGCATTTTAGATAGAGAGGTCTGGATGATGTTTCTTTCTTTCTTTCTTTTTTTTTTAATATTTTTTTTTCAACGTTTTTTATTTATTGTTGGGACAGAGAGAGACAGAGCATGAACGGGGGAGGGGCAGAGAGAGAGGGAGACACAGAATCGGAAACAGGCTCCAGGCTCCGAGCCATCAGCCCAGAGCCCGACGCGGGGCTCAAACTCATGGACCGCGAGATCGTGACCTGGCTGAAGTCGGACGCTTAACCGACTGCGCCACCCAGGCGCCCCATCTTTTTTTTTTTTTTAATGTTTATTTATTTTTGAGAGAGACACAGACAGAGTGTGAGCAGGGGAGGGGCAGAGAGAGAGGGAGACACAGAACCCGAAGCAGCCTCCAGGCTCCGAATGGTCAGCACAGAGCCCGACGCGGGGCTCGAACCCACGAACCGCGAGATCATGACCTGAGCCGAAGACGGACGCTTAACCGACTGAGCCACCCAGGCGCCCCTGGATGAGGTTTCTTGAACAAAGTGTAGGAGCAGACTTGCAGAGGTCCGGGGAAACACCCTTGCGAGCAGCGGGAACAGCAACGGAGATGCCCTGAGGTGGGAGAGGGCTGGGTGTGCTCACGGAACAGCTGATGCCAATGTGACCAGATGGAGATGACGGATAAGGCCGAAGCAGGCGACGGCTGGACCAAGGACAGCTTCCAAAGCCACGTTAGCGTGAGGGGAAGCCACCAGGACGCGGTCTGCTCTGCGCCACCACAAGGTTGCACGGACTCCCTGGCAATGTGGAGAACGTTCCGAATGTGGCAGGTGCAGCAGAGGGACCGGGGGGGACAGGTGGAGATGGGGAGCTGTGCCACGGACCACGGGGCGAGCCCGGAAGCCGAGGGGGGAGTCGGGAAGCCTGGAGCACTCCTCCGGGTGAGACGACGAGGGACTGGACGAGGGTTGAGAAGTGTTTGGATTGAGGACATTTACTGAAGGTAGAGCCGATCACAGGACCTGCTACTATACAGAAGATGGGGCGCAAAGGGGCCCAGAACAACCAGGTTAAAAAGGAGGGCCATTGACTGACTGGAGGAAATGCAGATTGGAATGGGGTGTGATCAAAAGGAGTTTCGGGGATCCAAAGTTTCTTTGTGGATGGGCTACCTGGGCCACTGCCTCCCACAGCCCTGGAGCATCACTCCCAGTGCTGCTGGGCTCCAGAACCCCCTCATTCCTTGGCGCACTGTGGTGGGGGGGGGGGGGGGGGGGGGAGGGATGCTGCATCGGGCACATGGCGGGAGGTGACAAGCAGGTGCCTGGATAGAGGAGAGAGTCAGTTGGGACACAAAACATCAGTCAAGTAATTCCCGGTCTCAGAAGAAAAAGAAGGTGTCATTCCAGCTCCCGAGGGAGAAACCCAGAACCCAGAGTTGCACTTCAGATCTATGGAATCTGACTTTCAGTGAGAACAGAATTTCAGTGCCCTGATAACTAGCTATGCTACCCCATAAATGACAGGACAGACTGTCTACGGTTCTGCGGGTGACAGAACCACAGTGGTGACAGGCCCTTGATGAACAGAATGCGACTATCACGTGTTCTTCCAAAACGAAACAAAACACACCTTCTAGAGATCTATTAGACCAGGGGCTACCAGTGGGCGTCGTATCAGCATGACCTTGCGAAAGACCAACAACTTCTTTAGGGCTCCTCGCTTTTGGATTTATTTAAATAAAAGAGGTAACCCCAGGAAGGAGGAACTCTTATTGGGAACGATGCTGCTCTCCCAGGCCACGAAATCTAAAAATCTCTTAACAGAGTACCCAAAGTTGCATCTCAACAGGACCGAAGGGATAAGAGATAGATTTGTAATTAGATGATCACGTACGTACGTTCCTTTCGTTTTTCGCTTTCCTTCTGTCTCTTTGCTGTAATCGCTCATAAAAACATGTTCTAAACATAGTAGGGTCAGTCTGTGCTACAAAACTGCCTTGTAGGAAATTAAGTCCCTCCCTCGGTTTCTAAATAGGACCTACCCAATACCTAACTTCAAGAGGAATGTTATCTTCTAGTATCCGTTTTTAAACATCCCTGAAACCTCAGCGCGGGGAAGAAAAAATTTACTGGTCAACTCTATGTAATGCGGCATCTTGTAAGAACTCTCTGAGTTTCTAAACATTTTAGTGAGTCACTGAAGGTACCGTATGATGGTTTCCTCTAGAACTCTTCAGATAGCCACTGCCGAACAGCGATTCTGCTCCTGGCCAGTATTTTGTAATGAACCATACTTTCCACCTGCTGGGAGAAGTTTACTTCGAGGTTCCAGTCAATGTTGGCCGGAACCTCCAGACTCCCCTTCTGGGGCAACAAATCTCCATAAATCCCTCTTACGCGGTTGGTGGTGACCGCTGTGGATAACCCTGCGACAGCCTCAAAGCTGGAGCTGCCCCAAACGATCCCTCTGAAGTTCTCTGCTAACTGGATGCGATGTGCAGAAATCGCCAACAAGAGTGTATTTACTTCTGTTAAAGACCGTTACTCTTGTAAGTGACCGAAGCTTAATCGAGAACCGTAAACCACGTACGCTTTGACCTCGCATTCCCTTTCTGGGAATTTAGCTGGGAGAAACGATCCCCACCCCCCCACACCAAACAGCTATTAAAGTAATGAGTTCGCTGCAGTATTGTTTATATAAGTAAGTAATCAGAAACCGGTAATAGCCTATAGATCAAATATTAAAGAATTAATTAAGTATACAATAGCATTAGAATGATACATAGCCACTACAATTCTAATTATGAAAATTGTTATGTTTTCACGTACGAAAGTGGAAACCGCTTATGATATTAAATGGAGAATAAATAAAAATATAAATTATATCTATATAGGACTCATATGCTTAAATGTTATATATTCTTATATAGATATTATATATACACCCATATCTGTCTCTCTCTATACGTATCAATATCTTTATGTCTATAAATGATGTCTAGAAGGAAACTTGGAAAAATGAGGTTCTGATTTATAAAAACTTTAAGTTTTGGGTTTTTTTTTAACTTTCTTCATATATTTTTGAGACACACAGTGCGAGCAGGGAAGGGGCAGAGAGGGAGAGGAGACATAGACTCCGAAGCAGGCTCCAGGCTCCGAGCCGTCAGCCCAGAGCCCGACGCGGGGCTCGAGCTCACAAACCGTGTGATCATGATCCGAGCTGAAGTCGGACGCCTAACCGACTGAGCCACCCAGGCGCCCCGAGTTTTTGTTCTCTAATCCAGAGTTTTGGTAACATTCTACACAATATTGACAACTAATAAATGAATCCTAGCACACCCCCTTCAAAAAAAGGAGGGGGAGGGGCGCCTGGGGTGGCTCTGTCGGTTAAGCATCCAACTTCAACATTTTTTATTTATTTTTGGGACAGAGAGAGACAGAGCATGAACGGGGGAGGGGCAGAGAGAGAGGGAGACACAGAATCGGAAACAGGCTCCAGGCTCCGAGCCATCAGCCCAGAGCCCGACGCGGGGCTCGAACTCCCGGACCGCGAGATCGTGACCTGGCTGAAGTCGGACGCTTAACCGACTGTGCCACCCAGGCGCCCCTTAAGCATCCAACTTCAACTCAGGTCATGATCTTGTGGTTTGTGGGTTCGAGCCCCACGTCGGGCTCTGTGCTGACGGCTCGGAGCCTGGAGCCCGCTTCGGGTTCTGTGTCTCCCTCTCTCTCTGCCCCTCCCCAACTGGGGCTCAATCTCTCTCCGTCTCTCAAAACGAAATAAATGTTAAAAATAATTTTTTTTCAACACTATGTGAGAGAGTTGCACGTAACACGGGAACATGGGTAGATGCGGACAGGGCGGCGTAAAACCCACCTTTTCTCCTAAACACACGAACAGCAAGTGTCCTATCTTACAACCAAGGACCTTAAGACTTAAAGATCGACTAGCTGGCTCACTCTGAAACGCCCCCCCAAGACGACCATCCCTCCCTCTACTTCCTCCCTTCTTACTACCTTCCTTTCAAATCTTGACAAAATAGGAAGGAAACAGCTTTTGCATAAGGAGCTATTTTTTTACCGTGCAGACGCTCGTGAGAGACTCGTCTACTCAAACGTAGCAAAATCTAGAGGAGAAATAATTTTCCGGTAGCATTCCAAACCGAACTTGGAAACACGCTCTAGGCAGTAATGAGATCCAGCAGTAATCCTGTAAATGCTAAATCATCCCTTTGGGCAGATAGGATGTCGCCGCTATGTCAGAGGCCCCCAGATGTGACACCAGCAGACCTGGATGCGAGTCCCAGCTCTGTTGTGCTCCTTCCGCCAACCGCTGCCGTCACCAGAAAGGGGAAAAGATCCCATTTCGCCGTGTTTTTAAGAGTCCTCTTTTCAAAAATAAATGAGATCACTCACTAATAAGAGTCGGGGGAGGGACGCCTGGGTGGCTCAGTCGGTTAAGCGTCCAGCTCTAGATTTGGGCTCAGGTCACGATCTCACGGTTCAGGAGTTCGAGCCCTGAATTGGGCTCTGCACTGACCGTGCGGAGCATGCTTGGGATTCTCTCTCTCTCTCTCTCTCTCTCTCTCTCTCTCTCTCTGCCCCTCCCCCACTTGCTCTCGCGCTCTCTCTTACAATAAACTTTAAAAACCAGTAAGAAGGGAGCCAAAAGGGAAAGCTCGAAAGGAGACACATTGGTCATCAGCGTCCCATCTCAAGGAGCTCCTTGGCCACAGCTAACTGCCCATGAAGAAGTTCACACGTTGACCCGGCCTCCTTGCATGGAAGTTAAAGAATCAGTCGGTTAAGCGTCCGACTCCGGCTCAGGTCATGATCTCGCGGTTCGTGGGTTCGAGCCCCGCGTCGGGCTCTGTGCTGACAGCCCGGACAGTCGGGTCGACTCTCCAGCCCCCAACGCCTCCAGCCTCCCGGTCTGGAGTAAAACGTTCCCGAGGGGAACCGTGGAGAGTAAATGTTAAAACGTAAAAGATATCAGTTACACAAATCCAGAAACATGAAGACCTGAGGCCAAACAACTAAATAGCCGATATCATCCGAATAATTTTTAAAGTCACAGCGTCTCAACATACAACGTGTCACCATGTGCAGTCACTCCAAACAATGGTAAATATTAAAACACCGCAAATACGCATTTGCCTACCGATACGCGTCCTGGAATTCTAAAAGGTTTCCCAGTTTCCCGGGGCGCCTGGGTGGCTCAGTCCGTTAAGTGTCTGACTTTGGCTCAGGTCATGATCTCACGGTTTGTGCGTTCGAGCCCCGCATCGGACTCTCCTCTGTCAGCGTGGTGCCTGCTTGGGATTCTCCGTCCCCACCCCCTCTCTCTCTGCTCTTCCCCTGCTCTCTCGCTCTCTCTCTCTCTCAAAAATAAATAAACAAGCAAAAACGTAATAAATAAAAGGTTTCCCAGCTTCCTCAAATGTCATTTTAATTTAATTACAAAATGCTTCAAGAGAGCATGGTGTTTGTAATCCTTCCCGGCAGAACATGTGACTCAGAAATGTGTGCTTGCGACTCTCCTTAAAATAAAAGGAACAGCACGTATCGCAAGATATTATTTAACGTGTATCTGTACCACCTATAATTTACTTCATAAATGACTATAATTTCTGATAAAAAGGGAACAGAATTCAAACTACAGATATGACGGACTGTACAAGACATGTGATTAACGGGGGGTAAACAGAACGAAAGGACCCGATCGTAACACAGCAAAGACACAGAAGGATCCTCAACCGGTGACACGAAGTCTCACTGAGGACAAACTTGAGTCTAAGACTGCTTCTCGCCACTTCTTAATTATTTCTTCCACCCTGGGAGTATTTATCAAGAGCCCGCTTTGTCCCGCCCGGACACTCGAGCTCGAGATACAACGGTAACCAAGAAAATTCTTGCCCTCATGGAGCTTACGTTCTAGCGTGAGACGCAAGGAAACAGATACGTAAAATGTTAGACGCTGGCAACCACTAGGGAAAAACAGTAAAGCAGGGAAGGTGGGGGCAATGAGGAGGGGAAGGAATTGGGGGGACTTTGTAAGTTTAAATAAGGTGGACAAGACAGACCTCAATGAGAAGACCATATTCCTGCGAAAGAACTCATCAGGTAAGCTCTGCAGGTATCTGGGGGGAAAGCTTTCCGAGGAAATAAAAGGCCAGTGCAAAGGCCCTGAGGCACGATCACACAGGGCAAGGAGGAGGAGCAGCGAGGGAGCAATGTGACCGCAGGAGAAGAATAAAAAAAAGTGACAGGAGGGGGGCTCAGTCAGTGAAGCATTTGACTCTTGGTTTCGGCTCAGGTCATGAACTCGTGGTTCGTGGGATCGCGCCCATCGGGCTCCGTGCTGAGAGCACAGAGCCTGCTTGGGATTCTCTCTCACGCTGTCCCTTTACCCCTCCCTGGCTCGCACACTCACTCTCTCTCTCTCTTTCTCTCTCGCAATAAATAAACTTTAAAAAAAAAAAAAAGTGGGGCACCTGGGTAGCTCAGTCGGTTAAGCATTTGACTCTTGGTTTCGGCTCACGTCACGATCTCAAGGTTTGTGAGTTCGAGCTCCAAGTGGGGCTCTGTGCCGAGGGCGCAGAGCCTGCTTGGGATCCTCTCTCTCTCTCTCTCTCTCTCTCTGCCCCTCCCCCGTTCGTTCTTTGTCTCTCCCCCTCTCTCGAAACAAATAAACATTATTTAAAAAAAAAAAAAAAACTAACAGGAAGCCAAGTCATGTGGGTTCATATCTCATGATCCACTCCAGAAACAGCATGTACGTTCCGGACTAAGGTAAATGCAGAGAGTTCTTGTTGAGGGCGTTGGCTAAATCTCTAAGCTATATGGGTGGATAAAGGTCAGCGAAGACACACAAAGCACCGAACAAAGAAACAAACAGGAAGAGGGTATAAACTGTGCGAGGTTGAGGGAAGTTCAAGTGCCCAGGGAAGCAGTCCAACATCATGTCCAGATTGCCCGCATTTCCCTGAGGATCACAATAGGCCACTGCGTTTCATTCTGAACCTTAGTATTTTGTTTCACTGCTTCCTTTCCATCACGGAAAAGACCTTCTTTAATGAATGGTCTGGAAGAGGTTGTCATGTCAATCTGGGCACCACGGACATCAGGGGCCAGGTAATTCTTTGTTGTGGAGGCCGCCCTATGCATCACAGGATGTCGAACAGCGTGTCTGGGTTCCACCCACCAGATGCCAGTGGCAACCCCCCCCCCAAAGCTAATCCCCCCCCACACCACCAGAACTATCTCCAGACACTGGCGCATGTTGGGGGGGGGGGGGCGCAAAATTGTGCCAGCTTGAGACCCACTGCTCTAATGTGAACAGATAAAAATTTCATCTCAGTTTACGAACATTTTTTTTTTTTTGCAACGACTGGGTTGATCTTCCGGCATATATCTGTTCCTAACTTCTAAACACACCCAAAGCCACGTTCTATCTACTTATAGCTTAGAAAGAGTAAACGCCTCAGCCGTTCCAAATACCTTCCTGTCTCAGGGCCTTTGCACTGGCTGTTCCCTCTATGGTTTGCCCCAGACAACTCCTCCTCATACTTCGAGTCTTGCCAAAACGTTAAGTGCTGAGGGCCCTGGGAAGCTTCTCCCTGGTCCTGGGTCCAAGCATGTTAGGGATTCCTATCATCTGCTCCCAAAGCCCCGGCACTGATAATTTGTAGCTACTCTCACAATGAAATAATTATTTTGGTCATGATTATTTAACATCTCTTCCGTTTCACCAGCAACGAGATCTTCCCCGTTGGCTCAAGCCAACACCAGAGCACTTACAACAATTACTGTGGACTCAAATTTAAATGAAAAAAGTATCCTCACTGGCCAGCTCTGGTACCTTATTACTAACATAGTACGATGCCCTTACTTCCTAAGGGATCAAAGAACAAAGACACAGACCACAGCCTAACCATAAGTCTCTTAGGGACCTCCGGGTGACTCAGTGGGTTAAGCATCCAACTCCTGGTCTCGGCTCAGGACATGATCTCACGGTTCATGAGTTTGACCCCCCGCATTAGGCTCTCTGCTGTCAGCACAGAGCCCACTTTGGATCCTTTGTCCCCCTCCCTCTCTCTGTCCCCCCACCCCATGCTTGCATGCACGCTCGCTCTCTCTTTCTCTCTCTCTCTCTCTCTCTCTCTCTCTCAAAAATAAAAATAAACCTTAAAAAAGTGCTATTTGTTACCGATTTCCTCTCCTGCTTCAGTTCCTGGACGTAGCGGGCTAGCTCCACAGTGATGTGTGAGGTCATGTTCTCGGAGATAACTTCGTGCTGCCCGGCGTAATCGTTCATTTCGTTCAGGGTGGAAAGGAAGGCTTTACATGCTGTATACCTACGGAACAGAACACACGGCACTCCTTTGCAAACAGGGCCACGTCCGCTCTAACGCGCCGCGCGCTGACAAAATATTAATTAAAATCAGGTTAACGTGCATCGACCTCCCAGAGGATCCTGACAATTCATTACACGTAAGAGTGTTCCGATCAAAATGGCTCGGAATTAATTACCAGTGAGACACTTTGCATTTGGGGGGACGCCGAATCACTCTACATAAGGCAGGATTTGGCTCTGTTAATACTCGGTCCAAAGATACCCCCCAATACGTATACGTGGTAAATGCACTAATGCAGTGGATATTTAGGTCTAGGTGGGAGACATAATACTCTGGGGCCATCCACGGTAAGGTGCCTTAGCTACGGACTGAAATGGACACATTTCTCGGTGAAACAGACTCCTGATGTTACAAAGCCAAATCAAGACGGCGGACTGCATAATCCACACTTCCTGTATTTGCGTAGATTAAGCTTTTCCCAATCACCTTCACTGAAACGATCTGGAATAGGTCTAGTGACTCCGTCAAAGGGAAGTTAGTGGAGCAGGGTCTTTATGGTTCTTCCCGTTTAAAAACTGACACAAAGAGGAGCGGGGAAGGCGGCTTAGTTTTGTAGATTTCATTTTTTCTTTCCTTCACCATCATCACCACCGGCATAAAGATATCACCACATAATGATCGGTGTTAAACAGACCTGTATTCCTCTTCCTCCTTCGAGTTCTTTTTAGGTTGGTATTTCTTTGCAAGATTCCTAAAACAAAAATGCAGACAATGTCACCTTCTGTAGAGAGATGACTGAGAGAAAAAAAAAAAAAAAGACGATCGAGAAATCAGTGATGGAAGGTGAAGTCAGTGCTTTTGTTGACAACTTAAAAAAAAAAAATCAGAAAATGTCCACAGTTGAAAGGCATTCATTTCCTTCATTTTTTAAAAAAAAAATTTTTTAACGTTCATTCGTTTTTTGAGAGACAGGGAGACAGAGCGTGAGCAGGGGAGGGGGACACAGAATCCAAAGCAGGCTCCGGGCTCTGAGCTGTCGGCACGGAGCCCGACGCGGGGCTTGAACCCACGGACGGTGACATCATGACCCGGGCTGAAGTCGGGTGCTTAACCGACCGAGCCACCGGGGCGCCCCATTTCCTTCCTTTTTAAAAAGTGATCTCCACACCCGACGTGGAGCTCGAACTCACGACCCCAGAATCAAGGGTCCCGTGTACCACCGACTGAGCCAGCCACGAGCCCCTGTTTCCTTCTATCTTTCCACATGTATGATGAAGCTCCTGTTACGAACGAGTCACACACCTTTGAATCTTTTACCTCACAGGTAGAGCAGATAAGAACAGAGAGGGGCGGGGGCACCTGGGGGGCTCAGTCGGTTGAGCGGCCGACTTCGGCTCAGGTCATGATCGCACGGTTTATGGGTTCGAGCCCCGCGTCGGGCTCTGTGCTGACAGCTCGGAGCCCGGAGCCTGCTTCGGATCCTGTGTCTCCCTCGCTCTCTGCCCCTCCCCCGCTCACGCTCTGTCTCTCTCAAAAATAAACATTAAAAACAACGTTTAAAAGAAAAGCGCAGAGGGAGGCACTAGCTGATGTCGACCCGGCTTGAATCGGAGAGTACAGACCCTGTGCGCCCATGAAGCCACGTTCATCGGCAGCCCTGAGCTGACGGTGGGTTTTCCCACCAGGCCACTGCCCCGTTGTGGTCCTCTGCAGCCGAATAGTATTACCCTAAACCCACGGAAAGCACGGGGACTACGTCCGAAATGTTCAAATTAAAACTCCAAGTGCCAAGGGCATGCCGTCAAGGCGGTGTGGCTGCCCCTCCAAAGAGCTAAGGGGAGAAGGGGAAGGAAGCCTTCTCGAAGGAAGCGGAGACAATATTGGGGGGACGTTCACGCTACGACGTTTAACGAGAACTTTCAACCTGCCCAGCCGATCTGCACCGAACGCACTCCGACGAGCCCGAAATCACTCCTATCTCTCTTCCGAAGCTCATCTCCAGGTCAAGAATCCAGATAATGTCTAGAGTCAACACGCTGCGATTTACACAAAAGCTAGGAGGCAAACATGAAAAAAGAAAACTCACTCACAGGGGTCTCGCTGGCTGATTTCTCGTGGGGCCTGCCTTTGGCGGCTGTGGTTTAGAGAAACAGCCAAAGGCTGACTAATGGTCCACAGTGGGAGCCCTCGCCTGAGGGCTAGTCCTCTTTTCTAGTAGTTACTTTCACTATTTCACATCTTAGTTCTTTCATTTCCCCTGAATCTACAGAATCGTCTAGGAAAAAAAAAACAAAAAAAAAAAAAACGTGCCGTCCTAAGTTTACAGTTTGGATCAGGGTACATTTCATGGACAAAGTGAATGCGATCTCACCTCTAACAGGTGTTACTAGATGACATGAGGCCGTGGACTTGGGTAAAAAGTCTGTGTGTCCAGTTCTTCATCCGTGAGTCCGCGGGGGCTGGGTGAAATGGCCTCTACTGTCCCTTCAAGTTTGGAAATTCTAGGGGAGTATGTAACATCCGCTAGAATATCGATCGTTGTAATTTAAAATGAAGATACAAGGGGGGCTCCTGGCCGGTTCAGTCAGTAGAGCATGTGACTCTTGATCTCAGGGTCGTGAGTTCAAGCCACACGCTGGGCGTAGAGATTACTTAAAAATAAGGTCTTTATTTTTTTTAATTAAAAAAAAAATTTTTTTTTTAACGTTTAGTGATTTTTGAGACACAGAGAGACAGAGCATGAACGGGGGTGGGTCAGAGAGAGAGAGGGAGACACAGAATCTGAAACAGGCTCCAGGCTCTGAGCTGTCAGCACAGAGCCTGATGCGGGGCTCGAACCCACGAACTGGAGATCATGACCTGAGCAAGTCGGACGCTTAACCGACTGAGCCACGCAGGCGCCCCAAAAATAAGGTCTTTAAAAATAAAAAATAAAATAGGGCACCTGGGTATTTCAGAGGTTGTGTGTCCGAGTTCGGCTCAGATCATGATCTCACGGTTCATGAGTTCGAGCCCTACACTGGGCTTGCTGCTTTCGTCACAGAACCTGCTTGGGATTCTCTCTCTCTCTCTCTCTCTCTCTCTCTCTCTCTGCCCCTCCCCTGCTTGAGTTCTCTCTCTCTCTTTCTCTCAAAACTAAATTTAAAAAAAATTAAAATTAAAATAAAATTAAAATGTGACTTAAAGAAAAAAACTAATGCAAAAGAGGGAAACCTTGTCTGCTAAAAGCACAGTACAGTTCTTTGAGCTGGTTTGACCACAATCACCCCGTAAAAGGGAGATCCTCCTTACAGATGGCAGGGACAAAAGGGGAACACATGGAAAGCAGGTGAATATATAACCAACAGGTTCTTGTTAGCAAACATGGGAGACTGGAGTAGTAAAAAGCCTATTGGCTGCATGTGAAATATTTTTTAATGTTTATTTATTTTTGAGAGAGCGCGAGACAGAGACAGAGTGTCAGCCGGGGAGGGGCAGAGACAGAGGGAGACACAGAACCCAAAGCAGGCTCCAGGCTCCGAGCTGTCAGCACAGAGCCCGATGTGGGACTCGAACTCATAAACTGAGATCATGACCTGGGCTGACGTTGGACGCTTAACCAAGTGAGCCACGCAGGTGCCCCTGCATGTGAAATGATTTTTAATGCAAGGTTTTAAATATTAATCATTTCTTCTGTTCACAATAAATTATAAGTGGAAAATACCACTTCGAAACTCACATCTTCTATGAAAATTCTTTCAAAACTGTTATTTTAAAGGTTTATTGAAACCTGACTTCGGCTCAGGTCATGATCTCACAGCTTGTGAGTTCGAGCCCCGCGTCGGGCTCTTTGCTGACAGCGTCGAGCCTGGAGCCTGCTTCGGATTCTGTCTCCATTCCTCTACCCCTCACCCGCTTGTGCACGCGGGCTCTCTCTCTCTCTCTCTCTCTCTCAACTATAAAAGAAAACATTAAAAAAAAGTTTTTAAAAAAGTTAAAACAAAAACCCATCATATTGTGATGAATGAGTATCACTTTGATCATATTAGCATACGTAAACAGCATTCAAAATGCTTCTTAAAAGCACCGATGAATAATTCACTCTACAAATGCCAGCAGAAAACTAAAGGCTTAAGAGGTCTGGAAGGGAAAGTCAGGATATTTCTCTCAGGGACTGCTACAAAAAAAAGATCAACTTTCATTTGCATTCTCTGGAGATGGGCTTTCTTGCCCTATTTTGTACGAGGTTATTTTAACAAACAAGCAAGAAAATAAACCACAAAGAGCATCTATAAATTTATGGGATCTTTCTGAGAACTTTTAAGTGTTTTATATATTAAACTTGCTCTTCAGACAGGCTAATTAAAAGGCAAGAGAAAAATATAATCCTCTCCTAAGGATACTGGATGTAAACTTAGTTGATCCTAAGAACCACAGGGAGGCTTTTAAAAAGGAGATACTTGGGCTCCATTCCAGACCCTCTGAAATGGAAGGTCCAGGGCTGGGTCTAGGAATGTTTTGTTTTTTCCTATCTTTCGTGTTTTTAAAGAAGCTCACCACAAGATTTCCAGATAAAGACAGCGGAACAAAATTCGATCAGAGAACTATGCTTTCCCAGTAAGGGGTGAAAGTCACAAGCCAGGACAATTTTCAACAGCGGAAAGCAAGCCGATGAAGAAAGGAACGCAACCTCAGTCTACACAGTCTGAAAAGTGGTGACCGTGGCGAGGGACGGAAGATTCTGGAACGGCGTAGAATGGATGCTGACCCCAACCTCACCGCCGCTGCGGGGTGGGGCTGGGGGGTAAGCCCACCAAACCCTGAAGAGCAATTCTTTTTTTTTTTTTTTAAGTTTATTCATTTGTTATTTCTGAGAGAGAGAAGGAGAGAGAGAGAGAGAGAGGACAGAGAATCCGAAGCAGGCTCCAGACTCTGAGCTGTCAGCACAGAGCCCGAGGTGGGGCTCAATCCCACAAACCATGACCTGAGGCGAAATCACGAGTCTGCCACTTAATAGACTGAGCCACCCAGGTGCCCCCGAAATAGTATTACTATTGAACGGACGATCCAAGAGTGTATCCCAGGTATTGGGCTCTAATGTCTGTTCTCTCTCTCTTTTTTTTTTTTTTAAGTTTATCTATTTATTTATTTTGAGAGAGAGAGAGAAAGAGAGAGAGATAGTGTGTGAGTGGGAGAGGGGCAGAGGAGGAGGGAGAGAGAGAATCCCAAGCAGGTTCCATGCTGTCAGCACAGAGCCCGATGCAAACTCCTGACCTGAGCCGAGATCCAGGGTCAGATACTTAACTGACTGAGCCACCCAGGTACCCCCCCCCCCATGTCTGTTCTCATTACTACCTCACTGAAGTGCCCATATTAAACATAAGCAAGGTGAAAAGATATGTAATACAGAAGAAGAAGGAAGGAAGGAAGGAAGGAAGGAAGGAAGGAAGGGAGGGAGGAAGGAAGGAAGGAACGATGGATTTTTGGGAGAAAGGCAGGAAAGGAGGGAGGGGGGAAGGGAATGACAGAAAAACCCAATCTGGAAGAAAAGAAGCGAAACAGGCAAACACCAATTCCTCCAGACTATTTTACACTAGAGACAAACGTAATAAAACCACGAAGCCAATAAAGCAAAGAACTCCCAGACCACAGGCTAAAACGGGCTGCAAGGCTAAGGAAATGAACTAAGACCTAAAGCCCACCGCTACGGAGCTAGCGCATCAGGTGGGCTTGGGTATCGAATTCAACAGAGGAAAGTTTTGAAACGATCATAATAAGGAAGGCAACTAACAAAAGCAGGAAAAAAATATTTATCTAAAGGGCAAGCCGCTTTAACACAAGGAAAACGCCTCTCTCTGAAATATACACGACCCAGTAAGTAGCACAGAAACAACACTCCGATGCAATTGAAGAAAGTTCCCCCCCGAAAATAAATTAAAAATTGGAATCTGCATATGAAAACGGATAGGACAACGGATGAGCAACAACAGGGCTTAGCCTGGCGACGTTATCAAACTGCTAAGTGGAACAAAAAAAATTCTTCGCATCTACAGTCAAAAAAAAGCAAGCCACCTACAAAGAAAAAAAAATCTGGCTGCCCCCAGGCTTTTCCAACAAAAGGCAATGCAGCAACAAAGTTTGGAGAGAAAGAAAATATTACCAGAGAACAAGCAGGTCAAATTATTATCACGTATGAGGGCATTCTCAAACAAGAACAAACCCGAGAATTAGCCCACAAGCTCTCATTAGGGGAGAAAATATTCGTATTTTTCTTGATGCCCAGAGATAAGCAGAGAGGCTGTGGTCGAAGAAAGAGTGGTGAACACACATTCATATTTAAAAACAGGACTAGGACAAATTAACCGTGGGACTCATGTTACAGACGATATTATATCACTCAGAAAAGGAAGAAAAACATGTAAATATTGTTTTCTTTACCTTAGCAGTGAGTCAACCGAGCCCGTTTAAAATTGTAACATGGAACTTAAAATAGAGAACAGTAACGGGACGCCCGGGGGGCTCAGTCGGTTAAGCTTGCGACTTTGGCTCAGGTCATGATCCCATGGTTCATGGGTTCGAGCCCCGCGTCAGGCTCTGTGCTGATAGCTCAGAGCCTGCTTGGGATTCTCTCTCTCTCCCTCTCTTTGCCCCTTTCCTGCCTGTTCTCTCTCTCTCTCTCTCTCTCTCTCTCTCTCTCTCTCAAAATAAATAAATAAATAAAAAAGTATAAATGGCTTCCACGCATAAAAAACAGGCTTAACCTCATTGATAACAGAAACACTAACGCTCAGACGCACCAATTTTTACTTATCACCTTGGCAAAGATAAAACGGACTGGCACCAAGAGGCACTGAGGGTCGAAGAAGGTTGCACTGCCACCGAATAGGGCGTGAGTGGTAAGGGTCACAGCCTCTGAGAGTCGACTTGGCAAACCCCACCAAACCCAGGGCGCTCCTTTTAGGAACTTAGTCTCCAAGCAGGCTGGCCAAGTGGATTACTCAAGGCTATGCACTGCAACTTTGTTCAGCGTTGCAAACAATTGGAAACACGTCCACCAACCCGATGCAACATACTAAAACTGCAAACATAAAAATGAGTCCTCGGGAAGATCTCCAGGATGTAGCAAGGACACGCTGAACTGCCGGGGGAAATGAGGAGGCAAACACACTTAGTTGCCCGTGTCGGCATAAAATCTCTCTATGGAAGGATATACAGGAGACGGAGAACATTCATTGTCCCCAGGGGCAGGGGGAAGAGAAGGGACACTTTGCTGTAGACCGTTTTGTGCCTCTGGAAGTTTGCATCCTATGAATTCATTATCTGGTCATAACCAATAACTTTCTTTAAAAAAAAAAAAACAGTTGCTAAGGGCAGGGCACCTGGGTGGCTCAATCGATTGAGCGTCCGACTTCAGCTCGGGTCACGGTCTCGCGGTCCGTGAGTTCGAGCCCCGCGTCGGGCTCTGTGCTGATGGCTCAGAGCCTGGAGCCTGCTTTGAATTCTGTGTCTCCCTCTCTCTGCCCCTCCCCCACTCGTGCTCTGGCTCTCTCTCTCTCAAAAATAAAAATAAACATCAAAAACAAAATGAAAAACAAAAACAGTTGCTAAAGGGCAATACATAGCTGGTTTTCTTATACAGGTCAGATAAGAGGTTTAAAATTTTCTTAGGAACTTGACCTTACGCTGCCTTGAAAAAACAGTAACTATCACAAGGGTCAGTAAGCTTTTTTTATGTATTTGTTTATTTAGAGAGAGAAAGAGAAAGGGAGGAAGAGAGAACCTGAGTGGGGGGAGGGGGGGCAGAGAGAGAGAATCCCCAAGCAGGCTCTGTGCTGTCAGCACAGAGCCAGATGTGGGGCTCGAACTCATGAACCGTGAGAACATGACCCGCGCTGAAATCACGAGTTCGACGCTTAACAGACTGAGCCACCCAGGTGCCCCTACACTTTTGCTACAAAGGGCCAGACAGTAGATATGTTAGACTTGCACGTAGGTCATGATCACACGGTCCCTGTTGCAACTAGTTACTTGCCAGTGTTTTGCAGAAGCAGCCGTGGACAATACATAAATGAATGAGTGGACGTGGCTGTGTTCCCGTAAAACCTTATTTACAAAACCAGGCAGTGGATGGGTTGGGACATAGGTTGTAGTTTGCCAACAGCTCACCTACAGAAATCAAAGCCCTGACTATCATCGTTTGCTTGTAAAAATAAGCGAACACTTCTTTCCTCTAAGGCTGAAAAACTAAAAATGACTTAGGGCCAGAAGTTTCCCCGCAAAGGCCGTGTTGCCTTTTCAATATCAGACTGATATTTCAGGCAAGCATTTGCCGGGTATGCTTCAGGCACACTGGCCTTTCCGTCCCTTGAACAGGTTCCCACACCCCAGGGCCTTTGCACTTGCTGATTCCTTGGCCTGGAAGACCTATCCCCACACCTTGGCAGGCCTGCCCTCTCCTCGTCCTTCAGTTCTCAAGCAACAGGTTTTCCCCGGCCAGTCTAGCTTACGTCACCCCCACCTGCCATCACGCTGTACTGCATCACCGGCTTTAGGTATCTGGGGTGGCAACTGCTATCTTTAGATGATTTAACTTCTTGCTTATTTGCATGTGCTCACACGCACGTGGCCCGTTTCCCTCAGTGAGAAGGTTGACTTCCGCAGCGTCTCGTTCATGAGACCCATCGGGTGTCCTGTTTGTTGGTGAGCCCTCGTCAGCTCTCAGGCCTGTGCAAACCCACAATTCTCCCCGAAGCGGGGCTAACCAAACGTCTGACATGTGAGCCCTGTTGATCCTCTCTTTCTCCAGCTTACTGAGCCCCTGTTACGCATCGGGCACCGTCCTGCACCCTGGGGATACGTCAGTGCACACGGCTCAAAAACCATGCCCTTGAGGGGTCTCCATTCTAGCAGAAAGGAGCGGAAGGCAATGAACAGCAGGCAATGGGCCATAAGACAATGTTACCGAGCGTTAGAAAGTTACCAGTGCTCTGGAAAAAGTGGAAGGTAGGGGCACCTGGGTGGCCCAGGCGGTTAAGCGTCTTGACTCTTGATTTCGGCTCACGTCCTGATCTCACGGTTCATGGGATCGAGCCCCGCATCAGGCTCTGCGCTGACAGTGTGGAGCCTGCTTGGGATTCTGTCTCTCCCTCTATCTCTGCCCCTCCCCTACTCTCTTCTCTCTCTCTCTCTCTCAAAGTAAGTAAATAAGCATTAAAAATAAAGAAAGAAAAAGGGTGAACTACGGCAGGAGGACGAGGCAGGCCTCGCTGAGCAGGTGACCTCTGAGCAAAGACTTGAAGGAGGTGAGGGGGGATGGCCACGCGGATCGAGGGGAAGGATATATAGGGGATCCCCGTATGGAAGGTGAGCCCGGGGTGAGGGCGAGCCTGGCGTATACAAGAAACAGCAGGGAGGCGGGTATGGTTAGGGCAGAGAGGAGGGAGAAGGGGGAAAGAGGTGATGTCAGAGAGGTTGGGGTTTACGATCACACAGGGCTTTGTTAAGACATCTATCGTTAAGGATTCCGGATTTACGGAGTACAATAGGGAGTTGTTGGAATTCTGAACGGAGCGCCATGATCTAGCTGCTGTGTGGAAAACAGAGAGAGGATACGGGATAAGAAGGGAATAAGAGAGGGGCGCCTGGGTGGCTCCGTCGACTGGGTGTCCGACTTCGGCTCAGGCCATGATCTCACGGTGTGTGGGTTCGAGCCCCGCGTCGGGCTCCGTGCTGACGGCTCGGAGCCTGGAGCCTGCTTCCGATTCTGTGTCTCCCTCTCTCTCTCTGCTCCTCCCCCGCTCAATCTCTGTCTCTGTCTCTCTCAAAAATAAATAAACATTAAAAAAAATTAAAAAAAAAAAAAAAGGGAATAAGAGAAACCAGTTAGAAGCCCCACAATAACCCAGGTGAGAGGTGCTGGGGCCTGGACCGCCACGGCCGCAGCGGAGGTCAAGAGGAGGAGTCGGACCCTGGGTAAATTTGCCAAGTACGGTCCTGATGGCTTAGATGAGGGATGGGGGGATGGGATCACGCGAGAGAAAGAGGGGGAACCGACGATGTCCGGGGCTCCTGATCCAAGAAGCAAGGAGGCAGCTGCCCTCAAGTGAGTGGGGAAAAGCTGGGCCGTGCGGCCGCAGATTCTGAGCGGACAGATTCAGTTCCGGGCACGTCGCGTTTGAGACGTCCCCCTGGAGACACTGCGTAATCTGTGTCGGAGTCCGGGACAGAGGTCTAGCTTGGAGATGCGTATCTGCGAGCCACGGCTACACGGACCATACTTAAAAGCCAGAAGAGATCACAAGGGGATACAGGAGACGGGGACTGGGCACGGGGGCACGCCGGATGAAGAGAAGGAGGCAAAGGAGAACCCAGTAAAGGGGGGTGCGAAGGAGCTCCAGTGAGGTGGAAAGAAGGAAGCCAGAAGACTGGAATTCGAGAGGCCGGGCAAGGAGGAGGGAGCATCCGCCCCGTCAAAGCCGCCGATGGGTCAGGGACGCTGCAGACCGGGGACGGGAGGTTGGGTTGAACAACATGGAAGTCACTGGAGCCCCCGAAGAGCAGTTCTGGCTGAGCCGTGCGGGGTGAGTTGAAGGCACTGACAGAAGGGTCGCCTGGGTGGCTCAGCGGGTTGAGCATCCGACCTGGATGTCGGCTCAGGTCACGATCCCGCGGTTCATACGACCGAGCCCCCCCAAGCCGGGCTCTGCGCATGGAGCCTGCTTGGGATTCTCTCTCCCTCTGCCCCTCCCGTGCTCACTCTCTCTCTCTCTCTCTCTCTCTCAAAATAAATAGAGAAACATTTAAAAAGTAATCAAGTAGGGACAGGAGAGGGACCGGAGACAGCAAGTAAGAACACTTTCGAGAAGTCTGCCTATGAAGGGGAGCAAAGAAACCGGCAGGTGTTGGGGAGCACGGCGCACAAGACGGGGGGGCCTGGGTTTAGACAGGAGCATCTCTGGGGAGGGGGGGGGCACAGAGACGTGGGGACAGACACCGAGAGATAGGACGTCTTCTTCGGACTGCTTCGATGTTCTCGGGGATGTTAGGAAGCCCACGGGAAGGATGGGGAAGGAGGTGCTGGGTTTGCAGAAAGGGGAGAAGCCGAATCACTTCGGTGAGTGGGGAGGGCGGGGGGCACATCGACAAAGCGCAGGGAGCATCTTATGTATCTGCATTGAGGACCCGCTGAGATTTGCATTCTTTCCCAAGAGCCTCCCGGTTTGTTGCTGGCATCCTCAATCCCTCACCTCGGGGGCTGAGAAAGGCCAAGAAGGCAGGTGCAACACAGAGGGGGAGCTAAGAAAGCCCTTTGCTTTCGTGACGCGCAGAACGGAGCAGACGCCTGCTAGGCGCTGACTTCACGGCACCGAATAACAACACTCCCAAACGAAACGAGATTGTGGCCAAGGCACCAGGAAAGACCAGGGCAAGCTAGCAGAAAGACGGCAAATACAGACAAATCCACAAGGTGAGACTGCATTTGGGGCTAAGGCTGTTATGCAACCCATTTTCCCAGGCAAGACGTTTTACGACCAGCGGTGCGATACTGAAATAATCACCATGAAGCGGCCCCGTCCCTATTCCGACATTCAGTTCCTGAGGTCCTAAATGAGGCTGCTTTTACACGCAAAGAGCCAGAAGTTGATCTGGGTGCAGCAAGCCATAACCATTGTTTCGCTGGCCAACATGGTTTCTGTTTTATTTGCTGAGTGGAAACAAGACTAGTCAGCCCATAAAGATACTCTATGTGTGCTTATTTATAAACAACAACACCAGCCCTAGAAGGATCTGCCTTCTCTCAGTGACCCATGACCTACCCCTCCTGCAGATGCTCTTTTTAAACACTTGTTTTTAATGTGTATTTACTTTTGAGAGAGAGAAACACAGACAGAGCGTGAGCAGGGGAGGGGCAGAGACAGAGGGAGACACAGCATCCGAAGCAGGCTCCAGGCTCCGAGCTGTCAGCACAGAGCCCGACGTGGGGCTCGAACCTACGAACCGCGAGATCGTGACCTGAGCCGACGTCGGACGCTTAACCGACGGAGCCACCCGGGGGCCCTGTGATCCAAGCACTTTTCAAATGCAGCTCCCCGGGACTCTCACACGCTGCTGGATGGATCACGGATCAGGAGAAGCATCTGCAAGACTGTGTATGTAAAGCTACACATACAGGGTGCCTATGACCCCGCAATCCCACTCCTGGGTGGAGACAGACTCTGCACCCCCAAACAGGGGCCTGGCAGCAGAGGAACGGATAAAGGGTGGTACACTCACATACCCGAATACGATCCATCGATGAAAAGAAAGAAACTACCACCACATGCGGCCGCATGAACGAATCTTACAAACGTCAGGTAGAACAAAAGAAGCCAAAATCAGGCAGTGCCCAGTAAACGAATCCATTCACAGGAGGTTCAAAAACAGGCAAGACTGTCCACGTGGTTGGAAGTCAGGAGAGCGGACAAGGGTGGACGAGTGTGGGAGGAGGGCGGTGCACCAGGAGGGGCTGGAATTGCCTGTCCCTCCACCTGGGTGCCGGTTACCAGGGGGGTGGTTCACTCTGTGGACTCCTGGGGCTGCACACTTGGGACTTGTGCATATCTCTGTGTATATGTTACACTTCAATGAGAGGCATCCTGAAAAGGGGCGCCTGGGTGGCGGCTCAGTCGGTTAAGCATCGACTCTTGATTTCAGCTCAGGTCACGATCTTAAAGGCTCTCTTGTTCGAGCCTTTATTGGGCTCCGTGCTGACAGTGTGGAGTCTGCTTGGGATGCTCTCTTTTTCCCCTCTCTTTCTGCCCCTCCCCCACTCCTGCACACGTACATGGGCGTATGCTCTCTCTCTCTCTCTCTTAAATAGATAAAGCCATTTTCCGCAAAAATAAGAGGCTCCGATATTTTAAAAACACAGAGCCTGAAGGCAATAACTTAGCTTTTATTTTTACTGTTCCTATGAAAACAAATTTTCCACATTAAAAGCAATGGTTTCCATTGAAACAGTACCTTACGTAAGAGGGGGAAAAGAAATATTTAAAGGATTGTACATCTGTCGTATAAGTGAGAATATAAATTATCGTTACATCCATTTTGCAGTTAACAAACAACCTTTGTCAATATCAACTTACCTGAGTTGTTTTGCATAGCTGAGTTCGATCTCTGTCCTTTCCTTTACAAATTTGATGTATTTCTCAAGAATGTCAATTCCCCACTGTGTGTGTTTTTCTAAGTTGTCAAATTGATCCTGTTTAAAAAAAAAAAAACACAAAGAGAGAGCTTATAATCCTTCTCCGTGATTAATAGAATTTCAGCGAACAATGCTCTCAACGAGACGTCGCTATGTAGAAAGCAGTTCTAATATTTTCCATGATTGTCCTGGGTGCTTTTCTTGTTGAGCACTTTTAAATCAACATTACCAAATTTGGTTTGAAAACTGCCTGGGGGACTGAACTCTGACCCACGCGTTCCCGTTAGCAACATGGTTTGAGGATCCAGTTAATGTCCTAGTGCAAAGGAGAATGTCCTCTCCAGATTCCAAAAGCCGAGAGGTAAAACACCCGCCTCAACTCGGTGGGCAGCTAGCACCTTCCTTGTCATCTCTCAGTTATTCAAAGCAGCTCACTGAAATTCGGGGCAAAGCACAGGGGAGCGAGAAGAGCTCCCAAGGACCTCTCTCTTCAAACAGATAACATAAAATGACTCACGCGGACTTTATTGAGACGTTCAAACATTTATCAAACCCACACTGTGTGCCAGGAAAGGAGCTGGGGAAACCATCCCCCCCCCCACCCCCGCCCCGGGCCCCATCTTGCAGGGTGCTTGAGGTTCCCAGCCTGGAACCACGAGGGGTGCTGGGTGTCCCAGCAACCCCTACTGCAAAGGCCTGGACACGTCCAGGAATCAGGGGGCCTTGTCCTCTGCAGCGAGGGTGGGGGGAGGGCACCAGGGAAGGATGTTGGTGGCTGAGAAACAGGAGAAAGTCGGGGGCCCCTGGGTGGCTCAGTTTAAGCAGCTAACTCTTGATTTCCGCTCAGGTCACCATCTCACGGTTTGTGAGTTCGAGCCCCGAGTCGGGCTCTGGACTGACACCGCGGAGCCTGCTTGGGACTTTCTCTCTCTCCTCTTCTTTGCCCCTCCCCTGCCTGTGTTCTCTCTCTGTCTCTTTCTCAAAATAAACAAACATTAAACTTTTTTTTTTTTTTTTTTAAAGAAAGCAATGGGAGAAAGTCTCAGCCCATCGGCCCAGGAGAAGGAGCCTTTTAGCCTCTCGAGCGGGCACACGTGAGCCGCTGGAACTTGCGAGGGGAGAGGCATGCCCACGGACGTGTTCAGAATCGTCAGGTGGTGGAAGGTCAGGAGACGGTTCGGTTGTCCAGATGAGAGAAAACGGAAGAAGACGGAAGGACATACAGACCCGTGACAACTAGGATCAACTAGTTTTGGTGGCCGATTGCGTAAGGAGGCTGGAGAGGGAGATGGACGGGAGGCAGGATTCCAGAGGGCTCCCTGCCTCTACCTCCTGGGACCCAAGGACAGCACTTTGGGCTGAAGTGACACATCGGGGGAGGGAGTGGCATGTCCAGAAGGGGGCTGGAAACACGGATCCATTCGGAGCTCGCGGAGGGAGGCCCGTGAGCTGGTGGATCTGAACCAACAGGGCCTGGCTCGGGTGGGTGGGGGGGGAGGCAGAAAGTTCTGGGAAAGAAAAGGGAGTGTCAGCGTGACATTGCGGGGAAGAGAGAACGGCCACGAGAGAGGCAGATGCCAAGTCTCCTGAGAAGAAGCCGGAACAGAGAAGGTGGGTTCTGGCCCCAGCCGGGGACTTCACCGACGCGGGACCCCAAACGTGGCCGAGCGTGGTCATCTGCCTGAAGGTGAAGAGCCAGTCCCTGCCTAACTTCACAACTCAGTCTTTAGGATCGTGTAAAATGGAAAAGTGTCAAATCAAATATAAAAATACAAAGCCACAATTTGGGGCGCCTGGGGGGCTCAGGGGGCTAAGCGTCCGACTTTGGCTCAGGTCATGATTTCGTGGTTCGTGGGTTCGAGCCCTGCATCGGGCTCCGTGCCGACAGCTCGGAGCCTGGAGCCTGCTTCCGATTCTGGGTCTCCCTCTCTCTCTCCGCCCCTCCCCTGCTCTCTCTCTCTCTCTCAAAATAAATAAATAAACAAACATTAAAAAAAAAAAAAAAAAACCGGGGGGCGCCTGGGTGGCGCAGTCGGTTAAGCGTCCGACTTCAGCCAGGTCACGATCTCACGGTCCGTGAGTTCGAGCCCTGCGTCAGGCTCTGGGCTGACGGCTCAGAGCCTGGAGCCTGCTTCCGATTCTGTGTCTCCCTCTCTCTCTGCCCCTCCCCCGTTCATGCTCTGTCTCTCTCTGTCCCAAAAATAAATAAACGTTGAAAAAAAAAACAAAACACAGGAAAATAAGAAAACCAACAACAACAACTGTATTTGCTTAAAGGAAATTATTTAAAAACCATGATGGAAATAAAAGGAGATAGGAATCAACGAAACACCATACCCTGCTCCTGCTGGCTGAAAAGATTTGATATGCAGAATTGACTCAATATTAACCGAAGTCCCTGAAGGATGGCATACAGAAGACGGTAAATTTTTTTTAGAAGTTGGTCTAAGTTGATTTAAGCATTAACTGAGAAGAATCAAAAGGAATGGGAATATTGTAAAAACCATGAATTTGTATACTTGTAAGTGGGTGAACTGTATGGTATGTTAATTATATCTCCATAAAGCTGTCAAAAAATAATAAAATTTTTTAAGTTAAAAAAAAAGAAAATAAATAAATAAATAAATAAACTTTTAAGAATATAAAAATACAAAACCACAATTTAATCCTAGCACAGGCACGTGCAATCCGACAGGACCGACCGACTCAGCACCGCCCTTCAGCTTGATTTTAAAACCTAGCATTTCCCACTTTTAAACGTGACCTCACGCTTTCATTCTGTTTTCCGTTCAAGGCTGCGCAAACCGGAAAGTGAGTCGACTTCGTTCCCTCCAAGTCCGCCTTGGGTGGACGCAGGCAGGCAACGGGGTCTAAAGCACTTTTTCTCCAATGTCAGAAAATCTCTCCTTGAAGAAAACTCGTTTCCGCAACCTTGATCTGTGCCCCCCACCCCCCTCCCCACCTCCAGGCCCACGGAACACTTGGAAAAATTCAGGTTTTATTTTACAGGAATGTTTTCCTCATGGAAAATCACTGCAAGATGTTTGTCTTTCAACCTAATAAGTGTTCACCTGATCATAAAAAGCAAGGGACAAATATTTAAGGCTTTGGTTGATTCTTGGTCCCCAATAATACATTCCATGGACATCCAGTCTCCACTTAAGGAGCACTAGTCAGGAAGATTATTTATTTGTGTTATCTGGAAAGACAGGGGTTGTCAAGCAAATTAGGCGGGTAAATAAGGCTGTAGGTCACTTTAAACTACTTGAGGGAACAAAGACACAAATAATTCGAGTAAAGATTACAAATCATCCCTAGCTATTTCGACCAAGGCTCGTTAAAGCTCTCTGCTAACTGGTAACCCTTTGCTAATCTAGTTTCATAGCGACCCTATTTATTTAAAAACAGGGGCGACTGGGTGGCTCAGTTGGTAGAGGGTGTGACTCTGGATCTCGGGGTCGTGAGTTCGAGCCCCACACCGGGTGTAGAGCTTACTTAAAAAACTAAAGTGAAATAAAATGTTGTCGCAAATCAAATGTTTAAAAATAATAAAACATCTCTAATGATGCCACACTCTACCGTTCCCATCACACGGATCACTGCAGCATGAACTTTTTTTTTTTGACAGCAGCTAAAAGAAAATTCAAAACAGATGAAAAACTAATCAACCCACTTACATTCTTGACCAAAATGTGGAAAACTTAATGGAAAAGAATTCCAAATCTTCAAAAGACTCCTTTGTGAGCAAATATTATAAATGGCCCTTTAAAAAAATAGCTTTGGCTGCTTGGAAGATGGGGCCATTATCAAAAATTCCTCCTTTCCCGTTTTCATTTATGTGGGTTATGGCTATCAATATTTACTCTAGCGGAAATTAGAAACTGAGAGAGTTTAAATCGTATTTATTGATCCATCCAGAAGACAACACTAAATCCATCACGTGCTAAAATATTTTTATTTTTGAGACAGAGAGAGACACAGCATGAGCAGGGGAGGGGGCAGAGAGAGAGGGAGACACAGAGTCCGAAGCGGGCTCCCGGCTCCAAGCTGTCAGCACAGAGCCCGACGCGGGGCTCGAACTCAGAGACTGTGAGATCGTGACCTGAGCGGAAGTCGGACGCTTCGCCGACGGAGCCACCCAGGCGCCCCTCACGTGCTCAAATAAATAGCATTGTTTCCTTTTCAAGAATTTTCCTTTCCAAAACAAAACAGAAAAGTGGGAAGGCTGGCGTTGGTTTACATTTTTGCAAACCTCTTTTACGTCTGGCTTAATGGAATGCAGCTGGGTTTTCGGATGCCTCTGTTGGGATTCCCTACTTTGGTTGCATTATACGAAAAAACAAGACTTCACCCAGATATGCAGTTAGAAAGTGGAGGAGCATTTCAAAAGCCTTTTTAGGGAATCCTGGATACTCTTTGGTACCACACCCAAGCTCAACAAATAGTAGCTTCTTCAAGGCTAGCTTCAATGTGAAATCTGAAACCACACCAGTGAATTTTTCATATCGGGTTGCAATAAAATGCACTTTGAATGGCTCTTTTGCCGGCGCACGACTGTGTAACATTATGCATTTAGAAAATACACACGTATTTTTAAACATTTTATTTTTAAGTAATCTCCACACCCAAAGTGGGGTTTGAACTCACAGCCCCGAGGTCAAGAACCACTACCTTGTGACACATACTCTAAAATTTCTGGGGGCGCCTGGGTGGCTCAGTCGGTTTGAGTGTCCGACTTCGGCTCAGGTCATGATCTCAAAGTCAGCGAGTTCGAGCCCCGCATCGGGCTCTGTGCTGACACCTCGGAGCCTGGAGCCTGCTTTGGATTCTGTGTCTCCCTCTCTCTCTGCCCCTCCCCCACGGGTGCTCTGTCTCTCAAAAATAAATAAATGTAAAAAAAAAAATTTTTTTTTAATCTAAAATTTCTATTGGAGGGGCACCTGGGTGGCTCAGTCGTCTTAAGCGGCCGACTTCGGCTCAGGTCATGATCTCGCGGTCCGTGGGTTCGAGCCCCGCGTTGGGCTCTGTGCTGACGGCTCAGAGCCTGGAGCCTGTTTCAGATTCTGTATCTCCCGCTTTCTCTGACCCTCCCCTGTTCATGCTCTCTCTCTGTCTCAAAAATAAATGTTTAAAAAAAATTTTAAATAAAATAAAATTTCTATTGGAAAGCTTCATATCCCCAAAGATGAAGGAAGTCAGATAATACAGAACCTAATGGAAACTTATGTTGAGTTGACGACTGCATACTTTAGACACCCTCAAGAATTCACTCCAGAATTGCCCAGAGACGAGCAAATGGATGTTTCCAAGGAGCTGGGTAGGTACCACGTGATGAACCCCCTCTTGACCTCTCACTGCTCCTTGAATTCGAACCAAACAAACTTTTTTTGTGCCAAGAGCTGTTGGCCCACACAAGAGGCTGACTAAGCTGCAGAGACACATGAGGAGAGTGCACCAGGGTATTAATCAGGTGCACTTTCTGTATTTTCCAATTATTTCCACGTCTGGTTTTATGCACAGTAAAGAATGAACCAGAAGTATGAACGACAGCATCTTTTTGGGTCCTCCTGTCTTCAGCAGAGTTCCTAAAGAATCATGAAGTTCAACACAGACCAATTCTGCCTTGCCTCACCTACAACATCAACTCATCAGTTGGGGCCAAGACGGGTCTCTCTGGGTCAGTACATAAATGACTACTCTCGGCTACCCAAGAAGCCTTCTGAAATCTGATTTTGCTTTTTCAAAGCACGCAAAAGAACGGACACAGGAACTACTTGCAGAAAAGCTAGTTACTTTAAGATGAGGAGACCCAAGTCAGCCACAGGGAAGTTCTTCTCCAAAGTACACTACTTCCCGTCGCTGAAAAGTAGATGAAATCGACGCAAATTCGAAATCCCTGAAATCAGGCAATCTGGTAAGAAACTATGTTGCTCAAGTCACCTCCATGTAGATGGCTCTGATTTAGAGGAAGGGTATGTGGGAGGCCCCATCTCCACAATTCTCTCCCTCTGCAGTGAGTCTGCGCTGTCTGGACCGGTGTTTTGGGAGACTCTTAATTTCTTTGAATTTTTTTACATTAATTTTTTGAGAGAGGACAAGTGGGGAAGTGGCAAAAGAGGGGGAAAGAGGGTCCAAAGCAGGCTCTGTGCTGTCAGCAGCGAGCCCCATGTGGGGCTCGAACTCCTGAAACGCGAGATCACGGCCAGAGCTGAAGTCGGATGCTCAACCGACTGAGCCACCCAGGCGCCCCAGGATACTTTAATTTAGGATAAATACACTTTCCTAAAGACTAGGACACTTTGAGAAGCAGACCTTAAATGATCTATCTGAACAGAATCTCTTGGGATGATATTACTGGTATTAGCTTCCTCTAATCTTGGAGAGAAAACTGTCAGCACATATAGATCTACTCAGAGTAAATGTAACAAAATCTCCATCTAAAATGTTTTTAAAAATCAATTTGGTTCTGAATATTAAAGTAGCTGTATATATATATAGGAACAAAAAAGTTGTTCTAAAACTTTACAAACAAAAATATGTCATCACGAAAACCACCCGATATTCTGGATCTCAAATTTGAAACAAAGACCTCAATCTGGGGCGCCTGGGTGGCTCAGTGGGTTAAGCATCTACCTGGCTTCAGCTCAGGTCATGATCTCATGGTCTGTGAGTTCGAGCCCCGCATCGGGCTCTGTGCTGACAGCATGGAGCCTGGAGCCTGCTTTCAATTCTGTGTCTCCCTCTCTCTCTCTGCACCTCCCCTGCTCGTGCTCCCAATCTCTCTCAAAAATAAATAAAAACATTTAATTAAAAAAAAATTACCCAAAGGAAATTCTTCGTTCACACAGAACAAAAACAGGGAAAATGTAAAAGGCAGCATTAGGGGGTTTATTTCAAGGAGCACAGACACCTTCTGGTTTGATATAATATAAGCAGACACCGATTCTGTAAAATCACACATTGACCTGCTGTTTCTGAAGGAGGTTCTGTGAATTAGGAGGGGTGCTCCCCTGGGCTGAAAAGCAAGGGTCTGTGACATAATTGACCAGACAGGAGCCCCAACATCACAGTGTCATAGTTGGACAGTCAAGTTAATACAAAAGATTTTGATTAGAAAGGGAAGGCACCCAAAATGAAAGGTTTTACTGAACTCCGTATCTCTTTAAAACCCAAGTCTACAAATTGCCATAAAATCAGGGACTGTTTGGGGCGCCTGGGGGGCTCAGTCGGTTGAGTGTCCGACTTCGGCTCAGGTCACGGTCTCGCGGTCCGTGAGTTCGAGCCCCGCGTCAGGCTCTGTGCTGATAGCTCGGAACCTGGATCCTGCTTCGGATTCTGTGTCTCCCTCTCTCTCTGCCCCTCCCCTGCTCAGGCTCTCTTTCTCTCTCTCTCAAAAATAAGTAAATAGAATTAAAAAAAGAAAAAGAGAAAGAGTCAGGTACTGTTTGAGACATGCGTTGTAACTAGGCACCGTCGACCTAAGGCTGCTTCTGTTGTGAAAACGAAAAATAAGGAGTTATGGTGGTTCTTTTCCAGCAACTGCGTTCTGAGCCCAAGAGGTAAGAGTGTAAACAAACACAAGACGAAAATATATGTAGGCGTTAAAAAAAAAACAACAACAAAACTTTAACCGAGGCTTAGGAGGCAACAACAGCCTGTAGATGAAGTCAGCGACATAAAAAAATGTGGCAAAGGGGCGGCTGGGTGGCTCAGCTGGTTGAGCGCCCGACTCTTGATTTCAGCTCAAGTCGTGATCCCAGGCTTGTGGGATTGAGCCCCACGTCGGGCTCTGTGCTGGGGGTGGAACCAACTTGGGATTCTCTCCGCCTCCCTCTTCCCCTCCCTCTCTCTCTCTCTCTCAAAAAAAAAAAAAAATGTGGAAAAGCACACCGATAGAGAAAGCTGCATTTTTCATGTTTTTATAACAATAATTGTATTGTGCAAAAGGGCAACACGGAGGCTGGTGCCGGGCATCGAGAGCAGCCGACTTGAGGCTGACGAATGCAGGGATGCCCTGTGCCAAATTCTACACTGCATCCTGAGTTGAAAAGAGAGGGTGAGAAAGATAACTTGTATCAGAAGCACCAGAATTCTGACTCTCCTGGAGTCTGAGCAGGTGCGATGTTGGCTGGGGCAGGGGGGGGGGGGGGGGGGAGGGAATTGCTATGGAATGTATTCCTTTAAGAAGCGGCAACGATAGGCTTCTGGCTTATTATTATTTCAATGTTCTCAGCACACCCTAGTCACTTTCGGTTCCCCCTCTGTTCCTCCGGACACAGTCAAAGCCAACAAAGAAAGAAAACCTCGGACAGGGTACCTGCCCCAAATATGCTGAGTGAAAGAGATAGCAAAGGAGACTATTTTCAAGGAAAAACAAAACAAAACATTTTGAAGAGTGTTTTTTTTTTTTTTCCCATGAAAATAACAACAACAACAGTAATTTTTAAAGTGATCATACAGGGTCACCTGGGTGGCTCAGGTGGTTGAACACCCAACTCTTGACTTCAGCTCAGGTCGGATCTCGCAGTAGTGGGATTGTGCCCCTCATCGGGCTCCATGTGGAGTGTGGAGCCTGCTTAAGGTTCTCTCTCTCTCTCTCTCTCTCTCTGACCCAGTTAAGATTCTCTCTCGGGGCGCCTGGGTGGCTCAGTCGGTTAAGCGTCCGACTTCGGCTCAGGTCACGATCTCACGGTTCTTGAGTTCGAGCCCTGCGTCGGGCCCTGTGCTGACAGCTCGGAGCCTGGAGCCCGCTTTGGATTCCGTGTCTCCCAGTCTCTCTCTCTCTCTCTCTCTCTCTCTCTCTCTCTGCCCCTCCCGCACTCGCACTGTGTGTGTGTGTCTCTCTCTCTCTCAAAAATAAGTAAACATTAAAAAATAAATGAATAAAAGAGGGGCTTTGTCAAGTGGTGATTGTGAGATGAACATCTTTAACACAAATGTTCAGTATCATCAGTGCCTGGCTTCAGCCCGGAAATGGAATCGACTTGTTCATTTCCCGGTTTCTATACATCAGCTCAGGCAAGGAAACCTAACAAATGTGAAGTTTCCTGAGCCCGTTCAGTCAGCAGGCACAGGAGTTCAGTTACCCGCCCTCCACCCCCTCCCAGCTGCCCCACATTCCTTTAAACCCTGGAGAGCGAAGTGTATCTCTCAAACATCCCACACTGTCCTCCACAGGTGATTCTCTCTTCCCCCCACCCCTCCCCGGCCAAACCAAGTTCAAGACCAATCAAGGGGAGGAAACAAAGAGGGAGAGGGAAGAATGCCCAGAACATTGAAGGCAATCCAAAGACTAAACAAGAACAAAGGATATAAGCTAAATTTTTAATGAGAAGAAAAAAAAAACAAAACAAAACAAATTTTTTCAGTCCTGACTCATTTCTAAACTCTATAAATATTTCCGCGGGTGTGGGGAAGGGGTGCAAAATAATACAAAAATATCATAGGAATGGAATTTTTTAAGCCCCGTCACCTGAAACTTAGTTAACCTCAAGGCAAAACGTTTTCCAAACGCTTAGCAATTCAACTCACTTCTAATTCTAAGTGAAGAAGGTTAGGCAAACACATAGGTGTTGTTCTCTTTTCGAGACAAAGGGATCCCCGGGGCGACCGGGGGGTTCAGCTGATAAAGCGTCAGACTCTTGACCTCGGCTCAGGTCGTGATCTCACAGTTCGTGGGGATCAAGCCCCGTGTCGGTCTCTTTGGTGACAGCGCAGTGCCTCCTTGGGATTCTCTCTCTCCCTCTGCCCTTCCCCACTCGCACACATTCTCTCTCTCTCCCTCTCAAAATAAACACATAAACTTAGGTTCTGTAACGTGTCCCCTGGGACATACCCTCGTGGCTGACGGTCCAGCAGCTACCCCCTACGCATCCCATCTTCCCTCTGGCAGAGCGCCTCGAGTATATCTTTTCCGGCTCCCTTGCAGCTAGGACACAGGCATGAGCCGTCACCCTGGCTCACTAGATGTGTGGGCTATCTGCGGCTGGCTACTGAGAAAGGTCACCCTAAAAATTCCTCCTCTTCTGGACCTGTCATGGTCATTGCTGCCTGTGACACTTCAGGTTGCGCCAACCATCCTGCAACCATGAGGAGGGAGCGTCGCTGGGATGCTGGAATGGCAGACGGAGTCACTGGACTTCAGCCCCGATCCCAGGGCCCCCTGCCTCTGGGCTCTGCAGTGTGAGATGCTATGTGTCCTTATCGTCTGAGCCACTTTTCTCTGGGTCTTTGTTCCTTTCTTTTTTTAGCGTATTTATTTATTTTTAATGTTTATTTATTTTTGAGAGAGAGAGAGACAGAGCATGAACAGGGGAGGGGCAGAGAGAGAGGGAGACACAGAATCCGAAGCAGGCTCCAGGCTCTGAGCTGTCGGCACAGAACCCGACGCGGGGCTCGAGCTCACGAACCGCGAGATCATGACCTGAGCTGAAGTCGGACGCTTCACCGACTGAGCCACCCAGGCACCCACAAAGAGTGGATTTTAAAATAATTTATCAAGATAAATGCTAAGAAAGGAGCTACGATGACCACCTTAAAGCAGGTCCACAGTCTTTAATTGGCAAATCCCGAATAAAAAAAGCCAAAAGCTTTTTCGTAACTCATCTGATGACAATCCTCACTCAAGCCTACTTATAATCTCTATTTATCACACCAAGTGTGATTATTCGTATCTATCACGGCAGAACTATAATGTTACATGATATATGATATATTTCCTGTAGTTCCTTTCTAAATTCTAAAAAATTTGGAATCCCAAACACATTTGGCTTCAAAGGTTTTGGATAATGAGCTGTGATCTAATTTTGGGAAATTAGTTGTTTAATAAGACAAAATAGGAAAAATAAAAGGTGTGAGGACTGGAAAGGAAGAAATAAAATTGCCATTAGCCGCAGATTATATGATTAACTACATACCATAGATAAAAGAATCCACCGACAAATGATTAGAATTAAGAGTTAACATGATAATTGGATATAAAATCAATGTATAGAACCCAACTGCTTTTCTATCCACTAGCAACAAACAAAAAACTAAAGTTTGGAAACAGCATCATTTAGAAGAGCATGAAAAAACTACAAGTAGATAGAAATAAACTTAATAAAATATCTGCAAGACCACTATGGAGAAAATGATAAATACTTATTAAAAGACATTAAAGAAAACTGGAAAAAAATTGAGAGATATAAGCCATGTTCAAAATGGGAAGGTTAAGTAGAGCAATTCTCCAAATTATCTAGATTCCAACTTAATTCATTATAAATCCAAAAGTAAGTGGGGCGGCGCCTGGGGGGCTCAGTCGGTTGAGCGTCCGACTTCGGCTCAGGTCACGATCTCGCGGTCCGTGAGTTCGAGCCCCGCGTCGGGCTCTGGGCTGACGGCTCGGAGCCTGGAGCCCGCTTCGGATTCCGTGTCTCCCTCTCTCTCTGCCCCTCCCCTGCTCGTGCTCTGTCTCTCTCTGTCTCTCAACCATAGATAAACGTTAAAAAAATTTTTTAAAAATAAAAAATAAATCCCAAAGTCATTAATTATACATTCAATCAATTCGGCTTTATAAAGTCCCGGCAAGTTTCTGGAGAACATAACTCGGAGATTGAAATGGAGCTGCAGAGGTCAAACAACAGCCAAAACGGGCTTGAAGAGCATGGTGGGGGGAATACCCAGACGGTACTGACTGAGTATAAAGTTAATGAAGAAGCTGTGAGGTATGGAGCAGGGACAGAAGAATAAGGAAACGCAAAGAACAGCGGAGGCCCATGAAGAAACAAGTTTGTACGGGAAAGAGGAAGTCATACAGAAAACACAAAGAACCTAATGGCTGAGGACCTGGGGGGTCTGGAGCTAGAACGGCTTGGTTTGAACTCTGGCCCTGTGACAGGCCACCTACGTCACATGCAGCGAGCTACTTAACCTTTGTCTGTCTTTCTTTCTTTCTTTCTTTCTTTCTTTCTTTCTTTCTTTCTTTTTAATTTTTTGAACGTTTATTTATTTTTGAAGGAGAGACAGACCGTGAGCAGGGGAGGAGCCGAGAGAAAGGGAGACACAGAATCCAAAGCGGGCTCCAGGCTCGGAGCCGTCAGCCCAGAGCCCGACGCGGGGCTCGAACCCACAGACTGTGAGATCGTGACCTGAGCCGAAGTCGGACGCCCAACCCACCGAGCCACCCAGGCGTCCTCTGTGTTCCTGTTTCTTATCTAAAAAATGGGGATAAAAGCAGGATCTATTTCCAGGGGTACCGTAAGGATGAAATGTTATCTTCCGCTGGGAACACTGCTTGGCCCATGGTAAGTAAGCCCTTGGTAAGTGTTCACCATGACCACCATCATCATCGGCCAAGGGGAAAAGAACAGACCGTTCAATAAACAATGCTAGAAGAGGGGCGCCTGGCTGGCTCAGTTGGTGGGTCGTGCGACTTTTGATCTCAGGGTTGTGAGCTCGAGCCCCACGTTGGGTGTAGAGATTACTTAAAAATAAAATCTTAAAAAAAAAAAAAAATGGTGCTGGGATGATTGAATATCTACTGGAAAAAAAACGAAATCACATCTTTCTTTCTTTCTTTTTACAACTGGAACCCCACTTTTTAAACCTCTATTTCTGACAATATACAAAAACTAGTTCAAGATAGACTAAGGATCTAAAAATGTAAAAGGGAAGACCGTAAAGGAAAAAAACTTATAAACCTGACTGTATAAAAACTAAAAACTTTTGGTCACGAAAAGGTAAGTGAAACCATAAAAGGTAAACCAGGAGATTTTACAACACACACGACCAACAGAGGATTAGTACCTACAACATAGAAAGAATGCCTTCAAACTCGTTTCTTTCAAACATGAACTAACTCAACAGGAAAAGAGACAAAGATAAGAATTTTAAACAGGAAGTGATAGTTAGCCTTATTAGTAACCGGAAGGCACATTAAACTACAAAGAAGGGCGCTTGGGTGGCTCAGTGGGTGGAGCATCTGACTCTTGATTTCGGCTCAGGTCACGATCCCAAGGGCAGGGGATTGAGCCCCGCATCGGGCTCCATGTCGAGCCTAGTAGAGCCTGCTTAGGATTCTCTCCCTCTCTCCCTCTCCGCCCCTCTCCTCCACTCGCACCCTCTCTGAAAACACAGCAGAACACCAAGAACAAAAAACTAAAATGAGATACCATTTCACACCCACCAGTGGCAAAAATTTAGCCAGAAAACTTACCCAGTGTTCACAACGCATTGCAATGAGAAAGGTCATACTCCACTGGAGACCTTGGAAACCAAATTAGCTCTGCCGAGTAAAGGTGAACTTGTGCCTCTGCCTAACCTAGGTACTCCTCCTCTCTCTCTCTATATTAAGGTCGAGGAACTAGACAGTTAACTCTTGCTGATACGCCCAAAGACACATGAGTAAGAATGTAGACCGCAACGTAATCATAGCAAAATACTGGAATCAACTCAATTGCCTATCTCATTCCATTTCTATAAAGTCTCCAAACAGGCAAAACCAAACAATAGAGTTTACTAATGCGATCAAAGTGATGACAAAAAAAAAAAAAACCAAAAAAAACCTATAAAGAAAAACAAGGGAATCTAGTTTAATACAAAACTCTGGGTATTATTTAATTAGGGAGAAGGACGTAATCAGAGTAAGGCCATAGGGAGCTTCTGGGGCAGAATAATGTTCTGTATCTTTACCTGGGGGAATGTAAGGGGTGTTCATTTTACTGCGATTTTGTTTTTAATTTTAATGTTTATTTATTTTTGAGAGAGAGACAGATACAGCATGAGGAGGGGAGGGGCAGAGAGAGAGGGAGACACAGAATCTGAAACAGACTCCAGGCTCCGAGCTGTCAGCACAGAGCCCGACGCGGGGCTCGAACCCACGAACCGTGAGATCATGACCTGAGCTGAAGTCAGATGCTTAACCCACTGAGCCACCCAGGCACCGCTACTGCTATTTTTGTATATGTCATTCTATACTTACACGTTTCCATACGTTCTTTGGTAATATGCCATAATTAACACTCAGTTGTTAGTTTGTAATTGGGTTGGTATGGAAACCTTCGGTGTAAGAGAAACTTAAGACCACGGGAGCCTCTGCCAACTGGAGATCAAAAACGAAGCTAAAACATTTGTGAAAGCAAAGATGAACTCAGTGGGAAAATCTATTACATAAAGTATTGAACTATTACTTTTTCCTTGATTGATGGACTTCCTATTTTGCTCCCATATAAAGTACAAAACGTTCCTCAGAAAATGGGCCTCGCTTAATACCCAAGTGTGGATTGATTTTTGATTGTTAAAGACTTCACACTTGGGGCAAAAACTTTTTCAAAAAATTCCAGGACTATTACTGTCCGAAGCCAAAAATATGTGTCACAAATCACCACAGAAATATAGCAGATACTTTCCCTCAGGTAAAATGTTTACGAAGGTTAAGAGAACACAAAATACGACGGTAAGCAACATTCACACTTAACCAGTCATTCATCCAACAATATTTTACTGAGCACCTAGTATGTGTCAAACCCTAGTCTAGGAACTAAGGACACAGCAGGAAACAAGAGACAGGAATTTATTCTCCCGGAGCTTACCTACCAGATCTTTGCTGTACAAAGTGATAAAGAAATTTCAGAAAGATCAGTTTATGTTCCCATGAGAAGAATTACTAGGTCTTCAGATAGGAACGCTTTTATTTTTTATTTTTTTATTTTTTTTAAATTTTTTTTTCCCAACGTTTATTTATTTTTGGGACAGAGAGAGACAGAGCATGTACGGGGGAGGGGGAGGGGCAGAGAGAGAGGGAGACACAGAATCTGAAACAGGCTCCAGGCTCTGAGCCATCAGCCCAGAGCCCGACGTGGGGCTCGAACTCACGGACCGCGAGATCGTGACCTGGCTGAAGTCGGACGCTTAACCGACTGCGCCACCCAGGCGCCCCATAGTTTGATTAATTTTAAATTCATGTATGCTTTAAGTACACAAAGCGCTGGGGAGGACGAGCGCGAGCAACAGAAGATTATCTGTCTCGCTCTTACGGAGCTAGTGAAGAGGTCATTTACGAAAAGCACACACTCACACGAAACTTTACATATATAAGATAATAATTTTTTTTTCTTCTAATCATTCCATTAGGAGCTCTCAAGTTCCCAAGATCGGGTGCAAAAATGTTGAAAAAATAATAATAATAATTCTGGTACAGGCTACCTTCCCTAAGCTGTTGCCAAAAAATGCGAGATAATTAAATGTTTAGTTACCTATAATCCGAGTGCAAGTGTTTTGCTCTCATTAATTACACACAGTAGTGAGGTCTCCTGACAGCCAGAAGCTATTCAAGATGTAAAAGTCACCATGAATAGATATTTCAAAAAAAAAAAAAAAAAACCCTCTATTTGGCTGTATTTGGGAGTGGTTGTAAATTATTTCAGCTTAAAAAAGAAATTATTCCAGTTTCATCTTATTTCAATGTTTTGAGCTATTTCTGAGTTACAGATTTATTTTGGGCAAACACTCATGTAAGCACCACACGCAGCATTCTATGCTTTGCAAACAACCCAAAACGACGGGGCGCCTGGGTGGCTCAGCCCGTTGGGCGTCCGACTCTTGATTTCCGCTCCGGTTATGACCTCACGGTTGGCGAGATCGAGTCCCGCGTCAGGCCCCGCGCTGACAGTGCAGTGCCTGCTCGGGATTCTCTCTCCCCACCCTTCCCCCCATCTCAAAATAAATAAGTAAACTTAAAACGAAAACGGGTAAAGCGAACACGTACAGCAGCGCGGGTCACACTAGGCACTTTTCCGCGGGGTCGGGGGGCAGAGCATGAGGCCCAAGGCTCAGACTGCCCGGCTCCAGCCAACACTCTCACCCCACCAGCCACGAGAAGTCACTTTGTTCGCTTCTGTGTTAGTTTCCTAACCCAGAAGTGAAAACAGTAATAATACCACGTTCAATGCCACTGAACTATACAAAATTGTCAAAATGCCAAATTTTGTATTTTACCACTATTAAAAAAAAAAAAAAGTTTTGGGGGAAAAAGAAGAATATTGATAGAAGTCAGGAAGATCACCTTGGCCAGACCACCTAGGGCCACGCCGACCGTTAAAAGGAATTTGGGAATCAGCCGGAAGTCACTGACATACTTTGAGAACAGTGACTCTCCCTGTCCATTTTCACCCCTTCAGTGTCCACTTTTCATAAAGACTGGAAGGCTAAACACTACGCTTCTCAGGCTCCCTTGCACTTAGGGATCCGGGTTTGGGTTTCTTGAGCAAGGTGGACTCTCATGAGATCTCAAAAACAACCGTGAGGCAGGGAAAAATAATAATAATAATAATAATAATAACGGCACCAACTTGGTAGAGCTGTTGGAACGTATAACATGAGTCGATCTCCTGCAAAGTGCTGAAAACTGGCACCAAGTACGTAAATAGCTAAGCAATAGCTTACTGACAAATTTAACACCATAGCGATATCGTAACAGGTCAAACCGTTAACATCCATGTCCTAAAAGAGCAGGGAAACCCGTCTTTAACACTAGACCCCATTTCCCCTTTCAGCACATCAGTCAGTCATGGTCTGAGCTAGTGACCACTCCCACGCTAATGGTGGGGACAGGACCATGACCCTGAAATCCCAGTATCCCAGGGATTTTTGGCAGGACTACCGGAAACCCCTAATTCAGAGGGAAAGTGCCCATCTTTCTCCAAAACATTACACGTACGCAAACGATTTTATTGGTCTGGGATGTGATGGCCATTCAAGGTAATCTACCAGGCCAACAACAGAACAGGCTCCATCTTTGGGCAGGGCCAATTAACGATTTAATTCCAGTGTATCTCGTGTGTTGGCAACATCAATCCGGCTAGTCTCTTCTCCCTCTTTTGCAAAGATTGGGGAAGATGCATTTGAAACAGACGTCATCTATGCTGAGTTCCCAGGCTCCTGAGTGTAGATATCCAGGTCGTGGATAATGAAAATACTGGCTACCGGGCACCTGGGTGGCTCAGTTGGCTAACAGAATAATGGCTACCACTTCCGGTGTCCTCACCTGCCCGAGCCCAGTTATTCACTGGAAGAGGTAAGATTTGAACTCACAGTTCCGGAGTCAGTGAGTCTGTGTGCTTAACTGTTACTCTAGACTGTTTGCTCAAGACGATCCTTGCTTTTTGGGGCACCTGGGTGGCTCAGTCGGTTGAGCGTCCAGCTCTTTTCTTTTTTTTTTTTTAATGTTTTTATTTATTTTTGAGACAGAGAGAGACAGAACATGGGCAGGGGAGGGGCAGAGAGAGAGGGGGACACAGAATCTGAGGCAGGCTCCAGGCTCTGAGCTGTCAGCACAGAGCCCGACGCAGGGCTCGAACTCCCGGACCGGGAGATCATGACCGGAGCTGAAGTCGGACGCTTCACCGACTGAGCCACCTAGGCAACCCCGAGTGTCCAGCTCTTGATTTCGGCTCAGGTCATGATTTCACGGTTCAGGAGTTCGAGCCCCACATCGGACTCGGTGCTGACAGAGCAGAGCCTGCTTGGAATTCTCTCTCTTTCCCTCTCTCTCTGCCCCTTCCCCACTCACTCATGGATGCTCTCTCTCTCAAAATAAACTAAAACAAAACAAAACAAAACTTTCAAAGGCAGGAAAAAACCCCAATGCAGATTCTTTCAAGTTTAAAATGAAACCTGTAGATCATCTTTTTCCTTTGTAAGAGCTAACAGCTCCAAGGACACAGTCAATGATATGTTGCTTCATGCTCTTGGTGTACTGCCCTGATTTGTTTTTTATTTAATAGGCTTTTTTTTTTTTTCAGGAGTTTCTTTTTTTTTTTTTTTTTAATTTTTTTTTTTCAACGTTTATTTCTTTTTGGGACAGAGAGAGACAGAGCACGAACGGGGGAGGGGCAGAGAGAGGGAATCACAGAATCGGAAACAGGCTCCAGGCTCTGAGCCATCAGCCCAGAGCCCGATGCGGGGCTCGAACTCACGGACCGCGAGATCGTGACCTGGCTGAAGTCGGACGCTTAACCGACTGCGCCACCCAGGCGCCCCAGGAGTTTCAGGGTTAGAGGAAAAACTGGGCATAAAATACAGAGTTCCCATACATGGCACCTATTTCCCCAACCCCCAGTTTCTGCCATTATTAACATGCGGCATTCACATGGCACATTTGTTACAATTGGTAAGCCAATATCGACACATTGCTATTTTTGTGCTGTATGAATTTGCCAGTGGAAAATGTCAGGCATCCACCATGACAATATCATAGGGAAGCGTTGCATTGCCCTAAGAATCCTCTGGGCTTCCTCTCTTTATCCTTTCCTCCCTCTTAACCCCTGGCAACCACTGATCTTTCTACTGTCTGCCCAGTTTTGCTTTTGCCAGAATGTCACAGAGTTGGAATCAGATAGCATGTAAACTTTTCAGACGGCTCTCTCACTTTGCAATATGCATTTAAAGTTCCCCCGTGTCTGTTTTGTGGCTTAATAGCTCATTTCTTTAATTGCCTGAATAACAGATGGCATTTAAGGGCATTTGGTTGCTTCTGAGTTTGGGCAATTATAAAATAAAGCCGCTATAGGGGCGCCTGGGTGACTCCATCGGTTGAGCGTCCGACTTCCGCTCGGGTCATGATCTCGCGGCTCGTGAGTTCAAGCCCCCGCGTCGGGCTCTGTGCTGACAGCTGGGGGCCTGGAGCCTGCTTGGGATTCTGTTGTCTCCCTCTCTCTCTGCCCCTCCCCTGCTCACACTCTGTCTCTCTATCAAAAATAAATAAAAACATTAAATAAATAAATAAATAAATAAAGCTGCCCTAAACATCCAAGGGCTGTTTGTCTCTGGGTTTTTTTTTTGTTTTTTTTTTTTTTTTTTTATCTCTGGGGTTATTCTCTTTATTTCCTTTTTTCTTTTTTTAAGTGACATTGATAACAAAACTATTACAGAGCTATTTTTAAGGCACACTGACTACACAGAAAAGTCAGGATTTCCTCAAATCAAGTGAACTTTCTCTTGGACGGTTCCCACTGCCCTATCAGGCATTTATGAGAAACACTAATGAACAAAAAGGACACGGGGCCTCTGTTTGAGAATGATGAATAATTTAATTGTAGGCATGCCTGTGTAATTTTTTTCTTTTTCCAGGCTGGATTGGTAAAGATAGCATAAATTAGCAAGACACTATTGACTTCTCTGGGGAAGCCTCTTGAAATTCCCTGGACTTCGCTTTCTCCTGATGACGGGTCTTAACATTATGTACTTGCTCTCCTGGCATTGATCCCAGTATAAACCCACATTTGTCTGGGTAGTTATCTGCTTAGTAAGCTCTATGAAGGCAGCCCCCTCTGTCTCTGTGCTCACTCTGGTATTCCCCCAGGACATAACAGAAAGAACAAGTATATTGGCAAAAGTACTATTTTCTTTTTTTTTTAATTTTTTTTAACATTTATTCAGTTTTGAAAGACAGAGAGAGAGAGAGAGAGAGAGAGAGCGCGCGCATGAATGGGGAAGGGGCAGAGAGGGAGACACAGAATTCGAAGCAGGCTCCAGGCTCCAAGCGGTCAGCACGGAGCCCAACGCGGGGCTCGAACTCACAGACCGCGAGATCATGACCTGAGCCAAAGTTGGACGTCAACCGACTGAGCCACCCGGGCGCCCCCAAAATACGATTTTCATATTATCTAAAGAGCCAGTGTTAGTGCGAAATTTTTCTTTAACGTTTATTTAGAGAGGTGGGGGAAGGGCGGAGAGAGGAGTGAGAGAGAGTCCCTAGCAGGGTCCACGTTGTCCGTGCAGAGCCCAACGTAGAGCTCCATGTGACCAACCATGAGCCGAAATCGAGAGTCAGACATCTAACCAACCGAGCCCACCCAGGAGCCCCGAGAAATTTCTTAAACGTATAGGTTCGCTGTAATTCTCATTACCTCAAATTTTTATTTTTAGATCTGACACACAGCAGGCAGAGAATATCCGGATTATTTTAAATGCAGTCAAAAGAGTCCACCGTTAAATATAGTTACTTACCTCTTACTAAAAATAAGTCTATATGGATACAGTAGCTGTATCCACGTGTACATGTAATACATGTATACAATGGGATAGTTAGCCAGGGGAAAGAAGGAAATCCTGACATTTGCAATAGCATGAATGGGCCCGGAGGCATCGTCCAAAGTGAAATAAGTCAGAGAGAGACAAATATCGTATGATCTCACTTATATGTGGAATCTAAACCAGCTGAACTCACAGAAACAGAGGAGAGTGATGCTACTGGGGCAAAGGGGAAGATACCGGTCAAAGAGTACAAACTTCTAGTTACAAGGTGAATACGTGCGGAAGATCTAACGTACAGCTCGGGCGATTACAGGTAATAATACTGTGTTATAGACTTGAGGGTTGCCCACAGAGTAGATTTTAAATGTTCCCACCGCAAAAAGGAAACGGTAATCGTGTGACACGTTGGAGGTGTTAGCTAACTCCGCCGTGGCGATCATTTTGCATCATAGAAGCGTATCAACGTGGTACGCCTTAAACTTACACAATGTTCATGTCAGTTACGTCTCGATGCAGCTGGAGGAAAAGACGAGAACGTAGCTCCATTGTACTAAGAGAATTTCTACAAACTCTGAAAATTCTGACCCCTGAAAACCTCAAGTGGGGACTTTATGCCAAGCGAGTAAACATCACCTTTCGCTGGCTAGAAGCAGTAAAACAATACATCAAAAAAGATAATCAAACCAGCATATTTTTCCCCTCAGATAAAAAGCCAATGTAAACCAGTCAAGATCGGGTTTGTTTTTGGGGGGTTTTGTTTGTTTGTTTTTTGGATTAAGCTGGCAATTAGAATGCACTGGTTCCATAAAGAGTCTTTATGGGTTTAAGAGTGGTTTCTTGGGGCGCCTGGGTGGCGCAGTCGGTTAGGCGTCCGACTTCAGCCAGGTCACGATCTCGCGGTCCGGGAGTTCGAGCCCCGCGTCGGGCTCTGGGCTGATGGCTCGGAGCCTGGAGCCTGTTTCCGATTCTGTGTCTCCCTCTCTCTTTGCCCCTCCCCCATTCATGCTCTGTCTTTCTCTGTCCCCAAAAAAAGAAATAAACGTTGGAAAAAAAAAATTTTTAAAAAAAAGAGTGGGTTTTTGTTTTGTTTTTGTTTTGTTTTTGTTTTTGTTTTTTTGGTTTTTTTTTTTTTTTTTTTTTGGGTGAAAGACACCTCCAAGGAGAGATTCAGGAAAATATTTTAGAATATCATTCTTGTAATTAGTCCTAATGTTTACAAAAACCAATGAGTAAAGCTCCAAGCGGATCATCCCGGCTGCTCCATGTGGAGCCAGAATCTGCCACGTAACTTCAAATTTGGCAATAAGTAACTGGAAAGAAACCAACGATTGTTTGGTTTGTTTGTTTTGTTGTTTGCTTAGGTTTGCAGAGCAATAGCTGGCCAGCGAGAAACCTCAAGCGTTTCAAGTGGTCAAATGCACAATGTTGATTCTATCTATCTAAACACTAGACGATTTTAACAAGCCTCCGCTAAATTAAAAACGAAAAAAAAAAAAAAAAAAAAAAGGCTACAGAACCGAAAAGTAACCACTACAAGCCCCCTTTAGAGTTGGTGTGATGATTTGCCTTTTAGGCAACCGAATTATGCTTTCATCACATTCCTCAACGGGAACGCTAAGAGGGAAATTTCCATTGGCTCTCCAAAGCCTAGCATGATACAAACGACATCGACAGCAGGGACTCTACCTGGGAGACCCCATGACAGAGGCTTTATTTCCACATCAGCAATGTCCATGAACATGGGCTTTCTCATTTAATCAGGCTGCCTCTAACTTCTCTAGTGATAGCCATCGTTCTGTTTTGTTTTTCTTTTTGGCTTATTAAATGTTGTCTATTTGAGACCGACAGTGCAAGAGTAACTTTAAAACTGCTATTTCTGGGGGCGCCTGGGTGGCTCAGTCAGTTAAGCGTCCGACTTCGGCTCAGGTCACGATCTCACGGTTTGTGGGTTCGAGCCCCATGTCGGGCTCTGTGCTGACAGCTCGGAGCCTGGAGCCTGCTTCGGATCCTGTGTTCTTCCCCTCTCTCTGCCCCTTCCCCGCTCATGCCCTGTCTCTCTATCTCTCTCTCAAAAATAAATACACAGGGGCGCCTGGGTGGCTCAGTCGGTTAAGCGTCCGACTTCGGCTCAGGTCACGATCTCATGGTCCGTGAGTTCGAGCCCCGCGTCAGGCTCTGTGCTGACAGCTCAGAGCCCGGAGCCTGCTTCGGATTCTGTGTCTCCCTCTCTGTCTCTGCTCCTCCCCCGTTCATGCTCTCTCTCTGTCTCAAAAATAAATAAAAATTAAAAAAAAAAAGATATTAAAAATATTTTTTAAAAAATAAATACACATTAAAAAACTTTTCTTTTAATAAATGAATAAAACTACAATTTCTGTAACACTTAACCTAGGTCACTTCAACATAAAACCAAACGGTCCTAAGAATGGAAACAGCGATGCCGACATTTGCCGACGGGAACAGTGAATGAGTACTCCACGCCAACTCAGCAGAGATGCGGTCCTATTGAAACCTGAAGTTTTTTGCACTCTGCTCTGAATGCCTGCACAGATCCGGGTGGGATGAGTACTCAAGAAGGCTGAAAAGCTGCCGTTTCCTCAAGTGGCCAGCAGCTTTTAGCCCTTCCTTCCCACTGCGGGAGCAACAGAGAACATAGAATGTGTGCATGCCAGCACAGAGCGAGCCTTAGTTCTAGCACTCTCCATTACTAAGACTAATTAAAATTACTGTTAAGCCAATACACATAGATTCCCACCTCTGCTTTATTTTAAAAAAAAAATTTTTTTTCAACGTTTATTTATTTTTGGGACAGAGAGAGACAGAGCATGAACGGGGGAGGGGCAGAGAGAGAGGGAGACACAGAATCGGAAACAGGCTCCAGGCTCTGAGCCGTCAGCCCAGAGCCCGACGCGGGGCTCGAACTCCCAGACCGCGAGATCATGACCTGGCTGAAGTCGGACGCTTAACCGACTGCGCCACCCAGGCGCCCCATCCCACCTCTGCTTTAAACAAAAAAAAAAAAAAAAAAAATGGGGCGCCTGGGTGGCGCAGTCAGTTAAGCGTCCGACTTCGGCTCAGGTCACGATCTCGCGGTCCGTGAGTTCGAGCCCCGTGCGGGGCTCTGTGCTGACAGCTCAGAGCCTGGAGCCTGCTTCACATTCTGTGTCTCCCTCACTCTCTGCCCCTTCCCTGCTCACACTCTGTCTCTGCTCTGTCTCTCTCTCAAAAATGAATAAACATTTTAAAAAATTAAAAAAAAAACTTAAGACTTCTCCGAAACAATGTCAAATTGCTGGCTAATGACATAAAACTGGTCATTCAGAACAGATGGGTTTTTAGGTCATGAAAAATTATCACAGCAATTTCTGGAAATGTCACCCCTATTAAACTTCAGGACAGGTATTAAGTCTTCGTATCTAGCCCCCACGGCAGCCAGCTCACGGCCTCGCACAAAATGTGTTTGTGGAAGTGAGTTGCAACACGGGTAACCGAATGATGTTTATAGCCAATCTGACCAGAGTGGCTTTTAAAAAGAACTAAATACTCATTTTCAGTCACACACTGTAATCACAGGAAGGTGTAAAACAGTCAACCTCGATCACTCAACTGTCAACTTCTCTTCTACCTGGGCTCACACCTTCCACGAGCGCACAGAAAACTACCATCAGCCAGATGGACTGAAAGCCACTAAGTACTGGTTTGGGTAGACAGCTTCACAACCGACTGGCGGAAAATTAATTTGCAGAGAGCACAATTCCCAATTAATTCTCCAAGCCCAGTTTAATGGGGTGGGTGTAATTTTAAATAGCACCGAATACACTCTCACAACCTGTTTTGCAACAAGGTTATTTAGACAGTCGGTAGGGAGACTTCAAACACAACACAGGGATCCTTTAATTACTTGGGAGAACGTTTACAGAACCCTTCTGAAGAGTTACAGGTCAATGGTTTCGCACCGCATTTACAAACAGCTTTTACATTTCCAAAAACCAGTGAGCCTCCCAAATGGCTTCTTTGCCATCATAAAGAATAACCAAGACGCCCAGGACCGATCTGTGTTGTATCTTTTAATCTTCCTGAAATTGAGGCGAAATTCACATAATGGAAAATGAACGGTTTGAGACGATTCGGTGCCACTTTGTACATTCACAGAGCTGTGCAACTACTCCTAACTAGATACAAAGTATTCCCGTCGCCCTAAAGTAAAAACCTCTACCCACTGAGCAGTCACTCCCTGCTTCTCCCTCCCCCAGCCCCGTCAAACACCAACCTGTTTTCCGTCACTGCGGATTCACTTACTCTGGATTTTTTATAGAAATAGAATCACGGAACACGTGACCTTTTGTGGGTCTGGCTTCTCTCATTGAGCTTCGTGTCTTGAAGGTACATCCAAGCCCCGGATGGAACCGATTCCTCTTCCTGACTGGATGATATTTCATTGTGTGGGTATACCACATTTTGTTCGTTCGTTCATCCATCCGTGGACATCTGGGTTGTCGCCACCTTTTTGTTACTGTGAACAGTGCTGCCGTGCACGCTCCTGGACCGTGTTTATTAGAACATCTATCTTCAATTCTTTTGAGTTTATACCCAGGCACAGAATTGCTGGATCACGTGATAATTGTATGTTTAAGTTTTTTTTTTTTTAATTTTTTTCAATGTTTCTTTTTGAAAGACGGAGACAGAGCATGAGTGGGGGAGGGGCAGAGAGAGAGAGAGAGAGAGAGAGAGAGAGAGAGAGAGAGAGGGAGACACAGAATCGGAAGCGGGCTCCAGGCTCCCAGCCGTCAGCACAGAGCCCAACGCGGGGCCCGAACCCATGAACCGCGAGATCGTGACCTGAGCCGAAGTCGTAAGATTAACCGATGGAACCCCCCAGGCGCCCCTATGTGTAACTCTTCAGAGGACCACCAGATGGCTTTCGGCAGTGCGTAAGCCATCTTCTGTTTCTTTCTTTTTTTTTTTTTTTTTTAATTTTTTTTTAACATTTATTTATTTTTGAGACAGAGAGAGACAGAGCATGAACGGGGGAGGGTCAGAGAGAGGGAGACAGAATCTGAAACAGGCTCTAGGCTCTGAGCCATCAGCACAGAGCCCGACGCGGGGCTTGAACTCATGGACCGCGAGCGAGATCATGACCTGAGCCGAAGTCGGCCGCTTAACCGACTGAGCCACCCAGGCGCCCCAGCCATCTTCCGTTTCTACCAGCAGAGTATGAGGGGTCCAATGTCTCCTCCACATCCTCTCTCACACTTGTAATTACCCACTTTCTTGGGTATAGTCATTCCAGTCCGTGTGACAGCAGTATCTTGTCGTGGTTCTGATTTGTATTTCCCCGGTGACTAATGACGTTGAGCGTCTTCGTGTGATCATTGGCCGTAAGTATTGCCTCCCTGGAGAGCCCATGTCCTTTTATCCCTCTCTTCTGTGAGGGTAAATATAAGTGACTTTAATCTTTGCTATTACTTTTTAAAAAGTGACCCCTCCCTCCACTTTTCAAAGTAGGGCCCATAGACAGCCCACGGAGGGCTGTTGTGTATGGATATTAAATAACATGGAAGGAATGTCCTGCCTTTACTGTGAAGAGTACGGCTTGGGGCGCCCGGATGGCTCACGCAGTTAAGGGTCCCACTCTTGATTTCGGCTGAGGCCATGATCTCACTGTTCATGAGATCAAGTCCCACATCGGGCTCTGTGCTGACAGTGCGGAGCCTGCTTGGGATTCTCTCTCTCCTTCTCTCTCTGCATCCCCCCCCCCGCCCCCACTCCCACTCACTGGCTCTTTCTCTCAAAATACATGCAGGGGCGCCTGGGTGGCGCAGTCAGTTAAGCGTCCGACTTCAGCCAGGTCACGATCTCGCGGTCCGTGAGTTCGAGCCCCGCATCAGGCTCCGGGCTGATGACTCAGAGCCTGGAGCCTGTTTCCAATTCTGTGTCTCCCTCTCTCTCTGCCCCTCCCCCGTTCATGCTCTGTCTCTCTCTGTCCCAAAAATAAATAAACGTTGAAAAAAAAATTTTTTTTTTTAATTAAAAAAAAAAAATACATTCATACTTTAAAAAAAAAAAGAGTACTGCTTGGTATACTCATCAGGCCTCTTTTACATAATGACAACTAAGAAATGCACACATTTACTAAGAGTTTACCAAGCTTCGGGACTAAAAGCACAGAACAACATACTTTGTTTTGATATCCTCAAGAAATAAAACCGTCAGACAAATGGCAGCACTGTTCTTTTTATATAAAGAATAAACTCAGTTTTTAGAAATGTAACGGCTGGTATACACCAAGGTATAGAGTTAGAAGCTACTGTCTTAGGAGGTTTTTGTTGTTGTTTTTTTTCCAGTAAAGGTAGGACAAAAAAAGGACATCAGTTTGGTGATCAGTCCAAATTTAGAAAGGTACGGTGTTAAAAGAGACCAGCTCTTGAGAGCCTGGCTGGCTCTGTAGGTAAAGCGTGCAACTCTTGATCTTGGGGTCCTGAGTTTGAGCCCCATGCTGGGTGCAGATATTACTTTAAAAAATAAATAAACTTAATTTTTTTTTTAACGTTTATTTATTTTTGAGACAGAGAGAGACAGAGCATGAACAGGGGAGGGGCAGAGAGAGGGAGACACAGAATCTGAAGCAGGCTCCAGGCTCCGAGCTGTCGGCACAGAGCCCGACGCGGGGCTCGAACTCACGGACCGTGAGATCATGCCCTGAGCCGAAGTCGGACGCTTAACCGACCACGCCACCCAGGCGCCCCCAAAAATAAATAAACTTAAAAAAAGAGAGTGCGGGGGTGCCTGAGTGGCTCAGTCGGCTCAGCATCTGTCTTCAGCTCAGGTCATGATCTCGCAGTTCCTGAGTTCAAGCCCTGCATCAGGCTCTGTGCTGACAGCTCGGAGCCTGAAGCCTGCTTCGGATTCTGCGTCTCCCTCTCTCTCTGCCCCTCCCCTGCTTGCACTCTATCTCTCTCAAAAATAAACATTAAAAAAAAAAAATTTTTTTTAAGAGAGAGAGAGAGAGACAAGCTCTTACTTAAGTCTGTTTGCTTTTTGATAAAACACTCCTGGAGATTAGATTTAATCTAGCCTCTCTTTTCTGAGTTATTACCATGCCAGGACCTAAGATGAGGTCATTTCGCATTAGCCCTTGAGCAGCCGACTTGCTTATTAAACCACATTCACATCCCACTCATCACCAGCTAATGGAAAACGAATAGAGGGCTCCAAGAGTTTACAGAAAAGACGACGGTTCTTAAAACTTTGAAAAGATACGTGAGAATTAAAACCACACGGAAGCCGTCGCTTTTTAGCCACTGATTAGCAGATAGCAAAATGTTTGGCCACACACTGTCGGGGAGGATGTCGCTGTAGGGCTGTCATACACGCTGGAAAGCACACAGACTGTCTTTGGGCCTCTTCGGAGGGTGGTTCGGAGGTACCTATCCAGGTTCCTGGTATCTATCCTCCAAACATATGCAAAACAACAAAGGAGACTCTTAATCCGTACTATTTTTAAAAACTTTTTAATGTTTATTTATTTTGAGAGAGAGAGAGAGAGAGCACAGGGGAGGGACAGAGAGAGGGAGACACAGAATCCGAAGCAGGCTCCAGGCTCCGAGCTGTCAGCACAGAGCCCGACGCGGGGCTCGAACCCACCAACTGTGAGATCATGACCTGAGCTGAAGTCTGATGCCCAACGGACTGAGCCACCCAGGCACCCCCGCACTCTCTTTTTGGAGCTTGAACTCACGACCCCGAGATCAAGACCTGAGCCAAGATCAAGAACCAGACTCTCAACCGACTGAGCCACCCAGGTGCCCCTGTCTTATTTTTAATATGGAAATATATTGCAAACAATCTAAACAACCATCACAAGTTTCAATATACCCACACAATAGAATGGTACATAAGCATTAATTAAGAATTGATACTTTGGGGGCGCCTGGTTGGCTGCCTCAATCAGTAAAGTAGGAGACTCTTGATCTCGGAATCATGAGTTCAAGCCCCACGTTGGGGGTAGAGATTACTTAAAAAAAAAAAAAATTAACAGTTACATTAAGAAGAATGAGGCGGCTAAGGGAAAGAGAACACCAAGAGAGTATAAGTGATAAAAAGAAAGATACCAAAAATGTCAATGCCATGCTGCCATTCCTATGGGGGTGAGGGGGGGGGGGGCTTTTATTTGCCAACACTCGAGAGCTCTCTAGAAGAATCCACACGAACCTAGTTAACCAGTGGTTGCCTCCAGGGAAGGGAAGGGGTGACTGGAGAAATACATACCAGGAGCCCAAGTTGTTTATTCCAAAATACACAAACAAATAAGAAATAAATCACGGCTTTTGAGATCACTTTTCCCCAGTGATGCATCTTTAACGGAGTTCCTTTAAGCGTGTAACTATAGGGAAGAGGTCACTGAAAGGAAACTGCCTACAAGTGGGGTTCATGGAAGGAGGGGAGGGGTCGGGGAGCTCCCTGGGGCAGGAGGGTTTCCTGGTGGAGGGCAAAGCTAGGGCAACGCGGTGCAGAGCTGAGGCAGAAGCAGGCTGGCTGGTCTGGAGGACAGGAGGGTACGAGCGGCTGGAAGCACAGTGTGCCAGGGATTCTAAATTTAGCCATCACTCTGAGCAGTTCCGGCCCGGCTGGGTTTGCACTCGGGTCTGAGACTCACCCAGTCCCTATTAGGAATCCAGGTTCCTAAGCTGTCCATGGGATCCGAAGGACGGGCCATTTTTTTATTTAGCATTTTACCCAGTTTCCCTGAACACAAGCTTCGATCCACATTAGCAAATCCTACATTCCCCCCCTAGGCTCTGTCTTTTCTCCTTTGCTTTCTTTATTTTTACTCCATAGGAGATTGCCTGGTCCCTAGGACTGGCCCACAGCTCAAAGACTGCCAAGGAAATAGCGTATATAACAGTCTCCTTGGATCTCTGGTCTCTGCCACACTGAAATACCAAGGTAAGAGTCATCTTCAGGGGTGCCTGGGTCACTCAGTCAGGTGAGCATCCGACTGTGGCTCAGGTCATGATTTCAGAGCTCGCGGGTTCGAGCCCCGCGTCGGGCTCTGTGCTGACAGCTCAGAGCCCGGAGCCTGTCTTGGATTCGGTGTCTCCCTCTCTCTCTGCCCCTCCCCGCCACTCATGCTCTGTCTCTCAAAAAATGAATAAACGTTTAAAAAAAACAAAAAAGCGTCACATTCAGTTTGGCCCACCTTGGTAATCATTGAACAGCCAGCCAGCACACCCCAAGCAGGTGACGTGGGTGGAGCCTGTACCTCAAATAAATACTACCTGTTTCCCAACGAACAGACCTTTGTAGAGACCCCCACATATCGGTGACACCCAGCTGAACACTCCTGACACGTCTGCAACTGACTTTTTTTTTTTTTAACGTTTTTATTTATTTTTGAGACAGGGAGAGACAGAGCGTGAACAGGGGAGGGTCAGAGAGAGGGAGACACAGAATCTGAAACGGGCTCCAGGCTCTGAGCTGTCAGCACAGAGCCCGACGCGGGGCTCGAACTCACGGACCGCGAGATCGTGACCTGAGCCGAAGTGGGACGCTCAACCGACTGAGCCACCCAGGCGCCCTGCAATTGACTTTTAAAGTTTTCGGTCTTTTTTAAATAACCAAGGGTAATTTCTAGATGGGCTTGGAGTGATCAGAAACAGTCTGTAGCCCAGCCAACTGCTTTCCGAGTCCTCCTGAGTGTTTTCTTCTCCTCTAATTGACTGTTCATGCCACTTTCTCAGACAATTACCGGCGTCCCACATCCAAAGAAATCCCTAAGTGAAGGACAAAAAAGCTATCAGCCTACGTTCTTTTCCATCAGGTGGTTGAGTCTTTCTGATCTGAAGCCTAAAGTCTTTCTGGGATAGTATTATTTAACCTCTCTTATTTGCTTGCCCATCTACCAAAGTGACAACTAAATGAAACAACAAGCCATTCAGGCAAAACGTTCTGGATGAGCAAAACAGCCCCTGGTCGTTTTTGCCTATGGAGTCACAGCGGAGACATTCAATCCAAGTCCAGAGTGCCTGACAACTTAAGGAATGTGCTCAATGGTTCTATTCATGTGTCACTTTTTGAATTGTTGAACCTTTTACAAACCTCCTATTAACGTTATTAGCATTTCTTTGAGCTACGTGTGGGAACTATACATAAAATCTCTCAGCAGGGTTTCTAGCCTCGGAAGTGGCTACTCTAGGGTAATTGACACTGACGTGTTCTCCTCTTACTGCGCATCAGTACTCCCAGGACAACTTGTTCCGTGCCCACTGATCCTGGAATCCCGATTACTTGAGAACACGTGAGTTGAAGGGACTCGAGGTCACACAGTGTAGCTTATGCCCACCTCACCGATCGCTTCTACGATACGCCTAGTGAGGAAATGCCCGTTCAGTTTCTTCTGGACGAGATTCAGCATATGAATGAAATCTCATCATAACCAGCAGCGCCGTAAGGTGACTAGTGAGAGCCAAAGCCAATATAGCTTATTGTGTCAGACGTTTACGGCTCTTGACTATTCATTAACCGATTTGATATTCCCAATGAACTCGTAAAGTAGGCCCATTTTACAGATGAAGGAACTGAGGGTTAGGCGACGTACCCAGAAGAATGACTCAGCTAGTCAGTTTCGGGCTCTGAACCAAGCAGTCTGGCTCCAGACCCGAATTCTTGAACACATGACACACGGACTAAGTTGTACAAGTCTTGTAAAAATAAAATAGAGCAATTTTTATTTATTTATTTTTTTAATTTGAGAGAGAGAGAGAGGGAGAGAGGGAGAGAGAGAGCATGAGTGGGCGAGAGGGGCAGAGCGGGAGAGAGAGAATCTTTTTTATTTAAAAAACATTTTTTTAATGTTTTTTAAATTTATTTTTGAAGGAGAGAGAGAGCGCACGAGCAGGGAGGAGCAGAGAGAGAGAGGGAGACACAGAATTCGAAGCGGGCTCCAGCCTCTAAGCTGTCAGCACAGAGCCCGATGCGGGGCTCGAACCCACAAACCGTGAGATCATGACCCGAGCCGAAGCCGGATGCTCAACCAACTGAGCCACCCAGGCGCCCCGAGAGAGAGAATCTTAAGCAGGCTCTGTGCTCAGCGCAAAGCTGGACGCAGGGCTCGATCCTACCACCCTGGGATCGTGACCTGAGCCGAAACCAAGAGTCCGACGCCCAACTGACTGAGCCACCCAGGCACCCTTAAAATAGAGCAGTTTCTAACTAAGAGACCACCTAGCCCAAGCCCCTCACTCAGAGAGCGAAGGCACAGAGTGAATTAGCCGACACAGAACTAGACCCGTGTCTTCTGCTTTCCTCTGGCAGATTCACTGCCTCCAGAACTCTGATCGTATTTCAAAAGTAAAACTAGGAAAATGTGCACGTTACTTAATATTCCTCAAACAACACCTCTGAAGCGGATCCTCCTGGCTTACACCTCAAAGACGAGATGGATGCTGGGGAGAAAAAAAAAATGACAGAACTATTTCTTACAAAGGGGCCTGACAATGGAATGTGCTCTTCTGCAGGTGGATGACAGTCAAGGATGAACTGGCATTTCAGAAACAACGACCATGAATCACCGCGCTCAAAGTGACCACAATCCTGCGACCAGAAGCCTAAAACCCACTGCGTATGTAAAGAGTTTCTTTTTTCCTGTAAGTCTTCACGAGATGCCTTGTCAATTTCCTATTCCATCGCCCTCAGAGAAGAACAGTATAACAACTTATTTTCTAATGTTTTTATTAATGTTCCTCTGTTTTTCAGTGTCACATTCTAAGGGATTTCTTCAATAAGAAAATGATCTTATTTTCTCTTTAGGGTAGAGTAAGAGGGTACACGGCAACCCTCTTGTTGAATAAACAGAGAAGGGGCAGCGTTACTCTTATCTAATATGACATCCAAGGATATTGTTCCAATTATTACTGTTTAAAAAATCACCCCCCGGGGCACCCGGGTGGCTCAGTCCGTGGAGTGTCCGACTTAGGCTCAGGTCACGATCTCTCTTTTGGGGAATTCCAACCCCGAGACGGGCTCTGTGCCGACAGCTCAGAGCCTGGAGCCTGCTTCGGATTCTGTGTCTCCTTCTCTCTCTGCCCCTCCCCCACTCACGCTTTGTCTCACTCTGTTTCTCAAAAATAAATAAATGTAAAAAAAAAAAAATTTGTTTTAAATCACCCCCGAAACTTAGTGGGAAAGAACCATTTTATTACGGGTCAGCAATCTGACCGTGACAACTTATCTCTGCTTCTCCATGGCTGGGGCCCCAACTGAAAAGGCTTGAAGGCTGTGGGGGCTGAACAGCTGGGGACTAGAATCATCTGGAAGGCTTTCACTCACATGGCTGGCAACTGATTATGAAAGTTAGCTGGGATCTCAGTTGGACTGTCAGCAGGAACCTTCATTCAGTCTCTCAATGTGGACTGTCTGGGCTTTCCCAATAAGGCAGTGCTGTGTTCTAAGAGTAGGCATCCCCAAAAAAGCACGCACTATATTTGTGATCTTGCCACGGAGGAAATCAGAGGGTGTCACTTTCGCCCTACGCCGTTGGTCAAGGCAGTCATCAAGATCTGCCAAGGTTCAAGGGGAAGGGACACAGCCCTCTCCTGCCCCTGCGTGGGAGTCACACTGTAAGAACACGTACAATTTCAGAGGTTGTTGTGGCAATCTTTGCAAAACAGAGTTGGCCACCATATGAAGTAGGGCTCCCCCCCCCCCCGCCCCGTATTACCAATTTTCAACTATCTCGGAGAAATAGAAAGAGGAAAATTAACCAGGCTCAGGTACAAAAGAGATCTCCGTCAACAAGATGTGGACTGCATGATTCTGAACATTCCCCACTCATCTCCCAATGTGAGAACAAGCACACAGGCAGCTCCCAAAGAAATAGAGCCAACCCTATTAGACTGTCTGCAAAACCCTATTCCAACCACATGTGACATGCGCTGCTCTGGTCAATTACCGAAAGCAGAATGCCCGTCGGTGGCCATTTCTTTGCATTTTTCTCATTTTTGAATCGGTACGTTAGTTTGACTTCTGAGCATATCAAAGCTTCAAGATCTGTTAGCCATGCTCTTAGAATAACTTACAAAACCAATCGACTCTTAATAGTCTCCACTCCCCACCTCCCCCCCCCACCCCCGATCTAAGACAAGTTCCACGGAACGGTTCTCAGTAAGGTAAACAGTTCACCAAACAGCACAGCCACTGTCCAAAAGGGCAACGTATTATGACAGTTTTGCTAAGTGACAGAGTTCTAAAGTTAAATAAGAGTGTTTGGAGGTGGGGGGCGGGTGCCTGGCTGGCTCAGTTGGAGGAGTGTGTGGCTTTTGATCTCCGGGTCGTGAGTTCAAGCCCCATGTCGGGCATAGAGATTACTAAAAAAATAACAATACGTATTTTTTAAAAAGAGCACTTGGAGGAATATCACTATAACAAGAGCTCGGAATTTTATCGTTTTAATGCTAGCTTTCCTGATTACCCACACCTATACTGGGTAATCTGACCCAAACAGACATGGCCCTGTTCCCGGAGCTCCAGACACATATATTGAACGATGTACTTGGCACTAAATGCTTCAAAATCTAAGAGGCATCTTGCAAAAATGTCCAAAAACTACACTTTTGTTCTCCTCCTCATCAACCCTAATTCCTCAGTTCCCAGTGTCTCACACTTCATTTTTCTCCATAGCATTTATGATGATCAGATATATTATGCAGAGGGGTGCCTGGCTGGCTCAGTCAGTAGAGCGTATGACTCTTGATCTCAGGGTTGTGAGTTTGAGCCCCACGTTGGGTGTAGGAATTACTTAAAAATAAAATCTTAAAATATATATATATATATATATATATATATATATATATATACATAGAGAGAGAGAGAGAGAGGGAAGAGAGAGAAAGAGAGAGAGAGAGAGTATCTTAGAATGGTTACGTCTGTAAGTGGGTGCCAGGGTTAGAAAGCAGCTCCAAATTATGTCTACATTTTACATTTCTTTTTTTTTTTTTTTTTAATGTTTTTATTTATTTTTGAAGGAGAGAGAGAGACAGAGCACGAGCAGGGGAGGAGCAGAGAGAGGGAGACACAGAATTTGAAGCAGGCTCCAGGCTCTAAGCTGTCAGCACAGAGCCCGATGCGGGGCTCCAACTCACGAACCACGAGATCATGACCTGAGCCGAAGCCGGACGCTCAACCGACTGAGCCACCCAGGCGCCCCTACATTTTACATTTCTTATAAAGAATAAAAACCAGGCATGTGGCTCAGTTGGTTAAGCATCCGACTCTTGGTTTTGGTTCAGGTCAGGATCTCAGGGACAGTGGGATCGAGCCCCATAGGGGGCTCTGTGCTGACAGCATGGAGCCTGCTTGGGATTCTCTCTCTCCCTCTCTTTATGCCTCTCCCCCATGAGGGCGCACGCTGCACACACTCTCTCTCTCTCAAAATAAATAAATACAGGGGCGCCTGGGTGGCTCAGTCGGTTGAGCGTCCGACTTCGCTCAGGTCACGATCTCATGGTCCGTGGGTTCGAGCCCCGCATCGGGCTCTGTGCTGACAGCTCAGAGCCTGAAGCCTGCTTCAGATTCTGTGTCTCCCTCTCTCTCTGGCCCTCCCCCCGTTCATGCTCTGTCTCTCTCTGTCTCAAAAAATAAATAAATGTTAAAAATAAATAAATAAATAAATAAAAATAAATAAAATAAATAAATAAATAAATAAATACATAACAGAAAAATCAAAACTGAGGGACGCCGGGCTGGTTCAAGGGGAAAAGCACACAACTCTTGATCTTGGGGTCATAACCCCCCCCCCATATCGGTGTAGAGGTTACTTAAATAAGTAAACCTTAAAAATAATAATAATAACAAGGAGCCAAAGCTGAGAACGCACGAGAAGGAATCCAAGTGTTAAAATAATGCTCCCCAAGCCACGTCAGGATTCCCCAGGAGGGATTTTTAAATGATAGATTCTCGGGGAGCCTAGGTGGCTCAGTCAAGGAGCCCGCTTGGGATTCTGTGTCTCCCTCTCTCTCTGCCCCTCCTTCCTCCTCAACAATAAATAAACATTTTTTTAAAAAGGTAGTCTTAAAAATAAATAAAATTAAATAAAAATAAAGTAAAATAATAAAATAAAATAAAAAATTAAATTAAATTAAAATTAAAATAAAATAAAATAAAATAAAATAAAATAAAATAAAATAAAATAAATTCTCAGACTTGCCAGTGTGGCAAAAGCTGTCACGTAAGAAGATGGTAAACACCCAATATCCAATCTGGGTACCTGGATATAATCTAACGAATGTGGGGGCGCCTGGGTGGCGCAGTCGGTTAAGCGTCCGACTTCAGCCAGGTCACGATCTCGCGGTCCGTGAGTTCGAGCCCCGCGTCAGGCTCTGGGCTGATGGCTCAGAGCCTGGAGCCTGTTTCGGATTCTGTGTCTCCCTCTCTCTCTGCCCCTCCCCCGTTCATGCTCTGTCTCTCTCTGTCCCAAAAAATAAATAAATAAACGTTGAAAAACAAATAAAAAAAAAATTAAAAAAAAAAATCTCACGAATGCAGACTGAACAGAAATTGGAAGTCAACAGGTCGAAACATAATTGAATACCCTGCAGTCTCTCTAAAGAAAGAACAGATTAAAGAAAAAGGAATCGTCTCCACAGCATGTACCAAATAGGCTTTATTCTATCCTAAATGTGGAGCTATCCCCTCTAGAAGGGCTGGGTTTCCACAGCTTGCTGTCACAAGCCAGTAAATGCATCCAAATCTATTCTGACTTTATGCTCTCCGAGAAACCTTGTGTGGAATCCCGCCCTCCACCTAGACTAGCCTACAGGGAGAAAACGTGCAGCTGGGCATATAGGAAGCCCTGGCCTCTCTCTGGATATACCTCTCCTGATAAATTTAAAAGATGCACTTTGAGTTATTCGTCAGTCTTGGGTATTTGGTTAGCGTGAGTCACCTCCAGGCCTAGCAAATCCGTTAGCTTAGTGAAAGCTGGGGTACGGACGCTGGCCAACCCCTGTCCGGACAGTACCTCCTGCGCAGAAACAAAGGACCGGAAAGAAGCAACCGTCGGTTTTGGTTTTAGGCCCAACGGGGCTACAAAAGGACCAGAAGCTGACAGGCTATTTAACCCACAAGCCAAAGTGGTGAATTGGCCTCATCCTCCCAATCGCCTGGCTCGCTACTCAAGACAGACCCTACCAGATGTTCTTTAGGCATTCGAGGCCCCCCAAAAGTTCATTCTAGCCTAATTCCACCCATATAAAAGTAATACTCAGAGGGGCTCTGTACTCCCACATGATGAATCCAATCAGCCTGTTAACACAGCCGGGTCGACAGCAACCTGGCTTCTTTCCAACCCCCACCCTGCAGGAAGGAGGCTAAAAATTGGCCACGTGGCTACCTGATTTCATCATTCAGCTCAAGGGCATCGTGCGTGTCCTCCAGGTGCCACACAATCGTCAGCTGCCGTCTACCTTTCTCGACTCCTCTTGATATGCTCCGCTCACTCTCCAGTCCCACACCCTCTCATACTCATGGACCTCTGGAGACACCATTTACTCCCTGCCCCTGGAAGGTTCTGTCTGGATCACCCTCCCAACCTGGCCACCCCCTCTGCCTGGGTCATTAACTAATTGTTCAGGATTCCACACGATCCCACTTCTCCCTCAAACTGAGTTACAGTCTTGTGTCCGTATTTCCATGGGGTTACCCTACCTTGGTCCCTATCACACTGCAGTGTGGTTTCTGGTCTATGCTTCTGCTCCCTGGCGAGATTACAAGCTGCTCGAGGACAAGAACCACGTCTTGGCGCCGAGGAGGTGCTCCAAAAATAGGTATTGTGGACAAAGTATGGATGTCTCCATCATTCACATCATATCTGTATCAATATATGCAGTACAATGGTTCAATAAGTCTATACATGACTCAGCGCACGTCATGGAAAGTGTACTCTTAATCTCCTTCACCTAGCAAAAAAATTGTTTAAATGTTTATTTTCAGAAAGAGGGAGAGAGAACGTGAATGGGGAGAGGGGCAGAGAGAGAGAGAGGGAGAGAGAGAATCCCAAGCAAACTCTGTGCTGCCCCAGCAGAGCCTGATGCGGGGCTTGATCCCACGAACCATGAGATCTCGACTTGGGCCAAAATCAAGAGTCAGATGCTCAACCAACTGAGTCACCCAGGGGCACCGCCCCCCCGGCCCCCGCCCGCCTCCCCTCTGGGAACCACCAGTTTGTTCTCTGTATTTAAGATTCGGTATTATCCCTTTTCTCTCTGTTTGGTTTCTTAAATTCCACCTATGAGTGAAATCATATGGTATTCGTCTTTCTCTGACTTATTTCACTTAGCATAATACCCTCTAGGGTCCATCCGGAGTCTCTCAACAGCAAGATTTCATTCTTAGGGGTGCATACATCTTTTTGAATTAAGAGTTTTTGTTTTCTTGGGGGTAAATACCCAATAGTAGAATAGCTAGATCACATGGTAATCCTATTTTTAATTTTTTGAGAAACCTCCGTACTGTTTTCCACAGCGGCTGCACCAATTTGCCTTTTCACCAACAGCGCATGAGGGTTCCTTTTCCTCCACATCCTCACCAACGTTTGTTATTTGTCTTTTTGATTTTAGCCATTCTCACAGGCGTAAGGTGATACCTCATTTCATTTGCCTTCCTCTGACGATTAGTGATGTAGAGCATCTTTTCACGTGTCTGTTGGCCCTCTCTATATGTCTTTTTTGGGAAAACGTTCGGGTCTCTGCCCATTTTTTGATCAGATTATTGGTGGGTTTTTGGGTGCTGGGTTGTACACATTCATTATATAGTCTGGGTATTAATGCCTTATCAGATATATCATTTGCAAGTATCTTCTCCCACTCGCTAAGTTGTCTTTTTGTTTCGTGTGTTTCCTTCACTAAACAGAAGTTTTTATTTTGGTGTAGCCCCATGCTGTTAAAATTTACATACCGCCCAAAGCTATCTACAGATTTAACGCAATCCTCATCGCAAGACCAACAATGGTTTTCACAAAACAGAACAGATAATACTAGATCACTTACTTTTAAGGCCAAGTAAAATTTAAACGTAAAAATTTAGAGGCGCCTGGGTGGCTCAGTCAGTTGTGTGTCTGATTTTGACTCAGGTCATGATCTCACGGTTCATGAGTTCGAGCCCCGCGTTGGACCTCTGTGCTGACAACTCAGAACCTGGAGCCTGTCCCAGATTCTGTGTCTTCCTCTCTCTCTGCCCGTCCCCTCTTCATGCTCTCTCTCAAAAACAAAATGAACATTAAAAAAAAAATCTTTTTTAATAATAAAAATAAAATTGGGGTGTCTGGGCGGCTCAGTCGGTTGAGCATCCAACTTCGGCTCAGGTCATGATCTTGCGGTTTGTGAGTTCGAGCCCCACATCAGGCTCTGTGCTGACAGCTGGAGCCTGGAGCCTGCTTCGGATTCTGTGTCTCCCTCTCTCTATGCCCCTCCCCTGCTCGTGCTCTGTCTGTCTCTCTCTCTCAAAAATAAATAAAAACATTTAAAATAATAATAATAGTAATAAAATTAAAACTTAGAGTCATAGTGGGGTACCTGGCTGGCTCAGTTAGTAGAGCATCTGACTCTTGATCTCAGGGCCTTGAGTTCAAGCCCCATACCGGGCATGGAGCCTACTTAAGAAATAAATAAATAAAAATAGACATGTAGCATTATAGTGAAAAATATATTTTACATGCACATGTATACTAACAAAATCCAAATCTTTTTGCCAAAACATTGCCAGTCATTTCCATATATACCTATCCTAGTGCAAAAAATTTTAAGCTTCTTTGTGTTCTTTGTTAAGAAGAGGTCAATCTCTGGGAATGCAAGCTGGTGCAGCCACTCTAGAAAACAGTACGGAAGTTCCTTAAAAAACTAAAAAGAGAACTATCCTACGACCCAGCAATTACACTACTAGGCATTTATCCAAGGGATACAGGTGTGCTGTTTCGAAGGGACACATGCACCCCTATGTTTATATAGCAGCACTATCGACAATAGCCAAAGGATGGAAAGAGCCCGAATGTCCATCGATGGATGAACGGATAAAGAAGATGTGGTCTATATATACAATGGAGTATTACTCGGCAATCAACAAGAATGAAATCTTGCCATTTGCAATTACGTGGATGGAACTGGAGGGTATTAGGCTACGTGAAATGAGCCCAAGAAAGACAAATATCATATGACTGCACTCATATGAGGACTTTAAGAGACAAAACAGATGAACATAAGGGAAGGGACACAAAAATAATATAAAAACAGGGAGGGGGCAAAACAGAAGAGACTCATAAATACGGAGAACAAACTGAGGGTCACGGGAGGGGCGGTGGGAGGGGGGATGGGTGAAATGGGTCAGGGGCACTAAGGAATCTACTCCTGAAATCACTGTTGCACCATATGCTAACTAATTTGGATGTAACTTTTAAAAAATAAAAAATAAAACAATAAAAAAAAAAAAGAAGTCAATCTCAAACTAAGCTGATACGTAGCATAATTCATCAGACGTCTCAGGCAGCAAACATCCAGCTTTTGGGGGGAAATGTCACTTCAGGATAACTTAAAAAAAAATTGAGATAGAGAGGCTCTGGGTGACTCAGTCGGTTAAGCGTTTGATTCTATCGTCTGTATCGTCTTGGTGAGATGGAGCCCCACATGGGACTCTGTGCGGAGTGTAGAGCCTGCTTGGGATTCTCTCTCTCCCTCTCTCTCTCGCTGCCTCTCCCCTGCTCGCTTTCTCTCTCTCTCTCTCTCTCTCTCAAAATAAGTAAATAATTGTCGACATACAGCATTATTAGTTTCAGACGTACAACATAATGATTCTATATTTGTATATATTGTGAAATGATCACCACAGTCTACCTAACGTACCTAATTACAACTTTTTTTTTCTCGTGATCTGTAGGAATAACTTTAAAAAAAATTTTTTTAACGTTTTATTCATTTGTGAGACAGAGAGAGACAGAGCATGAACAGGGGAGGGGCGGAGAGAGAGGGAGACACAGAATCAGAAACAGGCTCCAGGCTCTGAGCTGTCAGCACAGAGCCCGACGCGGGGCTCGAACTCACGGACCGGGAGATCGTGACCTGAGCCGAAGTCGGACGCTCAACCGACTGAGCCACCCAGGCGCCCCGTAAGAATAACTTTAAAAAAAAGAAAATGTGGTAATAAGAGCCAAAGAGAACTATTCCGCCTGGAGAGGGAACATTCAATTTATATCGTAAGTAGACCCACGTATATTGCTAAAAATTAGTATGGTTAGTGTTATGGAGTCCACTCTATATTTTAAAACAAAAACTTTTTTAAGTAATAAACACGCCTGGTCTCCTAAAGTCCAGACTTTCTTTCCAAAGCCATGATTTCCAGGCATTTTCTCCTCCTATTATTGTATTTCATTGTTAACACGTAAAGAGAATTTTAGGTCAAAGGACAAAGACTTTACTGTGAAAACCAGAAGGCAAGGAGTGAATCGCTCATTTTTCATGAGTCCTGCTTGCAGCAGGGTAATTCTGCAGTTGGCTCCCAAAGAGAAGCGTTTTTTTTTCCTTCCCATCACCATACTACTTTGTGTTTACCCATCACGCCTCATCGAACCATCTCAAAGCACTTTACAAACAAGCACTTACCTTTCTGCTTTCTCACGAAGAGGAAGAAAGCATCATCATACCATTTGATGGGTGGGGAAACCAAGGAAGGGAAATGTGAGGGCTTGCCCAACACTAATGAGGGTTAGGTTGGGCAATCCGCGAAGGCCGAGTTGAGCTCTGCTATGCTTTCTCTCTCATGTGGGAACGCCCACATCATTTCTCCCAAGAACCTGTTGGGTATTTTAATGCATTTTAGGAACCTGCTCTCAGTTCTGGTTGTGCCCACACAAGTATAAAGGGAACGGTTCCCTTTAAAGGTGCCACGTTTTCGGAGCGCCCGGGGGGCTCAGTCGGTTAAGTGTTCAACTTTGGCTCAGGTCACGATCTCACGGTTCTTGGGGTCAAGCCCCGCGTCCGGCTCTGTGCTGACAAATCAGAGCCTGGAGCCTGCTTCGGATTCTGTGTCTCCCATCTCTTTCTCTGTTCCTCCCCTGCTCCCACTCTGTCTCTCGCTCTCTCAAAATTAAATAATAAAACATGTAAAAAAAAATTTTAATAAATAAAAACAAAAAAATTAACAAAAAAAAAGTTGCCACATTTCCTTTTGCTGTAGATAGGAGGGGAAAGGGTTAGCTTCTTCGTCTCCAAGAACCAAAACTTTGAAGGCCCTGCATGTGACGGCCAGAAACCCCCAAATGGTCAATATCTATAACCTCTTCATTCTTTCTCAATTTCATCGACAAAACTTTCCAACAACCATAACACAAATACTTTTCGATAAGACGTACTTTTGTTAGACGGGAAATCAGAACTTAATGTTATCTTAAGATTAACACCTTTTGGGTGTGAAGCGTCTGACTTCCACTCAGATCATGATCTTGCGGTTTGTGAGTTCAAGCCCTGCATCGGGCTCTGTGCTGATGGCTCGGAGCCCGGAGCCCGCTTCCGATTCTGTGTCTCCCTCTCTCTCTGCCCCTCCCCTGATTGCACTCTGTCCCTCTCTCTCTCTCAAAAATAAACAGACACTGGAAAAACAATTACAAAAAAATAGTGATACCTTTACAAATTAATTTCTTTATATTAAAAAAGAGAAAAAAAATAACTTTGGATTTGAAAGAATGAGGGAACCATTAGACACGCATGAGACACCTGCTGGTCTATAAGGTTCATTCATCCCAGTTTCTGCTGGGGCTGCAGCGCTTAACTCTGTGAGTCACCAGTCCTCGGTGCTTCCCAATATGACTAACAGCAAAGGTTTTTGAAAGCAAAACATACATCGATGATGGGGACATCTGAGCGAGTGGTGGGCAGAAAAGGGATTGCAAGCTACTAATACGGAAAATGCGGTTTTACAACTACATTTGTCTGGTGTCCGAAAAACAAACAAACAAACCCAAACCTGAAGCATGAACTCCAGGGTTCATTGGTGAGTCTGGTTAAGTCGCTTCACCTCTCCGAGGCTCATTTACAAAACGGGGAAAGCTATGAAGCTCACATGGTCCTTGTTAGGTCAGAAAGGAGACATCTAAAGCCTCTAATAGGGGCCCCTGGGTGGCTCGTCAGACTCTTGATTTCGGCTCAGGTCACAGTTTAGCGGTTTGTGAGATGGAACGCTGCTTGGGATTCTCTGTCTCCTTCTCTCTCTCTGCCCCTTCCCTCCTTACACTCTCTCTTTCGATACAAATACATTAAAAAAAAAAAAAAACCTAGAAAAAATAAATCCTCTAATAAAGGTGTCCAGGGCACTTAACAAGTGGGTTCTCTTCTGTCTTCAGATTTTAAAAGATGGGCAGAAGAATTTTGGTTCTCTGCCTGGTTCCTGGGAAAAGGGGAGGAGCCGAACAGCGTTACAATACGTGGGGGGAGGGGCGCCTGGGTGGCTCAGCGGGTTGAGCATCCAACTTCGGCTCAAGTCATGATCTGGCCATCTGTGAGTTCGAGCCCCGCATCGGGCTCTGTGCTGACAGCCCAGAGCCCCGAGCCTGTTTCAGATTCTGTGTCTCCCTCCCTCTCTGCCCCTCCCCCACTTGCATTCTGTCTCCGTCTCTCTCAAAAATAAAAATAAACATTAAAAAAAAAATTTTTTTTTAAATACATGGGGGAAAGACCAAGGGTTCTAAACACACCCGGTGGGGCCAAGACGGGAAGAATGCCAACATTATCGATTACCTTCAAGCTGGGTGATGACTACACAGGGGTTCACAATAATACTTCCTGTAAGCAGACCGGAAAATATCCCTAATAAAAAGTTCCAACAAGAATATTTTTGAAGACATTAACTTAAATTTTTTTGTTTATTTTTTAATGTTTTTCTTCTTAATGTATTTTTGAGAGAGAGAGACAGAGACAGAGTATGAGTGGGGGAGGGGCAGAGAGAGGGAGACACAGAATCCGAAGCAGGCTCCAGGCTCCAAGCCGTCAGCACAGAGCCCGACGCGGGGCTCGAACCCATGAACCAGGCGATCATGACCTGAGCCGAAGTCAGATGCTTAACTGACTGAGCCCCCCAGGTGCCCCTATTTTTTATTTTATTTTATTTTTTTTTCAACGTTTATTTATTTTTTTTTTTTAATTTTTTTTTTCAACGTTTATTTATTTTTGGGACAGAGAGAGACAGAGCATGAATGGGGGAGGGTCAGAGAGAGAGGGAGACACAGAATCAGAAACAGGCTCCAGGCTCTGAGCCATCAGCCCAGAGCCCGACGCGGGGCTCGAACTCACGGACCTCGAGATCGTGACCTGGCTGAAGTCGGACGCTTAACCGACTGCGCCACCCAGGCGCCCCTATTTTTTATTTTTTATTAAGTAATCTCTACGCCCAACGTGCGGCTCGACTGACGACTCTGAGATCAAGATTCACAGGCTCTTCCAACTGAGCCAGCCAGGCAGCCCTTAACTTAAAAAGTGTTTGAAGGCTGAGGAAGAGGGCTCTTGTATCCCACAGGTATGGAATTGCATCCCTACTTTCTACTCTGTGAACTTGGGCAAGCTACTTTATCCTTCCGAGCTTCAACCTCCTCTCACAAAAGGGGACGATAAGGGTATGGCCACGGCCGGTGCAGAGATGTGCCACTCAGATCCGGCTTCCAGAAAGGATGTGCCGCCCAGCTGCAAGGAGTGTAGCAGACAGCCTCCTTTAGGGTCTGCCTTATCTTGTGAGCCAAGGTCACGGTCTTCTTGTGGCAACCAACCACCAACCGAAGATGGACCAAGATGGCAGCCAAGGTCACACCGTTCTTGGGGCGGCCCTTGGCCAATGAATGTGCAAGGCAGTACAAGGGCCTAGCCATTTCTGTCCAATGTGAAATTGCTTCAGTGGGTAATCTTCGCCCTGGAGCTCCTCACCGGCCTGGCAGAGACTTTTGTCAGGCTGCATCTTGGTCCAGTGGCCCCTCCTCGCAATCACCCTTCCCTCTTCTCTTCACGGGTGTTACTTCCTAATAAAACTCTCCACTCCTAACTCCTTCTCAACATCTTCTTCCCAGATGCTGGCATGAATGGTACTTACCTCACTGGATTCTTGGAAAGATTAAATGAGGTGATGGATGGAAACTAATTTTTTTTTTAATTTTTTTAATCTTTATTTGTTTTTTTTGAGAGAGAGAGACACAGTGTGAGCAGGGGAGGGGCAGAGGGAGAGGGAGACCCAGAATCCGAAGCAGGCTCCAGGCCCCGAGCCGTCAGCACAGAGCCCGACGCGGGGCTCGAACTCACCAACCGTGAGATCGTGCCCTGAGCCGAAGTCGGCCGCTCAACCGCCTGAGCCACGCAGGTGCCCCTGATGGAAAATAATTTGTACAGGACACGGGAGATGATAAGCTCTCAATAAACAGCAATGTTGATGATAATACTCAACAGCACGTGGGACAATGGGGCACGGTGCACAGGTGAAAATACCACAAGAACTATAGAATTTATACAATTTATAAACTATTTCCGCTTATATAAACCAGAGAGTAGAGAAGCACAAACAGAAACAGCTGCTAAACTGTATAAACTAAAGCCACAGGTGTTAGCCTAAGAGCTAATTGTTAAAAATTTCATTCTTATGACGAGAATGGCACGTTCTACATTTTCAAAAACACGCAGTCGGGGCGCCTGGGTGGCTCAGTCGGTGGAACCTCCGACTTCGGCTCAGGTCATGATCTCGCGGTTCGTGAGTTTGAGCCCCGCGTCGGGCTCTGTGGTGATGGCTGGGAGCCTGGAGCTTTGCTTCTGACTCTGGGTCTCCCTCTCTCTCTGCCCCTCCCCTGCTCATGCTCGGTCTCTCTCTGTCTCAAAACTAAATAAAACATTAAATTAATTAATTAATGAAATAAAAACACGCAGTATAGCTATTGTGATGTTACAGATTAAATGTGAAGAGGTATTATAACTTTTGCAATAAGAAATTGGAAGCTTCACCTCTTTGTCGTTGTTGGGGGGGGGGGGGATGGTTTGAATCTATTTCCAGTATGGAACAACTGAAGTTGTTTGAGCTTTCCGTGAATTTAACAGACAACTTACAAACTGGATGAGATTTGCGAGTTAAAAGTTGGGCCAATTGGAAGACCAAGTCTAAGGAACATTGTATACGCTCAATTAACTCTCTAATATAATATACACACATGGCCTTTTATGATTTTAACATTTAGGATTTATTTATTTATTTAGAAAGAACACAAACTGGGCGAGGGACAGAGGAAGAGAGACAGAGGATCTCAAGCAGGCTCCTCACTCGGCACAGAACCTGGCGTGGGCTCGATCCCACAACCCTGGGATCACCCCCTGTGCCAAAATCCAGAGTCGGACGCTCAACCGACTGAGCCGGCCAGGTGCCCCTCCAGATTTTATGTTTAAGTAATCTCTACACCCACAGCGGGGCTCGAACTCACCACCCTGAGATCAAGAGTTGCCGGTTCCACTGACTGAGCTGGCCAGGTGCCCCGATTTTTAACATTTCTTAACTAGACATATCGCTAGGCTGAAACTAGTACATGTTACTAAAAAAGGAAACAAATATTTCATTACAAACACTGATTCCAGATTTCACACCCACGTTCTAAAATCTAATTAGATTAATTCCGAGGGCATTCATGGATTCTCGGTGGCTTGCAGTTTTTAAGTGTCAAAATAAAGCCTTGTTTTTAAACGTGGGTGGTGTTGATGAAACAAGAATGAGTAATGCAGGAAACACAATATTAGCTTTAGCGAGGAAGTCGGTGATACTTGAATAGACCTCCAAAGAGCATTTTCCGTGTCGCCCCGACGTAAAGCACGAGTTTAATGTGGTCACACGGTGAGCACGGGGGTTTACAAAACTCTTTTACGGTACCTGAAACACAGCGTCACCTACCAAAAATGCAGTTTATACGAATTTTCAGGATGATGTCTAGTGTGTAGGGAGGACAAGAAGGTGATGAGGGAATTAAGGCTGCCAGACCTCCCGTGTTTTGTTTCATAACCAGAAGAGGCGGGCAAAGCCTGCTTCATTTTATTTTTTTGCATGTTTGTTTATTTATTTATTTGTTTGTTTTTAAATATTTTGTTTAATGTTTTATTTATTTTTGAGGCAGAGAGAGACAGAGAGCATGAGCAGGGGAAGGGCAGAGAGAGAGCGAGACACAGAATCCGAAGCAGGCTCCAGGCGCCGAGCCATCAGCACAGAGCCCGACGCGGGGCTCGAACTCACAGACTGTGAGATCATGACCTGAGCCGAAGTCGAGCGCTTAACTGACCGAGCCACCCAGGCGCCCCTGGGGAAAGCCTATGTTAATGGCAAGGCAGGGATGACAGAATTAAACTCCATCTAGTGTGTCTTCCGAAGCAGTGCTGCTCTACTCACCACCGATCTGAGAGTAATGAATGTGTCCCCTGTTGGTCTTGCTATGTTTTATCCCCAATGGAAATCTCTGAATCATTAAGAATAAAGAGCAGAAGGTCTAGGAGTTGTTGTTAATAGGGCCCTGCATTTAGCGTGCTGCAGTGAGGAGAGGTACTCATCCTTCTCCCAAACCTGGAACTTACTTTGTCAATTACTTCAAGATGAAGAAGGGATCGGTATTGCCTAGTTTACAGTTTTAACACTCTGGAAAGTGTTCTTATAATGAACACACACATGCATAGCAGGCATAAACAGCATGAACGACAGAGAAGAGAGAAACCTTCAAGCCTTACTTTAAAAGTCAGAAAGGTGCCTAGGCTGTGCGTATTTGTGGACGGGGAGGGGTCTATGGGAAATCTCTGTACTTCCCACTCAATTTTGCTGTGAAACCAAAATGGCTCTAAAAACTGAAGTCTATTAAAAAATAAATAAATAAATAAAAGACGCCTAGAATCATCAAACATGTTTACAACTGCCAGAGGGCAGAGAGGTGGGAAAATTACCCTCCCATTACTTTAAAAAAAAAAAAAAAAAAGCCAATGTTAAAACAAAAGGGACAACAAGGATTCGTTCATTTATTCAGCAAATATTTACGAACTCCTACTGGGAGTCGGGCATTGTTCTCAGTACAGTTGGCAGATCACTCTTTCATGGCTGCCTCTAAAAATCTGCATCCCACAGTCACCATCACCATATTCCTCCTAGTGTCGAATGTACATCACGTGCCTGGCAATGTCTTAGAAACTTAGGCTAAAAAATTACATGCAGTAGGGGCGCCCAGGTGGCTCAGTCGGTTAAGTGGCCGACTTCAGCTCAGGTCACGATCTCGCGGTCCGTGAGTTCGAGCCCCGCGTCAGGCTCTGGGCTGATGGCTCAGAGCCTGGAGCCTGCTTCGGATTCTGTGTCTCCCTCTCCCACTGACCCTCCCCTGCTCACACTCTGTGTGTGTGTCTCTCTCTCTCAAAAATAAATAAACATTAAAAAAAAATTTTTTTTTAAATTACACACTATCAACACAGGGGATTACTATGTTAACCAATAGGTATTATTCAGTCTTGCTGCTTGTTTTCTTGCTTTTAGCATTTGGGCCAGTCCATTTCTTATTAGCACCAAAGTAAAGAAATGATGATGGCAGAGAGGACGCTGAGAGATAAGAAAAGTAGCTTCTGTCACTTAGTCACTTGTTAGCAGCAGGGGGTAGAATCATCATGAGGAAAGCTAAAATCTCCAACGGGTTTATACTTTGCATTAATGAGCGAGCAAATAAAAAATCTGAAGTGACACTTCAGTAACTTGTCACTTCCCTCTACTGAGTAACAAAAAAAAAAACAAAAAACAAAAAAACCCATTCAAATGTAAGAAATTCTTGCTTGGCCATTTCTCCCATGACCAGTCACTGTCAACAAATCAGGGCAATCTATTTAACCCTCTTCACGTTACCTTTGGTAACAAAGTCTTGAGTAAACACATTTTGGTTATTCTTAGAAACATAAATCTCTGTTTAGACTCTGATGTGGCAGACGAGAGTTAAAACCTGCTTCAATGCTAAAACCTGCTTCAATGCTTTCGCTGAAATACGTAGATATCCTTCAATGTATATAATAGGAGTTAGATCAGTGTCTTGCACACAATGGCTGTTCAATAAAAAAAATTAAAAACTGATTTAAAGGGAGGGGCACCTGGGTGGCTCAGTCTGTTGAGCGTCCGACTCTGGATTTTGGCTCAGGTCATGATCCCAGGGTCGTGGGATCCAGCTCTGTGTCAGGTTCTGATTGATTAAAGGGGAATAGTATTGGGGGGGGGGGGAGAGCACCTGACTGGCTCAGTCAGTAGAGCACCCAACTCTTGATCTCAGGGTCCTCAGTTCGAGCCCCATTTCTGGCGTGGAGTTTAACTTAAAAAAAAAAAAAAATTTTAAGAACAAAAATAAAAGGGGCTAATATGAAGAGTTGTACAGAAACGATTTAATTATACCCTAACCACTTTAAAGCAGCCTTTATACTTTGTGACGACCTCCTGAAACAAAAATAAAAAGCCTCAATTTAAATACAAACGATCCAATAAAGTTATTACAAAGTACGGGTCTGAGTTCATTTTTACAGTGGTATGAGAACTTACTGAACATTGCATGAATTTCTCAAGGTTTCCTGGAATATGAAAGTAAGGAAGAGAGAGAAAGGTTTCACTCCACCGAAAAGGAGGACATGTGTGGAGACCAGTCCTCGAGTGTAAAGGACCCATTAGAAACCCGTGGGTTTTAAAGGCCTGTGCGGATCTTGACTAAAGTCTTAAAATGTGTGAGAAACGTGGTGGTATTTGTGAAGGTCTGTGAAAGCTGCAGCCACCTGTTACAAATAACTCACGGGCCACCCAAACCATAGGGCCGTCTCCCCCCACCTAGAGACGTAATTCTGACAATTTAGGCTTCTGCGCCCCATCGTTATCTTTTTTTTTTTTTTTTGAGACAGAGAGAGACAGAGCGTGAACGGGGGAGGGTCAGAGAGAGGGAGACACAGAATCCGAAGCGGGCTCCAGGCTCCCAGCTGTCAGCTGTCAGCACAGAGCCCGACGCGGGGCTCGAACTCACGGACCGTGAGATCATGACCTGAGCCGAAGGCGGATCCTCAACCGACTGAGCCACCCGGGCGCCCCAACCCCGTCATTATCTTATTACCCGCGTGCCTGAGTCCAAGCCACCATTCAAGGAAAACCCTCAATATCTGCTCTGTGCCCGACTGCTGGACACTGCCCACCCCTGTACTTCACCCAGTCTCCTACCACTGAAGGACTGGAGGGTTCTTTTTCAGAATCCTTCATTATTCCAAAGTTTTTCTTAAATCTCCTATACTAATAAAATAAAGCAACTGAAAAGAGACATTTTGTTGCCCTTATACTCCTGGGCATTTCACAACTCCAATAATTCACTTCTCTTATTAGTGCAAATACCGTGTTGATTCTTTTTCCTCTATTAAACTCTCAGCCACTCAAGGACAAAGCCCCCCCACACACACACACACACTCGAGTCGAATGGTTTTTGGGGGTAACTCTTCGCCGACATATACGTGCATGTATAAAACGGTAACTGATGTGTTCTTCCTTGTCAATTTATCAAGCAAAAAAAGAAAAGAAAAAATTGCAAGCAGTACACATATACTCGCTAACGACCTTTTCCAATTACTTCTATTATAGAAAATTCCAAGCATGTACAGTAGGAAGAGTATCCTGGGTCCTTTGAGGCCGATGGCCCAGCTTCAACAGTTACCAGCACACCCCCCCCCCCCACTCGTGCTTCATCAACATCCCTACCCACCACCCCTCCAATTTACTTGGGAAATCAAGGCTCCATATCATACATATTCCAGTTCCTATTTGTTTTCGGCAAAATTGTCTTTCCCACCCCTCTGCCCTCTAAAGAGCAATGCAGGCGATTGGGGCCAATCTACCATTTTCTTCCCATAACTACATCCTCCTTCCCGATCACCTCTTAGGACATTCACTCACATCCCTGAAATGGCCACACTGTGTTCAGTCCCTTTAACCCAACCTGTCTCGCCTAAAAAATAGATTGCACTTTCCCCTCCCTAACCCCTTTCTCTTGTGTGAACCAGTGCAAAAAGAAATCGTGCCAGGATTTCTATTATCTGGATAAAATTTACTTCTGATTTGTTCCCCCCCCCACCCCAGATAAGCTTAAAAAGAGCCAAAAGGAGTGGACGAGGAAAGAAACACCGCACTTAAAAGGATAGATTTTTGCCTCAGTAGGGATGTTGCCAATACCTAAAACCATCGGTTCCTTTATTTTTAAAATGACTGTTTGTAAACATCGGCCGAAATTTTGAGTCCGTTTAGACAGAGGATGTTTATCAAGTGAATCACTCTAATTGAAGGGAGCTATTGCCTTCAGGATTTTGCTATCAGTAACAGTAGCTGCTTCTGAGCCGGAGAAATGGTTATGTAAAAACAATTAGAGCCAAAAAAAAAAATTAAGGGAGGATGCGCTCCGTTTCTATAGCTGCTCCAACCTTGTTTTACTTTGATACGAGATTTCTTGGCCTCGGCTCAGAGCAACCACCACCCCACACTTTCTCCTCCACACCCTTTACAAATGGAATTCGGAAAGGAGGCCCTTTGGAGTTCACCATGGGGAAAGGTCTCCTCTCGAGAACATTTCTGGGCGATGATTGAGATTTCATCCACTCCTCCTCCTCCTTCCCCCCCCCCCCCCCCCCCCGTCCTGCCCATCCCCTGCCCGGCCACTTCCCCAGGAATCCAGAGAAAGGCGGAGAAACCAGCTCCATCCCACCGGCCACAGCCTCTGCTCCCCGGGCACGGCCTGCGCGCTGCCTCGGCGTCCCCAGTTCGCCCCGCTCCGGGGACGCCGTTTCCAGGCACCTCGCCGCCTGTTTACCCCATCGGCAGCCCTCGCTGGAGGATCTCGGAGGGCGCCCCTCGCCGCCAACCTTCCCCATGTTACACTGTTTCCTCTGAGCAAAGAACGGTTTCCCCCGCGAACGCCTCTTCCTGAAGGTGGGCACACATCTCCCCCCGCCCAACTACTTTCCCCTCCAGGCCAAACGCCGCAGTCCCCGCGGCAAACCCAGGACCTGAGCTGCTCCTTGAGAACTACGAGCGCGCCCCGCGCCGCCACAGGTCAAAAGTCCTCGCCCCGAGAGGGAAGACACACCACTTCTCGCCCGTGTACCCCAAAACCCAAGACCTGGGACCCGGCCGGGCCGAGGCCGCCCCGCCCCCGAGAGGAGCGCCAGATCGGCCCGCACTCCCGCTGGGGGAACAGCCCTAGGGACTCGCGGCTGGGGCGCCCCGAACGCATCACGCAGCCCCGAAAATCCGACGGCCTCCACGCCCCCTCGAAGCCGGTCGGTCGCGCATCGGTTACTCGACGCGAGGGATTAAGGCTGCTTTTTCCACACCCCACTCTGAGCTCGGGGCGCGGGGGACAGGGAGGCCGGCCCGCGCCCCTCGACCAGACCGCCGCGGGGACCTGGATCCGCACCCGGTTCCCAAGCACCGGGGCGAGGCGTTGGGGAGGAGGCACAGGTTCGTGCTCCCTTCCCGGGCCGCTGGGGGGACCCAGATCCGCGCCCCTTCTCAGGCCGCTGGAGAGCAGGGGGACCCAGATTCGCACCCCCTGCTCAGGCCGCCGGGGAGACTCAGATCCGCTCCCCCCTTCTCAGGCCGCTAGGGAGTAGGGGGGACCCAGATCTGCACCTTCTGCTCAGGCGGCCTGGGGTCTCAGATCCGCGCCCCCTCCTCAGGCTGCTGGAGGGGGTGGGGGGGTACCCGCACCCCCGGCCCAGGCCGCCGGGGAGACCCGGATCCGTGCCCCCTTCTCAGGCGGCCGAGGACCCACACCAGCTCCCCTCGCCTGGGAAGGGCGAATCTGGCTCGCACCTCCGGCTCGGGCCAAGGCCGACGAGGGGCACCGAGTCCCGCGTCTGCTCCCGAGGCCGCGGGGACCCGGACCAGCGCGCCATCGCCTTCACCAAGGCAGCTCGGCCCGCGCCCCCTGCCCAGGCGCTCCAGGCACCTCCCCATCCCCCCCACCCCCCCGCAGCCCGGCGGGCCCGGTCCCTCACTCACCCAGAGCTCGATGCCCCAGCTCATGGTGCAGGCAGGGGGCGGGAAGGGGCGCGCCGCGCGGCGGGCGCGGCTCTCCGGTCCCCCTCCCCGGCGATCCCTTCGCCCCTTGAGATCCCCGCGATCGAGGAAAGCCCGGTGCGCGCGCGGCCGCCGCCTCCTCTGGCTCGCCGCTCCTCGCCTTGGGTCTCCTCGGCAGCTCCTCCTCCCCGAAGCTCCTCAGCAAAATGGCCCGAGGAAGCAGCCGCCGCTGCCGCCGCAGCGCCCGCCCGCCCGCCCAACACCCGGAGACCCAGAGGAGGGGGAAGCGAGGGAGGGGCTGCGGGCTGGGGGCGGGGCTACGCCGGGGGAGGGGCCGGCCTGACAGCTCGCGCACGCGCGCGCCCCGCCCCCGCCCCCGGCCCACCTTCCCGCCGGGCGCCCTCCGCCGGGCCTCCGCGGCGCCGGGGTCCAGAAGGACGCACGGGGTGGCGGGAGGGCCGGCGGGATCTGGAACCCGGAGAACTCGCCCTGCCGATTTCTTTTATTTCTTATTAGCGACCACGTTCTGTGCTCTTGGAACGACCTCTCGCCTTTGAACGTAGCCGGACTCTGTTATTAGCGGTGCTCTACCGAGGCCTGGGGTTGCCCCACCGCGCCGAGCGCCAATTTGGACGTAAGGACAATACTTTTCCCTGGCGGCCATTCGCGCCGACCAGAGTTCGCTCGGGTTGCCCTTTTCCCACCGCCCGGCAGCCGCGGAGGCCCGAAGGGCCCTGCGGCCTTGCACGGTGGGAGTGGGGCCTGGTACGGCGATGTCTGTGCCGGATACAGATAGGGAAGTCGAGGCCAAGAGCGACCAAGCAGCTCTGAGGGGCTGGGGAAGGAATCCAGGGGCAGGCAACCAGTGATTTCTAATCTCTGAAACCAGTGGTTCCCAACTTGTTGGGCCAAGAAACGCTCACACGTGAAATAACGTCGCGGCTTAGTGGGTTATAATAGCAAAGGCGTTGGGTCCACGGATAACGCGTCAATCCGGCTTCCTGCACACACTAGCTGGGTGGCCTCAAGACAATGACTCCGCCTCCCACATGGAGGTTATAAGTATCCATCTCACCCAGTGCTGGAGAGGAACAGGAGATGAGCACCTGTTACCCGCCCAACGTTGGGAAACTGAGAGCTGATTTTTCTTTTAAGATTTTAAGTAATCTCTGCACCCAAGGTGGGGCTGGAACTCACAACCCCAGGATAAACAATCTCAAGCTCCAGAGACTGAGCCAGCCAGGTGCCCCCCGAGTTGATTTTTAAGTAGATGCTCCCCTTTTCTTTGTGTTCCAAAGGTCTACCCAGATATTTCCAACAAGCTGTGTTGTTGAATTGTGGAGTTCCGACTCTTCCCTCTGAATCACTACGTCCTCTCCTCCCCAAGTTTTCATTTCGCTCGTATCTAACATTACTGACTTTTCTGAGTAACTGAGAACTAAAATGGGCCCCATTTGAGAAATATTGCACAATAATGCATCTCTCCAATACCACCCCACCACCACCAGCCTCAACAAGTTTATCATTCTCCTCCGTGGAAGGGTGGAGATGAAAAACCCTTGCAGAGAAACCTACGAGTCTACTTCCGTTGTTGGACAGAGTTACAATAAATTGAAACTGTCTGAGCTGTTGGGTTGGTGGGTTTTTTGTTTTCGTTTTTGTTTCTTTCAGTTACCAGCTCCCCCTACGCATTCGTTTTTAGCGCGTGTATTTAAACATTTTTCTCTCACAGTTCCCAGGTCTGGGAACTCTTTACTCCAGAGCCTGCTAGATATGCAACAGTCAGGATGGCCAGTCTCTTATCCCAAGGCAGATTAGGAGCCCGAGTGAATTGGAAGGCTTAGAATTTCAAACAATGCTGCAAAATTTAGTTTGCTATCTGGAAATGGTAAAGGAAATACAGGTTAGCTAACGAGACCTTGCTCAGCAATCAACTCAATTTCCCTTCCTGCCAAGGCTTGACTCTTTTTCCAGTCAAATACAATGATCTAATCTTGACTGAGTTCTTGGAGACTTCTCAAAAACACACTGACCATTTGTGAAAATATGCTAATCAGGAGAAAAAACAACCTGCTGCTCTAGAAGGGAAAGAAGAGGAAGGGACAGAAGAAGAAAAAAAGACCACATGACAATGAAACCTTTTTAAAGTAAGCAGGAAATAGTTATAGAAGCCACAGTAGCAGAACTCTATGGAACCAGGTTAATTAGACCACACTGCAAAATATCTTTAAGTTCATTAAGTTTGCGTGGTACCTGGAAAGGTTTTGAAAATGTCAGAATCTTCAAGAAATAAAAATAAAGGAAAAAGGCACTACTGATCTAAAAGCAAGGGAAACCAACACAGTTCAGGATTAAGGGAAGGGGGGGGGGGGAGCGGGGCGGGGAATTACAGCACAGTATTCTCTAGGCAGAACAAAATCCACTTCAGTTTCTCTTATAGTAAGAGAATAATTCTAAGACAAAGAATTCTCACTATTGGCACATTAGGGTGACCTGACCTACTTAGGCATCAATTTTCACAGGACGTATTCTAAGCTCTATGTAAATGCTTGAATTACATAGAAGGTCAATGTGGGTTCAGCATACCTGTTTCACCTCTCAGTCACATTTGAAGAACACGGATTTACAAAGTTATGATCTTGGTGGGTAACTGTGAATTTCCACCAGATACTCTGTTCATGTGGACATGATTAGAGACTTTGCACAGCCCAACAATTCGACCAGGGCTTTTTGACAATTCTAATGCTTCTAGCAAATAATAAACATCTCGCTCAGGGCCTTTGATGTATAGAGATCTCTTTTACCTGGTTTACAGGAGATAGGTTTTGTAACTGCTAAGTTGGGATTTTAGTGTCCGTGACTTATCAGATAGATGTGTTATGTGTGTGACCTTCCCAAGTCAACTTAAACTGGGTTTCAGTTTCCTCATTGGTACAACAGGGACCGCACAGGTTGTTACGAGGCTGAATGAGGGGGCTGGCATGCACACGGGCTTTGGGGTCAGCCAGATTGGGATAGCCCTGCACAGACGGCTGCAGAGCTGTGGTCGAATTATTTTCGTTCTCTAAACCTGTTTCCCACTCTAGAAAATGGACATAATGCTACTGACTTCAAAGTCACGAAGATTTGTAGTAGCACTTTGAAGATTAAGTGCCCCTGAGATTGGGGCGCCTGCGTGGCTCAGTCGGTTGAGCATCCGACTTTGGCTCAGGTCACGATCTCTCACGGTTTGTGGGTTCGAGCCCTGCGTCGGGCTCTGGGCTCACGGCTTGGAGTCTGGAGCCTGCTTCGGATTCTGTGTCTCCCTCCTTCTCTGCCCCTCCCCTGCTCATGCTCTGTCTCTGTCTCTCCAAAGTGAATAAAGATTTTTTAAAAATTAAAAAAAAAAAAGAATACGTGTAAAATGCTTAGCACACTATGGGCACGAGTTATCAGTCCCTTCCTTTCCTCTTGTTTTCTGGAGGATTTTTACTTATCGCATCAAGGAAAGCAATGCTTTCAACACTTCTGATGCAGCAAAGCGGCCTGCCTGAACTACAACTAATTGGTTGTCTATTGCTGAAATACTATTCATAATGAACTTCTTGGTATTTTTTTTTCTTTAAAATAGCTTCCATCAGTTTCCAGCTTAAAATTCTCCATTTGTTTAGCATCCAAACTTCTAAGGACCCAAGAAAGCAGTCAAGTGGAAAAAGCTGGACTGGGATAAAAGTCGCAACTCTCTGGCGAGTAGAATCTTAAAACTGCGACCGATTTTTCACCTGATTGTGGAATTTCCCCCGAAGGTCTTTGAAAATGTGCACGAAATCAGGAAAAACCAGCTGTCCTATGACCAAGCAAGTTACACACTGTGCCGCCAAGCTGAGAAGTGAATTTGATGTTTTTCTCCAAACCACGGGACTTAAGATGCGTCAGGGCCTCGTTTTTCCAAGAAGATCACTCTCTGTAGGAACACCTGATGGACTTCCCCATGCCCCACGAAACGAAGCTTCAAGCCAAAGAACAAGAGTGATGTTTGACTTCTGAATGTATTTTTTTTTTAATTTTTTTTTTAACGTTTATTTATTTTTGAGACAAAGAGAGACAGAGCATGAACGGGGGAGGGTCAGAGAGAGGGAGACACAGAATCTGAAACAGGCTCCAGGCTCTGAGCTGTCAGCACAGAACCCGACGCAGGGCTCGAACTCACGGACCATGAGATCATGACCTGAGCCGAAGTCGGACGCTTAACCGACCAAGCCACCCAGGCGCCCCGACTTCTGAATGTATTTACAGAGGTCTGGGGTCTTAAATATCAACTCTTTTGATAAGAAAAACATATGGCAATTATACCTTATTACAGCTGGAGAACATTAACCCGCTAATTTCTATAAGATTTCTGGAAATGTCTGGAAACTTCTAAATGGATACCAAAGATGATTAATAGTACTAGGTTCAAAATACAGATTCAGCTACTAGTGGCAAACTTTGGTGGATCCTGCAAAGTTAGAGGAAATGGAAAAACAAAACAGACTTGACTAAGAGAGCAAGGTTAAAAGCCAGCTTTGGGAGATCAGTCTTTGCACCTCCTCCGGGCTTTTTCAGGCGATACCTTAAAGTTCAACGTCCCTTTGAAAATGTTGCCAGGGAGAAGCAGGCATAACTTGTTCTATTGCTCAACATGTCTGTTTCCAGTTACAGCATCATGATTATGCAAATAATCTTTTCTTGAAACTCTGAAATTATGTGCCCGAATAGGATTGTCAAGAGAGTTTTCACCTTATTTGAAAAATAATTATCTTAAAAAAAAAAAAAAAGCAAAACCACTTCACTTTTAAGTCTTTGTAATTAGCATTCCCTTTCATAATTCTCTCAATTTTAAACTAATGACTGGCACAATATGGTTCTCAAATACGTGAAGGAAGATACTACTTATAAACTTCTGGACAGATACCATTGGTATGTGACCCGGCGAAGGTCACAGAATAATTCCCAAGGGGAAAGCAGCAAAGAGTAAGAATCCAACTTTAAGCCCTTGTAAAGTTGTTCCCCAGAAACTTAAAAAAAAAAAAAAAGGCTTTCTATTTTATAAACTATTTAAATGTTTCATGACTATTATATCACTTAATGAAATTAAGACTCTTCCTGGTCATTCCGTTTTTAGAAGACAATTAGTATGTTCAAATTAAAAACCAGAGAGTCTCAAAAATGGTATCTCACTTTACAAAGTATAAAAACCAGGGGTGGGGCGCCTGGGTGGCTCAGTCGGTTAAGCTTCCGACTTCAGCTCAGGTCATGATCTTGCGGTCAGTTGAGTTCAAGCCCTGCGTCAGGGTCTGTGCTGACCGCTCAGAGCCTGGAGCCTGTTTCCGATTCTGTGTCTCCCTCTCTCTTTGCCCCTCCCCCGTTCATGCTCTGTCTCTCTCTGTCCCAAAAATAAATAAAAACGTTGAAAAAAAAAATTAAAAAAAAAAAAAAGGAATCAAAACATACATCTTTTATAAGGTTTTGGTGACGTTAAGTGAGATCATGCGTATGTAAAGTACTGAGCAACATTTTGGCAAATTTAACCACTCGATAAATGAATTTAACTATTATTATCTCCCTGTGTGGATTTGCAAAATAATAGTTTCTTGTGCCCCGTTTCTTCATCTGTAAAATGGGGTAGTGAGAGCAGATAAAAATTCTGTGCAAAGATGTAAGATTACGTATTGGTCACGGATGGCCCAAGACCAGAGGTTGGGGAAAGATGTGCCTCACCAGCTGGTAAACAGTGCCTCTCTCTTCCGGGCTCCACCTCGTCGCCCTACTTTCGTCCTTACGGTGTGGCAGAATTTGTACGGATTGTTCATTCAAGGGAGGGATTCATTGATTCATGATGTTACCAAAATTGCACACAGCTTAAAAAAAAAATCTAGGACCTTCCCTTTCTCCCATCCCCCTCATGCTTCCTTCTCCTATTCTGTATTTGACCGATGTTTTTTTTTTAAAAATTAATGTCTATTTATTTTTGAAGGAGAGAGAGACAGAGAGTGAGCGGGGGAGGAGCAGAGAGAGAGGGAGACACAGAATCCCAAGCAGGCCCCAGGCTCCCAGCTGTCAGCACTTGGCCAGATGCGGGACTGGAACTCACAAACCGTGAGATCATGACCCCCGGCGGAAGTCAGACGCTTAACTCACTGAGCCACCCAGGAGCCCCACCCCCATTTTTTTTTTTTTAAACCTGAGTGCAGCCCATTCAAATAGATCATGTTAATTTCAGTTCCTCGTTCCAGGGAAAACTTTAAAAATCGGACTGTGTCATACAATACACTAGTATACTAGTTTTTTTACTTTTTCCTCTTTAATGATTTCACACGAAGAGCACGCATTGCTTGCGTGGCAAGCTACAAACGAATCTAAAAACTAAATAAACTTGTCTAGTTTATTGGCAATTTTCATGATCATGTTCCTTTGTAACTTTTATTTCAATTTTTTAATGTTTATTTATTTTTGGCACAAAGACAGAGAGAGACAGAGTGCGACTGGGGGAGGGGCAGAGAGAGAGAGGGAGACGCAGGACCCGAAGCGGGCTCCAGGCTCCGAGCTGTCAGCACAGAGCCCCACCCCGGGCTGGAACCCCCCAACCAGGAGACCATGACCTGAGCTGAAGTCAGATGCTTAACCCACTGAGCCACCCAGGCGCCCCGTTTCTCTAGCTTCTTGATAAAAGGTGGTGAGAGAGGGAACCCACTACTGAATTCGCTATTGAAGATCTCCCTACAAATCCCAGATTGGAAGCAAAGAAAGTCTCCACACAGAACTCAGGGACAAACGTTGACCCTCAGGCTCTAGCGGTCGGATGAAATAATATGGGGCCATACAACACAGTACTTGGAAGTTTCCGTGTGATCCTCAGCTCAACCTGGAACAAACGACTTATCTCAGAGCCTCAGTTTGCTTACCTGTAAAGTGGGGATAACGGTCCTGCCTACCTCCTACCTCACCAGACTGCTCCAAGGATTCAACGCAGTAATGCAACACAAAAGGCCTAAGCACCTGATGAGGGCTCAATAAATCGTCTCACTGCAAGCATTTCGTCTGACACTTTAGTGTGAGTGCCTCCACAAAACCAAGGGCCCTACGACAAGCCCGGAACTTGGTATTTTCCACCGAGTCCACGCCGCTCCCGAAAGCAGGCCGATCGTCGGCGGGGCACGGTGCTGTGGCCACAGCGAAAGACTCCCCGCCCGCAGACGACCCGGATCCCCCTGCGGCCGCGGTCCTGCAGGCCCAAGGTGGCTTTCAAAACTCCGCGGGGCGGAGGTGAGGCCCCTGGGTGGGTGGGGGGAGGGTTTCCTGCCCGGGGCTTTTGCCATGGCAACCGCCACAGACTTCTCCGCGGGGGGAGGGGGAAACTCCACCTCTTCCGGCTAAACAGAGAGTCTGCGTCGGAGAGGCCAACTGAATCGCCCCAAGGTGGCCGCTCTCAGCCCCTCGGCGACCTACCGGGCCGCACGCTCCAGGTCAAGGCCCACAAGCCCCCGGCGGCCGGCCTCCGAGCCCCGCTTCCAGGCCCTTCCGGGGGCCGGCGCCCTTTGCCCCCGGAAGTGGGCGGGAGAGGAAGCGGCTGGTGATGCTGGAACAAACATGGCCGCCCCGGCGCCAGTCGGCCCTTCGGGCTCCCGCCGTCCCCCGCTGGCCGCCGGCCTCCGGCTGCTGCCGCTGCTGGGGCTGCTGCAGCTGCTGGCTCAGCCCGGCCTGGGCCGCGTCCACCACCTGGCGCTCAAGGTAAGGCCGGCCAGGGCCGCGCGGGGGGCGGAGGCCGAGGCCGAGGCCGCTCTCCAGGGCTGGGGGCAACTTTGGCCCACGGTGGGCGGGAGCCTCTGAGCGATGGCCCTCCGCCCCTCCTTGCCCCAGGCGCCGCCTCTTGCCGAGGGAGGGTTCTGCGGGGAACTGTGGTCACGGCGGGGGTCCTCGGACCGTCTGGAAGGGGCAGGAAGGTTGGGAGCTGAGCCGCCGAGGGGAAGGGGCTGAACTGCGGCGTAACCCCAAGGACTCAGGAGGCCGCCCTTGCTGACTTTCCGCGCTTCCCGGCCGAGAGCGACCAGCTATCCGACTGTTATCCCCGCTTCACTTGTCCGCGGTGCCCACTCTTCCATCCTCTTGTGCCCCTTGGAGGGACGCGAAACCCTAGCCTCAGTTTCCCGGTTTGGCGTAGGGCGCTCTCTGGACTGATGAAAGCGGGAATCTCCTGGAGGAGTTGCAAATGGTTGTTGTTAAGGAATTTCAAATCTTGCCGGAAATACACGACCAGCATTAAAAATGTGTTTCTAATTAGAGGGCCTGCCCTTTCTTCCCCTCGCTCCTGTCACTGTCAGTCTAGGGAAGAGACTTACACAGGCCTAGAATGATCTTACCTTACAGTTCACCGCTAAGAGTCGTCTGAGGCTAAAACGTGCCTCCAGGCGATTCAGCAGGTTAATCTATCTGAGGAGTAGAAAAATAAATCGTTACGACCCAAAGCCTTGTACATTATTTTCACAACGTACAGTTTTCTAAGAAGTTGTGGGATTGTAAGAACTTTGTCTTACAAGAACACATTACTTGAAAACCACGAAGCATTGTTATTTTGTGACGGCGGAGTTTGAAGAGTATGGAATCCAGATGAAAAAGCCTGCCCAGACCCATGCACCATACTTTGGGTTATCAGCTTTTGCTGTTTGTTAAGTAAAAATTATCCTGATTAAAATGGTTCCTAAGTGCAGGGAAATAGGTGAGTCTTGGCCCCTTTTGAGAATCTGTTGAAAACTATAGAACCTTTCCCCAGAAAAGTACAAGTAGAAATGTAGACAACACATTCAGGGGGAATTTCTGCGGCTTTATAAGCCCCCGATGATTATCCATAGGCCCTAGTCCCCAGGCTTATGACTGTGACTCCACATCTACAGAATTCTTTCTTTTATAGTTCAGGATCCTTGATGTTAGATTAAGTGGTGGAACTGAATTGATACAGGTTATAAATTGGAGACAGCTAGTAATGACCACACTGGACCGTGCCTTTTGGTTCCCAATCCAGTGCTCTTTGTAGATTTTTGGAATTAAAGTGTCAGGTGTTCAGCACCATTGGGTAAATACTGACGGTATTGATATAGGTGAAAAACGTACACTAACCTCAGTGGTGGAAGCAAACCGAATTGGTGTGATTCTGGTGATGGGTTTCTTCCTGTTGTGCTAAATTACGTAATGTTTTTCATCCGTGTACGTGATTCGTAAGTACTGTGGTAGTTATCCCGTAATAATACTGTAGTGGTTTCTTTCCTCTTTGGATAAATATTCTGACTTCTTCCCCCAAGGAAACAGAAATCACCTGACGAGAGCCTTTCAGAGCAGCAGCATTAGATGGTCTTGTTTTGCTTGAGACGGCATGAACTAGGAGACTTGATCAGGATATAGACCTAGAGTGGCAAGAATAACATGAAGAAGGGGCGCCTGGGTGGCGCAGTCGGTTAAGCGTCCGACTTCAGCCAGGTCACGATCTCGCGGTCCGTGAGTTCGAGCCCCGCGTCAGGCTCTGGGCTGATGGCTCGGAGCCTGGAGCCTGTTTCCGATTCTGTGTCTCCCTCTCTCTCTGCCCCTCCCCCGTTCATGCTCTGTCTCTCTCTGTCCCAAAAATAAATAAACGTTGAAAAAAAAAAAAAAATTTAAAAAAAAAAAAAAAGAATAACATGAAGAAGTCACTGAGCATTATAAATATGCATTGATCTGTTTGAAAACTTCATGGAGTTTTCATGGAGAGAAATTCATGGAGAATTTCAAACAGACATCCATAGCAGCCAGAATGAACTCCCATGTACCTGTCATCCAGCCTCAATAACCATTAACCCGTAGCTACTTCTGCCCCATCCCCATACACATGACTTCTCTCTTGACATTCTTTTTTTTTTTTTAAGTTAGAAATGAGTCTTTTCATTTTTGATTCACTTTTCTTATCCCATATTGTGCTTTTCTTTCTTTTTAAAATTTATTTATTGGGTGCGGAGGGAGGGGGAGAAAGAGAGAGGGAGGGAGGGCGGGGAGAGGGAGAGAGGGAGAGAGGGAGAGAGGGAGAGAGGGAGAGGGAGAGAGAGAGAGAGAGAGAGAGAGAGAGAGAGAGAGAGGGAATCTTAAGCAAGCTCCATGCTCAGTGTGGAACCTGATGCAGGGCTCGAGCCCACGACCCTGGGATCATGACCTGAGCTGAAATCAAGAGTCAGATGCTCAACTGACTGCACCATTGGGCGCCCCTCTTCCTTCCCTTCCCTTCCCTTCCCTTCCCTTCCCTTCCCTTCCCTTCCCTCCCCTCCCCTCCCCTCCCCTCCCCTTCCCTCCCCTCCCCTCCCCTCCCCTTCTTTCCCTCCCCTCCCCTCCCCTCCCCTCCCCTCCCCCCCCTCCCCCTTCCCCCCCTCCCGTCCCCTCCTTCCCCCCTCCCCTCCTTCCCCCCTCCTGTCCCGTCCTTCATTCCTTCATTCTTCTTCCATAGGCTCTAGGCAAAACCTGGGGCTTGAACTCATGACCCCCAAGATCAAGAGTCTCACGCTCTACCGACTGAAGCGGCCAGTGTTCATCTATCCTTTAAATTGTTAATCGGATGTAGAGGCTTGATCATGTTCAGGTTTGATTCTGTTGGCAAGACCGCTTCGTAGCGCTGTGTGCTTCCACTGGGAGGCGTAGTGTATGATTTTCTTTCTGTCACGTTTGCCCCATCGATGCCCGATGCTTATATCTCTGTGTTCATTTGTGTCTTAGTCTTTTCAAGCTGCTGTAACAGAATACCACACACTGGGTAGCTCATAAACAGCATAAATTTATTTCTCACAGGTCTGGAGGCTAAGTCCAAGATCAAGGTGCTAGCTTTGGTGAGGGCCGTCTTCCTGGTTCCTAGCGGGTGCCTACTCACTGTGCCCTTGACGGTGGAAGGGGTGAGGGATGTCTGTGGGGTCTCTCTTACAAGAACACTAATCCCATTCATGAAGGCTCAGCCCTCACGACATAAGTACCTCCCTGCTAATACCATTACCTTTGGGGATTAGGATTTCAACATACGAATTTGGGGGGAGAACAAACATTCGGACCATAGCAATTTGGCATTTGATCTTTACATTGTCTGGTGTCAAAGTGTAGGACTGTCTTGATTTTTATGTTTTATTGTATAGTAGATCTGGTTATATTTCTCAAATTTGGCACACAAGGCAAAGTGTATGAAGTGCAAACAAGTATTGTTCCTTAGACGTTTATTTGCTCAGGAAACATTTATGCATCACATGTATTAGGCGTAATCCCTACCCCCAGGCTGACCAGGCATGGAAGTTTCAGACCAGCAAAGAAAACAGATACGGTCCTCCATCTTCTGCGTTGTAGTATAGACTTCTCTATTGATGGAAATTTTTCTCAAGTATTTTAATACTTCTTGACTTCATAAACCTAAGATACGGGATAAAATTAGCTTTTCCTGGATAATGGGTGGTTTCCATTCATTTATTCACTAAAGGTTTATTTTCTGACTCCTAACTTTGAACAGATGGAATATTTGTTTAAAAAAAATTTTTTTTTTTTGTTTATTTGACAGAGAGAGAGACAGGGTATGAGCGGGGTGGGGGGGGTGGGGCAGAGAGCGAGGGAGACACAGAATCTAAAGCAGGCTCCAGGCTCCAGGCCGTCAGCACAGAGCCCGTCGCTAGGCTCGAACTTGCAGACCGCGAGATCATGACCTGAGCCGAAGTCAGCCGCTCAACCGACTGAGCCACCCAGGCGCCCCTGAAGTTTCCTTAGGTTGGGAGTGACCGAATTTACATTTTAGGTAGGTTTCTGTGGGCACGTGATCAGGGGGGCAGGACCGGAAGCGATAGGAGCCAGTGATGACTCTGGGTACAAGATTAGGGCTGAGAGCAGGGCGCTGTGGGGAGGGCGCTTCGTAGCCAGCCGGGCTGGGAACTTAGGAGCGGCGTGCGTATTTATCCTCAGACTGTAAACACACGTCCTCTGCCTCCCACTCGCATTCGCATTCGTGGTACAAGGATTAAGTCTGGGGATCTGATGACCCAACCGGCATATCTCGCAGGGTGTGAAGGCACTTCCTGCGTAATTACCCATTTGCGTAGCTGAATTACTCTTTTCCCTCCTGTTAGACCAACAGAGCGAAGCGCCCGTTTGGCTTGCGCACATGCCGTCCTGTGGTTCTGGGCCTGGCCAAAAGGCAGCGGGTTCCCGTTTCGTTTGGGCTTTTGGGTCATGCGAACATACGGACTGATCCGCGCCCCACCCTCGTTTTTCATACGTTCTGCTGCCTACTTTCATGCACCGCAGCGCAACAGTCTATAACACTCTGAAGGTTCTTTTCACACCGGCACCTGGCATTTTTAATTAGCCTCCTAACTTCAGTGTATGCTTTAAATGGCTTCTGTTTGTTTGTCTGTTTTTAATGTTTTTTTTCCGAGGGGAGCCAGAGAGTGCGTGGGGGAGGGGCAGAGAGACCGAGAGGGAATCAAGAGAATCTGAAACAGGTTCCAGGCGCTGAGCTGTCAGCACAGAGCCCGACGCGGGCTCGAACTAGCTAACTGCAGGATCGTGACCTGAGCCGAAGTCACACGCCTAACCGTCGAGCCGCCCAGGCGCCCCTTTAAATGGTTTCTCACACGCGCCTCTCAGGGTTTCATCCCTTTTAAGTACAACGATCTGTTGAGTATCTGTTCCTCGGTATGTGTGTACATAAGCACATAACGTGCCCTTTTGCAGTGACTGTTGTCACTGCACGTGTGCCGGTTTGCTTTCTTCCGAGAATACTAGCACGGAAGAATCAAGTATTTGATCGGTAGAGTTTCTTAATAAGACAGCCCTGGAAAATTCTAGTGACCGCTTTGTCTTTTTTCCACTTTTCCTGCCCCTGCCCCTTCCACGGCTGCTGTTACACATTTTTGCTGCTGCTGCTTCTTCTTCTAATTCTTCTTCTTTTTGGTCTCCCCCCAGTGCACCCTCACATGTAGTTTACTACTTTTTTAACTTGTAGAAAAAAAGTTGGGGTCAAAAAATACTCTCTGGACTAGCCGACAGGTTTTCTTCTCCTTCACCTCTTTACTTGAAGGATGACGTCTACATGGGCCAGGTAAGTAAGCGCTGAAACACTTCACTGTGAATGATTAGGAAGATGGGTATATATGCTGCGGTGACAAGTGTCCCTCCAAAATGAACGTCTACCTGGAACCTCAGAATGTGGCCTTGTCTGGAAATGGGGTGTTCGCAGAAGTGAGTGGTTAAGATTAGGTCATGCTGGCTTAGGATGGGCCCTAATTCCAGCACGACTGGTGTCCTTACAGGAAGAGGGGACACACACAGAAGGAAGAAGGCCGTGTGAAGACAGAACGGAGATTGCGGTGAGGTGTCTGTAAACCAGGAAACTCCAGGGCTTGCCAGCAGCCTCCAGAAGCACAGAAGACACGGGGAGGATTTTTTTCTTAGAGCCTCTCCAGGGAGAACAGCCATGCCCAGGCCTTGATTTTGGACTTGTAGCCTCCAGAACTGTAGGAGTAGAAGTTTCTGTTGTTTTAAGCCGCCCACTCTGTGGGTATCCTGACAGCAGCTCTCGAAAGTAATCAATATGTAGCAACCTTACTTCAAAACTCTACCTTCCTGGCAATGTGTTATTACTGTGTGTGTGTGTGTGTGTGTGTGTGTGTGTGTGTGTGTGTGTGTGTGTTTAATTTTTATTTATTTTGAGAGAGAGAGAATCTGAGCACAAGCACGGGAGGGGCAGAGAGAGGGGAAGACAACAGAATCCGAAGCAGGCCCCAGGCTCTGAGCTGTCAGGACAGAGCCCGGCGCGGGGCTCGAACCCACGAGCCATGAGGTCATGACCTGAGCTGAAGTTGGACACTCAACTGACTGAGCCACCCAGGGGCCCCACGTTATTACTCTGTTTTTGAGTAGTAACTTTTAGAGAACACCTTTGGCAGTTTGACGTAGCGGTGATCCCCGGCGCGTAGGCCCAGTCCCTCTCTGTACAAATACTCGAGAACCTGATCGCATTAGCCTTCTGTGGTGGGTCTTCCTTAAGCCGGTGGCTGCAGCCCCACTGCACAGACTGCTCTGTGAGGCCCCCTCACCCCCAAGAGTTTCTGAAGAGTTTTGGGAAATTGAGAGAGCATCTTCCTCCTCCACGCCATGCCCCGTCTCAGGGTGGGGCCGTCCTGGTAAACCTCAGACCCTTCCCAGGCAGCCTCCGGAACTGTGGTCAGCATGTAAAATGAATGTGGGTAGCCTTGTCTGTCCAGAGTATTGATCAGGGCGGTACGGAAAAGGATGCAGTGTGTTCTGGCAACAGCAGTGTGAGGTCAGACCCGTTACGTGGGCCTTGTGAGCGTTGCAGAGAGCTCGGTCGAGGCAGCCAACAGCCCGTCCGCGGCAACGCAGAGCGAGACACGAAGGAGCTGGGACGAACGTGACACTGAGGTAGATGCCGTTGGCAGATTCGTTGTTGTCTTAAATCTTTTTTTTTTTTTTTTTAATGGTTATTTATTTTGAAAGAGAGAGAGCAAGTGAGCAGGGGAGGTACAGAAAGAGGGAGAGAGAGAATCTCAAGCAGGCTCCACACCGTCAGCACAGAGCCTGACGCAGGGCTCGAACCCACGAACCGTGGGATCATGACCTGAGCCGAAACCATGAGTCGGACGCTCAGCCGACCGAGCCCCCCGGGCACCCCATGTCCCTCTTCAGTGTGCCTCCAGGGCTCTAGTATGTGAGACTGCCGTGTTCACAAGAAGGTGGACACTGCTCCAGTGTCAGATGTTCTAGGCTCACTTGGAAATGAGGGTTCTACAGAATCTAAGTTTGAAGTGGTGGTGATAGCAACTTGTTATTAAAGTACCCCCTGTAAGCCAAAGACTGGGCCGAATATTGGATGTTTTATTCATTGACTCCTCATAACAGCCCTTTGAGGTAAACGTTACTGTTCCTACTTTGTAAATTGGGAAAACAGAACTTGGGTTACAGAAGTGGAGGCGACAGAATTTGAACCCAAGACCAGGGCTCCTCCCATCTTCCCCCTTGCACTGGGTGAGCAGCCCTCAGTGACTGTCCCCGAGGAAAGCCCTGATTGCCAAGACCCCGGATTTCGGTGTTTCTGTGTTTTTGTTTGGCATTCTCTTTCAGCTTTTTGTAGTTTTTCTCTCGTGTGTGCTTAGCTGTCACAATTTTGCTTCTTTGAGTAAATTGGACCTCATTCCTTTTGTGAGTTGCTGTCTAAATACAGTGAGCCAAGAATTCAGATACTAAGCTTCTTACGGGAATGTCTCCTAGCGTTGATAGTAGGCAGGCAAGGAATGGGGATGGTAGATGGCATTATTCTTGGTTTTCTCTGTAGTAGAGAAATTGATTGTGGGTGCCTTTTGCTGAAAGGCACTGTTGCTTGCCTTGGAGATGTGAGGTTTGTTTTAATCCGAGGTCACCAATTTAGATGCTGCTGGAAGCCAGCTAGATACTGTGAGCAGGCTGGCTCCAGGGGACCCCGGGGGGCACGGCCGGCTGAGGGGCACCTGTTCCTTCTACAGGGGGCTGCTTCTCTGCTTTTGCCGCGTTGGAATGTGGCCCAGACATAGTGGGTCTTGTGGGTTTTCTCCCCCCGCCCCCAAGAAAACCTAGAAGTTTCGCCTTTTGTGTGAAATTAGCCAGCAACTAACTGAAGTTAAAAAACAAAAAACCACCATTTTAGCCAAATAGAACACATTTACGGGCCCACACAGTCTTACTGCCAGTTGGTGAGCTGTTTAAAACGAAGTGGCCAGGTAGGTGACCTTGAGCTAGCTCAGTTAAGTGTTACTGTACTTACCCTCTCAAGTTCAGTTCATGCGAACAACTAAACTGAAGCATCATTATTCTCCTTGCTTTATATGTGAAAACAGTTTAATGTGAAGTTGTTGAGGAGGTTAAAGCAAAAACACTGCTTATATCCTGATATTTAGTCAAAAGAACAGGATCGTCCGCAGAAAACAATTATTGTTACAGGGAGGAAAAAAGGAGAAAGCACACCAAAATAGTAGTTTTCATTAGGGATTATGAGTCGCTTTTTTTTTTTTTTATGTTTATTTGTTTTTGAGAGAGAGAGAGAGAGAGCGCTTGAGTGTGTGAGCAGGGGAGGGGCAGAAAGAGAGGGAGACCCAGAATCTGAAGCACACTCCTGTTTCAGATTCTGTGTCTCTCTTTCTCTCTGCCTCTCTCTCTCAAAAATAAACATTAAAAAAAAAATTTTTTTTAATAAAAAAAGAAACAGGTGCCCCAAACTCATGAAGTATCAGGAAATGCAGCTGAATTAGTGTCCGCAAAATGGAATGCCTGACGTCAAGGTTCGGTGAGGATGTAAGGAGGAAGCTCTCCTATACCTTGGAGAGCCCTTTGGCAGTTTCTGGCAAATTGAAAAGGTGCACATTCCGTGTCCCAGAATGTTCACACCTGGGCGTACGCACGTACTCCCGATCTCTGCACAAATATGTGTAAGAAGGCACGTACAGGGATGTTCATGACAGCATTGTGATGGCAAAAGGTTGGAAATTCCCTGAATGTACGCAGATGGGGAAATGGATATACCGATGTTCCTCGACTTACGATCGAGCTGTGTCCCGATAAACCCAGTGTACGTTGAAAATGCCTTGATACGCCTACCCTCCTGATCATCAGAGCCTAGCCTGGCCCACCTTCAGCTCCCGGAACACTTACATTCGCCTACATCTGGGCAGAATCACCTCACAGGCTCATCAAACGAGCCTGTTTTGTACCAAAGTGCCGAAGGCCTCGTGTAATGTACCGAATACCGTCCTGAAAGCGACAAACAGAACGGTCGTCCGGGTAGGGGTCGGTTACGCTTGTGACCGCGGGGCTGCCCGAGAGCCGCGGCCGCTACCGCCGCCCAGCATCCCGAGAGAGGATCGTGCACACCTCTATCTAGCCTGGGAAGAGAGCCAAATCCAAATCTCAGAGTCCGGTTTCTACTGCGTATGTATTCCTTCTGCACCATCGAAAGGCCAGAAAATTTGAGGCTGGACCGGTCTTCCTGTGATGTGCGTGTGGTGAAATACAAGCCGGTAAAGTGGGACCCGGAGCATGATAAATGTATCAACACAGATGGGTCCTCAAAAACAGTGTTGTCTGAAAATGCAAGTTACAGATGTGCTTCTACGTTATGACACCGTGTATCCAAAGTTTTAAAACACCGAATGATACTGTATGATGTTTACGGATATGGATAGATGTATCTAGTAAAGGTACTGTTGTTATCTTTTTTTTAAAAACGTTTATTTATTTTTGAGAGACAGAAACAGAACGAGCAGGGGGGTGGGGGGCGGAGAGACAGGGAGACACAGAATCAGAAGCAGGCTCCAGGCTCGGAGCTGTCGGCACAGAGCCCGACGCGGGGCCGGAACTCGAGCTGTGAGACCATGACCTGAGCCGAAGTCGCACGCCTAATGACTGAGCCACCCAGGCGCCCCCTTAGTAAAAGTACTTTCAAAGGGAGAGCAGGAAGGCCCCTAATCAGTTCATGAGCACAGGGAGGGGGGGGTGAGAGGGGACGAGGGTTCGACAGAGGGACGAAGGCATTTTTCTTTGTCACCAGTGTTTTATTTTCCCTTCTTCACACCCTCCCTTCCTGTGAATCCAAAGCAGCTGCAACACAGGCATCTAATAAGCCCGGAGAGCGGGGGATCTGGGTATTTGTTGTTATCCCTTTTACTTTTCTACAACTAGGAGGGTGGGGAGGCCCCCGAGGCCGCGGGCTCGCTTGTCCGGCTGACCGCTGATGCCCGGTGCCCGACACGCGCTGGGGCTTCAGCAGGCGTTTGTCGAATCACGGAATGAGTGCATTTCTGTGTCCCAGTTTTTCTCAAGTGAACACTTGTTGCTAGAAAAGGTATCGTTGCCACGTTGGTAAAAGCAGAGGTTCTCTGGGTCGCCTGGGTGGCTCGGTCGGTTGAGTGTCCAACTTCTGCTCAGGTCATGATCTCGTGGATCATGGGTTCGACTGCTCAGAGCCTGGAGCCTGCCCCTCCCCTGTTCGCGCTTTGTCTCTCTCAAAAATAAACAAACATTAAAAAAAAAAATTTTTTTTTAAAAGTAGAAATTCCCTGAACCTGGGTGGTGGGCTTGTGAGTGCTCAGTCCTACACACCTGATCTTGTTATGGATGCCACCAAACAGCAAGATTATACGTTGTGGCTGTGCTTATATCTTTCTGACGTGTGTGTGTGTGTGTGTGTGTGTGTGTGTGTGTGTAGACACACACACACACACACACACACACACACAGAAGATTTGAAGCGGGCTCCACGCTGACAGCAGCGAGCCCCAATGTAGAGCTCGAACTCACAAACCATGAGACCCAGTTGATTTATTTATTTTTAGTAACCTCTACACCCAGTGTGAGGCTCAAACTCTCCACCCCAAGACCAGGAGTGGCAGCTCTTCCAACCGAGCCAGCCGGGCGCTCCTCTAACATGGTATTTGGTTGCTGCGTACCAGTTCAGAGCTTTGATATCTGAAGTACGTGTTTGACATTTTCTTAGATCAAAAGGAAAACCCCGAACCGTTATTATGACTTATCCCTGAGTGGTAAGGTTGCAGCTACTTTTCTACACGGTTCGCTTATGTTTTCTCTGACCACGTACAGGCTTTATAATTCACAATAACTGATGGTAAAGTAGGTGAGGAGCTTCCGGGGTGGCGGGCATGTGGGGGTGAGGGGGGAGTGGCGGGGAAGCTTTGCGCCCCTTCCTTCTCGCATTTCTTTCATCTGACTCTGAGTTCTAGTCTTTTGTAATAACTCTGTTCTGCGGGGCGCTTGGGTGGCTCAGTTGGCTAAGCGTCCGACTCTTAATTTCAGCTCAGGTCATGATCTCACGGTTCGTGAGATCGAGCCCTGTGCCGGGTTCTGTGCTGACCATTGAGAGCCTGCTTAGGATTCTCTCTCTCTCTCTCTCTCTCTCTCTCTCTCTCTCTGTCCCTCCTTCCTTGCACGTGCTCACTTGCTCTATCTCCCTCTAATAACTAAACTGAAAACAATTTTAAAAACCAGTGAACTAGTGAAGTAACAGGACATTAAATTCCATTAAAATAGATTAGAGGAAAATCTCCAAATTCTGAATGGTTTTCACACATTGGTGAAATTGAGGTACCTTTTTTTCCTTTGGCTTTGGCTCTTTTTTTCCCTAGTGTAGGGGAAATTTTTATATTTTTTTGAATATATTATTAATTAAAACAGTTGTTTTTAAATTTTAAGTAGGCTCCACACCCAACACGAGGCCCATACTCACAACCCCAAGATCAAGAGTCGCACACTCTACCAGCTGAGCCAGCCAGGCACCCCTGTCATTTATAATTTTTAAAAGTTATATTTGATTGTAAAAACGATCCTAAATCTCACTCAAAGGTAAAATAAAAATGATTTTTTGAATATAATGCTTCATTTTCGGAGGCATAGTTTATAGAAAACCATATTTTCATTTGGGTAAGTACACATTAGAACAGCTCAAGTTACAATTACCTTTCCTAAAGCATTTGAAAGAGGAAAATAGTTTTTAGCATGTGACAGGTGACCTTTTCCTTTTTGCTGATCCAAAAGCTTGTCTAACACAAGAGGACGACGGGCGTGGTGAAGAGTCCTCTCCTCTCCCCATCCCTGTGGGCAGGTTCCTCAGACTTAACCACTCTCACCCTCCGTGGGTCCTTCCACGTTTTTCTATATAACTTTAAAGATCTTCGTCTGTACATTCCCCACTTGTAGGTTTCTTTTTTTTCTTTTCTTTTCTTTTTTTTTTTTTTTTTTTTTTTTTTTTGGCATAATCACACTTTATAAAAATCTAAGGTCAGGGGGCTTCTGGGTGGCTCAGTCGGTTAAGTGTCCGACTTCGGCTCTGGTCATGATCTCACGGTTTGTGGGCTCAAGCCCCGCGTCGGGCTCTCTGCTGTCAGCACAGAGCCTGGAGCCTGCTTGGGATTCTGTGTCTCCCTCTCTCTGTCTCTGCCCCTGCCCTGCTCACACTCTGTCTCTGTCTCTCAAAAAGTGAATAAACATTTAAAAAAAATTTTTTTTTTAATTTTTAGAAATGTATTTATTTTGAGATAGCCCGAGTAGGGGAGAGGCAGAAAGAGAGGGGGGAGAAAGAATCCCCAACAGGCTCCATGCTGTCAACACAGAGCCTGATGCGGGGCTCGAACTCTCATGAACCGCGAGATCATGACCCGAACTGAAGTCAAAAGTCAGATGCCCGACTGACTGAGCCACCCAGGCGCCCTGCCTTTCGGTGACTTCTAAGCCAAAGTCCAGCCACAGCGGTGTCTTGTTGTCCTCAGTCCACCGAGCTCCGTGCCAAGGTCCAGAACATCCTTCCCGCTGACGTCTACATGGCCTGTGCCCTCACTACGGTGCCTTCTCAGTGAAGCTCTCCAGGACCACCTTCCTCCAAGTGGCCTGCCCTGCCCCCCACCCGGTGCTGTTTGCTGGTGCACTCCTCACGGACTGATAGACTGTGGCCTTCACAGTGCGTGTGTTCTCGTCTGCTCTCTCCACTAGACTGGAAGCTCAACAAGGCAGGACTTTCTGTTCACCTCACTCAGTGCTCCATTCTCACAGCCTAGGGCAGTGCCTGTTCAATGAACGGCCTTGTCTCTTTCTTTCTTTTTTTTTTTTTAATGTTTACTTATTTATTTGCGGGGGGTGGGGGGGGGTGCAGGCAGAGAGAGGGAGAGAAAGAATCCCAAGCAGGTTTCCACGCTTAGCCCGGAGCCCGATGCAGGGCTTGCTTGATCTCACGACCCGAGGACCATGACCTGAGCCAAAATCAAGAGTCAGGCTCTTAACCAACTGAACCACCTGGGCACCCCATCTTTTTCTTTATTATATTACAGGCTTGCTTTATTTATTTATTTATTTATTTATTTATTTATTTATTTATTTATTATGTATGTATGTATGTATGTATGTATGTATGTATGTAGGCTCCCTGCCCAACAGGGGGCTTGAACTCACGACCCTGAGATCAGGTGTTTGCTCTTCTGAACAAGCCAGCCAAGCACCCCTCTCTTGCAGTCTTTTTTCAAATGTTGGGCCTACATCCTTCTTTTTAACCACTGTGATAATTCTTCATTGTAAAGAGCACTCAGCATCGATAGAAATCATTCGTTTGTTGACAGAAATTTATACTGCATTCTGACTGCTTGATTTTAGCTGTTGTAAACAGAGCTGCTTTGAATCTTCTTGTAGAAATATCTTTATGTTTCAGCTCTAGTATTTCTGTGGGGGTAGGTTCCTAGGCATGGGATTGCTTTAAGTGGAAGGCTCCAAAGAGCCCTGTATGGACAAGGTTCTGTCAGTTCACGCTACCGCCAAGTGGCGTGTAAGTGTTTGGTGTTCATTTGCACACATGCGTCACAAGGCATCACGTTGTAGGTCTTAACTTCTACCAACCTGATCAGAGAAAGGTGCCGTTTCGTGTTGACTCTTGGTGACGTTCAGGATCTCAAGCGTGTTTATTGTCTTTTAGTTTCAGACTTTCTCTGTAACCCAGAAATTTTAGGAAAACTTATTTCAATACGCGTTTACTTCTCGGCGCGCATATACTCTTAAATGCGAGGAAAACTTTTGTGGTAAAAATAAAGGTGCGTGCAAACAGCAAACAGGAAGGAGAGGGGAAACGTACGCATCCGTAATCATGCCCTGAAACCGCACATTTTAAAGTGTACTTTTTGGGTAAAGTTTTGGTTTAGAACTTTGATAGTGATACGATGAAGTTTTAATTTTACAAGTAGTTTATTGAAAATAGAGACAACCCATTTAGAATAATCTGAAATAACTCAGAATAATCGGCCGGTGCCACACTTTCTCTCACTGGATCCTCTGTAACAAATTAACTACCCGTTTTTTAGATCGTTCCTTCATCATTGTCGTCAGAGTAATGCTTAGGTCCTTATTTGCATTAGTGCCTTGGAGATTGTAATTGTGTTTCCACTGATTTCAGATGATAAAAGTCGACTAGGAGAGCAGGAGTTTACAACCAGCCGTAGAGATAAGTACCTGAGAACAGTCCTGTGTTTTATGTTCCTATAAACGTCTCGTGGACGAACAGTCTTGTGTACCTAACTTGATAAGCAGTTTATTGTGGTTACGAATATGCCATATTATCATGGTTATGTTTTTTAAAGACGTTCTCATCAAACATACACTGAAGTATTAATGGATGAAATGATAGCACATCTAGGATTTGATTCCGTTGAATCCAATCTATTGATTGGAGTGAGATCCTATTTAGATGAGATTGGGGGTGGGGAGAAGTACAGAAGAACAAAGTGGACCGTGAGTCGATGGTTTGAAATTTCCTATAATAAAAAATGCAAAACAAACAAAAGATAGACTGGTTGGTTGGTTGTAGTGAGGTGGCTAAAACCATAGGTTGGGGTTTAAACAAACCTGAGTTTGAATACTGGCTCTGTCGCCTACTGACGTCTTGATTCTAAGCAGGTTTTACCACTCTGAGCCTCTATTTCCTCATCTATAAAATGGACATAATGACACCTGCCTTGTAGTGTTGCAATAAGAATGAGTGGCGGTAGGGGTGCCCGGGTGGCTCAGTTGGTTGAGTATCTGACTCTCGGTTTCGGCTCAGGTCATAATTTCGGGGTTTGTGGGATCGAGCCCTGTGTCAGGCTCTGTGCTGAGAGCGGAGGCCTGCTTGCGATTCTCTGCCCCTCCCTCCGTGCTCGCTCACTCTCTCTCTTTCAAAATGAACAGATGAACCTAAAAGTAAATGAGTGGTGGTAGATAAAGCTCTTAGCATAGTACTGGCTACAAGGTCAAGTGTTTGCAGTCTCTGAAATCCTTGGGGAAACAGACATTACTGCTGTGTCGGTGCTAATAGAATTAATGGGGGCGGGTGCTTCTGGCTGCCTCAGTTGGAGCACGAGACTCTTGATCTCAGGGTTGTGAGTTCGAGCCCCATGTTGGGTGTAGAGCTTACCTTAAAATCTTACCAAAAAAAAAAAAAAAGTGTGGTTGTTGAAAATGTAATTAAATCTTCTTTGTGTCTGATATTGTCGATTTCACCCTACTTTGGCACCCGCCCCGCCCCGCCCCGTGTCTCCTTTTTGCTTCCTCATCCAGTCAGACTGACCTCGCTGCTCCTCCTAGGAGAGTGTCTGGAGGGAGAAATGTGACGATTCTGACTCACTCCTACCTCCTCCCCAGACGCTGGCTGGAGCACTCTTCGCATAGGAGTTACGGAACAGATGGGGCATTTGTCCCAGGGTACCCAGGTCTGGAAGGAGCGTTTTTTGTATCCCTCTGCACTCAGAACCGACTATTGGCCGTTTTTTCTGGGACTGAGTATTCTTCACGTTTGGGGCCTCAGCCATTCGTGGTATCATGTGAATGTTGGTTTATTTACACTACATCGAATCAAATGAAGTTGAATGAACAATTAGAATGGATGACCTTCCTGGTTCCTTCCAGTTTCAAAGTGTCCATGTATCTACGGTTTGTATAGTAAAATAGGGTTTGCACAATGCCTTCCACACACACCTTATTTGACACAGCGACGCGATAACTTAAAACAGATGGGGGTTAGGTTAGGTGCAGGTCGTACAGATGATACTGGCAAATGGTAATACTGAACACTTTTTTTATTTTTAATTTTTTTTGTGTTTTTTTATTTTTTTTTTTAACGTTTCTTTATTTTTGAGACAGAGAGAGACAGAGCATGAAGAGGGGAGGGTCAGAGAGAGGGAGACACAGAATCTGAAACAGGCTCCAGGCTCTGAGCTGTCAGCACAGAGCCCGACGCGGGGCTCGAACTCACTGACTGCCAGATCATGACCTGAGCCGAAGTCGGCTGCTCAACCGACTGAGCCACCCAGGCGCCCCTTTTTGTGTTTATTTTTGAGAGAGCGAGAGAGAGAGAGAGAGAGAGAGAGAGAGAGGGGGAGGGGGAGAGAGGAAGAGAGAGAGACAGCATGAGCAGGAGAAGGTCAGAGAGAGAGGGGGACACCGAATCGGAAGCAGGCTCCAGGGTCCGAGCTGTCAGCACGGAGCCCAATGTGGGGCTTGAACTCAGGAACTGTGAGATCATGACCTGAGCCGAAGTCAGACGCTTAACTGACTGAGCCACCCAGGCGGCCCGATGCTTTGCCCATTTTTAAGTCAGGTTATTTGGGTTTTTTGGGTTTTTTTGTTTTGCTGTTGAGTTGTTTGAGATCCTCATGTATTTTGGGTATTAGCCCGGTATCAGATATATGATTTGCCAATATTTTCTCTCCTTTCAGAATGTTGTCTCTTCACTCTCTTGTTTTCTTTCCTGTGCAGAAGCTTCTCAGTTTGATGCAGTCCCCATTTGTCTGTTCGTGCTGTTTTTTTGGTTGCCTGTGCTTTGGGTTTTACCCAAAAAGTCATTGCCCAGACCAGCGTCAAGAAGTTTTTCTTATGTTTTCTTCTACTAGTAGTTTTACAGTTTATAATCTTCCGTTTGAGTCTTCAGTCCATTTTGAACTGATGTGTGTGCATGGAGTGAGAAAGGGTCCGGTTTATTCTCGTGCGTGAAGAGATCTAGTTTTCCCAGCGCCATTTGCAGTGGAGACTGTCCTCCGCTTTGTCAGAGATCAGTTGGACATACATGTGCGGACTTATTTCTGGGCCCTTTGTGTCCTGTTCCATCGGCCTCTGTTTTCATGCCAGTGTCGCACTGTTTTGATCACTGTGGCTTCGTAATAGACTTTGAAACCAGGCAGTGTGATGCCTCCAGCTTTGTCCTACTCAGGAGTGCTTTGGTTATTTGGGGTCTTCTGTGGTCCCGTAGGAGTTTGGGGTTGTTTGGTCTATTTCTATGAAAAATGCCGTTGGCATTTTAGTAGGGTTGACATTGAATGTGTAGGTTGCTTTGGATAGTATTGACGTTTTTACAATAGTAAGTCTTCCGATCCATGAACACAGATGATTTTTCCATTTATTTCTGTCTTCAGTTTCTCTCATCATTGTTTTTATGGTTTTCAGGGTATATATAGATCTATCACTTCCTTTGCTAAACTTATGCCTAAGTATTTTATTGCTTTTGATGCTTGTAAAATTTTTTTTCTCTCTCTCAGATGCTTTGTTGCTATTTATTTTGAGAGAGGCAGAGACAGTATGAGGGGGGAGGGGCAGAGAGAGAGAGAGAGAGAGAGAGAGAGAGAGAGAGAGACACCGAGCATCCCAAGTAGGCTCCGAGATGCCAGCACAGAGCCCGATGCGGGGCTCAAATGCACGAACCATGAGATTGTGACCTGAGCCGAAACCAAGAGTCAGACGCTTGAGCAACTGAGCCACCTCAGTGCTATTGATTTTTGTATTCTGTAGCTTTAAGGAATTCACGTATTAGTTCTAACAGTGGAAGCTTATTGTTTTCTATATAAAATAGCATGCCATCTGTAAATAGTGACAGTTTTACATCTTCCTTTGTAGTTCGATGCCTGTTACTTGTTTTTCACGCCTGATTGCTCTGGCCAGGACTGCCAGTACTGTGTTGAATAAGCATGGTAACAGTGGGGAACCTTATTTTGTTCCCGAGCTTAGAGGACAAATCTTCCGCTTTTCCCTGTTAAGGATGATGTCAGCTCTGGGCTTGTCATTTATACGGCCTGTATTATACTGCGGTGCGTTCCTTCTGTACCTGATTTGTTGAGGGTCTTTATCATGAAATGATGTTGTATTTTTGTTGACTACTTTTTCTGCGTTTATTGAGGTGATCATAGGATTTTTTTCTCCCTTCATTTTGTTATTGTGACGTATCACATTTCTTGATTTGCATATATTCAGCCATCCTTGCATCCTGGGGGTGAATCGCGCTTGATCGTGGCGTGTGATCCTTCCATGTGCTGTCGAGTTCAGTTTGGTCGTATCGTGTTACGGAGTTTCTCGTCTGCGTTCATCAGGGATATTGGCCTCTACTGTTCTTGTCTTGTAGTGTCCTTATATGGCTTCGGTTTCAGGATAAAGCTGGCCTTGTACAGTGGCTTTGGACATGCTCCTGCCTCTTCGGTTTTTTGGGAAGAAGTTGAGAGGGGTGGCTGTTAATTTGGCCTTAACTCTTTTTCCTGTTTGATTGGTCTCCTTACTCATTGTTAGTTTGTTCAGATTTTCTCTTTCTTTAGGAGTCAGCCTTGGGAAGTTGTGTGTTTTTAGGAATTTGTCCATTTCTTCTAGGTTGTCCAGTTTGCATTTAATATCATGTCGTGATTACCTTTGCATATTGGGAGGCAGTAGGGTGAAAATAGCTTTCCCGTCAGATCTGTGTTGCAATCCCAGCTTTACCACTGATCGTCTCTGTTGTCTTGGGCCACGATTTCACCCCTGAACCTGTGTCTGCGTCTCTACCGTGGAGCTGCCGCTCTGAATCACACTGGGCTGGGTGAGGATGGGATGCCCTGGGAAAGCCCTTGGCCCGTAACCCGTTTCTCGAAAGGTGTGGAAAATGTGGAGCTTATGATGCTGTTACGAATGTTTAAAAGGAAACTTGGAGATTTTAGAGGAGTATTTCTCAAAATGTGGTTTCTGCATTATAAGTAGCCGTGGTGTTATGTTAAATATGATGATTTGTGTATTTTTACCATAATTTAAAAAATAATGGAGGGGCACTTGGCTGGTTCAGTCGGTTAAGTGTCCGGCTCTTGATTTCGGCTCAGGTCACGATCTCACAGTTCATGGAATCGAGCCCCGTGTTAGGCTCTGCGCTGATAGCGTGGAGCCCGCTTGGGATGCTCTCTCTCTCTCCCTCCCTCCCTCTGGCCCTCTTCCACTTGCGCGTTCACATGCACGCTCTCTCTCTAAATAAAAAGCAAAAATAAAATTATTCAAAAACATGTATTTTGTGGCAGTGTTTTATCAAGTGAAATGCTAATATAAAAGTGAGAAAAAACAATAAAGGAATGTAATGTTTAAATAGAAAAAACAACTGTTTTAAGCTTGCTATTGAAACATTTTCCCCCAAATATGCAGAAAATATCTTTGGTGGACTGAATGAGTTAAGCATTTTTTTTTTTAAAACCAGGCTTCCAGGGGCGCCTGGGTGGCTCAGTCGGTTAAGCGTCCGACTTCGGCTCAGGTCATGATCTCACAGTCTGTGGATTCGAGCCCCGCGTCGGGCTCTGTGCTGACAGCTCGGAGCCTGGAGCCTGCTTCCGATTCTGTGTCTCCCTCTCTCTCTGCCCCTCCCCCATTCATGCTCTGTCTCTCTCTGTCCCCAAAATAAATAAACGTTAAAAAAAAAAAAATTAAAAAAACAAACAAACCAGGCTTCCATTTTGTCACGTAGCATCTAAATGCTGGATAAATTAGAACAAGCATACTTGTAGGACTTAAACCTTCGTGTATAATACACATGCTAAAAAATAGTCATTATTGGCTCATAACCTGGTGAATTTCCACAACGTAAATAAACACAATTGTGCAACCACAAGAGTGTCACCAAACACTTCCAGAAGCTCCTTCCGCCCCCCTCCTGTAGCCACTGAAGCCTCTTCCTCCCAAGGATCCCCCTCACCTGACTCTATTCCCGTAGACAATTTCCCTGTGTTTGAATGGATCGTACCTACGGCGGCCTCGTTTATCTTAGTGTTCTGTTGTGAGGCTCCGCTCGGGGCAGGAATTTGTTTATTCATTCTGTCTCTGGGGATCCTGCCAGAGCCTGAAACCGCAGTGTCCCGAGGTGTCCGTCATATGGAGTTGAATTGATTTCTCTCCCATGCATCTAGGACTGTGCTAGTCTTGTGCCTTCGGGAGCATTGGGAAAAGAGGCACTCACATCATTCTCTTAGAATCCTGAAAAAGGATGTGAGCTTTGGCATTTGGGGTTTTGTGGTCGAACCTTACAGCGGATGACTTCTAATATCTTCTTTGCTTCTCTTGTCCTCCCTGGGAGTTCCCGTGTGCTGCAGGCTACTCTGTCCCACCCGGGAGTGGGAGTCCAGCGACGTTCTCTAAATGCACAGCTGGCTCCTAGGAAAATTAGGGAAATTCCTAGAGGCCAAAAAAAAAAAAGATGGTGGGGATGAGGAAGCTGCAGCCTCTGGAGCCAAAGCCTTGGGTGCAAGGAGGCAGAGGGGGTGGGGTGGTCAGGGTGTGGCTGGAGCTGTGTCCCTCTCCTTAGCCCCTAATATTATAGGACCCTCAGAGCTATAGTCCTTGAATTGATGAGTGGGCTAGGAAACATAACCCTCCTGATGGCAGTAAAGTAAGTGTTTTCGCTATCGTGTAGGGGGTTACAGTTTATGATTTTTTTAAAAAAATGTTAATGTTTATTTATCTTTGAGAGAGTGCAAGCAGGGGAGGGGCAGAGAGAGGGAGACACAGAATCCAAAGCGGACTCTAGGCTCCGAGCCGTCAGCACAGAGCCCGACGCGGGGCCCGAACTCACGAATGGCAAGATCGTGACCCGGGCCGAAGTCTGACGTTCAACCGACCCAGACACCCCCAGTTTATGATTTGAATGCTGCAGACTGATCCACAGCCTCTCCTCCGAGGCCTTTGGGGTTTGCGATTTTAGACTCCCTCTGATGTCCGGGAGACCCAAGTCTAGAGAGAAAATTAGCACTCACGCGAAGAAACAGCCGGCTGTGAAAGCCAACAGAGAACACCGGAAGCAGAATTAGAGCCCCCAGAGCATCTCAGTGGATTGTAACGTAGTTTATGTTTAAAACTGGAAGGAACAAAGGGTAGAATTAAAAAACATGAGCCAGAAGCAAACAGTAGCAAAAAGGACTGTGCAGATTGGAGGAAGGACCAAATGCAGGATTTAGAAAAGTGCTCGGCTTAGTGCCTTGCATCTAGAAGCTTCCTAATTAATAACTGTTAGCTTCTGAAGGTGCTCAGATTTAGGCACATGATTCTCAACATAAAACTCCTGACTTACCCCATATGCACTGTCTTCATGGAGCCTCCGTTTTAGAAGTATTCCCTAGAGCTTTTGTTCTTTTGGCCTTAAAATGTATTGGTTGAGATTGGAGTCCCAACTTTGAGATGGCTTCAGGCGGCCGTGCTAGCACCTGCCCACGTGTCGCAGTTTCAGCAGATCTCAGGGCTGTCCTGTGTCCGAGACATCGCCCTCCACCCGGCTAGTGCCTGGATTCCTGCTGCATAAGGCTTTGTTTCCTGAAACCCCATCGTGTGTGACATCATTTTAGATGCAGATGTTAAAAAATTGTTATCGTAGGTCAGAAAAGTAATGTCAGGCGTCCTTCATCGTCCCGCAGTGGGAGGAGCCGGGTAGGTGCGTAAAACTCTCATAGGAAGATTTATATAAATGAGCGTATTCTCGGAGCACCTTTGGCCACTTTTCCCCTCCCCCCTCCCTTCTCCCCTCCCCCATCATGTTTTGAGCGCCTCCTGATGCCAGGCCTTGTGCTAGCGGGAAGCTTGTGAGGATGACTAAAACATTGTTCCTCCTTCCCGGGGAGTCACATTCCCCTTGACCACCAAGTCTGCCCCTGGGGCCCTTACAAATGCACGGGGATGAATTGAATCTATTGTATGCCTCTTTCTGCAAAACTGTTGATATGAATTTCCGATGAGTCTGCTTCAGCTTTTGGAGCAGGAAGGTATATGTATTGTGTATATTGCCAAGTATACGGAAACGTGAGCTAGCTAGCTAGATACTGTAGTTTTTCAAGCAATAAATAGGTTACATAAATCAAGTTAACTTCTCCCTTTGACTAATTCCACCACGGCAAATCTTTCTAGGACGATGTGAGGCATAAGGTTCATCTGAACACCTTTGGATTCTTCAAGGACGGGTACATGGTGGTTAATGTCAGTAGCCTTTCAGTGAATGAACCTGAAGGAGCCACAGACAAGGACACAACCGTAAGTGCCTTCCAGGAGGTCAAGGGCTTTACCCGTTTCTGTTGTGTAGATGAGAGCTTCAACCCCCGCCCCCCACTTAAATATGAAGTATCCCAATGTAGAGAAAATTAAACTTGGGCGGTAGGCATCAGATAGTTTTATTTTTTAACACTTAAGTTGTAATTCTTGAATAATTTTTCGTAACTGGGGTTGCTTCTTACAAAATGAATGCTCAGAAGACCAAGAGCAGGCTAGGCCAAAGAATCGCCTTTTCTGCTCCTTGAGTAAGAAAGGTGTGGATGCCAAAGCACTGTGTGGACGCTTTCCTCCCCCTCTTAGATTGGATTCAGCCTGGACCGTACAAAGAATGACGGGTTTTCTTCCTACCTGGTGAGCATCCCTTGCATGACCCGGTTCCCCTCATCACTTTGAGCCCAAGACGCTGGGTGGGAGCCTCCTGCTTTTGTCAGTGCTGTGTTCCTGGCGGTGGGGGCTGCTTTGAGTCCCTGGCCTCTCCGAGCACCCACAGCTGTGTGGTCTGGGGCGGAGCACGGGTCACTTGCTTGCCTTGGTCCTGAAAACTTTCTGTTCTTATTCTGACGTGAGTGAATGAGATGATGTACCCCCGGGGCTTCCTTTCTCAGGATGAAGATGTGAATTACTGTATTTTAAAAAAAAAGTCCATCTCCGTCACCCTTCTAATCCTAGACATCTCCAGAAGCGAGTAAGTAATTGCAGTGTTCCTTCAGTCCCATCCTAGAGGAGACTTAGGGGGGGTTGGGTAGCTAAGCTGACATTCGCGGAGCGTCTACCAGATACTGGGCCGAAGGCAGGACGTCAAGAACGTGATGAGGGGGACAGAGGCGCCGCCCCCGAGAAGCGTGCAGATTAATGACGGAGACCCAACGGCAATACACGTGGTCACGGCAATATAGAGAGGAAGTAGGGCCGAGAAACGGGTGACTTAGAGAAGAGGAGGGAAGGCTTCAGGCAACCGTTGGCTCCTTGGCAGGACGGTCTGCTGAGCGGGGAGAAGGGAGGGAATGCACGTTCGGCAGGCCACACATAGCGCCCACTGCCCCTCACATGCCCTCCCAGAGTTCCCTTTAACATCTTACTCGGTTTTTTACCCCTCGCTCCACTTCCCTTGTGCGCCAATTCGTTGAACACATTTTAGACACTAAGGGGGAAAATACGTTCATCAGAGCCGTGTGGTCGCTAGGAATGTAAGCTTCGGAGTGAGAACGTCAGGTCCTCACCCGGCTGCTTCCGGCCTCACCACTCTTGGGCAAGTTATTAACCTCCCCGAGCCCCCATTTCAGCAGGTGTACAAAGCAGACAGTAGAATCCACATCAGGGACCTCGTAAGGCCTACCTGAGATGATGGGTTTAGACCCCGGGACAGTGTGTAACACGGGGCACTCAAAGGGCCCTAGCCTTCCTTTGAACTTGTTTACTTTTCTCTTATTTGAACTTAGGGTGAGAGTAAGATCTCCACCAGACGCTGGTACCCAGCTACCAAAGATCATCTTCAGCAAGGATGAGAAAGTCCTTGGCCAGAGCCAGGAGCCTGGTGTTGACCCTGTTCCAGCGGGCAACCAGACTCAGCAGAAACAAGGTAAACTATAAGGTGGAGAACAGCATTTTCTTTACCACCCTGCTTCGTAGATTCTTCTTTGTCCCCAGGTAAAAACCACACACGGTCATAGCATTATTTTATTTTGGAGGTTGTCCAAGAATAAATAACCATCAAAGAAAAAGGTGGAAACTGGGGGAAAGGAGAAACAGAACAGTAATTTCTCTGACCTTGTTGTGTTAACATTCAGTCCCAACAGGGAAACTCATCTCTGAATAATCTAGTGTATGTTATTGCCAGAGATGCCACACGGAGTGACCTTCCTCATTTTCTAAGTAATCACATTTAAAAATAGATCAGGGGCACCTTGTTGGGACTGAATGTTATCCTTTGTTAGAGAGCATTTATGGGGCACCTGGGTGGTTCAGTCAGTTAAGCGTCCGACTTTGGCTCAGGGCATGATCTCGCGGTTCGTGAGTTCGAGCCCCGCGTCGGGCTCTGTGCTGACAGCTCGGAGCCTGGAGCCTGCTTTGGATCCTGTGTCTCCCTCTCTCTCTCTCTCCCCCTCCCCTACTCGTGCTCTCTCTGTCTCTCAACACTAAATAAACCTTAAAAAAATTTAAAAAGAGAGCATTTATAAGCTCCAATTTGCTGCTTCTGCAATTGAAGAATCGTTTTAGAGTCTGAGGAGTTGGCATTCTACAAGATGGCATACGGCCTCACCTTGTTTGTTTGATTTATTTGATACTAGACAAGCGAGAGCCTCATCACGTGACACCGTAATCTATCTAAGAGCTGAATCATGCAGTAACATCTTTTAAATGTTTCTGCTTCTAGACGGTGGAAAGTCTAAAAGAAGCACGGTAGATTCCAAGGTAAGAACTGACCACCCACTGCTCAGCTTTTCTGCGTATATTTGTAGCTGTGTGTATATGTGTGTGGCTGTATGTATGTGTAAGCGACTGAATGTGGGGATACGAATGTGGGTATGAACGTATGGGCATACACACAAGCAGGTACACACACAGGTGCGCGTGCCTACTCCACGGGGCGTTGCTCTCTGTCGGGAGAGCTATCACTACACTGGAAGAATAAGCCTGACAGGTGCCGGGCGCCGGCCTGTGGGAAATAGAAGGCGTGCCTTGGGCAGAGCGGGGGATCTTAGATAATATAGGTCCAGACAATAGAGGGTGTTTATTGATGCACCCAAAATAGGAAGTCCTCAGGAGTTCTTGGTCAGGAGAGACTGATACAGATGGTGTTTGGGGCAGGCGCTGCCCCGCAAGTAATGTGCAGAGGAGCCTGGGAGTGGGGGAGAGTGGAACGAGGAGGACCCGGAAGAGCGCCCGCTGTGAAAACACACGGTGCCCTGACAGCGTCGCGAGGGTCTGCAACCAGAGCAGAGCCTCGGGATGGGAAGTAAGGGCTGGGGGCGAGGCAGGGGAGGGAGGTGTTTATCTCCTACTGTTTGCAGTAGGTGAAGAGGTGGTAGAAGTCGCAGAAGGAAAAATCGGCAACGTCTGGGCTTGGGGTATCTTGAGTTTTCAGCGAGGGGGCACCCAGACGGCAGCGCTCCGTCGGAACCGATGCATTGAAGGGTAATCGTCATGCGGTTAAGTGCGCACTTTGAAAAGTTTCGCCCTAAGCGTCCACCTGTGAACCCGCCACCACGATCGAGACCCGGCACCCATTCACGGTCCTGCAGGCTCCTCCTCCCACCCCCGGCAGCCACCGATCCGCCTCTGCAGATCGGGGACGCAGAGCTTTGTAGAAGTGCCTTATGCGGCACGCGTCCCGGGTGTCGTCTTTGAGTCCGCGTGACCGTTTTGAGTTCGGCCATGTTGTTGGCTGTATCCGGAGTCCCTTCCTTTCCGTGGCCGAGAACTTGTCGGTTGCGCCGATGGCAGCAGGCCGGTGGTTTGAAATCGGGAATGGCGTCCAGGTGGCGTGTCGGGGTGTGACCTGGGCAGGCATCCGTAGTCTTGCTGAAGCCGGAAGAGCAGAGATGTGCTCCGGGGTGGGGGTGGGGGCGAGATCGGGAGGGCGGGGGCAGGGAATAGGGGGTTATCGGGGAGGCAGAAGAGACCGCAGGGAATAGGAAGTAGGCGAGGAGGAATTCCCATTCTCTGGGACAGGGGATCTCAGACATCTTGAAAGGATGGTGAATTTTATTTTCAGAGAGCTTTTGAAGGTCAGCCAACTCGGGATTTTTTTAAAAGGATGTGTTTTTGGTTTCGTTTTTCCATTTCCATTTTTATGAGCATACGTTTTTTTGCCAGTGTCCTCCTAAAACAGGCGATTGTGTTTTGTTTTTTGTTTTTTAGGCCACGGGAGAAAAATCCTTTTCTGTTCACAACAGCGATGGGGCAGTTTCTTTTCAGGTATGTATTCTCTTTGAGTCATCTCCGTAGGATTTATCCCTACAGCGTAAATGGGTGAATTTGTGAAGGAAGTTTGAGTTTAGGAACGATAGTTTAGGCATGCTACACATCGGTCACTCGAACGCGGTCGCTCTTTCCCTGGCAAACCTACAAGGTGGACACGGTTACCCACCGCTTACCAGATCATGTCTCTGAGAATGAGCCACTTTGTGAATGTCCAGCGTGAGTGACAGGGTCCAGATTCCAGCCCACGTCGGCCCGGCTGTCCCCACACCTCTGCCTCTTTAATCTCGTGCTGCCCCCTATTCAGAGTGTTCTAGAAGCACAGAATTCTGTACCTAGGAAGACCTGTGGCGATCACTGACGATGCTGGTAGGATTTGAGAGATGAATTCACCGGGGCCCCTAGGCCTTGAGTGACCGGCCCAGCTGGTCCCGCTGTTCGGTGCACGAGACCACGTGTGGCAGCCTTACAGCCTTGGATGGTGGTCCAGCTCCCACTTACTAGGTGGTGACCTCAGACAACTCAGTTAACTCCCGGATCTTGCTCTCCAGTCATCTGAAAGTGAAACATGATGGAACCTATCTCATAGAGTTCTTGTAAGTGTCATTTTTAAAGATAGAAAAGTGCTTTGTGAAACACTACACAAATAATCTTTTATCGTGGATTTGTAAGAATCGCTGTCTCTTTTCTAAGCAGTTTTCATTAATTGAGGTCTAATTTGCTTCGAGTGAAACGCACAGGGCTTACACACGCAATTTGATCAGTTCTGGCAAAGGCACGCTCCCATGTAACCCACTCTCTATCGAGATTTCCGGTATTTTTAGCACCTCAGCGCCCCCCCATCCCTGCATCCACTGTCCTGATTTCTTTCAGCATAGATCATTTTGCCTCTCTAAACAATTTTATATGTTCTTTAAATTTAGTACCCCCAGGTTTTAGTAGCTAATTGAGAGCCTGTGGACGCTCGTCTGCTCAGAACCCTTGGCGGCTTCCCATCTGCCTCAGAGCAAAAGCCTCGAGCCCTTCCCGGTCTGCAAGGCCACGTGGTCTGGCTGCCGTCTTGTCTTTGACCTCGGCTCCCGTTTTCTGCTCCAGCCACGGAAGCCACCTTGCTGCTTGCTCCCTCCCAGAACCGATCAGGCCTGAGCCTCTGCTGTGGCTGTGCCCCCTAGTGGGAATGCTTGTCCCTCAGAATCCACATGATTAATTTCTTCCTCTTTCGAGCCTTTGCTCGAATATCATCATCTCGTCAAAGCTTCCTCCGTTCGCCCTGTTTTAAATGCAGCTCCCTTCCTTCCCCTGTCCCTGCAGGCTTTCCCTTAGCACTTTTCCTTTTTCCAACCTGCTGTGTACTCTGCTTATTTATTATGCGGATGTTCTGTTGCTCCCGTGAGAAGGTAGCCATAAGGGAGAGGTTTTTCTAAGTCTGTTTTATTACCGATGTATGCAAAGTCCCTAACCTCGGGCCCTCCCATGATAGGCTGTGTCCGTTAGTGATCACGGAGCCAAGTAACTGGGCGCCAGGCGTTGCGCTGAGTACTTACACGTTGTCCTTACCCCAGTTCATCCTTCCAGCACCTCGGTGAGGTGGGCACTGTTACCATCCCCCTTTTACAGACGAGGAGACTGAGGCTCGGAGAGGTTAAGTAACTTGTCCAAGGGGAGGAGTCAAGCCCAAGTTTGTCCGACCCCAAGGCCCACGTGTTTAACCACTTTGTTCCCTGCCTCCTTAAGAAAATACGAAAGCTACTTTCCTTTTTCCTTCTCTCATTTTAAAATGCTTGCTAATACAGTAAGCTTTTTGAAATTTCTCTAAACCGTTTCTTTAAAAATCACCAAGGAAAGAAAACGTGGTGGGATTTACACATTTGTCACTTACTGACGCTCTGTGTCAGGGTGAGGGTCGTGGGGAAGCAGCTTGTGTGATGGTTAAGAACGTTAAGATAAACAGTTTGTAGCGTTCTCGGGGTGCGTGCATGCGACAGGCAGTGGATGGCCAGTCTGCCTTCTCTCTGGCTTCCCTTCTCCTCGTAAAGAAGTCGGTACATGACCCCTTGCCTTGCTGTTCGCTAATTTTGGACAAGGCAGTCACTGTGAGCCTTTCTACCCCATCCACGGAGCAGGGATGATAGCTTATCTGCCTAAAGCAGGAAGGGGACCGTTAGGCCTTATTCCTACTCTAGAATATACATTCGTGTTTGATTTTGTTTGCCGGTCAGGTGCCTCCTGGGATCGGCCATGATATTTCTGCTGACTTTTTTAGAAATTTCTATTTCTTAGAATCTTCATGGGCATCTGACTTGTGGAACTAAAAGTTACCAAGACGTTAAGAGTTTTCTGGCTACCTTGCGTGGACTAAGACGTACGCTCTGACGTTGACAGCTGAGCTTGGGAGATGATTTAACAAAGGAATAATTCCAGCTTGAATACCTTTGGTCTCTTATTTCCGTCTTCTCGTCAGATACCTGTTTTTTTCCCTATCCTGTCTAAGTGGACCTTTGTAACCATCAGCGGGGGCCAGAAATACAACAGTGCCAGCACCCCAGAAACCCCGTGTGACCTTCACATCCCTTCCCAACCGTTACGAGAGATGTTATAGCCCCGTCAGTTCCTCGCTTCTCCTTATGGTTTATCGTGCATCTGTGTAGCCCTCAAGAACGTATCTTAGGCTTGTAGCAAAATGCTTTTGACCAAGGAGTCGTATTTTCTAATCTTATCTACAAAATGTCTTTGGATTTACGTTAAACTCCGTTTGAACACCTGAAACATGCAAGAAACAGGAAAGTGTGCAAATGTAGAAAATATGGCCCGTGTCCCTGTTGTCTGAAATCACAGGTATACATTTTAACGAGGGAGTGTTGGTCCTCTGCCTTTTCAAGTAGCAGGCGGGCCTCCTTCCTTTTTCGGGAGTTTTTTGTTTGTTTTTGTTTTTGTTTTTAACCTAAAAGAGCAAGGCGACGTGTTGACTGAAAAGTAGGTACCTGCATCGTAGGTCATCCCTGCGGCCCCCAGCCACACCTCCCACAGCTGGGGAGTCTGTGACAAAACCAGGGTGGTGGGGAGTGGACCGTAGACCCCAGGTAGTGGGCATGCGGGTACTCGCCAGCCACTTCCGTCCCCTTTCCTGTCGCCTGGACAGAGACCGAATCGCAGAGGAAGAAAACACCTGTTTGGTCTCTGCCCTGGGGGAATTCGGTTAGGTAATTCGTCTGTCTGTATTTGTTTCCGCCCTTAGCATCCCTGATTTCTTCCTAAGATTTAAACACGTCGCCGGGGATCTGGCATTCTGAAATCTTTGTCCTCTCCACTTACAGTTTTTCTTTAACATCAGCACCGATGACCAAGAAGGCCTCTACAGTCTTTATTTTCACAAATGCTCCGGGAACGAATTGCGGTCTAGCGACGAGCTCTCCTTCAGCCTTGATGTGAGTACTGCGCAGAAGGTGTTCCACGTGGATTTTGTCAGCCCCGTAAAACGTGAGGCATTTGTTTCTTTGTAAGAGTGGGTTTTAACGACCCTTACAACGGAGTCGGAGAAAAAAATGGCCGGAATCTCACCTCTGCAGAGGATTCCTAAGCTGGAAAATACAAAGCAGTTTGGGGTGTTTTTACACTTTACGCTGTGCGTTAGGAGTGTGGCTATCTGCCGGTACTTTCTTCGGCCCGAGTGAAGCAGCTAAGGCGACAGACTGCTGGCTGTGGGGTGATCTGTTCTTGAAAAAGAAAAAATTAATCTCACGTTCGTTGCAGATTGAGATCACAGAGAAGAACCCTGACAGCTACCTCTCGGCAGGAGAGATCCCTCTCCCTAAATTATACATCTCTATGGCCTTTTTCTTTTTCCTTTCTGGGACCATCTGGATTCACATCCTTCGAAAACGACGGTAAATTGTTACTTCCTTGAGCCATGCAGCTTAGAGTATGTTGAGATGTGTATCATTTCACCTATTGCTGGCTTCTGTGCCTCGGGGGCATTGGCTCTAGCAACCCTGCCCTCTTCAAAGGGCATCTTTCCTGAAACAGGGAGACTTTGCAGTGTGTGGGGGGGCTTGGCATGCCGTGGTGTTTTCTTCCCTTTGCTTTGTTTATTTCTTTATGTTTAAGATTTGTTTTTAACATTTTTATTTGTTTTTGAGAGAGACAGAGCATGAGCAGGGGACGGGAAGAGAGAGAGGGAGACACAGAATCCGAAGCAGGCTCCAGGTTCTGAGCCGTCGGCACAGAGCCCGACGTGGGGCTCAAAGCCACAAACCGTGATCGGATGTTCTGAGCCGAAGTGGGACACCGAACTGACTGAGCCACCCAGGCGCCCCCCTCCCTCTTTGCTTTGTTTAAACAGCAGATCCAAGCATTTTGATGATTCAGGGGCTGTTTGTTCATGAGGAGGAGGAGAGTGGCAGGGAGCCACAGCCTGGCTGAGAGCGTAGCATTACTGCCCGGTGCTCGATATTGCCCGTCTACCGGGCAGAGGTGTTGGCTTCCAGAGACTTGTCACTGGAGGAAAAACTTCAAAGCCCACCTGCCCGGCTCTTGGCCTCTCTTCTGAAACCCGAAGGCTTTATCTGCCTGTACTCGGTTCTTGAAGGGAGCAGCTGCACGTGTGTGTGGGACCAGCGTTTAATTCTGTCTCCTTTCCCCCAAAAAACAGAATAAAGTACTACTATTCAGTTAGAGAACAGTGTGAGCATTTGTTACATAAGATCTGTAAACTAAGTAAAGGACGGTATATGCATATGGCACTGTAACGTGGCGTCATTTAAGTTCATAAGATAATTAGGCATCCCAGATACGGAATACCTCTTTCTGTGGAGCATTGGGCAGAAATCGAGACCTCTTCGGTCCCCGGGGGCCTGTGTTCTGGCAGACATGCTCAGCTGGGGTAGCGAGCTCAGGCCAGGGCATTGCAGGCTCCGGTTTGTTTTAAGATTTGGATTGATGGAAAGAGCCACTCGTCTACTTGTGAGGGACCGTGCATGGTTGTGTTTGGGGTAATCAGTCAGGTGGCCCTTCATAAGAAAACAAGAATCTTAACCAATTCAGGCTATAAAAAGGTTTTTCAGTGAAGTGTTGATTCTTCCTTTATTAGAAAAATCAGAACTGGGACTCAGAGACCCAATTCCAGGTGTAAACACAGACCGCTCCCACCTCTGTGTCTCGCTTCACTCCCTGGGCCACAAAACTGGGGCGGGGTCATTGCCCTGCCTTCCTCTGAGTGTCTTAGAACCTTAGGTGTGTCGTGTGATTCCCCCGCCTTCCCCCCAAATCCTGTGCGCCACAGGACTTTGCAAATCAGGGCACTATGCAAATGCGAGGTGCATACGAGATACCTGAGCAGACAGGTGCTCAGGGGTATTTCAGTTTCTGTTTATTTAGCTATGAGACCGTCCCTCTCGCTGGTCCGCTTACAGGAGATGACGGTGAGTTTTAACTCTGTGGCCAGAAGAGGCGCACCTGCTGCACGCAGCACGTGTGTAGTTCACGGCACTTCGCGTGGAAGGGGAGGACAGACAGCTGCTCGCTTTCCAGTGCCTGCTCCCTGCCCGGTCCAGCGCTGGATGCGGGCTCTGTCCGCTCACCTTGCACCTCCTGGAGGTGGACGATGCCCCATCTTCAGCAGAGGTTACTGGGGGCCGAGAGGGGTGAAGGTTGGCAGGGTAGAACCCGTGTTCGAGCCAAGTTACTGGGGCTCTCTTTCGAGCCTCTTCTCCCTCCCGTGTCATCACCGCCCCGGCCGCTGGCGCTTCGAGCAGGATGGCAGGTTGAGGGGGCCGGGGCGTGTGAGCGAGCCGTCTCGGCAGCGGGCGGTTCTGCGCTCTGGGTAGATGTCGTCGCCACTCTGGAGTGGCAGACTCGTCTGGCCTCGACTTCCTTTTTGACCTTGGAGTAGGTAGGCGTCGGAAGGGAAAGGACCAGGGGGAAATCGGCCGGAAAGGGAGCGTGCGTCAGTTTGTGACACACCCTCCCTATCGGTCTGTGCCAGGCCCCTGTTCTTCATTTCCCCTTCGTCCCGACCCCCGACCCCTCTCTCGGTCCTTCCCAGCTGCTCCGGTGCACGTGATGTGTGTTGTTGGGCGTGGGTGTGTTTACTGTTCCTGCCTATGTTTGTTTGTGACTTTCGTAAACCATGCCAGCTCTAGATTGCCGTTCGTGCCGTTTGTCACGCAGTAGTAGCTGTTTCAAGGCCTAGTCACGCTGCCGTGTGTCCATCCGCTTCATTCATTTTTGGCTACCCCATAGTGCGCCTCCCCACGTTTTACGCACCCATCGCTTTGGTGAGGGACCCCTCCCGCGGCCTCCCCCCCGCCCCGGTCCCCCCAACCGTGTTGTCATGACCTCCCACCCCCTCCCTGGCCTGTCCCCTTATGGCTCCGTGCAGCCTCTGAGGCGCGCTCCCAGAAGGAGGTGCACTGGGCAGGGGGTAAAGTCTTCCTTAATTTCATTAAGCGCCCGCCACCAGATGGCCCTTACCAGCTTCGGCTCCTGCCAGCGGTGCAAAGGGTTCCTGTTTCCCCAGACACCACTGGCATCTTATTTTTGGGTATAAACTGGTGCTTCATTCTGTTTTGCATTTCTCTGACCACCAGTGACGTGAAATCTCCTTCCGGGGCCTTGTTAACCGTCTGGGTTCCCCTCCTTGTGACCGTCTCTGTGCTTTGCACATTTTCTTTGGGTTTTCTGTCGTTTTGTCGCTTTACGTGAGTTTCTTGCATAGTTTGGACATCGATCCTTTGTCTGCCCCAGACATGGCAAATTTCTTCCCCCAGTCTGTGAAACTTACCTGTGGTATTCGTTGTTGAACGGAAGTCTTCGATATTAACAGAGTCAAAGCTATCTAATCTTGGGCGGGGCTTCTCGGAAGAAGCCTTTTCCTACTCCAGGGTCACAAAGGATGTAAGTTATGTTTGGCACTGAAATCCATCTGGAGTCCTTCTTTATGTAAATGTGAAGTGGGGACACAGCTGCGCACACACACGCACACGCACACACAGGATTGGGCGGATTTTCCCCATGCCAGTTATTAAATGGTCCGTCCTTCTCCAGCCGGTTGGCTGCCCCTCGTCTGTCGTAGGCCAAGCCTCCGTACACGCAGGAATCCATTGCCAAGCCCTCGGTTCTGTTGGCTTATTTGTCGGACGCTGCACCCCTTCCACACTTTTCGCTGCTGTGGCTTCGCAGGATGTCTTGATGTCTGAGAGTGTGACTTTCCTCCGTAGCTCTTATTCAAGTCTCAGTGTACTTTCATAGTTTTAAATCTGTCTCCAGAGGCGTCTTGTGTCCCATTAGGTTAGCTCCTAGGGTGAGGTCGGAAAGGGTCGAGGAATTGAATGGCGGGCAGCCCGAAGGTGGGCGAGTACCTGTGTAGGCCTCGTGGTGGGAGTGGGCGCTTCTCCCCACTGGCCGGTCCCAGCCCTGAGGGCGAGGGGACGGGGCACCACCCCGGGGCTCTCCCTTCCGCCCTGCCCGCCTCCGGGCCGCAGCCCGCCCGCGCCCCTTCTGCTCTCCCAGGGAGAGCTCGCGCCAGTTCCGTCGATCCCGCCGCCTCGTTCTCGCCTCTGTGGCCTTTCCAGGGTGGTTTCTGGGCACGAGGCTGGCCAGCTGTGTGGATTTCCATCTTCTCGGGAACTGGGACTCGTCCTGTCTGGCTTCAGTGCCTGACGCTGCTGCGGTCACGGCACAGACTTGTGCGCGAGAGGCGACTCTGGGGCTCCGTCGGGTCTGTTTCTGCTGGTGGAAACTAGGTCTCCAAAAAGGCTTCGTGTTTCTGGTTTGCTTAGGTTGTATTTACTTCTTCCTTGTAAATGTGTCTGATGACTGTCTTTTAATTCTTTCTTTTCTGTTTTTATAGGAATGACGTATTTAAAATTCACTGGTTGATGGCAGCCCTTCCTTTCACCAAGTCTCTTTCCCTGGTGTTCCACGCGGTATGTATTAATATTTCGGGTGATTTATGAAACGATGTGCTGTGCCTCTAATCAGGAAAAATGAGTTGGAAGGAAGGGGGGAAACAGTAGATTAAAGAAGTCCTTTTGTCACGGAGCCTCCTTTGGTACGGGAGGGACCATCACAGGGATGAGTCATTACACCCTCCCTGACCTGGCCCGAGACCTCTTCTAATACTGCCTACGTTCCCGGAGTTTTCCTAGAACGCTTCCTTGCTTCCTTGCTTTTATTCTGCCCCCCCCCCCCCTTTTTTTTTAAGTCCTTTCTTGGGATTAGAGTGCCACCTGCTGAGTTGTTTCCACGATTTTACTTTTCTAAACATCTTTCCCATTTGCTTTGAAACATGTTCCCATTTGATTTGAAGCCCAGTGTTAGCGTACTTCCTCAGGGGGAAGTGATGCCCTAAATACTGAGGCGTGTGAATCAAGCTCGCACTTTGCCTAGTTAGTCCAGGTGCGAGCTGAAGTGAGCCTGCCCGAGGGAGGAGTGCCACAGCCTGCCGGGTTTCTAGGCCCCTGAGGCTCCCGCGGCTGCGCCTTTGAGGGCGACAGCATCCAGACGTGCGCTCTCCTGCAATTACAAGGGTTGTCGTAGGCGTCGTGATGTGTCCGCTTACAGTCTCTAGAAATGACAGTCGTTTGGATAATTTCCCATTTGGATCTGAGTTAAAAGACTCTTTCTGGGGCACCTGGGGGGCTCAGCCGGTGAAGCGTCCGACTTCAGCTCAGGTCATGATCTCGTGGTTCGTGAGTTTGAGCCCCGCGTCGGGCTCTGTGCTGACAGCTCACAGCCTGGAGCCTGCTTGGTATTCTGTGTCTCCTTCTCTCTCTGCCCCTCTCCCGCTCGTGCTCTGTCTCTCTGTCTCTCTCAAAAGTAAACGTTAAATTTGAAAAATTCTTTCTGGAACCTTCTAGATGATGAATGGCAGGATCCTTGAGTCACTTTAGTATCTAAGTAGCCATTTGTGATAGAATGAAGAAATTGCTGTCAGCGTTTGTGAGTTGTGCCAGGAAGCATTTTGGGTGTGCTTCTGAAACCTGCCACTTTATTTACTTAAAAAAAAAATTTGGGGGGCGCCTGGGTGGCTCAGTCGGTTAAACGTCCGACTTCGGCTCAGGTCACGATCTCGCGGTCCGTGAGTTCGAGCCCCGCGTCGGGCTCTGGGCTGATGGCTCAGAGCCTGGAGCCTGCTTCCGATTCTGTGTCTCCCTCTCTCTCTGACCCTCCCCCGTTCATGCTCTGTCTCCCTCTGTCTCAAAAATAAATAAAATGTTAAAAAAAAAAAAAAATTTAATGTCATTTATTTTTAAGAGAGAGAAAGCAGGCACATGCCAGCTGGGAAGGGGGCAGAGAGAGAGAGGGAGAATCCCAAGAATTGCTAACAGTGCAGAGCCCGACTCGGGGCTCAGTCTCGCGAACCCGTGAGATCATAACCTGAGCTGAAAGCAAGAGTCGTTGCTGAACTGACTGAGCCCCCCAGGCGTCTCTGAAACTTGCCACCTCAATTAACATACATTGGTGGCTTTAAGTAGCTCTAAATTCACAGATTTCTTCCAAACAAAAACAGTTGAACCTAGATAATTCCACATGGCTTTTTTTTTTTGCTGACCCGACTGACTGACGTATGGAGTAAGCAGCTGGGGTAGGCAAGGGGAAGTTCTCAGCTGGGATCCCATAAAAACCTGTGGCCTTTGGGCAGTGGAGATTTTAAAGACCAGAACAGGCAGCCATTTGTCCCCGGTGAATCCCCTGCCCCAGAAGAGGGACCTGGCCTGCGTGTTGGCGTTGAAACCTCGTGGCTGGTTTCTCACGCTTCCTGACGTTCCTATCCTTAACTGTGGATAGACAAGTGAGGGATCAGGGCGTGGGATGGAGGGGACATCCCCCGTCGTGAGGTCCTGTGGTGGCTTTCCTGTTTCACTGTGCACACGAAGACGCGTGGTAGGTGGACCTTTCTGAAAGACACTTCTCTGGTTGCAGATCGACTACCATTACATCTCCTCCCAGGGCTTTCCGATCGAGGGTTGGGCTGTCGTGTACTACATCACTCACCTGTAAGTACGCAGAGGGACCCGTGAACCCTTGTCGCGTGAGATGATGCGCAGGAGAAGTTGGGGAGGCCGTGGGAGCAAGAGCCCTGCCCTCCCGTGGCGGCCCTCTCTGGGTGCCTGCCGCGCCAGGGGTGTGTGGCACGCGGGTGGCTGTGCAGACGACAGCCCGGGGCCGCTGGCCTGCTCCCGGGAGGGGGCTGCCTCCTTGGGGGGATGGGCTGCTCAGGTAGTGGGGTGCACAGCGAACTCAAGAGGCGTTTCCTGAAGTTGGCTGCCTCTCTTTTCCGAGACGCGCACGCAGTCGTGAGCGAGCTGTGCGGCGGAACCGGCTGAGAAAGTCTGGAGAGACCGTTGGCATCTGAAATGGTTTCTTTTCCAGTTTGAAGGGGGCACTGCTGTTCATCACCATCGCGCTCATCGGCACCGGCTGGGCTTTCATTAAGCACATCCTCTCCGACAAAGACAAGAAGATCTTCATGATCGTCATCCCGCTGCAGGTAAAGGGACCCGAGTCCCGCGTGTCCTGGTGGTGTCCCGGCGCTTCTCAGGGCTCAGCTCCCGGCCTGTCCGGGAAGAGGGCGTCGGCTCACCCAGAACCGCAGCTCATGCCCCTGGGACTTGTCTGGCCGACCCGGGCCTCGGGTCGTTGCCCCGAGAGCTGTCCGCCGTCACTCAGCTGGCGAGCGGTGTGTGGACACCTGTGCCTTGAGTAGGGAGCTGCTGGGAAGTCCGGGAAGCTGCCACCTGCCTTCCTGCGCCAGGCTCCCCTCTGACAGAATGGTCCTCTTAGCCTTGCCCAGGCACACAGTGATTTTATTAACAGGTGATTTTAAAACCGCGAACGACACCGGTGAGGCTTCACAAGGTAGAATACTAAGCGGACCTCAGGACAGCTGTTCATCAAGCCCTTCCTGGTTCAGGACCCTGGGCTGAGGCCAGCCTTCCCCGGTCGTGAGCCCCTGGGGACAGGAACCTTGTCGCCTGCGTAACAGTCTTATTGGAGGCAGACACTGGGCTTGGAGAACTCACGAGAAGCAGAGAGGGCCTGGCAGGGGTGCAGGACTGCTCTGCTCGACCGAGGAGCGTGGGTTTGGTGAAACTGTTCTCGGCCGCCCTCCCTGGGGAGCACAGTGTGGGTGTGGCGGGCGAGGGGAGGGCGGGCACCTCCCTGGGCCCCCAGGTCCGCCTCCTCACCCTGGCGACTGGTGCTCTGGCAGCATTTGCCCCAGAGCCACCTCCACGTTGATGATGCGGGACCTGTGTTAGCGCCAGATGAATGGTGCAGACCAGTTGCTGTAGATTTCCCAGGAGAGACTCATCACCCGAATCGGAACGATCTGGAAGGCTGCAAGGTAGAGAAGGGCCTTGCCTAGACATTTAAGGAAAGACCTGTGGCCGGCAGAAGAGGAGCAGTGGACGCGGGTGGTCTGTTGCCGAGTGAACAGAGAGGCTGAGGATCTGTGTGGGTCTCGGCTGTGGAGCTCCCAGGGCCACTCGCCGGCCCCGGGCCAAGTTCTACGGCCTGCCAGAGCATCGGAGCTCGTGAGGGAGGGCCCAGGGCCTTTTCCCCCAAGCGCCGCAAATGCCCCCCGCCCCCAGTCTCCCCCCCCAGACTCCATCCCTCCAGGAGAATCTTGCATCCTCACCCCCCCCAAGCTGGGATGTGATGGGGCGCAGCCTTCTGGCTCTCGCACCCCCAAGGGAGCTGAACACAAGGTTACATGGCCGGCCCTTCTGAGGAAACGGCATTTAAAGAATTGAATATAGGGAAGTTAGGCATCGATAAGCACAGAGGCCAGCCTGGGAGGGCTTTGGACGGCAGCCGGAAAGCTAAAACTATTTCTTCGTGGCCACGGGGAGCCGGTGCACAGCTCTGAGCGGGAAGGGGGAGGTGCACAAAACGTACGCACAGACCTTGAAGGACATTTTTGACATTTCGTGCCACACCAGGGAACGTTCTGTCGCGTGTCAAGAGTGTCAGCTGAGCACGGAGGGAGGTTAGGGATTTAAGGTGAGAAAGCCTTTGTTTCCACTTTGTCTTCAGAGGTGGAGTCCCACGTGCAGGCGCACAGGATAGAGGAAGGCCCGAATTGCAGAGTAATTTTTGCATTCATACCAAGTAAAGTGTGGCTTCTGCGGTCATGTCACTGAAAGCTCCTAGATAGGAAAACCTTACTTTGAGATGTCCCGAATAGCGGCGTGACAGGTTTTGCACTCTTTGTCAAAGTGTGCAGGGTGACCTTTACAGCAGGCGAGCACAGTGTTTGGGACAGAGGGCTTGTGATCTGTGCATCCACACCTACCGGAAATCTCCCAGAGAGCATCTCCTAGGTTCTGCAGAGTACTGCCTGCCGTCCCAGTGTAGCCAGGCCCTGGGCCTCTCGCAGCACCCTCGTGCCGGGACTGAACCCCCAGGGCCAAGTGGAGCGGCACGCGGTCGCAGGTGCACCTCAGGGGGAAGAACTGAGCCATGTCCCATGTGGAGGGGACCTGGGTGGGGTTACTTCTAAGGAAGAGCAGCGTGGCCTCTCAGGCACTGGGCCCAAACCTGCCATTCTCGTCGCCCTGGTCTCTGATAACACCCTCTGGTACTT